>NC_084665.1:106836434-107478934 GCF_028389875.1 Rhea pennata
TACAGAGTCTAAAACGCTGCAGTGCAGAAGCTTAGGTTTTCTGTATTGTCTTTGTTTTCTGCAATATGCTACTATCAGTTACATCTTACTAAAAAAGTAATTGTAAAGTTGCTAATCAAAATTACTTTTATCTACAAAAATAACCATGGAAGCTCCCTTATGAAACATCTGCCTCAGAGTTGCTCTCTGAGGGGACAGAAGGAAGGAACAGACTAAAATCTTTAGTATGGAAATGGTAGAGCCAGTGAAAATATTTCCAGGTCAAATACTGTGCTACAAGATTTCAGAAGAATCAGAAAACATTTTCCTGCTAAGAACCAAATAATCTGATCAAGTACTTTTGGAATGGACTAAGGCTCAATGAAAAAAAATGGTTATGAGCTCAAATGAAATGAAGTCATACGACTGTCTCACCTCCATGCTTTTCCCTCCTATCCCCATATTCTATGCCTACTTCAGACTGAAGTTGCTGTCTACCCTGTAAGGAACAGAAAATGGTTAAACTATGTGTATGACTACTCTATGGGGAGGCAGGGAAGACATTTCCCTTGTGAATTTTCACCACAGGTACTAGGCCTACCTATCACAGAAGCACAAATGTCACCCAAGCAGCCTCCTAAAAAATCAGATAATTGTTTTCTGAGTTACTTTTTGCACCTCTCCTACAGCAAATACCCCTTCTGGTCTAGAAAGCACTGTTCTGTTTTTTACCTCCATGCAGGAAAGTTCACCTGAAGACACTCCTGCCTGGCCCCCTGTTGTGCTGCCGTCAGTACAGGCTAAACTCCTTATCATAGAATCATAGACTCGGTAAGGTTGGAAGGGACCTCTGGAGATCATCTAGTCCAACCTCCCCACTCCGCAGGGTCACCTAGAGCATGGTAGACAGGGTTGCATCCAGGTGGGCCTTGAAGATCTCCAGAGAAGGAGACTCCACAACCTCTCTGGGCAACCTGTGCCAGTGCGCCGTCACTCTCACAGGGAAGAAATTCCCCCTCACGATCAGGAGGAACTTCCTGTGCTTCAATTTCTGCCCATTACCTCTTGTCCTGTCACATGGGACAACCAAAAAGAGTTTGTCCCTGACCCCTTGACACCCTCCCTTCAGGTTCTTGTACACATTGAGAAGATCCCCCCTCAGTCTTCTCTTCCCCAGGCTGAAGAGGCCCAGCTCTCGCAGCCGTTCCTCCTAGGGCAGGTGCTCCAGCCCTCTGATCATCCTCATAGCCCTACGCTGGACTCTCTCTAGTAGCTCCATGTATCTCTTGTCCTGGGCAGCCCAGAACTGGACACACTACTTGAGATGAGGCCTCACCAGGTCTGAGTAGAGGGGCAGGATCACCTTCCTTTTACCTGCTGGCAATAGTCTTCTAAATGTACCCCCAGGAGACCTATTGGCCTTCTTGGCCACAAGGGCACACTGCTGGCTCATGGTCAACTTGTCATCCACCAGCACTCCCAGGTCCTTCTCTGCAGAGCTGCTCTCCAGAAGGTCAGACCCCAGCTTGTACTGGTGCCTAGGATTATTTCTCCCTGCACTTGCCCTTGTTGAACCTCATGAGGTTCCTCATGAGGTTCTCCAGCCTGTCCAGGTTTCTCTGAATGGCAGCACAGCCCTCAGGTGTATCAGCCACTCCTTCCAGCTTGGTATCATCGGCAAACTTACTTATCCCAAAGCTCATCCAATCTTTACAGCTGAATTAGCAGTATTTCTTGAGATAATCTGATTTATCTCATTTAGAAGAGAACATGTTAGCCAGGGCCCTAAATGCAATTCCTGGACTTATACCTGTACTAGTGATCAGCATGAAAACAGATCGTAATCAGCAGAAATTGACATTTTTTTTCTTTTTCTCAAATGTAGTGTGATATTCAGACTGGCTCAGAAAAAAAAAGGCCTTTGTAATTACTATCACTTCTTGCTAAATAATGACTGTAACAAACTCCTATACATGCCTTTAGTACTACAGAAGGATTCTATCTACACAAATGTGAGTTACCTCCAAATAGTTCTACTAGATTCTTATTAAGGCTATTGAAATGGATAAAAGCTATTCACATGCCATAAGTATGTGTAAGATTCACCTGGTCTGTGTTTGGTGAAATACCCCATGCAACCCTCATTTTCAAACACACACAGTGACAAAACAAAAGGTGCCACAAAATTTCAAAGCGCAAGTGCATATACAGCCTACAGGTGGCAGATGTGAAAGTATTTGTGTACCACCTACCCATATGAGACACACTTCCTCCTAAAACAATCAAAAAGGGTAAGTTTGTCAGTAACAACCCATCCAAATTTAAGAAAGTATCTTCAGGCATTCAAAATGGCAAATCTTTTACATCTGACAAATTTGTGTGTTCCTCTGCGAGAGGAAGCAACTCAGGTGGGTGCTGGTTTTTTGTTTGGGTTTTTTTTTCCCCCATTTTTAAGGTTTTCAGTATGAAACTAAAACTGTTACTCAAACTGACCTTCAAAGTACAAGTACCTTTTGTGACTTTTCATTCAAATTTCAAGGCTCTGAACGCAGTGCAGAAATGAAAATTGGAAGAGACCTGCATCTCTGTGTACTTTATGGTCTAAATAATTATTCAGTCCTCTACTAGATATGTATCATTCCTGCTGTAACTAGTGGGGCTGGCACACACAGTGGGCTGTTTTTACACTGAAGCATTGCTTGCAGGGTACCAGAGGAAACAGATTGTTTCCCAGCCTAGAGCAGACAAAGGGACTTTTCTGTTTGGTCCAGCCACACAATAGTAAAGTTTCCTGAAACTCTTCTAAATGGAACAGATGTCATGTTAAACTGATTTGTGCTACTCCAAATCACCCAGAAGCCAGTCTAACCTAATCAAGATTTACGGTTTCTTTGTTGCAGGTGAGGAGCAGAAGGCAGCCTGGCCCTTACCATGAATCTTACTCAATAATTCTAACAGATTGCATGAATAACTACTTTTTTTTCCTACAGTGACTTTTCTGTGGGGAATAGCAACATGCCACAGCATGATCTTACCCACAGGATGTGACCTATGACTGTAAAATGTACTGTTATAGTAAAGGAGACCAAAGGAGCTGGTTGATGCAGATCTGTAACTTGCTAAAGAAACAAGAAGATGAGTTGCACAATCATACTTACTAAGGGCTGCCTGTACCGTTATAGCCTCGGACTCCTGTGAGTTTTCACTGAATCCTACAGCATTCACAGCTTTCACACGGAAGATGTACTGCTCCCCAGTTTCCAAACCATGAACAACAAACCTAGGTTAAAAAGAAAAAAAAAAAAACAGTATCACATATTAGTTTATATTTTATAGGAAATGTTCTGTGCTGTAAAATGAAATCTTAGCCACAATAAGCAAGCTCAGCTTCACAAAGGAAAACATTTCCAAGAAAGAACCCTAATATCAAGTATATAGTACAGTATAATTGGATGGGACACTGGAATGAAAGTTACAGGACTCATTAAATTGCTAGCGCTGATATACTGTGTAGAGTCAGATAAACCACAGTACATTCCTTCTGAACTTGACGTTGCTAAATTCTAGTATATTCTTGTCAGGGACTGTTTTTCACTATATTCATAGTAACTGCCAAGAAGAGCTTTCAATTTTGATCTGAAGTTCTAGGCAATTACTGTAACAGATTGAATTGTCAGGACTGTCCTATTGTAGGATGTATTCACATATGGAAAAATGGATTTTTTTCTTATTTTTATGCTGTCCTAGTCCCTCTGACCAAGAACTAGTTTCTACTTCTTCTTTGATCAAGTTCCTTGATTGTTTGATCAAAGGATTTTGCTGAATACAGTCACTCAAAATTAATTATTAGCTGACAAAATACACTAAGCACTATGTACTTGTTATCTACCCATAAGAAATTATAAATTAACACTATATGCTCGTCATCTACCCATAAGAAAAAAAAATAATATCTAAAAACTTTTCATTTGGTGAGTAATTCCAATAAAAGTAGTCAAAAAGGAAATTATCTGATGAATCACATAACAAAGGGATGTTTTCTGGAGTGAGTAATAAATCAGCAGAAACACAGACAGTGTTACTATCCTGACAGGAGAGCTAGAGACAGGGGCTTTTCTTTACCCACAGACCTTGCAGGTTGGAGAGCTCTGAGGCAATACATCTCGATTTCATAAACAGCGGTCTCAGCAACAGTAGCACTTTCCCCACCACATTTACAGCAGAAACAGCCACATGCCCTGATGGCCTGGACTATGGACTCCAGGCAGAAACAGCCTGGAAAGCTACTTTACCCCCTCTCATATTCTGCCTCATGTGCCTCAGGCCATTTCATCCCAGACATCCCCCAGATGTTAAGAAAGGCATTCATTTTATGCTCATTCAGGACCAAGCCACACAGATTCATGTCTCTGAAACCTACTTTTATAATTCAAAGGCACAGAATAGAAAAAGATACTTCTCTTTGGAGAAGCAAAAATGGTAAAAGCCTGCCCTGCAACCTGAAAGGTTCAGGCTTGAGAGTCTGTTTTTCCTCACACCAACGTTCATCTTCCGTGATAACATAAATTGACTTAACTATTGACTTTCCATGTAAATTAACTTAAAACTATTCCACAGTTTTCAAACTCGTGCAGACACAGAAGCATTGTCAGTACCTGTTATATTTTATAGGTTTGTGGTTACTAGGTTCCCAGTGATTTGATCCCACCAAGGAATAATCAATGTAGTAGCCATACAAATCTTCTTCATGTTTTGGCTTATCCCACTGAACTACAACTGATGTTTTTGTATTCCTTGTGGCCACTATACGACCAGGTGCAGATGGAACAACTAAGAAAAAGAGAGAAAATATGCACTATAATGAAATAAATAAAAACAAAAATAAATTAAATTAGATACAACACTATATACTTTTATCATATTTAATCACTATAGCTATGATTTCTACCATGTTTATAATATACATTTTAGTGTATTTATTTTGCTATAAGTAATTCACTTGTCTGGATGCTTATATATGTGTGTATATATACTTTTTTTTTCCTACTGGTTTTCTTATAGTAAATTTACTCTAAGCTACTAGTCTCCACATCTTTCTGATTTTATACAGGTTTCTGAGGAAGAGTTACAGGAGGACATATTTTCAAATATCAGTACTGATAAAAATGTATGGGTATGGAAATATTCTCTCTCAGATCAGAATAACAGCTTCATGTATACCCCCATAGCACTACTTCATCAGTAAATAATGCACATAAACTATTTAAGTGTAGTATCATAAGAGTTAGGAAATGCTACCTTCCAGTCAGTTAATGACCACCTCAGCTGAGGAATGGCAAGCTTTCAGGACAACTTTAAGCGTGTGTTTGAATGCTAAGTTCTTAGTTAAACTTAGCTAGATGCATTTCACAAAAGCATAAGCGTGTTGGTTGGAAGGGACCTCAGGGGATCATCTAGTCTAACCTATCAATAGGAGTGGAATTGCCACCAGTTATAAGCCAGAGCAGTCATGGCTTTTCCTGAGTCTTGAAAACCTCTGACATTAGAGATTCCACAGCTTTCCTGCACAGCATGCTCCAGTATTGCACTATTCCACCTTTTTCACTAAGAAATAAATGTCCAACCTTCCAAACCATACTTCGGGGCTGTTGCCTCTTGTTTTATCATCTAGCATTGTTGAGACCAGCCTGGCACCGTCATCTTTGTAATTCCCCTCCAGGCAGAGGTAGACCACTGTTTGATCGCCCCTTAGCCTCCTCTTCACCAGGCTAACCAACTCCAGCTACCTCAGCCTCTCTTCATAGGTCACAGCCTCAAGGCCCCTGGCAATCTTGGATGCCATCCACTGGAGAGCTCCATTTTCTTCACATCCCTGTAACCTAAGGGAGCTATAACTGTACCCAGTACTCCAGAAGCAACCTCCCTAGCATAAGGCAGAGAGAAATAAAGCTTCCTTCAATCTACTGTCACAGTCCTCCCAGTATAACATAGTATGCAGTTCACTATATGCAGTGAAAATGCACAGTTAGCTTATATACAGCTAGACACTCTGAATGTGCATAAACAGAAGCAGAAACATCAAGATCCAAATGTGAAAAAAATACCTTAGTTAATAGGGGCCAATTCAACCAATCTGTACACTGTTTAATATCTTTTTGAGCTTTGATAATATAAGGAACTACGGGAATTCTTCAGCCTTTCATGATAGGTCAAGAGTAGTACCCAGCATTTGCCTATAAAAGGCATTTTAGTTTCTCCAAATTTATATATTTCACAGAACTATAGCTAAAGCAAGCAGCATGAAAAAGGTAGCATTTTTTTTCATTCAGTCTTTCAATCTCAAAATAAAAAATAATAGTTACATGTTAACATGATATTGTAGTTTTTACAGTAGGGTTGTCACATTGAGTGGATTGCAGTTGAGTTAAAAGTAGCTAAATGTAGGAGTTTACATGTACAGGAGTTTTCACAAGCACATTTTCTTAAGTTGTCATTATAGTCAAAGATCTAGGGCTTGATTCAATTACCCGTACAATCATAATTAGTGCCATTTTAGACATTCTAGCGCATTGGAGACTTCTTCCTGGGGCTGGCAGATATGATATGCAGGATACTTGCACCCCTCTGAAATGGCAAACCAAAAGCATCTCAAAAGGTACTAGATGTCTGGGTGGACAGCTGAACAGAGCCACTAACCAACAGTCAGTGGACTGCTGAGAATGATTCATCTCATCCCAATGTAGATGCCCCATGGGTCATCAACCAAGCTATCCTTTAGTCTCCGCTGACTGTAGTGGGAGCAGAGACCTCTAGAGCACTTGTGGATACCTGCATGGAGACACTAAATTTAGATGTCAATCTCAAACTGAATCCCCTCTCAGCACTCATTTGCCATTTTGGGCACACTAGGATACCCCATCTGTCTTCTAGTTGCTGCTCAAGAAACAATGTCTCCCACAGTCCCTATGTCATGTTCGCCAGCCCTGTGAAGTTGTCTCAGATACCTGCAGGAATGTCCAATAGCACTACGTGCAACTAACTAAACAAAGCCATGTGCGGCCCTGATGTGTTTTAGCACAGATACTTAACTCCATCTCTGAAAGTACTATAGTTTCCCTTTAAAAAAATATCTTGTGCTTTCTGTCTTCCACTATTGCTACAATTTATTAAGAACTTCTGGTGCTAACCCATAACAGATAGCCTATTTTCTGTACAAAGTGAAATAAATACAGTATGTTTCTTCCCTACCTTGGGGAATGTTGAACAGTTTAAATAATTTATATGTATTAACGAGATATCAAATCAAGAATACGTAAAAGCACAAGATGTTTTTATTTCATCTTATGTAGTTTCAAATCAGGCAAGGTGCTGTGTTACGTTTTTTTAAATTATTATAAACATGAAGAAGACTACCTTATCAACATTTAGTGCACTATGGTACATCAGATACTGTAGGCATTTCTTATATTTCTGGTAAGTGTACTAGAAATATGTGAGTTCTTAAGGTGACATCTGTCAATACAAGGGACTGTTTATCTGCGACTTGTAAGAGTAAACCATATATTTGAGCAACAAGATGAGTAATTGCTCCTTAAATTTTTACTTGTATGTTTAAATGTGGCTCCAAGATAAATCCTTCACTTCCATTTGGAAAGTTGCCACTAAATATGTTGATGTAACTTCCCCTGTCACTGGAATCTAGTCACCTGCACGCCGCTGGAATTCTGTGCCAGCAATAATTCACAGCTTAGATTACTCAGAAAGAAAGGAAAGGCTACCTTCTCTAACGGAAATTGTAGGGAATTAGGTAGTATATAATTACCCGAGCCAGACAATGTAATTATCTGAGTTAGTGATTAACCAGTATTATCCTACTTTTTTGACAAAGCACTCTGAAGAATGACTAACTAAAATTAATTTAACTTTGTAACAATTATTGGTCTCAACAAGGAAATATACTATCACTAGGAAAATTTCTGAAAGTTTCTAAAATTTAACATCCTGGTCTTTTTGGAACACAAGTGAATTTGATTACTATTATTGTAATAATATTAATCTAGTTTTGGTAAGGGTTGTTTATTTGCATTTTTTTAAATATCTGTTGCATTTAGTATTGATGCCTCAGAATTAATGCCTTACCAACAGCATCTTGTGGTTGAATAGGTTCTGTGATTTCAGATGGATCACTGATTCCGTGCTTGTTTGCTGACAAGACTCGGAAAACATATGATTTTCCTTCTGCAAGGTCAAACACGGCATAGCGAGGAGATTTTACAGCAACCTGTGCATTGACTCTTTGCCAGCTTCCACTGCCAACCATGGACTACAGAAAAAAAAAGAAAAAGAAAAAAAAAGAAAGAAAGATGAGGATCATTTTGAAACTGTCAAAAAATGAACATATTGCATCCTGTCATTAATTTAGTTAAGAACGAAAGGAGAAGGATCATTCTCAAATGCCTTTCTTTAACATATGCAAATCTGCATCACTCAAGCATTCAATTACTCTACAGAAAAGGTCTGAGTACATCAATGTCTCCTTGTCTGTCTAGACACCAATATATGCCCTCTGGTACACACAGCTAGCCTTCATTTAGGGCCTTGACTGACACCTCTGATTGCTCCCAAGACAATTAATCTCATGCCCTGCAAAAATCACTTGAACACCTAAAGGTTAGTTATAAAGCAAGTCCTAATCCAGATTCTGTGGAAAGGTGGAGTGGGGGGTATTTCTTTACTCTCTGCCATATGTTTATGTGCTCTGCTGACTAAAGTCATGTCCAGAAGAGTATTCATCAAATGAAATAATTACTTTAGAATATTTTCAGTGTAGCAGCTGAGCTAATTATTAGCATACCTCCATATGGAGGAGTGCCAGAAAAACAGCACTCTGAGAGAATTCTGCTGTCCAGCAGCTTCTCCAAATAAACTGTTGATCCAAAACAAAAATAAGCCATGGGCTATTTAAGTGATTTTAGTGACATCCAAGTGCCCAGTAAACAGCCTAAATAAAATTGCCTTAGGACATGGAAAAGTGCATAAAATTAGATTTTCATAAAATTACGGAACAGAGAATCTGTGAACAAAACTTGTTAGACTGTGAACTTGTTAAAGAAGGAACAGTGTTTCATGGGTGATAAGAAACTGCACACTATTACAGATAAATAATAAAAAGATAAACAGCAAAAAAAATCAAAATCTTTTTCATAGATACTGAACCCACCTATTGTTCTCAGTAGCAAAAAATAAATGTAATTTTCTTCATATATAAAAAGATAGAAAAAATGAAAAGAGCATCATTTTGCCATATAACTTGCTTTCTGGAATGAAAAACATTAATGGCTGTGTTTCATTTTGATGGCAGCAAGAATCAACATAATATTTTATTCTGTAATTTGATTTAATGTATTTCTGCTATTAAAATAGCATTATTAAACAGAACAGAGAACTCATTTTCATTCTGTGTTTCTTGAAGCTTTTAAAAATTCTATTTTATTCTTGAGGATGGAGACTGCTTTATTTAAAATAAAATAACTTCGGATTATGCATTTGTAACTTAACAGATGTCTGTGCAAAGCAAAGAACAAATATTCACCTATGAACTGACTGGACTATACATATACATAACAGCTAGTTATATGACAAAGGATTTTCTAGTCAGGTTTTAATTAGTATAATGAAACTTTCTTTTTTTCTAATAAAGCTTTTTAATTCTCTGTCTCAGTCTCCCTCAGTAAGTTTGGCATTTAATTAAGACTCACTGGTTCATCATTTCCACTGCTCTGCACTGTTTGTGCTGCTTTATAGAGCTATTTCAGTAAAACATGTGAATATACACATTTCCGATGCATATTTAGAACGAAATTCTACTAACCAAGTGTAGGCGTCTATTCAATAGAAATCTGCGACCGAGCTTTTCATCTAGACTATTTCTGTAGGCTCTGGAAATAACTACGTACTTTCAGGACATATCCTGCAGTAGTCATCTAAGATATAATTTCTGAATCGTGACAAAAAGTTCCTATTTCTCCTTCTGCACTGTAGGAATGCTGAGGTAACTAGTTCGGATGTAGATCTATAATTTTAGACAACTAAAGTGAAGGTAAATACCACACCTAGCACCAGGTTGTGATCCAAAATATGTTCCTGATTAGGGTTATTTTTTACTTACATGCTTCTTCTGCTAGAAAACCTAGTCAGCAACCAAAACCTCCCTGTTAATTGATACGTAAACACAGGATAAAGAACTGGTTGAAAATTTTTAACTCAGCATGCTTGCAATCTATAGATAAGACAGCATGTATATGGCAGGGAATAAGGATCAAGGAAAGGATCAGTGACATAACAATGTGTTGTATAGGAAAAAATAGATAATAATTTCTATGCAAATTTTCATTACTTAAATGGGAAAGGTAGAGTGGGAGCAATCATAAACATGTTTGTTGGAAAATTTAACTAGTGAATGGACTTCACCTTGTATCTATTGCTTTGACATCCATCAGCTGATGGATGGTCCATAAGGTTGTGAAAGGCTTTTGAAACTGAGATTTTGATGTGATAGAGAAAGAGAAGGCAGAAGAGGGAGCCGCAAACAGAAGGGTGACATGAACAGGAATATGCTGAACAGGTGTGAGAAGAGAAAAACTACATGGTAAGGACCTGAGGAAAGTCTGTTGCAATATTCAAGATGCAAACTGATCGTGTGGCAGTTTTATGGATGGTTTTAGTGTTTGTGGATTGTTATGAAGGGGCATATGCTACAGACATGATTCATAAAGACTAAATATAGCTTGGCATGTAAGAGTTTTAGAGGTCAGGGATGAGGCCCAATTTACTTACTGAAGTGATGGGGAAACTTTGCAGGAAGGAGGAAAGATTAAGACCTCTGGCTGGTATCCAATACACTTAATATAGACACCCGGCTCAGGGACAGATGTATCTAAATCTTAATAGCCCAGATGGAGGAAGAACGAACCTAAGTTCCCTGTCAAGTCAGGGGGAGGATAAAGGCAGCTGTGAAGACTATCAGGGAGCAGTGAACCTGAGACAGAGGTCTACCTCTCTCTGTTGACTTCACAGGGGACAAGCTGAAAATGTCAGGCGATAGCAGAGGGTGCAGTACGCCTGCAGAAAGGGAGGTAAGGATCACATGATGAATCACTGTTTATGCCCTGCTCTGCTGCAGGATGCCCATATACTTCCCTTTAATAAGGACAGATTGCAAACTGCCAGTCCTGACTGTAGGGAAGAGAAATCAAAGGCATTTATTTTCTGTTAAATGGCTGCCTTACACATGTAGGTTTGCTCTCCTTTTAGACAGCAGTAAGCAAATCGCACAGGGCATCCATTTCAGTGGACCTTGAATTTCAATACTCATTAAAGCATGCAGTAAGACATTTGATTGTCCATGCCTTCTCCAACACCCTGTTGCCAAGTCCTGTAAGACTCAGAGATTGTTAGTTCTATTGTTCATTCTGTAGTTCTGAAAATGAGATGCATATAATTGCATGTGGCGATGAAATGCCTTACAGTTCAAAGCCACTGTACAGTACAGTACCTTCTCAATGAAATACGTCAGTGGCTCCTTGCCACGGGGAACAGGTGGATCCCAGCTGAGCACAACATATGTTTTGCTGATTTCTGAGGCATGTACATTGGTGGGAGGGCCTGGAATCTGAACATCCCCTGGAAGAGTAATAAACGTAGCGAGTGTTAAACAGCAGATTAACCCCCAGGTCAGCATTTGTGCTACAGCTCATCTTTCTGCACTCCCAGCCTGCAGCACATTGCTCGGCTATTGAGGGCCACAGTATCAGCTGCGCAGTTCACTTCTCGCTTCAGTTCCATTTTGAGGAATGAAATATCCATGCTAAAAGTTAGTTATTTACTTTTTCAGAGTTAAGTATTTCCCCAAAAAGCTATGCATTTGACACACATGCTTTTTCTTTGATCACGTTTGAATTACTTTAATCTGCTGTGTAAAATGCCTTGGAAAAACCTACTCACTATATGCAAATAAGAGCTATTTTTTGATCAAAGACAGAAGTCCAAAGAGTTATTATGAGAAATTAGACTGGAAGAAGATAAATGGAAGGGAGGCACACTCAAGGAGAAAAGCAGCTTAAAATAAAGTGGAAAGTGGAAAAGGAAACAGAGAATATTAATAGTTTCTCCAGTAATGTGATGGTATTACCAGCTGGATAATCTAGAGCACCTCTAAGACCTCTGGACCAGAGATGTACTAATATGTCACCAACTCTTTGGTGACTACCTCAGCTGAAGGGGTCTAATCGACCACCCCGTCCCCAGTCTCACGGCTGCATTCCCAGGACCAGGTTAGCCTGGGCCAGCCCAGCCCTTTGTGGTCACACTCTCCCACCACAGCTCTGAGAAGGAGCTCGTCTCCCTACCGGTGGGATTACAGTGGTGTAAAATAGCCAGAGATAAGAACTTCAGACCTATGAAGGACAGCTGCATACATATCTACATAGCTCTGAAGAAGCTTCCTCTTCTGCAACAGTTCAGACATAGCAATTCAGTGGATACTTGTAAATATTTTAGCTTTATGATTTACAACAGAGAAGGTAAAAGTTTAATTCTTTTAAGATAAGTTTTGCCGCTTCTAATGCAAAGAGCATATATCCTCTAAATGTTCGGAATTTGACCTTAAAAAAAGAAAAATGTTTCAGTAACAGTCTCTAAGTTGTAGAAGTGGAGTTTGGTGGTTTATAAACATTTCTAGAACAAACCAGGCTCAAAATGTACATAAAGTTATTTCTTTGTACATTTTTCAGAATCTAAAACATGCTTTTTTAAAGCAAACTGCAACTTATCCAATCAAAATTTATTTTCTCTCAATGCATTCTGATGATTTATTTCTTACAAATATATTTTTCATTACGAAAGGCACATAAATTAACCGAATTTAAGAAATTGCCAAAGTGCTATCAAAAAAAAAATTTTAAGCATTGAAAATAATAATTTTCAGCGCAATGCATATGATCTAAAGACTTTCAGTTGGTTTCACATACCAAATCTCTAAATTTCTTTATTTTTTACATAAACATTCTGGAAAAAAAGTTGATATAATTTGTAATGTTATAGCATGATGGTACAGTCTGCTCTTTCAGAATGAAAGGTCATCTGGCACAGAAAAGGAAATCCATTTGTGATCTGTAAGATTACTTTTTCAAAAATGATCTCCAATTTACACACGAAAGTAATGATATATATATAAATAATACTTGGATATTCATATTCTTTGATTAAATATGTGCAAATCCTCACAACAGAAATCCAAATATCATTATTTATATTTATAATAGACTGGCTATTTAACCATTCTGATCATTCTCAGACAATCCTGAGAGCAGGAGTAGATCCTTTGAAGCCAAGAATGTTCTTGATCCTATAATGTGAGAATAGCTGTATCAATTCATTTAGAATACCATTGTCAAACTAGAGAAAACTCATCTGGGGGTAGAAATCATTTAATGTTTCTGAGTCCGATTCTCTTTGAATTACACCTATTCTCGGGTGAATTTCCTTTTATTAGGTTATTAATGGAGTTATGGTTATATAAGCTTTTTGGAAGATAGCAGATAGAATATCTATATTACTGAGCTATTACTGTTCACTTTTTTGACATTTAAGCAAAGAGAAGATCATTATCTAGATCAAAAAAAAAATCAGCACATATAGAAACAACCAAAGATGGGAGATATTCAAGTGTTATCCCAAAAGCTGGCAGTAACCTCTCCAATTCTCCTCAGAAAAACCAATGGCTAGTCTATAGCACTTCCTCAGTAAAAGCCTCCTTATTTAGACAGATGTGTTACTTAAAATATAAGGCTGGATTCTATATTTTTAAATGGAAAATGGAAACATTTTGTTCAAATCATGAAATTCTATTTTAAAAATTATGTATGTCTGTCAGAAGGATAGGAGGGAGGAAAATGTGTGTGATCAAATGCAATGTTCTGCTGCTTTAACACAGCTTATGACTAGGCAAAGTAAAACATTGAGATGCTGTCAGGACGTAATGAAACCGGTGCAGCCAACAGAATAATGCTGTCAGTCCTTTTAGACCTTTGTCTTTGCCTTTGCCTTCCGTTCTCTCAGATTTGCAAGCTGGAATATCTGTCTTTATTTTTATGAAGAGTTTTCTCACTAGGTGCATTTCCTTTATTTGCTATTTTTCTAATTCTAATCTTAAATTCCTAGGATACAGACAGATGGAATGAAATCATGGAAAAGAAACATACCTTCAAGGTCATCTTTTCGGATTACAATCTTTCGCCCTTCATCCACATGAATAGCTGTTAACCAAAATATTCAGTTAATTTCTTGAGCAAATTTGATATATTTATAAATATGTTGCAAATTACTGTTCATCAGCAGTTAAAAAGCCTTTCTGTACCTTTATATACCTCTGTTTTTAAAATTCTGTTATTAAATCTTTCCAAAAATGGAATCAACCAGAAGTTATATACTGCTTCATCCATTTTCATGGGAAAACTAAGCATGACAGTACTATTTACAGATGAACTAAAAAACAGTAATCACAGTTCTCAGGCAGATTGGAGGACAACTATGTCATGATTTGGACTTTTGTCATAAGAATTAGCAATAAATTTGATGGAAACATAGCATATTCAACTCAGGTTTTACAAGCAACATTGGGATCTGCAGCCTTCATAATGAGTTCAATTATCCTCTGCATAAAAGGAACATGCAAAACAACAGGTGTGAAAGTATATGATATATGTAGCTTTCGTGCTAGTATTTTGGCCAGTGCTAAATCAACAGGACCACTTCCCAGAGCAAGCCAGCTTATCTCACACATGGAGAAGTTCTCACGTAAGTTCCTTTGTAGAATGCAATGGCTTTGAGCACAAAATGAGTTTTCAGGAGGAGCTGTTTCGTTAGACTGACTTTCTGTCTGCTAGGAAAGTCATAATATCAGAGCCCCCCAACCTGTGGCAAGGGAGCTTTGTGTTAGTGCTGGCACTTCCCTTAGCAAAAAAAAGGAGTGGGTAAATATGAGAGTCTCTGGGGTGGTGAATTCATGTCACAAATAATTTTTTTTTAACTAAAATAGACATATTCAATAGCTTTTTCAAAAGTGATTGTCAACAAATATGAAAGTTTGTGTGATCTGAGTGCCCATCTCCCAGTGGAAATGATACAAGCTTCCAGGACATACTACCTCTTTTGAAAACATTGCTCCTGGTGATAATAAGTTTAAAATTAAGTTAAACATTTAAAAGACAAGTAAAATCAGTCATAACTGAGATGAAATCCCCAAGTCCTGAAAAATTGTCATTATGGAACTTGCTTTTGCAGCCATATCGCTCGCCTTGCAAATTGCTACTAAGCATTGCTACTAAGCAAATGGAATCTGAATAAATGTAAGATCAAATATTGAACAGCAGTTCCAGCCTTGCACAACCTACTTTGTGTTCTGTTCAGGTCAACAGGGTCAAGAGCTGCCACTGGTTCGGAGACGCGAGAAGGCCTGCTAATACCCGCGCTGTTCACTGCTCTCACACGGAATATGTAAGACCGTCCCTCGTAGAGACCAGTCACGGGATACTTGCAGATTTTTACAGGAGCATCGTTGCACTGGATCCAGTTTTCTAAACCCACTTCACATCTTGGAGTAGTAGAAGACAGCGTTTTTCAGTGTTCGTTTATCAAAGTCATCCCACAATAAACATACACACATCAGGTCAGAGTCACAAAAGCTATCCTCACTAAATTGAGGAACTAATCCCTACAACTTGCTAATGAAAGCCTCATTCTTTAGGCATTCTTTCCTTTGACCATACTATCTTGGTCTCACGGTACTCATACTTCTTCATAATGCAGTTACAAAGGACATCTTTCTTGTATGCTTTTTGGCCTTGTCAACTCTCTCTACTTCCCTTCAACCACATCCTCTTCCTTGTCATAGCAAACACAAGTTATTCACCTTTATTTTCAACATCAGTTGCCACAGAACATGCTGAAATTGCAACATTCATCTGATCTTTTCCATCCCTTTCTCATTATATCATATCATTTCTAAGTAAGCACCTTTGTGCTTTTCTCTCCAACAGTGGTTGGGCTGCAGAGCGCAGGAGTCACCATGAAGCGCAGCGATGTCCTCACACTGCCTCCTTTTTCTGCACATATCTCCTTCGTCTCATACTACTGCTACAGTTTTGTGGTAGAGAATGCCTTTTGCTCTGACAGCACCCAGCAAACTAGGGTCATGATCAAGGACTCCTAGGCACTGTGGTAATTCAAGCAAAATGTCAAAAGGCACAGCTGTGTCAATTATACACATAATAGATGAAATGCCCCGCACGAATTAGATATAAATGGTAGAGACCCCAGGGCCCAAGCTAATTTCCCCATACTGACAGCCATTCATAAGCCAACATTTTCCAGCAATTTCCAAATAGTTGTCTCTGAATTAGACCAAATTATATGGTATTGGATAGCACTGAGCTGCAAATGTTGCTTTTAAGGGTAGAGCATTATACATTATCAAACTACTTCTCATTTTTGCCAACCGTTATTTTCAAAGAGTAAGGATCAGATGTTCGGCTCCAGCCATAGGGGAAAAGCACGCACTTCAGAGAAAGAGATGCAGAATAACCCTTGGATCCCCTGATCCTGGGCTGCCTACACTGAGCTGAACCCAGAGCAACATGCAAAGCAGGCAGTAGGAGTGAGAACTGCCCTCCTGATTTAAACCACCAGCTCCTGGAAACCTGTGCCTTGAACTCATGGTATATCATTGCTAAGGCAGAAGTAAACAGACCATGTAATAAGCTCTAGGTTTCTGTTTCTGTAACATACAGCTTAAAAAGATTTAAATCCAATAAAAGGATTCTGACTTCTGAAAGTCCAATAGTGCCAGGGCTTTCTTGTTCTCTGATTTGGCCAAACCCATGCTCTCTGATGAGCGTCTTCCTGCAGACCAATTACTGGGGATGATCCAATTGCCCCTTGTTAACTTCCAGGCAGTACTCAGAAAATTCGTAGGAAATTGCTAGATCATCTGGGCTAAAACTGTTCCAAGGAACATTCTAGTAACTGAACAAAGTAGATGATCAGGTTCCAGTGCCTGGGATCTATAAACATACAATTAAGCAGCACAAATATAAAGACAGTAATTTTTTTTTCCTTCAGTAGATATGTGCTTCTGGAAGTACACAAAGTTAAATAAATCCCAATAGTTACATACTTGTCAACAAAATATCCAATGACTGGGCTCTGGCTGGTTGTGTTTGGTGGTTTCCAAGTAACAATAACATAGTCTCTGTTAGCATCATGGCATTTAACATCCATCGGTGCCCCTGGTGCTCCTGCGATTAACGCATCAGCATCTGGATCATAAACAAAAATAAATCAGTTTTGACCCTGATTCTTCTGAAATACACAACAAAAAATGAAAAGAAGATTTCCAGTTCACTGTGCTGTTCTTTTCTATGGGAGGGAGCCCAAAGATTTCTATACAGACTAATTCACTGCACTGATGAATCAAGCCTATAACATCTATATCCCCAGAAAGGTAAGGATGTTCAGGGATACTTTTTGAAGGCAGAAAAGTGATTTAGACATCAAAGACCATCTCATGACTTTTCATGAGAATTAAATGTCTGACTAGCCCACATGATAATCTTTCCCACTAAAAGCTGTATGTATATCAGTGGGTTATTGATCAGCCCACAGTACTCAGCAGAGGAAAGGAAAATAAATTCCTTAAAGAATAAGAAGTTTGTAAACTTTTAGTACATTTTTGAAGCTACTTTTTATTTTATGTCTTACAATATGAGTAGGCCTAAGCAATGAATGTTCTTTCATTAAGATACCTGCATATGTCTTAATCTGAGAGGAGCTGATTGGTGTGATCCCACAATTGCTGATCAAGTCTCCTAACAGACAGAGTTCTTTGCCTCCAAGGAAAAGCTTTATAGCATGTAAACATCCTAAACATCCAGCTGGATCCAAATTTATCACTTTCTCTGTTTTTCTTTGCTGAAATAACTATGCAAAATTTTCAATTTGGTTTGAACCTAAATCTTGGTAGTTTCTCAAATTTTTTCCTGAAATATTTGCAAGAACTGCTGTGGCTGTAGAATCTCCTACCAAGAGGCACCTGTACTTTGCTGTGCATTACACATGTTTCTTGCACTGAATTTGAAGTGTCTCAGAGGAGGAACCCTGGGGGACTGAGAACATTTGCCATATTGCAATTGCAATTGGTTGTTAGAAGGCTGGTGCTCAGCATCAGGCCTGCAACCCCTTGTAAGATTTCTCACCTATGGGCCTGACTTTACACATGAAAAAGATGCTGTAACATTAGATTGCAGCCCACGTGAAAAGAGGTAAGAAGAAGGCCAACAGAGGACACCACAGACCAGGGAGGATATAGTTTAAGTCCAGGGTCCTGCGCAGGCGAAGGGATCAGAAAGAGAAAAAAATAGACAAAAGAAGTACCTGACCCTCAAAAAAGTACTAATAACGATCCATCACACACAAACTGACTGGGAAAAAAAATCTGCAAGGTATGTATGCTCCAGTACATTTCTAAGAAGAATAAGTCAGATCTCCTTAGGTTTTCAGCTAGTACAGCCCCAATGGCTTCAGTGAGGCTACTGCAGTTTGCTACTACCGAGGATCTTGTCCAAAGTATTTAAGAGAGTGATAGAACTGTTCAGTGAGAGATATTTTCACCTTTCAATAAAAATTAAAAATGAAAGATGTTCTGCCCAGAGGTGCATACAGGAGCTCACTCTCAGTTCATTGAGTTGTATATGCAAATGTAGGGCAGATCCTAACCTCTATTCTGTTTTAATATATTTATCTTCCTTTTATCTATGTCTCTTGAGAACGCTATTTCTTCAGTGAGCAAATTTCATACTTCCTTTCTTTCCTCTGATTATTGAGCTGGCTGTGACTGGTATATTGGTGGGAATATTTCTTTTACTTTCTCTTTTGCCTCCTCCTAAGTCCAGGTACAGGAATGGGAATGCCCAAAAAGGCCCACTCTCATGTGGAAACCTCTAGAGCAAAAGCTATCACAGTGAGGAGAAGTAGGATTCAAGGATGTTTAGTCTTTAGCAGATAAAGCAGACAGTGAAGGAACAAAATGTTTTTTCACAAGATTGATTTCTCTGGTTCTTCAGGAAGGAGAATAGCTTCAGAAGCAAACTCTTTTGATGCTCTCCACTCTCATAATGCCACTGTGTTGTTTCTAGCACAGACTATCATACAAAATCAAACAACTCTAAAATACGAAAATGCTGGATTTTTCTTACACTTTCTTCATTGTATGAGATTGTTTAATAAACTACTTTTTCCTGCTGTTCTTCCTAGTTTCTCCCCAAGAAACAAATGAAAACCTTACCTCTGACAAATAGGAATGCACTGTATTCATTCACCCCACCTCTCGTAACCATACGCAGGGTGTATAGACCTTCGTCATCTTTGTTCAGATGGGTAAAAGACAGAGCTGCCTGGCCTTCTCCAAAGTACAGCTTCGTCCACTTGGAGTCCTTTATTAGCACGTCTGGAAGAGAAGAACCATCAGGAGCTGGCTCCCAGCTGACCAGAACATCTGGCTTCCCGGTGCCGTTCTGTGCTGGTCAGGGGCACAGATGGGCCTCTTCACCAGCCACGTTCAGAGCCACAGCGCTTTGAGGCTATCAAAATTCTACAGAGATTAATCTGAACCCCTCCAAACTTATTTGACCAGAGAGAATAGCAGGTGCCAGTAACAGAAATAGGACTGAATTCCCTTCACTATCACTTCTAATACACTGCCAGGGAAAAATATTAATCCATGTTTTAAAACAATCATGCAAAATCCTACCATGCACAGTAACAGATGTAGGGTGGAATTTTGATTCATTTTTAATAAATTTTGCTATCTGTTCAGGTCAAATGTCAGATTACTCAATTTCTTCCTTCAAGATTAAAGACTAGATTTCAGTCTAATCTGAAGACTGCTATAAATATGCACTAAATTTAATTCTTGAAGGCATGCCTGTTGAGCAGTGAATGAAATTAAATTTGAATTTTTCACAGGTGAGAGCTGGTGACCCATGATTAAAGCAAATTAATCTGATTGCCTAGTGAAACTGAAGCAAAAATATGAGCAGAATATTTTACACTAGTCAAGAGAGTTCCTATCATCTTCTTTCAGTAATTGATTGGATTTTTTTTTATTTTAACTCCATAAGCCCTGTTCCATACACATTTATTTGTTCTAATCAATGCAACAGCAGAATTGTATTAAAAAGAACTGAAGATCTATAGATATGTTTATTATTCTATTGCTTAAAAACACCTTAGAGAAGATACTCACACAATTGCAAAGGAAGCAGTTTGCCCAGTTGCCTACTGTATAACATAAGGAGATGTTAAAAGTGGCCTACGTTCAGATGAAAAAAACGCCAATAAAACACAGGCTACTAAAACCTAAAGCAGTAAGTTACACGATCACCTAAGTATACAACTGTTTTGTGAGAGGCATAGAAAATAAATTCAGTTGCACTCATTCTCATGAGATTCTGAATCATGAGATCCTTACCTAGAAAATCTACATGTCCTCTTTCTCTCATGCAAGTCACAACAATACTGAGAGAGACTTTTAGCAGAGTGGCATCACAAAATGCCTTCATCAGTATTAACTAGTTAAACAAAATATGATTTCTCTAGAAAATCATGAATTAAAAAAAGAAGTTGAGTTACCAGCACCTCTGAAAAGCAGATGTAGGCAACCTTGTATTGTCTGGTAAGGCCAGAATCATCCAAATCCGCATCCAGTCCCACCATTTGTATGTACAGAACATTCCAGCTTTGGTAAGAGCAGAAAAATCTCTTTCCTTCCCACACGACCAAAGACCCACCAGGTCCCTTCAGAAAGCAAGGGCTGTCTTTTTAATGCGGCTGAACAGATGGCTTTCCAGATAAGACCAAGACAAAGAGTGAATTTTGGAGGCCACGAGGGAACTCAGAAGTGCCACATGAGCAGGTACCTGCCGGCACTGTAATGTGACAATTCCAGGGACTCACTGTTGCGCTCAAACCACTAGTCTATTCATATATATGATCAGTTGAAATTTCACCCAAATTCTTCACTTCAAGTTTTTTTTTCCCCCTAGGAGTTCCAGTTAACTTACACTAGACTCCAGTATAGAGGACTGCAGCTTTATAATATTATATTACATTAAAGATCAGTAACAGAAAGCTTCTATCACAAGCTGAACTCATATCCAGGTTGGATATACAGTCTTGAAGTCTTATGTCAATATAGTTCTTTCAGCATTTTGAACTGTGCTAAGTGGGCCAAGAATTGTGGATATAATGTGCAGGTTTGTCAGATTTCAAACATTTTCAGGGTATTTGATTCAACTGACATGTGTATTCCTAGGAGTCTAGTAAGGAAGCACTTGTGTGAAGCTTATTAATTCTGGATAAATACATCCTTCTCTTGTGTATAATTAATAGAAGTAAATCATACTGACCCATCTAAGGTCTTTAGTTGCTGTTACTTGATTAATATGAATATAAAAATCTTAGGAAAAATAAAGATTGTCTTAATACAAGAGTAGAATTAAATATTACCTCTCCAAGAACAGCACTTTTAAAGCTTACACTGTTGAACAAATTATTAACCTTCTTATCATTTACATTTATTCATTGCCTCCAGCTCTCAGAGACTCAGCATAAGAAATTCAAGTACATAGCAAAGGTTCATGTCATGTGAATTTCTGCTATGTTTGGGAAGTTGTGCCTGCTGATGCACACACACACCATGATCCATGTATGTGTAATGATGGATAATTTTAAGCTTGTTGTTATCATTCCTTTTCCCATAATATCTGTAGCATAATGGGGCAAAAACCTTTCTAATTCAAGTCACTAGCAAAACTCTATTTGCTTTTAAAGAGACCATATTTTCACCTCAGGTTTTCATGGAGAAGGTAATATTATGTCAAATAAGAAGAAACATAAAGAGCATAATATTACTTATTGAGAAGAAATTAAATTGGAATCATGAAGGATTAAACTGAAGGGGCCAAAAGCTCATTTTCACCTAACTGTAGAACTAGAACAATTCTCACTAGATGAAAATTGAAACAGCATGAGACATCTCTAGAAAATTATCTCATGACTACAGTTCCAGAAAACAGATTTGTTCTGAAGCTCAGAAAGTTCAGAGATTTGGTACTGTTAAGGTGGGCCCAGTAGGAGACAGACTAATGGTATCACAGAAGCAGACAGGTCACCTCACAATCTATTTATAGCAATAACAAGTCACTATACACTTTCAGGCAAATGAAACTTGGGTTCAAGAATAAGCCTCAGACTTTAGATTATTCACCAAATAAAACAACCATTTTTATTATTAAGTTATTTTCATTGCAGTAGCACCTAATAGCCCCAACGCAATCAAGTATCCACAATGACAGAAAAATAGGAGTGAAAGAGTGAAGTGTCAGATGTGGATCTATGTAAATAAAATATATGGAGGAAAAACAGGCTTAACTAGAAGCTATATAAGAATCCTCTTTTTTTTTTTTTTTTTACATTTTCTAATCTTGAATTTTCTTGACGGTCTTATTAGTCTTTTTGTCAGTTCTTAGTTTACCTACTACAATTATGGAAACGTTGACAACTATGGAAAATTCTACCAGCTTGTCTGGGACCAGTCTCAACACTAGGCATAGGAGTTCTCCATTCTCAAATGCGGTCCCTTAGGGGAAGGGTCTCACCATTCAAAAGTAACTGAGTCTTTCCTTATATCGTCAAACAGAATATTTTCTTCAGAATCCTATGCAGACACTGCTTTATGTTTCAAGATCTTTTTTGTGGGATGAACAAATGTTATTCATGCAAAGCCGTCCACCAGACTGTAGAATATGCTTGAGTGAAGCTTTTCTTTTCAATGCTTTCAGTTAAAACTGTTCTATTTGGCATGTTATAGTTTTTCCCTGACAAAACAGGGAAAGAAAGTAATGTATCAACACAGCAGATAAAAGCCTTGTGTTCCAGGACTTGCTCCAATAAATATTTCTGTGCTTTAAATTAAACACATTTTAATATAAAATTTGCAATAAATACTGGAGCAAGATATGGAAATAGAGGCCCACACCCACACCTCATTAATTTACTGCTCTGTGAACACCCTTCAGCTCAGTGGTCACGGCATTCAATTATAAAGCGCGTTCAAATCTGGGAAGTGAGTTTGCACCTCCACCTAGTGAGTAAATTTTATAATCATTGCAATATTAGATAACCTAGGATCACTTCCTCCTTTTGTAAGTATGTGCTCAAAAAAGGGTTGACCAAGTCACCTAATTTAAAGAGAGTTCAAGACTATGAATTCCAACTGGAGCAAGTTATTTTCTTACTAAAGTAGATTGTATTCTGAATTTAGTTTTGAAAATGCGTTTTAAGCCAGGCCTGTCTCCTCATTGTTTCCTCCTTGATTTTCCAGGTAGCTCCTGTTTAGTGTGCTAACTATTGTAGATATTACTCAGCTTCTGGCTTTCCTTTGCATTGAACAGGACACCTGGAAATGTAACATGGGTCACTGGACTACACAAGGCAGCTAAACATTTAAATCACAGGAGCTACAACATATACTGGTACCATCAATCCTCTAAAGGGAAAGCTTTAGTTAGTTCTTATGACATGTTTAGTTTTAACAGTCATTTATGAAACCAAGTGTGGAATATAAACTTATGAATTTACCTGAAAAACAAATGTAGATAAGTATCATAGCCAACACCCCCTACTCTGCTACAGAGACATGCAGTTGGAAGAGTAGTCAGAGGTGCACATCTTCAAGAACACAACAATGTTCTTGGAATCATGGAATCATAGAATCATAGAATAGTAAGGTGGAAGGGACCTCTAGAGATCATCTAGTCCAACCCTAAGCGGAATGAAGACCTACTTTTCAGATCTTTGTAGATCTTAGGTGTTCCAATATAGTTAATGCTTCTATTGCCCAAAGACAACGTGAGGTTTGTTCTGCCCACAGCTAGCAACACAGGTGTTCAAAAATCAGCATAGATTAAGCTATCTCTTTTGACTCAGGTTCCTCTGAGTCCCCTTTCCCTGCATCACCTGCAGTTTTCATGTCATGTACCTTTTCCCGCTCCTTAAATATGGTAATTAGGATAACTCTCTCAAACAGTAGAGGGTATTATTCAGCCAAGATAATTGTAAAGGGTGAATACAAATTTTCACAGAGTTTTCAAGGGAAGATAATATGCATCTAAAAAGACTGAAAATCATGTATACAGGGGCAGATGTAGTACCTTAGAAAAAAAATACTTACCATCTCGATACCACTCAACACGAGGTTGTAATCTTTTCAGTTCTGGGGTTATCAACACAGAGCACTTGAGGGTCAGTGTTTCACCTTCAGTTCCAAAGGTGACTCCAAATTTCTCCAGAAACTGGACATCAATATGGGTGAAGCAAACATCATACGACAGGGGCACTACACAAGAGAAAATCAAAACATTCTTTAGTGTAAGTAAAATGTACTAGGAACCAACAGATTATTGTCTAATTTGAGCAGGAGGTGGAGCGGTCCCATACTTTATGCTGATCTAGAAAAGCAGCTTGGAAATTAAAAGCATCTGGACAGCTACTGTTGTGACTGAATACTTAGAAAGCTAAGCCAGAAGAAACAAGTTATATCAAATTTTCTAATCTGTAGAACATTACTTTGACCAGTGATAAGAGCACATAAACTATCTAAGCAAAAAGAAAAAAAATGCTTACAGTGGAAGGGCATTATTCCAGCTGGGTGAGGCTCTTCACCCTCTCTGAACCCTACAAAACACAGACAGCAAAGAGTCAACAAAATGAGCACAGTATTTATTTCTTGTTTTAATCATGAAGTAGGACTTACTTCGCACAATCACAGCACAATTAGTTGACGCCTGCCCATGGATATTTGTTGCAACTGCTGAATAGGTAGCAGAATCATCAAAATCAGCTCTGAAAAGGGGAAGGAGGAAAACAAAAGACTACATAAATACAAACAATGCTCATAAGGTCCTAATGACTGCTATTACAAACCCAAGATATGCCAAATCCAAGCAAAGTGTGTAAAGCTCTTTGTCGGCCTTGTAGGACAAGAAGTTGATGAAAGAACATCAGAAAGTTGGTACTGGTTTTGCTGCAGTTTCATCACAGCAGCAGGGCAGGCTGCATTAACTTGAGCAAACTGGAAACGACCTCTCCTTTCTACGGCTGTTGCAAGCAGGCAACTGTTGACATTTGCTGCCTCTTTTATATCTTAGGCAGTCCAGGGGAAATGATACAAAAACAGAGAATCTGACTAGATTGTTAATGGGCAAAATGATTTGGGCTTGAGTTTTTTGGGGTTTTTTGGCAAGAAAATATGTTTATTATGTAAGGACAATATAATCAAAAATGAAACAAAAAAAGTTACTTCTTCATACAATATTGGGACTGATAGAGAAATATATCATTTATTATAGCCTTCCTTGAAGAGGAAGTTACATTATCAGATATAAAGACAAATACTAGGATTTATGTATAAACTTTCATATCCCAGTTCTTCTCTCATTTAATCCATGGGTGTTACCCTGACATAAAACTGAGGTAAAGGAAACTAACTCTTTGTGTGATTTTTTTCGGTTCAGTTACTCAGATTTGCATTTGAAGTAACTTATCTGATATGTTTCTAATAAATATAAATAATTGTTAAGTAGAAAAGGTTAAAAATATTTTGAACTAGTTTTTGGTAGTATGTAGATGTGAGTAGAATGAGATATCCTCAATTATGTCAAAACAACTTAATACAAAGGAAGAAAAAATTTTGAAAAGTTTGAATATTTCATTTGATATTTCAAAATGAACATTTCAGTTCAAAAGGACATTTATTTCAGAATTTACTTCTGTTTATTTTCAGAAACATACTTAATACCAATATGAGAAACTATTTTCATTTGGAATGAAAAAATGATTTGGCTCAATTCAATATTTTTTTTCAACTTTTCCACTACCCAAGTATTCAGAAATATGTCTGTGTCACACAAAATTGTGTGTTTTTTTTTTTTTTTTTTTTTTTTTGGTTTATTTTTTGGAATTTCTGCTAGGCTGAGCAGTCAATTATTCACAAACTGCAAAATGAAACTAATGCAATTGAATCCTGTTTCTGTGTAGTTCCAGTGCATTTAATGGAGGCCACTCAGGAATTGCCAGTGATGAGCTGTAATGTTCTGCATCATTCACTTAACTTCCTTTGAAAGAATGAATCTGTATCTTCCTGGAAACTCTCAGATGAAAGTGATGAAATTATGGCTGCACTTGTCTTCTAAGAGGTAATATATCCCAGGTGCGAAGGAGGAAAGAATACGTGAAAGTGTTTGATGTAAATTGCATAACAGGATGCTGATTTTGTGTATGTGACACCAGCAGCGGGTACATCAGACACCTGCTTTTCAGCCCCTGCATATAGCCTGGACAGTGTCATATCACAGAAATGGTACCATCTGTACTGTGATGCCTAAAACAACTTGATGAAAGGCTTGCTAAAATGAGTTTTACCTCTTTAAACTAGCAGGACTCACAGCTCCTCCTAGAGGTTAATCTTCAGCTACACATTTCACAAAAGCAACAAAATACCAAGTCTATTATACAACTAATTACAAAAGCCACAGTGGTAAGTCCCAGAATTAGAGCATATAAAGCCTGCAATTGACTGTGAAACCCTTGAGTTTCTTGCTATAGTCTGGACAAAGTAATTCTGAAAAAGAAAATTGAAATTCCAGGCTAGAGTTTTTTCAAATTATTTTAGTTTTCAGGAGGGATTTTTAAAAGGCCAATACCTATTCACAAATTTATATGAATCTGAATTGATTCTGGACTTGCTCGAAAGCTATCTGAGTTGACAATATTGCTTTCCACTAACTTCTTAAAAACAAGAAAGTTTTTTTTTTACTATCCTAATTTCACAATATTAACAATCATGATAAAATGATAAAAGCAAAAAATTACATTACAGGGTTTTTTTCCCCTAAAGTCAGTAGTAATGCCTGTATACGTAGGCGAGTGTAATTCATACACTTCTTGCAGCCTGCTGCAATGCCTTGCTCTAATGACACAAGCTAACACCAAGCCAGGCATCTCAAAAGTCTTCACAAGAAGGGGCACTGCAGTGTTAACTATAGTGAGGCTCTACAGAGTTCCAGACACTCTACTCACAACATCTATTTTAACGTACAATATATAAACATAATATATTACACACTATGCATTATATAATCTATATTATATATTACATATTATATGCTAGGCATTACTTATTATATTATGCCTTGTATAAAATAAGATACATGTTTGCAAACTGAAATAGTGCAAAGGAACGTGCCCAGAAACAGGATGTTGATCACTGTAGTGCTGAACGTGTCAGAGCAGCCCCCGGCACGGTTTGGTGTGCACCAGCTCCCCCAAAGGATTCCCGGGCACTCTCAGGAGGTCACACAGGTCAGGGACCATTCCCAGAGGATGGGCTGCCTGCAGCTGCCCTGTCCTGAGGGATAAGAGAGTTACTGGTATGGGCAGAGCCCATTCTATGCCCGGGGGCTCTGTAGCAGAGGATATGCTTAATTTTCTGCAGCAGGCATAGCCCAGAAGCGTGGCTCCAAAGTGCAAGTGGCGGGCACACGCTGTACCCAGCCAGCAGGCTTTTCTCCCGGCACATGCCCTGGCCGAGCAGTGGAAACCTTGCTTCAGGTTGCTTTGCTTCTGCCAAATAACGGTTCACAGTTCTTTAACATTTTATTGTCGGTTTAGGGTTCATTCTGATTAGTTATCGCTTTAAAATAATCAAGTGGCTATCTACTTTCAGTATGGACTTCATTTTCTAGTAAAAAAAACAATACAGCAGTCAACGGGAATCCGTTTTTGTAAGAATTATGTAGGATTCAGGAGTAAGCATGATTTATGAGTAACCACAAGGTGGCGATCAAATAACTCGAAAAATGGATTTTGTAAACAAATGAGGAGCCCCAGTCTGTGCCTGACTACTCAAAGCATCAGAAATTTAGAGTTGAAAGAATTGCAGTGCTGTCTCCATAGAATGAGAAAGGAGAACGACAGATACCTGATGAACCTTTCAAACTGATATGCAGTGGTGCTACTCTCCGTGCCCTCCCCATACCTTTGCTCCCTCAAAAGCAACAGCAAAACACATCTCTTCACAAGGTGTTCCCGTTTATGAGGGGCTCCGACGTAGAGAAAACAAAATACAATCATAAAAATCACTAGAAAAATTAGGATATTCACAAGGGACTGTTTCTTTAGCACAAGTAGCTCAAAGTCTAAAAGCAACAATTTGATAGAAATTATCTGTGATGGAGTGAGAATTAGTTTCCTCGGGGAGAAGAAAAGAAAGAAGAAATTTCTGATCAAACTGCTGACCATATTCTCACAACATCATCTGGTTTTTAAAAGAGAATCAAGGTATTTGCTGTTATTATAAACACATGTAACTATTCCATAGTCTAGGCATTTTATGCTATTTAAATAAATTGTAACAACTCTACCCATTTTCTGGAGCTTTGAAAGCATTTTGCAACAGATTATTGCTCGCTGTGCTCTCTAACCTGACTTTCCAGCATATAAATCACAGCAGTCTAATATTCAATAGCCTGATATTCAGCAGACTACATTCAAACCTCATAGTGGAATTGTGTGGGTTTAGTTGGGAGAGCTACATAGCACATTAGTTTAATACACACTCTGAAGAAAGTTGGAAAAGATGGACAGTTATATCAGGTCCTGACACTCCTTTGGTGTCAAATAATACTCAGACTGAGGATTACCCAGGAAACTATCCATTTTCCTGTATACAAAAAACCTACAGATTTCCTAAACTGCACTGCAAAGTGCATTGATTCAAGACCAGTTAGAAATACTTAATGTACCTAGGATACAAGGTGTGGTCTCTCCAATGGTTATTCTTGCATCGTGATGGAGAACATGCTTTCTGGCCTTTACAAAGGTCAGACAAAATTTGCATAGAGTACATTTAGATACCGTGAAGTGTGAGTGCTGAGCTATATCTGTCCCAAGATGCTAATACTTCTTGTGAAACTTAAATTGCCCAGAATCCACATCAGGCTCTGAAGTGCTAATGTTTGTGTGGGGAATATTCCCCTGGCAGACACTCCTGTTTAAAATGCATGTATTCATCCCTATGCCTGGTAGAGATTTAAACGCAGAAGTTAAGAGTGAAATAACTTTTTTTGCCTGAATTGGAAAGCAATTCAGCCCATGTCTGGAACAAGAAGCAGAGTGTAGTAAATTATATAGAGTTCAAACTGCATCCTTGGAATTCAGATAACAAAATTCTTTTCAATGCCATGGTAATATGACAGCAAAACGCGGAAATGCTCTCTAGAACTACTTTCTAATAGACATGTTCAAACTTTGACTGTTTTTTTTTGTTGGGATTTTGTTTGTTTGTTTGTTTGTTTTTACTGAAGACAGGATCTCTGTCTTGGTGCTGCCACTACCTCTCGGAGGCTCCCAAGTATTGCAGCTTACAGGGGACAGTGAGGAATAGGTCAGAAGATCACAGAGCATTTAATTTCATTACAGTAAGGACAGAAGAAGGGAAGTACATGCTGTATCTATACACACACAGGTACTGCACACCTGAGAAGCCTTGGGAGCTGCAGTTTGTCATCAGCCCATCTGTCCCATGCAGCCCAGAGGCTCTTCCAGCTAAACCAGAGGCTGCCTTCAATCTCAGCCACGTCTCCCGTCTCTGCTGCAAGGTCTGTGCTCTGTCCTACCTCTATTTTCTCCAGGAGAAGGAGCAGGCCTCCCTCTCTGCATCTCCAGATTAAATGATTTCAAGCCTTTTATGCCTAAGCAAAGTAAAATAGTCACATGCCAACTGCACACAGAGTCATCTGCTAGATGAGAATAGTTAGAAAAGAGGCTTCATGAAGATTTTAAGCCTTTTTCTTAGAGCTATGCTAGTGGTTCTTAGGAGTGGAGCACCTGATCAGAGGGCTAGCTATGCCTACCGGCAGCAGGTATTACACTGCACTCTGCTGGCTTTGCCACACATTTTTGCTGATGCAGCCACAAACCTTTCCCTGCTGCAATTAGAGGCGCTTCTTAAACAGTGACTTAATGAAATAGTAAAGGAAGAGGGCCCTAATAAAACACTACCAAATTTTGAGCCATGCATACTTGGCACTGTGCAGCCATGTGGAGAGAGCTCTGGAAAATCAAACATCCTTCTCTACTCATTCCACCATTTCACCCTCTTCGTCTCACTTGCCAGCTCGCTGCAGAGTAAAGGGACACCCAGAGCACACTACATCTCCTCTGTGCCCCAGCACCAAGTCAGAAAACACAATATACCCATTTAGGGTTGCATAAAGACAAGTGAGTCAGTCAAAGAGCCATTTGACTTTGTTATCAGCAAGAGGAATAGCATGGGCATAATGGTAAAAGAAACTGTTGCTAAACAAGTAGATGCCACTTTTAAGCACTTTTTAAGTATGAGGATTGACATTAAAGCAGAATATATTCCTTGGTCATATTATAAAGCAACAAAGCATCTTCATCTTGATTATCTCTGATATAGAAATATTTTCTTACACTATGTGACCACCCATAATTAAATTAGGTGGGACAAAGGGACACAAACAAACCCTCATTTTCTCAGGCATATATTAGTCATCTCAGCTACCAGTAGCTTTCTCTTAAAGGGCTCCTTAGAGTATCCTCCAGATCACCCATCAGAAGTGAGATAAAAGACAAGATTGACCACGGCCACAGTACAGGCTGGAAATGTCTCTGCCCCTATAATCGTGAGATATGCAAAAATTACAAAGAAAGTTTCAAAGACTTTTTATTTACCGCCAAGGGAGACCTTGAGCCCAAATTCCCATCTGAGGAAATCTAAAATAATACTTGAAGAAGCAAAAAAGCAACAGTAAATGATAATGATAGTGTTGAATGAATCCAGAAAATGTGGTAAACTGAGTATAAGACATCATAAAAATATGAGACAGAAATGAAAATAATCTGGTTACTTTGTAGGCTTATGGACCCTGGAAGACAGCAAATGGGGGGGATGAAATTGTGTCCTGTTACCACTTTAAGATGACAAGGTGACGTTCTGGATTTGGCACCTCAAGAATTTTTCCACTGGGATCAAAGAATACTCATAGGAATAAATATCACACTTGCATCAGAAGGAAAAGTTCACTCCCTCAGCTCCGCTGAAGCACTGAGAAGGTGGCCAAGAAATTCCAAGGCCATTTTGAGTGGCTGTGGATCAGATGACATGCAGCTCACCACTTCGGTATGAACAGCTGAGAAGAGTACAGAAGAGGATAGATAGAAAATCCTAACTGTTCTACTTCCAGGAAAAAAAATAGCATTCCAAATATATGTATATATAGATATAGAGAGATATGTTTGGGAGACAAATATTTGAAGAGTTAATTGATGTATGTTCATATATAAACTATTAAGAATATACATATATTAACCAACTAGTTATAAATTCTTTGTTTTGAAATAGAAAAAAATAGCCAATAACAGTAATAAAAAGCACTGTTAAAATGTTCTTCCATTTCCTACATGTTGATTTTCTGTCTTTTGGGAAGCACTGCTCAGTTGCTGCTCAAGTTTTGGAAGAAAATAGACCAGTATTAAAGAGATATATTTAAGCTTAGAAATTTTAATTTAATAAACTGTATAAAACTATGGTAAATAAATCAAAACTCTGGGCCTAAAATCTCTCAATTTTTTTTTTTTTTAAGTAGAGAAGTGAAACTTGTCTGAGAGCAGCTGGGCATCTTTATTTGGGGGGAAAAAAAACAACAGATAGAAGGAAGCAAAGCAACCATCTCTGAAGATGGCAGCTTGGTTGAACGCGACTGACCCTGCGTGACTATGTACAAATCTGAGCCTTGTACACAGGTAATTGTCAGTGAGTGATGATGGGTGGACATGAAAATCTGAGTGGGTGCCAATAAATGACTCTGTGATGCATCTGCGTAAGCATTGGTGGGTCTGAACACTCATGAAATTCGTTATAGACAGTGTCTACATGACTGTGATGATTGGCTCAGGAAAGAGCAAAAAAGCATTGAGGGGATATAAGCCATCAGCACTCTTCAGCAGTAACTATAGAGGCTCAAAACGCCATCTAGCAGCATTTGCACTGGTTCCTGTTTCTGCAAAATGCCATCTACTCATACCACAAAAGCAGTCTGTGTAGGATGCACTGGATGCTCACAAGGAGAGGAGTGCAAGCACAGCCACTCACTGGCAGGACCTCACCTACATTTCATCTCCAAACTGCCCCTCATGCCCAGACAGAAGAGGGGGCTTTCATTTGCCTGATGCACAGGAGAGGATTACAGAGAGGGGGGGTCTGCTTATATCATTTATTCTCCTGATAGGACCTCCAAAAATAATGTAGGTGGGATGGATCATGTTCAGATGTCTCACAGATGCAATAAGCAGTCAGCAAGTTATTCATGGGCTCGAGAATAGTCTTAGTATTTCTTAGTAATGATTAATCCTAGTATGAGCACGAGATGAGGGTCACTTAAGAAGCAACAGCAGAGCAGTTACTGCAGCCAGCTTCTGAATGGGTATATGCACCTTTCATCCCCAGAAAAGCCGTGGGAAGGTGGAGAGTCAGGTGGGACTTCCTTTGAGGACTACAGTGGAATAGTCTTTGGGAAAGACTACAAGACAAGTAGTCTTTCCCAAAAGCAGAAGGAATGATGTTCTCAATTTCTACTTGAGTAGAAAGGCCTTGCTCAGGGCTCTTTCCACTGCTGACAGGTGGAGATGGGGTAGAAGGTGAAATGTTTGACTAGTCAAGTTTTATCTACAAATATTCCAGCTGTTTTAGCACAGATAATGCTAATGGGGAAATTATTTTTTTTTCTATGTGTGTCTTTGCACTAAATACTAATTTTTCTTTTTGAACACCACATTTACTTCATTTTTCTTTGGGTTTTTATATTAAAAAATATTGCACCATGTCACATTTAACATGTAATATTTCAACTATTTAGGACAACTTAGGATTATTTTCAGGGAAGCTGTTCTACCCAGGAATTTCCTATACAACAAGATTAACATTGTTTTGTAAAACATAATGAATGAAATTAGAACTATTTTTTTTTAAGTTAACAGTCTCTTAGTTTTTGGAGAACAAAAAATGGAGATCAAAAAGTATACAGAACAGACCGACCATATAATAAAAAATTCTGAGGATTGGGTATGCTTGCCATGATGAGCTAAAGTTTTCTTACCTTAAAGAATTTCATCTTGGGAAGAACATAAAATACACAGATAATTTTCCACTTTGACTGTCAAAGGGATATAATTCTAATAAAAAAAGGAACTACTACTTTTAGCTACTTACCTCTATTTTTCTATCTACTTGTAGATTGCTAAATTTAAATAGTAGAAATATCTTATTTCTTATTTCAGTGATTTAATATCAGCTATTTACTGAGTTTTCTCTGGCCAAATGTGAGTACCAACAGAGCAGAAGTTAAGTGAGTTGAATTTATCAACTTTCTTGCAGCCATTGTGTGACTTTTCAATTATATTTGATAAAAAAATATTTTGTATAGAGTATAAAAAGCTATTATATCCATTAGAATGATCTACCTGTTTATATGCAATACGTGTACTCCATATTTGCTCTCAATTCTGTACTTTCCTGGATCACTTGCAGGGGTAATCAGTTCCTCATTTTTATACCTGACAATTAAGAAAAAAGGAACGCATTAATAGCGGCTACTATTCACTGCAATAATTAAGTAGATTACTGTCATCTGACCACTTTCCCTGAAAATACTCTCTACTTGAACAGAGTATTTTCCAGTATGCATGGATAGATATGTCTGGGGCCATGAATGCGAAGGAGGACCATTACCGCTGGAAGAACGTGGAAAGAGAAGAATCTGCCCACCCAAACCAGGGAGCAGGCAGTGTGTGACTTGAACTTTCCAATCCACTAGCCCTGACACAGGGTGGGAAGGAAACTGCATCTTAGATTACAGTCACGCACTTCAGCTCAGAAAAGGGAAGCAGTAACAAAGTTATGTCTCGGGTTAGGTCTTCATAGTTCTTCCTGGGGCTCTCATATCTGCAGAACCGCACTCATGTGGAAAGGAGTGCAGCTTCGTGGACCTTATGCTCAAACAGGGTGCACCTCGACAGAGGCTGACAACACAAACCTGGGCACTGCCCATGACAGCAATGGTGCTGTGCACCTTTACTCAGGCTGAGCAACAAGCCCCTAAGTGGGCTGCGTTTTGCCATTTGCTATTTTACCATCAAGGAAATTGATAGACAAGAAAACTGGAGTTGCCTTTCCCAGTCTGCTTGCTGCGATACTTGAGTTTGCCTCTCACACTTCACAGAGCCATTCAGCAATGTGTCCTCCCACTCCTTCCACTGCAGTATCAACTGCTATGATCCAGCACATCTATGAGGATTATAAACGGGTTTTAACATAGCCATTATGTATGTGACACTTACCAGTTATGCCATAACTTTCAAATGAAAAAAGCTTAACAACATTTTTCAAGGCTTGGGAAAGGCCAGTCTCTTACCATTGTACAGTAGGGGTGGGAAATCCTTGTACAGTGAAGCACAGACTCACAGACATCTTCTCCCAGACTGTATGAGATCTCAGGCGCACTAGAATTTCAGGAGCTCGACTTATACTTTCCTCGACAGCATGTCTTTCCAAGGCCATATTTTCTTCTACCTATTGAACATAGAACAGAAACGAAGGCAGTCAAAGAAAAGAAATATCTAGCACCAGATTCAAATGGGCTTTGAGATTTAGTCATAAATCCACAGGGTTATAACGTGTGAAGTTACTACTAGTGTATGAAACATAGACTTAATATGCAGTTTATCTTATAGTTAAGATACTTATCTTAAGATAAGTTAAGGAACAAAAATTGTTCAGCACGGTACCATCCTTTGTATAGCAAGTCTGTCCAGATGTTCTCTAGCACGGTGCCTGGCTGTGTGAATCTCTTTTTCCAGCGCAGACAACTCACTGGCAAATCGGATCCTTTTCTCTTCACTTACATGAGACTTTTTCTCATGAGTACTGTAGGACAAGAAAGAAATCAAGAAAGAGTAACCTAAAATTAAGCTTAAGATTTTCATTCATACACAATAGGCAGCTGAGGACTCTGAAAATCTATCAGTAACATGTCAAATCTAGTTTAGGAATTATTCCTAGCCTAATTAGCGTATCCTAATGAACATCTGTAATTAATATGATTTTTTCTTCCCTTTTCTTCCCCTGACATGTGTGGGACCATAGTTTCAGGCTTGAAAACTGATATGGTCCCTATGGCACAACACCCTACAGTCCTAGGTCTCCGGTCATCAAGATCAAGAAGCTGTGTAGCATCCCTCTGGTCCTGGATTTTCCTTCCCAAGGAAAGCACAAGGCAGGGTAGTGAAGGCATGTTCTGAATGTACATCACACCCTGAAATGAGCTGGGCCTTGCTCACCTTGCTCATGTCATACCCTTGGATCTAGTACCTGGGAAGCACTATATTTAGCTCCATGGGCTATGTCAGCTGACCTCATCTGTAAGACACAGATCATGGAGTTCACCAACATTTGATGAACTGCTGCATGCAAGGAAGCTGTTCTTGGACAGGATTGAGTGAAAAGTATTGCAGAAACTGCCAGGAAAAAAACAAGCTCTTGAGAAACATATGACTTTTAAAAAGGTTGGTGAGCAACTTAGGGGAACAGTGGGGAAACGCTGATTGCATAGATTTTTCAGAATTCCTTTTAAAAATCTCATCAAACTATTTAGGAGGACCTAGCCCAGGGTCTTTCATTCATGCTGATTCAGTATGTAGCCTGTGTTTCTTATTGCTTTGCCAAAAGAATGAAGAAAGGAGCTGAATATCAGAAATTTTTCACATGACTGTCATAGAATTTGACAAGACTCTTAAGGCATAATCCAACACGTACTGAAGCAGGCAATATAACTTATATGAACATCACTGAACTGTAGTTCAGACTATTATTTGTCTGTTATCTTCTTCTGCCATGTATTATTTTACATTGATAGAGGTTAAAACAGTTTCAAAAAACAACAAAAGTAAGCAAACAAGTTTGATTTTCCTGGAACATCCAGTTTCTAGAATATATCTTTCAAAACAATCAAAGTACTAGAAACAAATGAATGTATATGATTCTCTCTATACATTCTCTAAAGGGGAGAAAACAAAATTCTTTCTTATAGCATACACTTTGTCTTTGGTGCAGTCACTGCAGAACATGATAGAGTAGAAACACACAGATTTACTAACAGGGACATTGCTGTCAGCACATTTTTCCACACAACTTCATATCAAGGCTGTAACTGAGATATGACAGTAAGCCCTCTTGATATCAAGGAAAGAACTCAAAATGTTTAAATTGATCCCACTCAGAAATGCAGGAGGAATGCAGTAAATTTGTTTGAAAAAATAATTTTGGATTCTATATAGTTTCTCATTTCTTTTGAGTTTAAAGCTGTTTTCAAAGGTCAAATTGGGCGGTGGAAGAACAGCTCCGGGTTGAAACACGACACTGAAAGTGACAATCATTTAGTATTCCAGCCGAAATAGATTAGTGAAGAACAGTGACAGAGAAGCCTCCAGTCTTGTTGACTCTGAAAACGGCCCTGGCAAAAGATAAGATACTAAATGGGATCAGAGCCACCACACAGATCAGATGGGACCATCAGAGCTTTACCTTTTCCTGGATTCTTGCATTGCTTCATGAGCCAAGGTGCGTGCCCTCCTGGCACACAGTCTACATGTTGTTTTTCCCAGGCTGCCAGATGATTCATAGTAGGCAGCCTGTCTGGAAGCAGCCCTTCAAATATAACAGATATTGTTACAACTCAGCAATTATGGTAAAACATGAACTAAATTTTTATCAAATTTATATTCATACAGTCTCCAGTCCTTTAGTGGTCTGGTACCATTTTAGTGAAGCACAAGGGTACCAGCCCATCTATAATACAAAATACACAGAATCCTTGTAACAACATCTAAATATTCCCATGTTTCTAAGCTACACACAACTTTCCTCATAAATTCTTCTTTGTCATAAAGAAAGTAGGACAGGCACATAGGGCTCTGAAATCCAATAAAGTAAGGGTCCAGGACCAAAGGATCAGTTAATTCCCATTTACACTAGTAGGTGCAATCAGGTGCAATCCTTAATTACTGAGAAGGAAGGACAGCGAGTCTTAACCAATCCAGAGTCAAACTTCCATTCTGAGATACAAAAAACCTAGATCTTGTAGATAAAACTCTGAGATTTCAAATTAGAGGAATTAAAACCTTTTAAATGATTAAAAAAAAAAAAAAAAAAAAAAAAAGGAAACCATAATTTGGAATAGCCAACTTCAGGACAAGAAATAGTCTCATGTCATACAGGGAAAATGGGTAAAAATTACTTCTGTGATTTAAAACAAATTCCAATTATTTTTCTTAAATCAGAATGAGTTTTAAATGGAGCCTAAAGGAATGAATTTCCAACTTGGAGATAATAAATAGAAGGGATCTTCAGCTAAAAGATCTGGATAGGTGAGCTGCTATGAAGCTAGAAAGTCTAACTATGTTAGTGGGAAACTGGAAAAGAGGCATCCCAGGGGAGAGAGGTGGAAAACTACCATTCTGAGTAAACCATAAATTTGGATCAGCAGGGGAATCTGTAAATAGTTGATTACCCAAAATAGAAACCTCTCTGGTACATTTGTGAAGTACATGGAACTTACTTTCTTGCTGCATATTCCTCAAGTACATATCTTGTCTGAATGTTGCGATACGACTGATCAAAGTGCTTGTGTCTCCTCTGGTAAAACGGTATCACTAGTGGCGACATAGTTCAGCAATTTCTATAGGGAATAAAGTCGCATTTACCAAGATATTTCTGACGTTTAGGCTTGATATTTTTACATACATACACATGTGTGCACACACATAAATGTATAAAATTCCAACAATTTATGAGAAATAATGCCATTAATGGCATGCATAGGCACTTCAGGCTTTATCATATTAGTCAAGCAGTGAATCATGGAATTGTAGATGAAAGACTAGAAGAGACTTTGGAGGGATCACTTCCCCCCTTCTTTGAAGATGCTGTTTAACACTTTTTCAGAAATTTCCATGGATGAAAATTCCACGGTTTTGGGGGCATTTCCCTGGTGTTTCAGTACACTGCTCTTCCAACCTTTTAATTGGTCCCTTGTAACTTAAGCTCACTGTTTCTTGTCTAGTTCATCACAAAAACCACAAGATAGATTGCATTCACTCACTCTTGCAGTAGTCAGTTGAATATCTGAAGAATTAGTTCAGAGCTCCTTTCAGAGCTCTCATTTAAACTAGATAAAGCCAGTTCTTTCGAGCTTTCCTTATGAGTTATTTTTTCTATACTTCCAATAATTCTGGATGTTCTCCTGTGGACTTTCTCCAAAGCGTGGCATTTGGCTAGAAGGTGCTCAGAAACTTTCAGGGAGCTCCCAGAAGGCATGTGGTTGATTCCATGGGGGGTGTGTTTCCCATGGAGCCAGAGTTACATAAATTCTCAAGCATGGTGTTAAAATAAGCCAGAGGCACTACCCGCTTATGCTCATTGGAAACATACTGACAACTTTTTGCAGAAATGCAGCCATGTCCTGGCTTGGTGCTTGCTCACGTACTTACAATCTGCTTTTCTAAGTCCCATTTGCAGTTTCAGTCGGATATGGGATTCTCTACTTCTGGGCCACTTGGCCTAAATGGCTTTGAGAGTTGGCAGTTGGCAGTGTGCAAACAGCAAGCACCAGGCCCACCATGAGACGGCTGCATTTCAGTGACAAAGGAAGCAACTTCCCCAGATAAAGTCTATAAAGCAGCCTGCGCCAAATCCCCCAATAAAATCCCACAGTGAAGCCTAGTTTCCTCCCGAAAGGTAAGGGAAGTGCGCTGGCTGTTGCGTTCCCAGGTGGGATGCAGTCTGGCAGCTCCCCTCCAGAAGCTGGTGTGAAGGCAAAGGCAAGGGTTCGGACAGTGCACACAGCGCAGGGCCAGATCATCCAGGGGCCACCTGAAGCTGGAAAGGGGACAACTGCCATCCTCATCGGTTACTGCACCCACTGCAGAACCTGCTTGTGAGTAAAATCCTTAGAACAATAGCAAGAGTTTGCATTTGAAAGTCCCAGAAGTGGGCAGTTTCATGACACATAAAAAATGCAAAGCTCAAACAGGTTTGAACAGAAATCTTGTAATCTGATTTACATACAATATAAGCTCCTCTTAATTAATTTCAAAGGCAGTAGTACTGACAAATTTTAATCCACGTTTTATTTCGTATCATGCAGCTAGAGACATATACTTCGGAAAAAAGATGAATAGAACACATGTTAAAATTAAATGATGAATAGTTTCAATAAAATTAGATTTGGTTAAAAATAAATCAATCACTACTTCATTGTTAGCATTCAAATTGCAAAGAACTTTTGGTTTCATTAATCTTTTCTTATTGTAATAAAAGTATGTGCAATAAATTTAATAAAATAAAATGTCATTGAAAATAGGATTTGAATGTTTTTTTACTTATTTTGAAAGCACTACTTTCTGTCATATTATGGAATTATAATTATTATCTCATGATTTGAAAAATAATTTGCAAAATACCCGTTTGAGAGTGGGAAACAGTAAGCAATAAAAATATTGAAGAATTAGACATTTGCATGACTTTTACATGAATTTGTCAACTCTGACTTCTTAATGTTTTTAGTAGTTTTATTACCACATATACTGTATCTGCAGAATAAATCATTTCATATGTTTCATTGCGGCAATTTATTCTTCAAAAATTGGATTTCTTATACAATATATTGACTTCTAGAAAGAAAAACATAAAATGATTCAATGAAAGACTGCAGTTCTTAGTCTGGTATGTAACTCCATTTTATGTGTTTATTTGGGAATTTTGCCTAAGTACTATAAGATTAGACCAAATTAATTTAATAAATTATAGTTAAATTTATAGTTTTACAGACTATAAAATTGAACCTTAATAGATGGCAAAGAAGCTGCAAATACCAGTATTTCCAGCATAAAGTGTTAATGACAAGAGGAAATAACCATTACTGATTAAGTACCGTAATATATTCTAGTTGTGTGATGGTTAGTTTCAAGCATTCGAAAATTGAGTCAGATGGCCCCCCAAATCATGCCATTCTCATGTCAACTAGTTTTATTTTTGCAAGAAAAAGGTGCTGCAATTAAATAGAGCTAATGTCTTCTGCAGATATCATCCCGGAAAAAAAAAATACCCTCAAGGAAATGAGTTTTTATAATTTACCACCTGATAATTGTACCTTCTGCATATCCTCTTATTACTTTTTCTGTCCTTTTTGGGGACATATGAGGGCTACAGGTCATGAGCTCAGAAATAAGAGCTTTAGGCAAAACACCAGATACCAAAAGACAAATAAAACAGGTTGACAACACTAATATGAGACGTTCAAAGAAAGGTATCGCCACATGTCTAGTGAAATAAGAAAGCTAACATATCCCAAGCTAGTGTGGCACAGCACAGCACCCTGCAGAGGTGCTAGCTTCGTTAGGTGTCCTCACACAACGCTGAGCTGTTGGGGACCTATTAATTCATCATATTTGCTGCCACGCTGTCACAGTTACACGAACATGGGTGCATGCACCCCTGAGCAGCCTCAGCCTCTCCTAGTTTTGGTATCCCCACTTGACATTGTGCTACGCACACAGACAGCAAATACAGGTTTGCTTTCCGTTGTCTAACTCTATGACTATTGTGCATATGACATTTCACTTCCCACTTAGTTCATACCTTAACTAGACAGTTAATAGTATAATGTTCCCTCTTTTCTATTTATAATTAGCCCTTTCACTTAAATGGAGGTGCAAAGGGCAAACCCATAGGTTCCCTATAAGCCTGACTCAGCTGTTAAGAACTACTCTTGTTTATGCATGGTCCTGTTAAATAATTCTGTAAATTCATCCACATGCAACTTATATGTTGCTATGTATAATTCTAATGCAGACCTGACATAAAAAGTCTGTAAAAAATGCCTATGTGTTTGGATGGATCAAAGCCTGGGTTATTTTCATTTTTGAGATGGGAGACAGTATCTTTACAATTTACAATTTAGCATTCTCCCTGAAGTCTAAAACTTACCTTTTAATTAGTGTATCTTTTTCTATAATCAGTAGCCAGATTTCTCAAAATCTGGGTTCAGATATTTTGTATATTTGCCCAAACTCTTATAGAACAGAAACACACAGCCATCACTCCTATCCTCCCTCTACACAAGCAATTAACAGACCTTGTTAGCAGCCAAGCTCATTTAGCCTTCTGCTAACGCAGAGGGGAGCTGCCTGGCGACCGTTCCAAATATAATAATCATCACTGTTAATTACAACAGTGCTAGCAGAGTATGTATTTAACACTTAATAATACTGAAGAGTAAAATCACAGCCCCACTGTAAAAACTGCTTCAGAAAAGTCTACACAGAACTCAGAGTATCTGAGTTTAGGACGAAAGAAATTTCTATTGCTTTTGTAGGAAACTTGTTGACACTTTTCCCACGTTTCTACTGAAATGCATTTATGTGAGATGTTTGAAATATATATGAATATTTAGTCAGCACACCGGTAACAGAGTTAGATAACATGATAAGCAGATGACAGCTTAGCCCCCCCGAAGTTACTGACTAAGGTAAATCAAGATTTTATTACAGGCAGCTGGCTAGAGACCTAATTATACTGACATGTCTATTGGTGGAACTGACCCAACAACAAGATCCATGCAATGCTTTGAAATAAACATAAAAAAAAAAAAAAAAAAAAAAAAAAAAAAAAAAAAAAAAAAAAGATTTCATATCAGGAAATGGAAAAGTCAACAAAAAATCACATAAACATCCCAAGAGAAAGATAAATTAATTATGATCATAATCATAATAAATGAAAAATGAGTTTTATTCTCCAAATTCTACAGGTATATGATTCCAAGAGTTACAGACAATTTTCTGAAAAATAAGGCCAGTGTGTCACAAGCAACTCTTGAACTTCATCTATTCAGATCCCATTAGCTTCCCTGGACATTAGCATAAAGAGTCAGAGTTACAGAAAAAGATGATCCTAAAATAATTAGTCTCACATCTTGTCTTCATGCTTTCGATGGGACACTGAACCATTCGCCTCTTCTTTTTTTCATATTTGTTTCTATGACTGTAAATGCTGTGGACATAACTGCACTACTCTATGTGCTATACAAACCACTCAGAAGATTATCAAACCCAAACAAAAAAGTCAGGCAAAATTCTCTTAACTTTAAGGATTAATGATGTAAGACATAGATGAATTAGACTGCTCAAATCAGTTTGTATGAAGATCTACTTCCACATATTTAATAGCATATATGTAACAACAGATACTTTTTTTGTGAGTAAAAGATAGTTTCCATGCCAAGGTACGCATAGTTTCATGCCATAGTAATACTGATCTGAATAGAAAGAAATAATCTAGGACCATGTGACAAGGGGCACATTCCTGAGCAGAGAAGCCAGGGTCTGATATAGACATTGTTAGTTTGATAAGCGAGTTAATTTAAGATTTAAAGGACAGGCAGTAAATTCTGGCATGATCATTCACATAGCCTCAGAGAGGAGGCAGGCAATCAAATGAATCAATGTATGTGATTGATAAATGCCACAGGAAGGAGGCATGGTTGTGCTCACCATAGATAGACAACCTGCATCCCTCAATGCAGGAGACTCCTGTCACAAGCGATGCACTATACAGCACGGACTTTCTCTGCCTGCCCTGTCAATGCTACACCATGCAACATGCACCTTCTTTGCTCCTCTCTGTCCTTGCCCATCTGCAGAAGTGCCAAAATAAACTGGCAGGTTCTTGCCTGCTCTCACGTAGCCTACCCTCCTGTTGGCTGAAAGATCAGTACATCCTGCTCTGAGGTACATATCCTTACTCTTAGTGTGTCTTGCTCCTCCTCTATACATCATCTCCCTTAAATATCATTCATTATTTGCATTGACTCAAGGGTTTCTCTGTTTTTACTGTAACATTGGGGTTGGTTCCCCTTTCCATGTCTTTAGTTCTGCTTGTTGTTTTCCATATTGCTCCAGGTAACTACATTCAAATTAGTAAGCACTGTTTTGCCACCTTTTACCTCCATGGTACATTAAAGCCCATCATGTTTAGCTGATAAAATAGATTTACTTCCATACGGCCCATACACTAAGATGAAAGATGAAAGGGAAAAAAAAAGACTTTTAGTCATTAGCTGATTCTGATGAGCATTTTGAAGAATTACCATATTATATGAAAAAAAAAAAAAGTGGTCCTTTCCAGATGGTTATAGCAATGCTGTAAAAATTGCAGTAGGCAATAATATGAAAACATATTCTTCTGGGACCTCACTTTGGTGAAAATCTTGTAAAACAAGCATGGATAATTATGTGGCTCATAGACACTGCAGTCTAGACCATGTTGGGAGGTAGAATGTCTGGAAATATCTTCCCCATTTTGACAATAAAACTTCTTAAATGGTAGAAAACTTCGTAAATAGTAGTGTTCTCATCAGTCTTTTATCTCTGTGTGTATGTGTATATCTAGATCTTGCACAGAAATTTATGTTCCATGTACTGAAAAAGGATCAAGGGATGACCTGAAAAAAATGCACATGATCAACTGTTGTTATAAGATGCTTCCCTCTCTCTCACTGTTATAAAGAAAGAAAAAATAAGAATTCAATTTTAATTTGTTGACAATAGAACACAAATGCTTCTGAAATTAAAGAAGCATATGGAATTCCCATATGCTAAAACCACATTGAATTCCAGAAATTACTCATCAAGCTGAGTAAGATCCCTTGCTTTTCAGTCTTTTTCTGACATGTTCAGCTACATCATAGTTAGATTTATCTTTTACTGATCACAATTCATTTGTATAAGAATAATATTAGCATAATTTCTCATATTGGTTCTAAATAGATGTTTGGAATTCTTGTAGGCAACAGGTTTGATCTTGTTCAAATCATTCTCAGAGTAGTAAATGTATTGCTTCCCTCATGAAGCCTTAAAAATAGAGTTTCTCTAATCAATTTCCAGACTTCTTAATGTCCAGCAATGCAACACATCTAAGTAACTGGTGATACCAGCCATCACAAATATCTCTGTTCTTTGCTAATAACTTTACAGGTTTCTTTGTTAGTAACTTCACAGGTTAAGCAGAGGTTTAACATTTCATTACATCAAGTGATTCTGCTTGCAGAGATGTATGGTTAGATTAAGAGGTTAATCACGATCATGTGGCTATAGATCATGTAATAAAGTATGCTTTCCAAAAATATTAACAATAGTACAACCTTACTAATATTCCATGTGCACAGTTTTAGAATGTCTGTATGTTAAATACTGTATGATTGGGTAGAATGCACACCTTGACCCTACAGTAGACCCTGAAGGGCTTGTTGCAGCCATTAACCATAACAGTCAGTAGGGAGGCAGTTTAGCATGTACCATGGTTGGTCATGATCACAGCTACAACCCTTTCTGGTTGTAACCACCACCTCTGCTCAGCAGCACTTCAGCAGGAGGCAGAGCTGCGGCTCTGCACCTCCTGTCTCCAGTGAGGTCATTGCTGTGGAGGGGAGCACTGGTTCCTATGTTTCTGTGAGTGTAAAAGCTGAATTTTTGGATGTCTTTTACACAGCTCTCATAATGGAAGTGACTGAAGGCCCCCAGTCTAACATTTCCTATCATATCACTGTTGTGAGCCAAGCTACATGTAGCCCAGAGAGGGTATTTATGCAGCTCTGTTCTTATGGATTCATTCTTCACTGGAACTGTTGAATTCACTTACTTCACTGGAACTTAAAAAGACTGGATTTGGGATTGACTTGAGATTTTGCCATCCTAACACTCCAAATGCACAAAGATTTGCAACACATTCCCATAAAGATTTAAGATTTCCCTTCACTTGGCAAGTGTGCTGTGTCCCTTCAGCTAGACAACAAAGATTGCGTGAGAGTGAGATTATGAAAGTCAGTCATTTCCCATCATCCCAACATTTATTGTCCTTCATTACAATACTTTCATACTGGCTCACAGGTATTATCAGTTCACAGGCATAGTTTCAAGAACATGAACATGATTTCGCAAGGCTCTATCAGTGGTATTTAGCTGGAATTTTCACGCGGCACAGAGTACATCACATGGCCTAAAGCGATAGTAGAAACTAGAAATGCATCTTCAAATATTTAAAAGTCCCACCGACAAAAAAATAAAAGTAGGAATTTTTGTCCTAGTGACATCCTATTTCTCACCATACCAAATAATTTTGACAGCTAGTATAAGTTTTTTTATCCTTAATTCTTTATGCATATATTCAAGATAAATTACATTTTGCTTCTTTGTACGGCATAAACACACAAGAAAGTAGCACTCTCAGGATATGTGCAGTTGGGGAAGTACATTTGCCAGTGGAACTATGGCTTGGTATAATGTAGTTTGTATACACAGAAAGAAACAGGAAATGTAAAATCAAACTGATCATGAAAAGAATTAAACAATTCTATTTTTAGTTTTGTTTGTCTTTTCATAAATCAACCCGTGCCAAAGTTATTGCTTCCTTTCCCCAGGAAAGGTAATTTATTTTGTAAAGTGCCCAATGCCTGCCCCATAATCACTCTCATTAGCTCTGAACAAGAAAAATAGATGAAAAACAGACTTACCTAGGAAGATAGAAAAATTGCAAAGCAGAGAGGCAGACCAACCTTTCCCAGCTTAGTAAGCTATGGCTGAGGAAAACAAAAATAATTCCCCTCTCTAAAGGCTACTGCCCCTCCACTCCCATTTAAGGGCAGATGCAATTCTATATTTAGAACTAACCAAGTGATTCTCCCAAAACTGAATTCAGCTTAATAAGCAATATGGGTATAATATAAAGAGGAAGAAAACCCCTCCCCAATATGAAGTTCTAAGTTGTATTTTAATAAACCTCACTCCTAAAACAGTAGTTATTGATGCTAGAAGAGGGGTTTTCGTCCCAACAAACATCAAGCTCACAGTCAGTGAGAAACAGTTCAATGTGAGAAAACAGTCTGAGCATTTCATTTGTAAATGAAAGATTTTAAAATCATCAGTGACTTAGAAGAGCAGTAAGGACCCCTAAACTCCAGAATCTTATTAGAAAAGACATCAGATCCCTTTGGTGCCTCAGGCTGTAAAACGAGCCTCTCCATTGCCTCTTTAAGGGCTGCCTGGATTTTAGAGAACATGACTGCATGTTCTGCAAGTTGCATTGCATGACTGCAATGACTGCAAGACATGACACCTTTATAAAAAGTCTCATTAACGTGGATTTAAAGAGTATCCAGCTCCTACTCACTATTTCTATATCCAGAATGCCCCCTGTCAGCCCGAGAGTGATGTGTCTGCTTGTTGTAGGTCGTTTGTAAAGTGGGAGGAATTCATGTGCCTAGAGGCATATACGGGCAGAAAATGAACACAACCAAAGCACGTGATTCTCTGACAGTGCCTAATTACTACTGGCTAAAACAGAAGCTTAGTGCCTGTAGGGATCCTAGATTTCCACCTGGGAAACGGAGGGCAGAAGCACGGTGGCTTGCATGATGTTGTGCCACCATGGTGGGTCTGATATGCTCAGATGTGACTGAGCAGTAGTGGCTGCTCATCAGAAATCCTGCCCCATTCGGGAGGTGTCCAGCCCTGCAGATATTTGTCCTGTGACAGGAGCGCACAGGAGTCAAGGGAGGAAGAGGAGCTCTGACGAAGCTTTGTGACATGCATGAAGAAATAATCATATTTATTCAGTCTGGAAATAAAACTGACATTTATGGGAAAACCTTGGTGTACGGCAGACCTAAGCAAACCTCCCGACTGGGCCCATAATGAGACAGCTGATCACTGAGTCAGCCATACATGATAAAGAGGGGTTCCACTGTGTTTTAGTGTAACAAAATTTCTTTACATATCACTCGTACAGGAATGGAGTCAAGACCAAAGTCAGTAAGCAACAATTAAGATCTTTCAGTGCCTGCTGTAAGAAACTTTGATGCATGAACAATGTATTTTAAGTCAAATTTTTCTTTTATGTATAAACGTAAGGGAAGCAAAGCAAGATGTGGAAAAAGCTTTAGCCAGCTCATTCTAATTGTATTCACAGTATTCATCCAAGCTTCCTAATAGCTCTAAGGATTTTTCTCACTCTCTTCTCACTATCTACAACCACCATGTGCCTGACATAAACTTCTCCCTGCTTCTCATTGAGCTTAAATTATAATTCAGACTGACAGAATTAGACCTACAGAAATGGGTACAAGGGAATGAGTGCAAGCGCACTGAGCATAGATGTTGCTTCAGAAGCATCTGCCAAAGTAATTAGCATGTAATAAAGCAGAGTAAATCTCCTTATGCAGCACCTTCTTTTCTCTCCTATTGCATTTTCCTGTGGAAGGTAAAAGGCTGATTTTCAGGAAAGCTTTAATGTTCTCATTACACACTCTGCTTTTAATTTCTTGTTCTATATTTATTATCTTTTAAAAAAATGGAGGAATGTGCAGCCTGCTCTGGCTGTCTTTACGTTTGAGCTCTCTTCTATTTTAAGTTGTTTCTTCAGGGTGTGGTTGGATGTCCAAAATGTGAAAGCACATCTTAAGAGTTGTAGGGGACACACAAGAGGCAGGAACAAATCATGCTGGGCAGGCCCCACGTTGTCTTCAGGTAAGTCAGTAGATAGATATTTCTCTTCATAGATATTCAGAAAACAGAGTAGGAAGTGGAAAATGTAATATAGTATAAAACAACAATGTGGAAATTTAGGCACCAGAGCACATACTATCCAAAAATCATCCAGCATTTTAATCATAAATAATTTATATTACAGCATAAAATATATTTTCTCCCTAATTCCTTTACCTTCCCTACAGAAATTGTTTCCTAAAACTACTCAAAAAAAAAAAATAAAATAATAAAAAAAAAAAGGCATAAATTTAGCAGGGTATCAGGCATATTCAAATGCTTAAAATTAAGCATATGCTAAAATCCTTCACTGAATGCGGTCTTTTAGAATTACCTCTCTATCTTGTATCAAGCTCTTGATTTGGATGTTTAGACATACATAGGTTTAAATAATAGCTCAGCCGTTTCTCTATAAGATGAAATGGAGCCTGGAAACGGTTACATTAACTACTGGAGGGAGCATCAAAACAATAATGAAATGTAAAGACGTTACAAGAGGTGTGTTTTTTAGCCTACAGTGCCTTAATGGTGGCTTTTTTTGCATCTGAATGCAGCAATGTGTTTCCCAAAGACTGTTAATAGGATATATTGCCCTATACTTTCACCTTTCTGCAGTTCCAAGAAAACCTAATGCATCTTTGCCTGATTGCTTCTGCAGTCCAGTTTTGTTAACATTTTAGCTCTTTATTTTTTCAAATGCTCTTAATATATTTATACATTCATATGAATTAGAAGATTGGTAACTAGAAATGAAATTTTGCATCTCTGCAGCTGTCCTAATTGTTCACAAAATCCTATGCTAAGTTTTTTAAAGCCATGTCATAACAGTGGATATTCACAATCAAAAAGCATGGATTTCCTTCACAGATATCCAGGTTCTAGGCTTTCCCTCAGCATTATAAATGAAAGATGAAAAACACACATTCAACAATTCAGCTATAAATTAAGAAATCACATTCTTTATCAGCTTCTGACTTTGGTCAAAAGTTCAGGAGTATTATGTGTCTTATCTAAAAGAGAAAACTGTATAAAGTGGCGTATGATTTCCCAGGCCTTCTCTGTCCATCTGAGAGGTCCAGTTTCCAAAGCCGTGTGGGGCAGTGCTCCTGCTCACGCAGTTTAGCTGTCAGAGGAGCAGCAGCCCCACAAGGCTCCGCAGGCAGCACCATGAATGTGTTCACTCAGCAGTAACCCTGAGCACAAGTCCCCAAGGGAGGATGCATCTAACTGTTTCTTACAGGCGGGGAGAGAACATCTCCTTCCCAGCTCCTAAGACACTTGAACATTTCTTTTTTTCTACTTCCTGCCTGGTTTTCTTTTCTCTCTTTTTTTTTTTTTTTTTTTTTTTTTGTTTGTTTGTTTGTTTATTTTCATATTTTGATGTCATTTCTCTTCCTCCAGAGGAAGGCGGTGCAGCTCCTGGGACAGTGGACAATGGCAGCAGCAAATACCATTTGTAGAAGCTGTTTTAAGCACCCAAACCGGGATTTTCAATGGACATTTCTATAAAGTCAGCACGAACGACCTCCAAAACATCAGACACTTTTACCACCCATTGAACAAATGCTAAAATACTGGAATATACAAAACGTTGGGTTTTTCCCTGCAACATAAGTGTCGTTATTTTTATCCAAGAAGGAAAACACACCAGTGAGTTACAGTGAGTGCCAAGTCAATCATTCTTAAGATATTTAAATTTTATCATGTCACTCCAAGATCTAAGGCCCCACTTTAGAGCACATCAGTCAGTGGCAAGATTTTACTGACTCAGACAAGCTCTGAATCATATCTTACTTATTTTAGTGTCTCCTTAAGGAGTTGACCGACGTTTAGCTCAACCACAAACAGAAAATACAGGGTTGCCTGGTGCAACAAAATGTTTCAACTGTTTATTTTGAGAGTTATTGCAGGTGGTAATGCGAGTGTATTTTCCAGTTTGCTTAGGACAGCATAGAATATTCTAGAGTCAGTCATGGGTTATACTGTAATTAAAATTAGGAGTTGGCCCAGTGGGATTGTTTAACTAAACATGTTTTGCTGAATCTTAGGGTAAGCAAGAAAATTACAGTCTATGACCAGTAACGTGAAGTTACAGTTCAGCATTCAGAAGATTGTTTGTTTGATTGTTTTTAATTTAATCAAGTATTTTGGAATTTTTTCTGATAACATTAAATGTAAAGAGCAACATTTACCACAGTTAATATGAAAAACCATACCATGGGAGACTCCACTATCTATATATCACCTCACTTTCAGTCCTTCATTTACCAATACAATCTGATAACTTATTTTTTTTAGCCAGGAATAAAGATATAGACCATAACAATTTTGTCTTATCCTGGTAACTTTATTCAAGGTATCATACAATACATACTGAAATGTTCTGCAGGTATCTGTTGTAGCAATACTTATCTCTATCAACTAATCTCAAACTCAGTAACAAAAAATTAAATCTAGATGGAATCAGAGGTTAGAAGACGGAAGAAACAGGAACTCCTTGCATCACAGTCATGATATCCAGAGCTTTCACCATAGTGGGAAATGCAAAGGAAACAGCTATAGTCCAAAATTTACCAGTCTGTTCTAATGCTTTCAGGTTTTCATCGTTGCCAACTGGAAGCAACTGCCTTGGAGAGCATTGGTTGTCCTATTCCCCACCACTTCTGTATATCGAGTAAGTTATGCCTTCTCTGTGCTCTAGCAGGGAGTGGGGGAACTCAGCATTCCTCTGCAGTAAGTGAGGAGTAAGAGAATTCAATTTTGTAGATTCTCTGCCCTGCTCTTCTGGACTTGTATTTGTCCCTGGATGTGTGGGAATAAAAGGGATCAGAATTTCAGCATGGGGCAGTAGAGTCAGCTTATTCAAATAACATGCAATTTGTCCGCTCATGCTTCACAGGGAAGAAGGAGAAGGAAATGAATACAAAACAGATCACACTTCCAATCAAACACACAATGAGTCCAATGTGGGGGTACACAGTAAGGTCTGAGAAGGATCGACTATTGTCACAAGCCAGAGAGGGAAAAGACAATTGCATTTGCAGAGAGCCCTGGTGGAAAGACCTGAGGAGATGAACCCATGTCACCTGCCTGAACAGGTGAGAGCTGACTTGAAAACTTTGAAACATATGAAATTCAGGCTTATCCTACTATTCAGGGCTATTACATAGCTATGCTGTGTATGGCCTGTGCCATGTCTGATACACTGTCAGGCCTATAGAAGTCTTGCATACGACTGTAAATATGTTGTCAGATAACAAGCTGTTGGTGTATTTATTCCTGACTTCTCGCTGGAAGAATGATATTCTTTGATTCCAGGGCTAAATGACTCGCATCCACAAGCACTTGAAAGAGTAATACAGTGACCAGGATTTCACTGTAAACAAACAAGCACACTTGCAGATGGAACCCAGGCATTCTGTAGGAATGACAGCTGCTGGATCCCTTAATTCTTTTCTTTGCTACTACTGTAATTCTTTGAAGGACAGGTTGTTAATACTGAAAGAGCAGAGTTCAAGACAAGCAGACAAGAATTGTGCTTGCACCACTGGTCCCAGACAGGTCTCCAGCTGACCTATTTTAACAGATAACGTTTGGCACATTTAAAAGAAGAAAACATTGTGTTTCTGAAGTGCCACTAACTGAGTCCCACTGACTCATGTCCATTTATCCTGTAGGTTCTTCTCCAGGTCTTCAAAGGCAGTGCCACGGTGCATAAAACAGAGCAACATTTTGTTATGGAAAGTAAACTAAAGAGTGTTATTTGGTTACTTTATGCTATTTCTCTCCATGATATGATTTCTGGTGCTTCCAATCGGGCAATATATGGAGCTTGCCAGTTCTAACCATTACCGCTACTACTCCACAGTCTTCATACAGCTGCAAGCACTTCTGACAGAGAAGTTTCACTGAATCTTCATCCTTGCCATTTAACTGATATTTCCTCTTCTCGGCATTCTCTTCTTTGGCATTCAACTGTCACTAAATCAGTCAGCCAGAGGAGCTGACATCAGTGTCCTTGTTGCCTCTTCAGATAAAGACTCATTTGATTTCAAAGGGAGTTTTCACCCACATAAAGACTGTAGGATTCCTCACACAAACTTAGGTAAGTAAGTTATTCATATTTTGTTTTAATTTTTTTTTAAAAGTCATCTAGTAGTAGCCCATGTGCTGACCTTCTTGAATACTCCTCTGAAACCACATTTTTATCATAGACTATCATAGACTAGAAAACCTTTATAGATAAAAATATATGCATTTTGATATTTTTTATATTACTGATAAACCTTATTGATTTCTGAATCAAGAAATTTTTTTCATGATTCTTAACTTTAACCTGAGGAAGTTATATACACAGACAGCTTGATATTATTACATAGAAATGGCAGTGAAATCCTTCCTTCAGAAGTAATATAGAGCCTGATACTTTCATATAGAATTTCTGTTGCAATAAGGCAGCATTAGGTACCACTGTGTATTCTACTGCAATATATCTTAAGTAATAGATAGACAGATTCAGTGAGCTTCAGGACCAAAAAAGGCTTTCTTCCAGCTTAATAAATATCTTGAGGCCTAGGTCACATCAGAGCTGCACAGAATTTAAAACTTTGAATGCTTAGGACAGCTGTCCTCCCTCCCTGGTGGGCCTGTCCGGTTACACTTGTACCTGATCCCATTCTCTGGCAGGGTTCCCCAAGTGACACGAATACTGTAGGAGTGCAGGAGAGGAAAAAATCTTGAGCTCAGTGAGGTCGTCATGATGTCTGGGCATTTACGAGAGGACAATATCAACAACAACGTAAGCTCACAGCAACCACTAGGATTGCTTAGGACACCTCAGAGTGACAGATCCTTGCTCGAAATCAGCTGTTCAGCGTTTCCAAGGTGTAAGAACTTTGAATGGAAAGATAGAGTTTGAAGCCAGAGAAATCATCAGGGTCATCTCATTTGTCCGTCATGGTCTGCTCAGTTATGTTTGCTACATTGGAATGGTGACATCATGAAACTGAAAAAATATGCGATCAAAGCACCACTTGTCATGTGTCTACTGACATTTTTCATAAAAGTAAATCTGTCTTAACTCGGACATCTCCAGAGATTAACACTTCCTTATCTTGTACTAGGCTCTAATATTTAGTTATATTTACTCTCAAAAATGTGTGCTTTTTTTCCCTTGAGTTGAATTTGCCTTCCGTACAGAGTTCTTGTTGGCTTCTCAGATTTGAAAAATAGACTATTTTCTCCTTGAGGAGGTGCCCACACATTAATCCATATATATGTGATTTTTCCTTCTTGCAAGGTAATTCTAACAAAATTAGGACATACTACCTATGGGCACTGGTGGTGGATTGAGAAGGACCTAGATACTGTACACACACTAGTGGTAGAAGTGTTCTTTGAAATATTTGCTGTATAAGGTTTGGAAAAGAGATAAGATAGGAATATAGGCAAATGAGGGAGTCCTAGGTACAGCACTGATGACCAAGTAGGGGTTTTCTGATGAAGTGAACAGTTTTCACCTCCACATTATGACTGCCAGGTGTAAAGTCTATTTCTGATCTTTCAACGCTGGTGCAGCCCACGAGCACAGCAGTCTGTTATCAGGCATTTTGTGGATAGTGAGGAGGACTGAAGAAGGAAAACAAGTTTGATTGTGGTATCTTTATAATGGAATCTCCCAGATGTGAAGAAGAGCATGGGAGAAAAGTTAATGACTCCTTAGAAAACATAAGAAGCAAATGATAAGTTGATATTATATGTCGACCTTTGGATAGTCTATCTTGATCTGTGTCTATCTCTGATTAACATTAAACAATGGAGTGAGTAGTTTGAAGTAGTATGTTAGACAAAGTGAACCTTGTAGAAAGAGGAAGCATGGCAAAAGGACACCAAAGGATTATGTTCTTTTCAGAGGCTTTCTGGGGAATGCTAACTGAGCAAGACTGCATTGCATTCCTGTAATGTGATATAAAAACCTCAACTTGAACTTTAGCTCTGTTGATAGAGAAAGGTAGTACATTATACTTTGTAGAAGGGTTTTCCAGCTTAATCTTAGATAGGGTGAATACAAAGAAGTAAACAGCATAAGACTGAATGTGACAGCTACTAGTTGAGAGTCTTGAGAGCCCGGCTGACAGCTTGGAAGGTCATGTCTGCATAAAAATTATAAAAGAGCCAGCAAACAGGAGTACATGGAATGATCTTAGTGAGTTTAGATGGGCAACATAAAATGATACCTGTTCTTCTGTGGATCTCTCTTTACATATATATATATATATATATATATATATATATATATATACGTGATATGTATCGTGCTATATCTCATGCATGATACATCCTGGAACAGAGAAGGTGTCTCTATTCCCAGTTTCAAAAAATATGGCACTAAGAAGAGGATAGATCACTACACATGTATCTCCCTGCTAGTAGAAAGAACATGCGTGCAGTGTCACTCCCTGCCCAGTGGAAGGGATTAATAATTCACATTAATAATTCACAAGAAGCAGAAGAAAAGGGAGATGTCCCATCACTAGTACCAACTAAGGGGATGACAGGAGGACGGATGAGACATGCCAGCACTTCTCCCCATCTACAAGACACAGAACAAGTAGGGTTACATATAACTTACCAGCATAACTAATCATGCTGTCCATACACCTTCTTTTGGGGCTCTCCACAGACAGTCACACTTCCTATGGACTGACTTCACAGGCACCTGCAAGGTGATAGATGGGCTAATGTTGAAAGGCTGCCACCAGATCCCAAAAGCAGCCCTCCACATCCAGCCCCTCCAAACTCACAGCTGCCAAGGTACCATATCTCTCTCAAGGAGCCCTTGACCTGAAACTGATTAAGAGGATGGAGAGTGCTCTGCGGAACGGCACAACACATACGTTTGGTTTGCATTGTTCTTTAAATCCTTCCTAAGCATCTGCTATTTGCCATAGACATGGAAAGCACACTAAAAGTACTTTAGGGCCTGGTCTAATAAAGCCATTCCTCTATTAAAGCAATGTTTGTAAAGTATACACCCAAGAATGTTAAAAAATAAAGGAACAAAGAATCAATTTATGTTCCAGAAGCTAATGAAAATTTGTTTGCTAAATATAAAGTTTTGAGACAAAAGACTAGGAAACTGCAACTGCATAAGGAGGTAAGATAAATCAGAGTGCATATAAAAGAGACCTGGAAATTGAATGAGTTTATGGAGAAATCAGAAAAGGAGCTAAGTACAATGATGTTCTTCTAGTTAGACACATTACAGTCAACAGCCCACCACAGATCAACAACATGAAAAAATTTAAAACAGCAGCTGTCCAGAAATAGGAACATCTATATAACATGTTTAAATGTAATGATATTCTCAGTCACCTCGGACTTCTTTCAGCATGCAAGATAGTTTCCTGACTTGATAATCTGTCCTCCATTTCAGAAAATGCCAAGTCATTTCATTCTACCATTCTTAGATTAATCTCTATGTACATTTTTAAAACTTCCACACAAATATTATCAGTGAATTGCCATGATGCTGATGAGGGGATTGGACCACCTCTCATATGAGGAGAGACTGTGAGATCTGGGATTATTTAGCCTGGAGAAGAAAAGGTTCAGGGGGAATCTGATCAAATATGTGTATATATCTGGTGTGGAGTAGTAATGAAGATGGAGCCAGACTCTTCTCAGTGGTGCTCAGTGGCAGGACAAGAGGCAATGGGCACAAACTGAAACAGAAAATTCTAATGAGGCATAAGAACAAACTTTGTCACTGTAGGGGTAACTGAGCACTGGAATAGGTCGCCCAGACAGGCTGTGGCGTCTCCATTCTTGGAAATATTCAAAACCTCCCGAGCAACTTGCTCTAGCTGACCCTGTTTGGAGCAGGGCTCTGGACTAGATGAGTCCAGAGGTTCATTTCAGTCTCAGCCATTCTGCAGTTCTCTGATTATCTGTCAGGGAGCCACACAGGCCGGGGGCTTCCCATCATGGGGGCTGGTGGTGATGGGGGCTGCCAGCAGGGAATGGCCAGGGCCAGGGTGAGCGTCAGGGTCCCATGGCCAGGTAGGGCTGTGCCATAGCAGGCTGGAGCTGGCACCGCTGCAGCATCAGCATCACGTCAAGAGTCAGCAACTGATGGCCATGGGCTGCATTGAGGTGGGGCTCCAGGGGGGGGGTCCAGAGGGAGGGGGCACTCGGGGCCCCTTCATTATCTTTCATTGCAACTGTGGTGCAGTAATTATTGCAATAATAATAATAAGGTACAATAAAAATTATTTTTAATGGAATAATTACATTTGAGAAAGAAAGGAGAAACCCTCTTCCACTCCACTGACTTTTCTTCAAATACACTGCATACTATCAGCCATCAGTAAAATTGCGTTGATCAGGAAATGTCTACTGTCTTACTTAACATATAAAATATAAAATTATGTGACTCAGGAATCCAAAATAACATAGTACAGTTAGCATATTGGCACTTAGCATATTGGCACTCAGACAATTAGCACTTTAGAGCTGGCCAATTTTCTTTTAAAGCTTCATTTAACTTTTGCAATATATTATGAATTTCAAGCTCTGGTTTCAAATAAGTAAATCTTAGTAATTTTTTCAGTATTGCTAATTATCTAAACTCCATGCTGCCATATTCTTGATAAATATCAAATTCCATATTAAATAACATAGTTACAGTATATGAAGTATTAGCTTACATTCAACAGAAAGGGATCTAACATGCTTGCAGTCTGTATAAACAATGTAAGTTATTGCCAGCAGATGGTCAGGATATATCTATACCAGGCAATGATGTATGATTCAGAAAACCCTGAATTTCACCAGTCAAACCTCTTTAGGATCAGCAGCAGTTTAGCTACATTAACATGGTTCTAAACATAAGTTAGTAAGTCAGACAGATTTACAGGTTTATATGTGAGCACAAGTTAAGACAGCTATATTCCTATGAAGTACTGCACTGCCCCATGTGGATACCATAGCTCAGATCAGCACTAGCTTATGTGGATCCATTACTCAGGTTTGATGTGTAAATATCTGGATGTAGGCTGATGCTTTGGGAATCTGAATAGAGCTGCTCAGGAAAATGCTGGTGAAATTTTGTTTCTGTTACTGAACACCTTTCCCAAGCCTTTCCTCGACAGGAGTACCTCTGTGGATTTGGAGTTATTAGGAAAGGCTTCTCAGATCCCCAGAGTTGTTTCAGGTCACACTCAAGATATATTTACACTTCTTTTGAATTTATGGGTTACACTTCTGACTGTTCTCTCATTCACACCAGAAAAACACAAGACAGCAGATTTGCCTGGGGAAGCTCTGGGTGTAGGGCCCCACCAGTAATACATAAGTGGGTGGGGAGGTGAGGCCAGGCATGCACCAGTCAGGCAGCTGTACATGAAGTTGTCCACAAAAGCCTCACAGATCTGAATGCTACAGGTTCACCCGCCCGAGCCCAAGGTCAGAGAAGAGGAGAAGAGGCCAAGCATACATTTCTGCCTGATGTTGGAAAGTAATCCTCGGAGTGAAGAAAGCAACATTAGATTATGATGTGAATGTACCCTTGGAGACAGGCTACCAACCGCGCCGAGAGGGTAGGAGACGGTGGCAGTGCTCAGCCATGTGCACGGAGGGTTAGCACGTGCCCTGCATCCTCCCATCTCCACCCCTCACTCTCATGCAATCGGTGTTTGGGATCATCGCTGTCCAGCCCCACTGCAGCTCCTCCTCTTTGGTATTAACTGCTGCAGAGATTAAAGAAGGGGTTAAATCTTTCCTCTCTAAATGACCATTTCTGTCACTGTACTTAGTCTAAAATCTGAATAGTCAATGGCTATATATGGGGGAGTAGCACAGGTAGAAGAGGATACAGGAGGCCAAGGCCAGGACTTGACCCGCAATACAGTCAAGGGAGGGACTTTCATTTGCAATATCATGAGTGTCAGTATTGCCTCCCTTCAAGAACTATTTCTGAAACTCAGAAATTATCTTATAGTGACAAAGATTTTTTCTGTCTAGTCCAGAGTGGAATATAGCTGTGATGCAAAGTTTCTCTCAGATAAGATCTGTTCCCTGAAAACATTATCAGCATTCACCTTTGTCAGCCCTTCATGCCTTTCTTGGGGAGCAGACCTAGGACAACTGTTGGTCAGAGGAATAGCTCTTTTGGGACCATTGTAGCAGCCATAATACCAGCCCTTTGCTTCAGACCATTTATTCTGAAAACCATTTCTTCCAGGATCATTTATTTTAGAAACTATTTTAGCCCCAGTGGACTGAGAAACAGCAGAGCACAGAAAAAAGATTTAGAGCTTCTCCACTCCAATAAGTACAGGATTTGCACAGCTAAAGATGTTGCCCACTCTCTACGTGACTCCTGAGACAGTGTAAAATCAACTAGGCAATTGAAAGAGAGAACTGTACGTGTTCTGCAACAAGGACATCTGCTACAGAAGCCACAGAGCAAAAAATGTTAAAAAGTAACCGAGAATGACACCATATCCATTCGTACCAAATAGAAAAAAAAGATAAATCATTTGTCAGTCACAAACACACACGTTCCTCCTTTATAAATAAAGTAAACTCTTTGTACAGTCGGATTTTCAAGGCAGGGAAAGCCGTCTGGACACTAAGTCACTTGTCCTTTTTCTTTTCCATTAAATTTTTAAAAATGCAAGAATAAAAAAGTCAAGAGGCATGCAAGATCAGGCTTCAGCAGTCAAAGTTAAAAAGAGATTTCTTCCCTAATGATGCTCTTCTCATTTGAGTCAGACTCCCATTTGTCTTTCAAAATCTCTTCCTTCGGAGTTTGCAACGTGTTTTAAATACCACCACGATGCCATTAAATGAAAATAGTCAGCCCATCCTTTGTGAAATAAATCCTTACCCTGTCACAAAAATACAGAACTGCTCAGTCTCCACCCCTTGTGATCCTCTCTGAAAGCATAGATAGCACTAAATTTTTTCAGAAAGCACTTAAATCAGAGCTCATTTTAGATCGAAAGACTGTGAGCTATGCAAGGTTACAGAAACTGTCTTGAAAATAACTAGTCCTGTAAAACACATTTGCCAGAAAAACAGCTTTATTCTTACCAGAGCCTTGCTATTTCCTCTTTATTTTCCTTTTTCTTTTTTAAAAAGCAAGTTTTCAGACAGCCAAGGCCATATGTTCTGTCTAGCTATTCATCTTACTCCCTCGGGTTACACTGAACTACTTAAGTACAACTGAGATCCAAATTTGGCTCACTAAATTCATTTGACAGATGGGCTAGAAAAATGTCATTTGTAAGAGTTACTTGGATAGAGATGTAAAACTCTTTTCCATTTCTCAAGCCACTTTCTTTTCATTTCCTAAAACATACGTACAATACTTCTCAAGGCTTGTCTGAATACGGTTACTGCTTTAGCAATCACAAATATAAGCAATTCTGTCAAGATAAAATATAGATTTTAAGTGTTTGGTTCTGTCAGACCTTTTATTACTGCTGGAATGTTTCCTACTTTCAAAGTTTCCTCATAAGCTTCTTAATTTATGGAAAATTTTATAGAGTAATACTGACATCCTTGAATCATTTACCAGTGATTGTGGAATAGTCAGTGAAAAAATGCAGTCATTCCTTTAGAACAGTCCAACACATCCAGAGCTACAGAAAGAATGGAAAATCTTTTTTTCTCTACCTTTTTATGATTAGAATTTGCTTCTGCAAAGTAATAAAAATGCTTCTGCACAAAATAAAAAGTAACATTGGGCAGAGAGAGAGAGAAACAAAATCAATGTCAGCAGGAGAAGAGCAAAGACACAGCGATTTTGTTTGCGATTACTAGGCTCTGTAGGGATCTTCACATCAACTCCTTTTATTGCTTTCTATTTCTCAAAGTGACACAAATAAAGTTGCTTTTGCTGCTGTTCAGTGCAAGTCACTACCCACTAGATGGGGCCCCAAGGCAAGAATTTCTCAGCAAGCACTCAGACCACTGGGTCTGCCCTGAGAAATTGCATTTCCAACAGAAAAAAATAACAGGAGTAAAATAAGGCTTGAAATACCAGAAGCGCAGACAAGTTTAAGAGTTTGAACTGAATTTGGAACTCAATTCATAAAGGGACTTAAATTCTACTAACACCTACATCAGAAAGAAACATAGACCCTCAAAATCCCAAATTGCTGGCTACTTAATCCTTAAAAAACATAAAGTCCTTTCAAAAAAGATGTCTCTATATTCTCCCAAGAAAATTCAGACAATTTGATATATCTATTTTTGACCACACAAAGCTGTCTAAGGTTTCATTCATCCGCAAGTGGAGTGTCATTGACAAAATAACGTGAGTGACATCACATATTTCTACCCTATTAGTCCAAATATCAGCAAAAACATCATTCCTCAGAAAAATGTGTTTTCCACAAGCCATAGTCCTTGGATGCCTTTCAGCTACAGCTGGGTCTGCTAGACATCCAGCCTCTAGCAGATGTCCACCAACTTCCCTCCTCAGTCCCTGCTTCAGAGATCATCCCTGGCAGAAAAGGTGTATCTCCACCTACCACACATGAGATGTGGTTAGAAACCAAAAATCTCCATGCTTCCCAAATAGTGTCATAACCATTCATCCAGGGCATCATTCTGATTCATATTCACTTTAGCCCACAGCTGTTGCTCATTTAGCCTGCTCTAAGTTGATCCTCACCTGAAGATTTACTGCCTTGTAGATGATTGTCCTAATCTAGTGGATCTGAATGTGGCCTGCTGGTATTATATATCTTATCCACACAAGGCAGGTGAAGTTCCCTCAGGTCAGAAATGAATTTGAGCTTGAATATCTATATTGTAAATAAGTACTGCTGATGAGGTCTCCTTTTACCTACTGATGCATGTTGTGGTGGGATAAAACTGTTTGTTAACTGTTTATTAACCTCAAAAGAGGGATCCAGCAATACACTTCAGTTAGAGGAATTGGTTTCTCTCTTTTTCAGAAGGAAGAAGTCTTCTCAAGATACTTTCTTTGTATTTCCTACACGGCAGCAAAGCTGATTTTCTTCCCACTTTACTGTCCTCTAGAAATTTCCCTCTCCAATGACAAACTCCTGTCATATATTGTATTTAATGTATATTTTATATGTCATATATAAAAATATACATGCTACTTATATATTATAGAGCATATATACAATATAGATTATATGTAGTGCATATATATATATATATATATATATATAGAATTATATTACTATATTATATTATATTCACCTGAACAAAGGTAAATTATGCTTTTATATACAGTGTGTGTACATATATATATGTACACATTTATACTATATATAGCATTACTCTTGCTCATGCTAAAATGGACAATGTGTGCCATTCTGTTTATGCCTACCTGGATCAGACCTTGGACTATCAAACTTCTCCAAGAGGAACTTCTGAAGACAGAACTCAGTGGCTATCCCCATACTAACAAACCAAAAACATATTCCCAGCCACGCAAATGCAGTGCAGACACTATTGTGTCAGGGTGCTCCACAGCACCCTTTCGGAGTAGATCACATGGCAGAGCAACAGCCAAGATTCAGCATGGGAAAAGGATCATTGCCACAGAGGGCTGACCATGCCAGCTGGCCAAACTAGCATGGCCAGCCCATGCCAGTTGGGCTAGGAGACAGTAATAAGCCTGTTTATTTTATTTGTAAATATTTGGTTTGTAAATCCAGAACTTGGTAGATTTAAAAATGGAGCAGTTGCTGAGAATGAAAAACTTCCAGGCAATATTGGTATTTGTAGTGTGGAGGTGAGACAGCTTACAAAGGTGATCCATGCATATTAAGGCAGGGACACCAGCAATCCTGGAAGACTATAACTGAATCGGGAGACAATGATATACAGAGAGAGAAGTGGTAAAATTAAAATTAAGAAAGGGGAATCATTAAAGTCCAAAATCTGGATTCATCAGGAGCAAAGATAGACAAGACTTTTCTCTGTGTGCACACAGGTTGCCACTGAAGGAGAAACATGAACTCCAGGAGACATTTGTGTATTTGTGGTGTCCAAAACAGGAAAGTGTCTCTAAACTGTTAGACATGGAGTGAGCCAGTGGTTTCTTCCAAGTCTTCTTTCTCAGGACCTGAGCAGGGCAGCTTCAGACTGAAGAATACTTTCTCTCTCATTTACAGCTCTTTCAAACCAGACCATCTCCTATCAAGCAAATTAAGGAAGGAGGAAAGAAGCCTATTACATCATCCTCATGTATTTTGCAGCTGTTCTTTGCTCCCTCCTACACTTCATCTGCCGCTGTTTTCATCTATCCGCTCTCCCACTTTCACTTGGCTCTTTTACAGCGCTATGTCTGGAAGATTTTCCTTAGTCACTGCATGCCTAGCTGTGCTGGGGTCACTTTCTCACCCACCTGCAAACATTTCCTCCCCCACAGCATCTCTGGGTACTCTTTCCATCAAACAGTTAATTAATCAATTATTTCACATCTTTTTGTTATTATTTTCTTTAAGAGTTTTTGATTTTCCATGTTAATTCCCCCCATACTTGATTAGACTATAGCATTTCTTAGCTCTTTGCAAAGCTAGACAAGAGAACTAGCACCAATGAGTGAGTCTACAGGCTCTCAGACTGTGTGCTCAAACTAATTAGAAGCACATATTGTGAGAAATATGGCATTCTTTTACAATTTATCCAGAAATGAATCAGTCTGAAAATTCAGAGTCCTGAAGGCACACAGAGCCATAGCACTATATGGCTTGAAGACACTTTAGGAAGTTACAAAATGCAGAATAAGTGCATTAAGTGCCTTTAGCCAGTGAGATTCCCAATAAGAACCTAATAAATAGTCGAGGATGTTGTGCATCCTTAGGTAGCCTAGCAGGGAATTTTACTATCTAAACATACCCTGAATCTTTTTTTGCTGCAGAGTAAGCAAAAAATAAACTGATTTCTTCTTGCCCTTCCTAAGGGAACAAAGAGAACAACTGATCATTATTTCTTTTAATAGCAACCTTTTACATAACAGAAGACTTCTCATGTTCTCTGCTCAGTGTTTCATTATCTAAATTAAACACATTCAGTGGTCTGAGACTTTCCTCATTTTCTAAACCTCCTGGTCCTCTTGCTGCCCTCTGAATTCTCTTCAGTGGATCCACATTTCCCATCAAGGGAGTGTCTAAACCTAGTGCAGTATTTCAGCTAGTCTCACCTCTGCCAGGAAGAGAAATGTAATTAATTCCTCTGCCTAATAAATAATGCTACTGTTGAGATTTTTTAAAAAAGCAAATCTCCCTTTGGTATATAACAGTTTGTAATCCAATAGCCTTACTCTTCCAATATCACACCTAGTGATTTGGTGAGTTCTGTCACCTGGCAGAAATAAATTGCATTTCACATTTAATTTCTCCTTCACAAGCGCAGCATTTTGTCACAAGCCAGTCATTACCTTTGCTTAGGAAGTGGGGGAAACCTTCACAAATCTTTATAATAATCTAGACTCTGGTAGAGCCCTCTTTTAAGCATCCAGCATTTTTTAGATAAGTGTGACCATTCTGGATCCCGCTCTGCTAGGCTTTCCATATATATTTCTGTATATAGCTCATCTTTGTCATGATTCTGCCATATGTCATTCCTGACAAAGTGTTATCTGCCTCTTACTGAGTGGTTGCTCTGTATTTGAAATGCTCTCTTTTCTTCTTCTTAAAGCATTGGATTAGGAGACCAGTTTCTTTGTAAATTCTCCATACCTTGCTTTTTATTCCACTTAGAAATAAGCCACAGTTTTCTGGCCTTATTTCAGACTTTTCACAATAGCTATTCACTGTGTGATTGCATCTCCAGAAAAAGATGAGGAAGAAAATGCATCCTGTTACATTTTCTGGGATAATATAGATCTGAACAGCAAATTCCTCCTTGCTCTCAAGTTCCTTTTTGTTGCCAGCCATGGCATATGGAGAGAAGACATTGACACCCTCTGTGTGTACGAGGCAAAAAGTAATATCTGAAAAGCAGACAGCAGGAAACTGGTATGCTTGTTTCTACAAGAAAGGGACAAACACAAGACAGACCAAATGGTTAAACAGGCATATTTACAGTGTTCAGCTAGCTAGTTTTCCTTTGTGAAGCTGATGTGAAATGAATAATGTAACATTAAAACAAAAAATAAAACAAACAAACAAACAAAAAAGCCATACCATTTATTTCAACTATTACATTGCCTAAACAATCTAGTAACTGGACAGAAAAGAAAATGGCTTTTAGTATGTCCAGGAGTTGAAGAATTTGATTCTGGTGGGCTCAGGAAAGAAAACTCTAAATTCAAGCACCTTCAGAGGAATACTGTGTTCAGATCAACAGCCCCAGCTCACTTTGGAAACCCACAAAAACAAATATGTCATAGACCATTTCAGTTATGTGTGACCCACTTGGACCTTCGTGTAATGGGCAAGGCAGTAGCAGAAGTGTCTCCCTGAAAAATTGCATTTCAGTAGTTATATCCTGAAGCAGCAAAACCAAGATCTGTATCTACCAAAATAGTCACATCAGGCACATATAGTAAAGACTTCCTGGAGCTGCAGTAATTGTATTTTGTTACAATTTAAAATATAATAACCTTACTGGTTAAAAGACCTTATGCACTATTATAGGTGCACTTTCGTTCTTCAGGACTCCATATTTATCATCTTTGCACTATCTTGACAGAGTTGCTGTCAGCTTCTCCAAATCTGTCCTGCAATTTCCTATAAATTTTCAAGGCCATTCTTAAAGAAAAGAAAGGTAAAGTGGAGACATTTTATTCAGTCCTAACACATTAAAGCAAAATCCTCTAGAAAAGGCACATTTTTAATATCTTTGCCAATCATTCAAATGAGATTTTTCTCCCTGTGGTATTTATCCTTCTGTTTGCAATGTGACACTGACGCATGCTTAGTTTCACTCAGAAATAATCCCAGTGAATCCCATGAGCAAAATTTGATCCCATTAGAGTAAAAAAAAACATTTTCTATTGACTCACCCTGGTACAGCATTTCACCAATAAGATTGGTTTAGTACTAGCAGTTAAGCATAAGCATGATAGTTTGCAGATACAGAGGTTATTTTAGATAAAGTTTGAAGATATTTTATGCCTATTTAGGAAGAAAACTAATGCATGTATAAGGGGCTATATAATAGTCTTTAAAGTCTTTAACAGTCTTGTTAAAACTATTCAAACTGAGAAAAAGATACCTTGGTGTGACACACAGAATAATAATCACTTGAAGAATTGAATATGGTTTTAAAGATCCAGTGTTTTATGCAAGCTGCTATGACCCCTTCGAACAGCAGAGGACACGCAGTTCTCCCTATTTGTTCCTTCACTGGTGTCCAGCGAGAAGAACGGTGGGAACAGTGAGGAAACTCGGCCTGAAGGACGACCAAAGAGAAAGGCCCTTTTGTGCAGCTGAATAACCAAAATTCCACACACTCACTTTCACATACAGACAAAAGAGGAAAGCGAACACTTATCTCTCCTGTTTTCCTACTTTTACCGAGGTCTGCAGCACAAAATCTCTCACAGGCCGGTTGTCAGCAAAGAGGAAGCATTTTGTACACAGAAGCCCTGCCTGAATGATTAGCAATATCACTTACCACAAAACCGACACAGCAAGAGAAACTGCTGTGAAAAGACACGACAGAGGAGAGGTCTGAGAGCTGAATGAGCAAATAATAAATAGAGCTGCTGCTTTAATCATTGCACTGAGTTTCCAGCTAGGAGCTCGATTCTCCACACTGCTGAACCAATATGAGATGCCAGAGAAACTCCACAGTAGTCAGTGGAGAAGCTGGGGTGAAGTAAACCTGAAATAAAACTAGCTCATCAAAGTTAAATGTAAGTCTAATGCTGCTCTCCTACTTTCACACCACGCTGTGGTGTTCCTTTTGCCATCCCTTGTTAAGCAAGACAGATGCACAGCAACAGCTGAGAGTTGTTGCTCAGCTCCGCTGTGAAGAGTGCAAAAGGCATGAGATTGGAGTGACAGTGAGAGACATCCCTGCAGGCAGTGATGATGGACCACAGCTGGGCAAGGGAACACAGCTTTCAGCTCCGACCACAGGGGCGTTGTGCTCTTTGCATTAAAACTCTCTTGCATACAAACTGATGAACACAGAGAGCAAGGAGCAGAGCTCTGAGCCTGTCCACGGGAGACTGTAACATCAAGCACCTTCTTGCATCCCGTCTGTCTTGCCCTGTATCTCTTGGCACCATTGCACTGTGTTGACACGAGAAGTTAAGACTGCCTTCAGCCTGAGGGGCCTAGGACAATGAGGTTTTCAACTTCTTAAACTGCAAAAGGCACTAGGGGAAGTCTGAGTGATGAAACAGTTAAGAAAGGGTATGGCAGCTCAACTGCCAAAGATTTTAAAGGAATAGAGCCAGTCACACAGCTGAAAATAGTGTTTGGGCAGATAACATAAGAGAGCAATTTGTTTTGTGAATTTCAGCGAACTGGAGCACTTCTAGAGAGAAATATAGTTCTATACAAACTCAGATTTCTTATTAACTGGAAGGTATTGCCACCTCCATTCCTTCAGTTGAGCATCTCCTGTATGAAGATCACAGTACTTCAGAGACCTGGTACACCACTTTGACCTAATATGAAGCCTGAGTGCAGCCAAGTTCAAACCCAATTTGTATATCCTTCAGTCACAGAGACAGGTAGCATTAAAATTCTTCTAAGAAGACGCCACTGTCTATTATGTGTTTAGTATTGGTCGCTGACATTTCCATGAAGAAAGGTGGAAGAGATGGAAGCAGCTAGGAGGGTTCAGAGTGTCAGAGCCGCCCACACTGCAGGAAGCACGACGTTTGTCAGGCTCCGAAGAATTGGGCGCTCTTGGCACTTTACCACAAGTGCAAAAGTTGATTTGTTTCAGATACAGTCCAGAGAGTGGAAACAGCATGGAGAGCCAGCAGACTTGGTATCAGAGGTTTCCCCAGTCCTTTACATATAACGTCAACATCACCAGGACTGTAACAAGGACCAAAAGTGTCTTTTTTGCTATCTAGCTGGACAAGCCTCAGCAGCCAGTATCTCTGCTGCCACAGCCTGCTTCCTCCCCCTTGCTGTTCCTCTGAGCTCTCAGCTGCTGGTGGCCCCAGCCAGTGGTGGTGGCCATGGGAGTAATGGGAGCAGTGCTCCTATAGGCTGAAAGAAGCCATAAGGAAGAAGAGGGGCAAAGAGCAAGTTGCGTGTGAGCCCCAGCTCCCTCCCCTGGTCGTTGTAGGCTGCTGAAGACATTGTCAAGGTGACAGCATCATCAGTGGCTGGTGAAGGGTATCTAGCAATCCCTTTAGCTCTGGATTTAAGCACTTTGTATAAACTGGCACTATGAGCAGTACAGCTCTGACAGCCTCCTCCCACACAACTCCTAACTGTTATGCTATTAGCATTTTTAAGCTTGGCTTAAGCCTGCAACAGGTGCCACTTGATGCTGTTTTGCCCAGCTATTCATAATGACATAACTCTTTCAAATCATCAAAATGGTTGAAAACAAATAATTTCTTTTTCTCTATGTATTTCAGTGCTTTCCTCCATACCCTGATCTGAAACCACAAAATAAAAATGATTTGTCTTCTTCGGCTGCAACAAAAGATTTCAAGGAAGTGAATAAGTAACAGTAAACCAAGGATGTGACCCAGAGGAGGCATTTCATTTCTTGTGCTGATCAGGAGCTGAATGCAGCTCTCCACCACTTCAGCAGTGAACCTTTCATCTGCTCCAGCACTCTCAGACCTCTGCTTAGTTTACTCCAGAAGCGAGCTAGTCAGCGTTGCAGTGTAATGCTGGAAAAGGAAACCGAAGGCTGCACGTGGGAAAAGGCCCTCTGTCTGAACACGTGTCTCATCTTCCCGTGGTTGCGTATGCTCTAGCCATGTCTCATCTACAACACGAGACTGTCGGTCCTCCTGTGCGCTCCAGCACTCCCACACTCACAGGATCGCCTCGTTGTTTATCATCAAACCCACGGGTTCACATGTTTATGCACGTCTTTGCTGTCTGTCACTTTACTTCTGCTTGTTTTGTTCAGATTCATATGCCACCTACTAGTAACGGAGCAATAGTTTTGTTCCTTCTGTAATAAGCAAGTTGCGTCTGCTTCTGGAATAACTTGATTTTTTAACAGTTGTAGGAACATCTGTCAAAAGACTCAGAATACTGTTCATTTATCCTGGGCTATTTTTGACTGACTTTCCCCCTCTTTTTTCATATAGCCAATCCAGTTACGCTGACGTTTGAAATGACAAGCTAACTTAAAGTGCTGCAGCAAGTACTTCAAACTCTGTCTCATGCGAATCTCTCTGAGCTGGGTTACCAAGCACTGTGGGTAAATTACCGGCAGCCTCTTGGAGTTCTCTTTGCTGTATATCAAACCACACTATCATCATCGTAACTCAACCAGTGATTGTAACCATGGGATATCTTATTTTAAAATATCTTGGAGTACATGCCATAGTCACCTAGGAGATGCTGAGTGAGTAGGAGTTTAGCTACTGATAGCTTTGACAAGTGATATTTTGCAGGGTGAATCAACTAAAGATAGAACCTTTCTTTAGTCAGGAAGTTTTCCGTGTGAATGATGTAAAATAAAATACTAATTTTTTTTCTGAAAATGCAGTTGCTTACAATTGTGTTCATACCTCGCACTTTATAAATAGTAGTAGAAGGAGTTGGAGAGAAGCAAAAAAGCAAACAGTGTAAGAGTGAAAAACAACAGAACAGTCTAAGGAAATTACTGAAATCCCAGCTACCTAAGAACAGATATCTGTGATTCCTGTATATAATTATATGAGCTATTACCACTGGTGCGGTGCTCATAAATATCACTATGTAGTACAATGGAAAGAAAAGTTTCTTTTGTGTATTGTCTGCCTAGACATAATCTCTTGAAAAATAATCAGGTGTTCCTTAAAACAAAGAGTGCTTTATAACCTTAAAAAAGGTCATATGAAAAGTGTCATACTTTTTCAAATAGAATAAAAATGTGGTGAAAAACAGCCTTTAGGCTTAGCTTTGTTTGTTAGCATAAAACAGTGACCTGCACACAAATCTTTGCCTATTGCCTTTTAACTAAAGGAGCTGCCCCTTAGTTTTCTTAGATCAAAGAGAGAAACAAAGGAAAAGAAAACTATATGAGGAGAAAAAGAGAACAATAAGGTCTCTGTTTCCCTCATGAAATTTACTGGAAGAACCACAGTTTCACTGCAGAACCACAAGCCTTTTTTATTTACAGATTCAAAGCCCCATGTAAAGTTTTTGAAGATACTTGTGCCAAATTCTGTTTCCAATTACCTGCCTTTTGTGTCGTTTCATAAGTGAGGCTTCTACTGAGACCATAATCAGCAAGTAATATCCACAGTTGCAGGCTTGGGCCAATAGACTATTTTCCTTGTTTCTGGTATCCTCATGCTGCAGGAAAATACCTTGCTTACTATCAAAAGAATACATCTAAACATAGATATATTTGGTTTCAATTTATGCAGATCAGCAGCCCAGGAGAACACTGGAAAGTGGATATAAAGGGAGACTGATGAAAAGCATTCTTCCTACAGCACCTCTTGAAGTTTTTTTCCCTTCCTGTGACCAGCCTGTGACAGTAGATGAAACAGGCCATGCAGGATGCTTAAGCACCTAGATGTGACAGTTGGCCCTGTTTGCTAAATATCAGTATCGACAGAGGATTTCCAGCTCATAGGCCTAAATGGCTCTAGTTTAGGAAGGATGGAGAAGCTATATCTAGAAGGACTGGAGGAAGCAACTCTTTCCGTAAGCAAGCTGTGGGATTGAAATGGAGCAAGGACCCTCGCTAACTGGTTTGGATGGAGATGAAGTTGTTTGCATTGCTGATGGGAACTGGTTAGCATTGCCTCATTCTTCATTTTGAAATTTTAAACCAGAAATGGTGTGGCAACCACCAGCTGCCTGGCAGAAGCAGGCACTAACACTGAACCTCGCCAACAAACACATTTAAAAGGTCCTGACAGAGGGTTGTGTAGTGCATTTTAGATGTCCTTAAAATATCCTTACATTTGCATGTGGAAAGACATTGGCAACACTGACCTAACAAGCCAACTCTGAGGAATTATAAATCAGTGTCGTTCCATTCATGTATGCATTCATGTGTTCTGATCTGAAGCCCTTGACAAGACCTATGAAATTTCATAAAAACGCAACCCTTTCCAGGAAACAGCTTGGTTGTTTGCTCCTTTCCACAAAATATTAGGTTATTTATTTATTTGTTTTTACTGAGAGAATTATCTTTTCCAGGATCTATAAAAAGAAATGCTTGAAAGCTATAGGTCCACTTTGCTAATCTTTGATTAGCAAAGATTATATCCTTATAAGACTTTAGTTGGAAGAGAAAATATGTAGGCTCCATCCATTTGAATGCACACAAAGGACTCCAATGAGCTATTTAGTGCTTTTGATTGTTAGAATTAAAACAATGACAGCGGCAACTGCATGATCAGCCCCAAAATCTTATTGTAAAAAATAAGGTTACAGTGTTGAAAAGTCTAAGTTCTTATATGTAGACTGGGAAGTATTGAGCTGTATTTCATGTGAAGGGAGCAGGAAAGACTGAGAGGAGGAACTCCACCTTTTCACTCCACTTCTCTCCAGACCCTACACATCCTTCCATGAGCAGAAAATACATGGACTGGAGGTGAAGGTAGAGCATTACCGTTCCCAATCTGTGTAAGTCTGTGTATTAACCTGCCTGATTCCATCTGATGCATTGACAGAAAATGCAAGAGTAGGCAAAACTTTAACTGGAATTATTTCCCAGGTGATTTGCACCTAAGATGAGGCCTTGCTGAGAGAGCTGGTTCACAAGCCTCCTTTCACTCCTCTGACTGGTTCTTGCTCCCCTGCCGCCGTCAGCCACAGCACAGCAGCACACGCTCTGCGGAAGGTGCCATCTGCAGTCACCCTACTGCCTAGGCTCACCTGTCTGTTTCTTAGTGGCTTCAGAGGCAGGGCAAGGTCAAAGAAAGAGAATGTACTATCTGGGATCTTCTGCATTTGAAGGTGAGCAAGGAAGCCCTGGCACTGATTAGGAGACCTGCAGTACATTCCTCTTGCTTCAAAAATAGCAGCGATATCAAGGGTAGCTAATAAGAATAGTGATTCTTCATTGTGCCTTCAAAAATAACGTCTTTTCCAAATTTTATTTTACCACATGTAAACTGAGCTATTTCTTGGACTTCCAGGAGTTAAGAGCTACTTGTAATCTGAGTAAGAGAAAACAGGGAACCATGCTGTCCCTAGAGATCAAGAAACGAGTAACAATCCAGCCCCTGTTCCTCTCTTGTTCTTGGGAGAGGGAATATACAGTTTTACTCCTTGCAGTGGTGCATGAACACCCATCTGGGTTCAATGAGAAGATGGAGGGAGCCAAAAATCCTTCTGCTCCTCATGTCCTTCCAGTTCCTGCTTGCAACATGGAGTATCAGGTGAGCAGCCTCTGCTCCATCTTCTTGGCTCTACAACACAATGCCCCCTTCTAGGCTGGGATAAAAGTATGGTACAGGCTGATATAAATACAGATAAATATATATATGTATGTATACTGATATATGCCTATACACTTGACACTCTAAAAAGCCTGGTAGAACAACGGCAGCAAACACCATGAAGCAGACTGAGTTAAACCTCCTCCTTGGCAGTAGTGCATCCATGCTAGCTGAATTAGGGCAGCATGACCTTGTCTGGACAATTCAAATAAACATGCTTATTTCATGTGATAATTAACACAGACTAGCATGACACCTTTGTATTCCAGCTCTGTTAAAGGCAAACCGGAATTGGACACAGCCAGAATTTACATTTAAATAAGACTTGATTAATCAAAATAGTACTTCGCTAACAAGGAGATAAGAAGATCTCTCTCTCTCTAACAAGAGATACCAATTCACTGATGAATTAAGGTGATTCTAGCAACTTATTTTCAGTGATATTTTAGCATTTTTTTTTAAGAGAGGGGGCAGAGTGGCACTTCTGAGCTATATTATCAAACTACATATTTAATGTGATTATGAAGTCTGAGTCAGTATTTGCTTTCAGAAAGATATGCAGGAGCACAGAATTACAGTAACAATTCAAAGGAAAAAGGCTCAACTTTTCTCAGTTAGCTTATAGAAGCTTCTATACTGCACTGCTCCCATGCCAGAACTCTCGTGAACCTGCATGATTTTGAGAAGATGTCCTAATATTTTAAATCGTATCTTTAAGAAGACAGTCTGCCTGCAATTTCTGTTTCATTTGCTGCTTACCGTTCTGGTGTCATCACCAGTGTTTATACAGCAGAAAAAAAAGCAGAAAGAGGCATCACATTTACATTGAACTTATAGCTTAAAATCTGATCATAAAAATATAAATTTCTATTATAAATGAAAAATTTGAATGTCTGTTTTCACTCTCTCCAATATCTTGCAACTTCCTATATACAAAGTCGAGGCATCTGAATCTGGAACTTCATTATGATCTAGAGATAGACAATGATGGCAAAAATTCATTATCTTGTGTTCCCTAAAGTTAAGAAATTATTAATCTCAATTTTTATTTCTTTAATTCTAATCAGGATCAGCTTCTTATCTACAAAAAATAGGGAGAAGTATAATCCACCACAGCAGATAACATATTTGTTTATTGATGCACAATGCATAAAAATAGCTGCAGATTTTTTACTCACAAGCTATATGATTTTTCATATGTGCAAAGAACCATACAGGAGTGGGAAAAAAAAAATCTAACAAATGCACTAAAAAGCTCTCAATAAATTAGGTGCTGACCCCTGAGATACTAATTTCTAAGTGCTATAGGAATGAGCCTAATTCTGCAGCAGTTTGTGCTCGTGTCCCTCCCCAGAGACCTCCTACCTGTTTGATACTTTTATCCTGCAGCTACTTTATCTCTGCTGAGCCTACTGTAACCATGGTTTGCAGTGACTAAAAGCACAAGTAAACTCAACGAAATGAGCAGAACTCTTGGAACTACCTTAAGTCTGCAGTATGATTAATTTAATTGCTTGCAACTTTATTCTTTTCTTTAGAAAGCAGACTGCTCGTGGTTTATTATACCTTTCTGCCAAAAAACAGATGCACTAAGTCTTCCCCACCTGATCTAGAAAATTAAGATTTTAATAAGATTGTTGCTGTTTCTTTCTTTCTAGGGAGTGAAAGAATATTAGCAGGGCCTAGTCTAAGGAAGGAAAGTCTTCCTCTTAAGAAACGGAAAAGGAGTTTTTCCAAATCTACACCCCCCCCCATGGCTTAGTGGAATAATCATGCAGGGATAGAAGAAAAATCAACTCACAGAGAAAGAGGGAAAAGGGGGGAGGAAGAAAGAAGGGGGAGAGGAATGGAAAACAGAAATGAAAAGAACAAAAAAGGGAGGAAAAATGTCAAAGACATAGATGCATCACCTTCAGAATTCCCCTTATGTAAGCTGCTCATGGGGGAAGCTCATTGAGAACCGGTGCTGTCAGCACACTAAGAGAGCACAGAAATGAAACAGAAAGGAACACCAGTAAAACTACCAGGCATATATTGTTTCCTCTCTCCTTTCCAAGGACTTCTCGGCACCACTGCTATCCTTCAGAAGAAACTCATTCATCTCCTTTCTGTTATTCCTTAATGTTGAGTAAATTGTCAAGCAGGTGTCACTGTTGTGTCACACCTTGTTCTCATCCCTCGGCAGCTGAGTTTGCTCACCAGCAGCTGCTCCTGATGGCATTTATAAGATGCAGAAGCTCCTCACACTGCTTTCAAAAAGAAACCTGTAGGCATTGTCATAACTGAGTAATAAATGGCTATCGCTTCCATGACCTAATTTTAACTGCACTATTTTATTTATACTGAGGATTCTTTCTCTTTCGTGCATAGCTGCCTAGATAATGCAATCTTGAACCAGAACAAGGGTTTGCTTCTAGGAATGATCTCCATATTAATAGTTACTAATTTGAGCTGCCTTTTTCCTTGCTCACAATTTGTACATCTGTCCATAGGTTGTAAACTTGTGTTTGATGACACTGCTGTTCTGTGCACTTAATAATTACTTGGTATATCACGGGAGTTCCCAGATCTGTGGATTCACTGCTTATGCAGTCTAGGAACAGACTATCCCTTTGTCTTTTCTCCAGGAAGACTTCTCACCCTTCAAGTGACTACAAGTCAACACCATGTATCTCCAGATGTTTTCAAAAGGAATCCTTTGGGATATTTGAAGTCCAATACATGGCTGTAAATCATAATAAAAATGTGCATTGTACTTGGAAACAGATGTTAGCAGGGGTTCCTCTGCACCCAAATTAAGATGACTTTGAAACCCACATGCATTTCTGTTACAGCTGATAGTTTTGGTATTTCAGAATTGGAAACTTCCAGTTCCACGTATCAGGACACAAGCTGTTGGAACCACCCATATCATTTATCAGATACAAACAATGCTAGAGACGATGGCCTAAACATCCTGAGAGACGTGGGTGTAAAATTTTCACTGAACCAAAGTGGCGTATACGCTTATCTCACTTGAGATACAATTTCATTTGCAGTATGCTTCCTGGTGTCTAATTTATAGCCCATCAAAAAATGACAGAGAGTTAAAGAATTCACATTTAGTGAAGTTAAAAAAAAATGTACGCTCAAATCAGGGACTGTCTACTGAACCTACTCCATTAGCTGCCTCTCTTTCTTCATTCTCATACAGGCCCCCAGTCAAATATAATGGCCTGAAAACTCTAGGGCTTGAATGGCCCAAATGTTCTGGCAACGTAATATATTTGATAGAACTATTCTAGATTTATCCTGATTTAACTGGCAGCAGAACTGGACTGTAACAAAGAAAATTGAAATTGAAATTTGTACAGCTTGCATGTTTGGGTTGCTAAAGAAATAATATAAGTGACACCAGGTCATACTCCACCTAGTCTATCTATGAATCTTGGAGCTTTCAAAATGGTTGTATGACTTAATTTCAAGCCAATTATCTGATAAGGGAAAACAGGAGTAGAAAATAAGTACCAAATTATGACTGATTCTTTCACTTACACTGATGTGAATCTACTCCAGTCAAAAATCTGACATTTTTGACACAACACAGGAGAGTATACTGGGAAAGCTTACATATAACTTTTATAAGTAAATATTTTAATTTGTTGACAGAAAAAAAATAGGAAGCAAAAATTAACTGAACTAAAGCTTGCACTAGTCTGTACTTTAGGAAGTGCTTTCAGTGCGGAATATTTCACTTTCACAATATCCAGGGTACGGTGACATTTCACCATTCCAGCACTGCAATGCAAAAACGTATGAAAACAGTTCCTTCTGCTTATCCTCAGAAACATTTCCTAAACATTCTACTTTTGTGATAATCCATACGATTTTGTCTTAGAGTTATAGTAAGAACAAATACAACACTGTTTACTGTTTGGAAGGAATGACAAAAAAAAACACCAATTACCCAGAAATCCCTATGGGGGAGCATATGCTTTTTGTACGTATTTATTTCATTACAGAATAATTTGGGGTACATAAAAAGCTTTACAGTGACCTTACCTCTATATAATTTTAAAATGAACCATTAATACATCAGTTACACATGTAAGTCACCTGAATTGTGCACAGTGTCTGAAGCATTTGCATTAGTTAATCTGTGGTAAGTGGCAGCATCAACATTGTTATCTCATAATTTCACAGATTTGTCCAAGGTTTACCCACTAACATTAAGACTCAAAAGCAAACCAGAAGACTGTTGCAAAAAGTAGTTTACTAAACATTGTAGTTGTCTGAGATGTGTTCCAGCTGCAAAGTGGTAAGACTAATGAAATAATTTTCAAAAGCTGGGACTGTTTAAGGAACATTAGAAAAAAAATTGATCATGTATTCATCATTGTTTCAAGTACTGACTTTGGTTTCCCTTCCCCTCTATTTTTTTTTTTTTATTTTAGCTGAATAGGTATTCTGTCTCCCAAGTGTCATCTTCCCTCCTCTCTCTCCCTTTCACTCCCATTTCTTCCCACTAAGCAATTTATGAAACTTAAGAGAGCCCCTGAAATAGAATGCCAGTTCCTAATACTGGCGGCTTAATTCCAGCAACTGTTAATATAACATTCAGACCCAATGAAATTTCTGTGACTGTGTATTTTGAATGCAGAATTTTACTCACAGATCTTCTGTGTCTATCTCTACTTTTAGTAGCAGAATTGTAAATTCAGAAGTTCCAGTAATCTAGTAAATTTGTGGAACTATTATAAATACACATCTCAGAGTAGAAGGTTACCCAGTAGCTATATTTAAACAACAACAACAAAAAAAAAAAAACCCTTGCTACAATATTACTTGCGATCATACTGGTAACAGCTATGCAGAGATTTGCTGTTCAATTCAATGACAGTCTGGTACACAGAATAATGGCAGACAAAAAAAAAAATCATTAAATGCCTGTTACTATAACTACTCAACAGTACTACCATTTCCCCTTCCTGTGCTTTCTTAAGTGTCCCAAGAGTAATGTCATTGAAAAAAAAGCCCAAAGAAAGATATAACTCCATCTAGATCCTCTGGGTTCTTTCAAGCAGAAAGCACTCAGCATCAGCCCAGACATAAAGCAAATCACCCTGTATCAATGCTAAGCTCTGTGATAATAATAATAAACATATTAATGAAGCAGTCAATGAAAGGGCTACTATAAAGCAGAAAAGCAATAGGCCGCTCATGAGCAACAGATAACCAGGATGCAACACTCTGAGAGCCAATTAAACAGCACAGGAGAGCTACAGCTTTAATGTGAATAATTTATTCTTTTACCAGTTGAAACTCTACCAAGTCCTTATTTACAATTTTGGTTTTTTGTGAACAAAATTTACATCAGCTACTGCACAATTTTATTCATTAATAGGGTATGATTTGCATCCTTCCCATGTTTGCTTAACAATGCCTATTTTGATCAAATAGGGTTTTCTTCAGCCAATTACTCCTTTGACTTGACTTCCAAGTGTAATTAGAATTTGTACAAATGTCTTTGCTGTAACAGAGAGTCTTTTAATGGAATCAGTTAGTAGATGAAAATAGTAAATGTCTACCTGCTATTAGCATTTGCTAAAAGAGCCTATTTCTTTATTCAAGCAGGAATTTAGGTTTAGATGCAATGAAGACTTTAGGCATTTCCATGTTAAGCACTGCAATGCCTCTTTACCAAGGCTCAAGCCCCTGAGAGAAATCCAATCTTTGTGCTTAGTTCCTCAGCACCGTACATGCAGTCAGTCACTTCAGACAGGCACACCAAAAACACACTGCCTAGGAAGCTTTCTAAAGAAGAAAACTTGTACAACTGCACCAATATATGATGAAAATGCACCTTTTCCCATGCAGGAGCTGCAGCCTCGAATCTACCCAGAACCCACTGCAGGAGCCTGCATTTTACTTGGAACATATAACTGGGAGATGGGAGATGGGAGATGGGAGATGGGAGATGGGAGATGGGAGAGGAGAGGAGAGGAGAGGAGAGGAGAGGAGAGGAGAGGAGAGGAGAGGAGAGGAGAGGAGAGGAGAGGAGAGGAGACGGGAGGAGAGGAGAGGAGAGGAGAGGAGAGGAGAGGAGAGGAGAGGAGAGGAGAGGAGAGGAGAGGAGAGGAGAGGAGAGGAGAGGAGAGGAGAGGAGAGGAGAGGAGAGGAGAGGAGAGGAGAGGAGAGGAGAGGAGAGGAGAGGAGAGGAGAGGAGAGGAGAGGAGAGGAGAGGAGAGGAGAGGAGAGGAGAGGAGAGGAGAGGAGAGGAGAGGAGAGGAGAGGAGAGGAGAGGAGAGGAGAGGAGAGGAGAGGAGAGGAGAGGAGAGGAGAGGAGAGGAGAGGAGAGGAGAGGAGAGGAGAGGAGAGGAGAGGAGAGGAGAGGAGAGGAGAGGAGAGGAGAGGAGAGGAGAGGAGAGGAGAGGAGAGGAGAGGAGAGGAGAGGAGAGGAGAGGAGAGGAGAGGAGAGGAGAGGAGAGGAGAGGAGAGGAGAGGAGAGAACTGACCTGCCTCAGGCTTACCAGGAAGGTGACAGAGGCCACATAATAGGAAATGCAGCTAGAAACACATTTCTGTTGTCAGTTGTTAGGCTGCAATTTTGCAGAGAGCATATAAAGGAAATAGGTTTGATAGACAGCTACTAACGAAGACCAGACTCTGCTCTCACTTAGACTGTGTAAACAGTGAAAGTGGCTAGGCACTTCATACAACCTTTCCTAGTGATACAAGCTAGCAAAAATACCACTGCAGGTTTGCAGAATGTTTACTGTTGTAAAGATTATTTCCAAATATATTTCTTCATGATAAACAGCAACAAATATTGGAAGCAAAGAAACATTTCATTTATTCTTTCCTGAAAGTCTGTGGCATATTTTCGCAGCTTAAATCACAGCAACTTCCCAAAACTCATCTGGCAGCATTTTCATGCTTTAGTAGGAATTAAAATGCAAAACTGGCTTGATTCCTTATTATATTGTAGTATAAAGACTATACTACAAAATATTTTGAAATAAGAAGTTGTATTGTATTGTAAGATAAGACAGGTATTTTACTGTGTATCTCTGGTGTCTCTACTAAATCAAAATCTGGTCTAGCACTTAGGTCTTGAGTTTAAGTATGTACCTAAGTGTTTTACTACAGAACTTGAAATACTTTCTACAGTTACATAAAAAATGATGCTGAAACAATGCACCAATTTTCATTCCTGCTCAAATTACAATATTGTAACTTAATTAATAGCCAACATTTCCAAGGATTCCTGTCTGAAAATTAAATTTATCATTCAGAAAAAAAAAGAATAATTCCTTTGTGTATCCTCAACAAGTACGCCATCTGTGGAACAAAACTGCACTGCACAAGTCTGTACTCAGGCTAAGATAAACACCACACTCTGCAGTCCTACCGCTCCCATCTGGCTGATGCTTTCACTTAGCTCATTAGGGAGCAGACTCACTCAGCTAAGAATTTTTAGGATTGGACCACTGTTTTCTAGAGAACAGCTAATCAGATCAGCTGTTCTAAAACACTGCACAAGGCAGAAGGGAGAAGAGGGAAAAGAAAATAAGAGAAGGAAAGGAAAGAAATATTTATGAACTTCACTATTCTTTCTGTGAAGATGCTGTCCCTGAGGACAGAGCCTGCTGCCTTCCTTTGGAACTAGCAATAGGATATAAGAATGTTAATATTCTCTTTAACTGAAACATCTTAAAACATAAAAAGAACTGCTGTTCTTTGATGTAGGGACCCTATGTCTTTCTAGACTATGAAACTATACTAGAACTTTAAGTATAAACAATTCCCTTCCATAGTTTGTGCCAATTCCAGGCTGAATTGCCAATAGTAAAACTCTAATTCTGTTTTAAGAAAAATGTTTCTCTGTGATTTACTGTAAAGCTAAAACATTTACCTTTTCTATTTTTTATATATATATAAAACATATAAAATAAATGCAAGTGCCCTTTTTAATATAGTATGTCTCTGTGGACATCTTACACTTTTCCAGGTCTGAATAACTTGACAAAAAGTATGCTCCAGCTTTCCACAGGCAGGAAGAACCTTGTATCATTTCACCTTGTTAGGATGCTGCTTCATGAACAATATCCTCTAAGGTTTCAAAATCCAAATGATAGCATATGTCATCAGCATGTACGATAATTGATGAGTACTTTAATTACAGCAATCATTAGATTGAAAAATAAATAAAGCAACCTCTCAGTCAAAAGATAGGGAAACAACATCATGCTAGTGTACAGTATAATCAACATGTATAGAACATTCCTGTTTTCAATGTACTCTGATGGTCTTGCACTAAGTTGGAAAAGTTTTTTGCCACAGGATAATGAACATACAGTGAAATATTTATGCTGTCTGCAGTCTATTTCAAAGAATTTACATTTGGTTTAATTTCCTTGACCTGCAGTTAATTAAAGAGCAGTTAAACTACAAAATATTTTCCCCAACTCTAGTGGCAAACATGGTGTCATGTTAATCTGTTACAGTCTGAACAGCTTCAGTTCATTTTTGTTATAATTTAAAACCTCTGATAAAAAAAATAATAAAATATTGTCTTTTTATACAGAAATCATCACCTTTTTCAGATAAAGAACATACGAACAATTCATTTCTGCTATAACATAGCACATTTTAAAAAGATAACTTGCCTTTTTTGTGTGTGTTCTGAATACGAACATGTGGTACACGTTTGTGGTGCTTAAAACTTTAAGTCTGGTATCTGTTAAATCATTCATTGTAGCTGAAATTCCTAGGACCACACTGTGTCATGTCTTCCTTAAAGAATCTATTGCACCAAAAATGAAAGGCTGTGATTCAGATGATCTTCCTATACTTTTCTAACACAGGAAACAGTTGGCGTAACATAAAAACCCATACTTTTCTAACACAGGAAACAGTTGGCTTAACATAAAAACAATTTCAGTTAAGCTAAATTGCCATCAGTGTTTAATCACTCAGTATCATCTAGGAGAGAAAACAAACAGCAGAAAATGCTCCCGCCCAGATTGCATCTATGCGTATACACGTGACCAACGCTATCAGTAACATCCAGTTATGACACTGCTGTCAGGAATTTTTACAAATCCAGGTGTAAAAAAGTTCTCTAAGATTGGGAATTGGCACAAACATAATCCAGAGATGATCCTTTATAGCAGCTTTTCCTTCCATTTGCTTGGCTTTTCACACACAGCAAATGTGAGATGAGTTACAATGACCAAGTGACTCCAGACCAACATCGTGGGAGGAGACAGGATAAAAGGGGGGGAGACCCTTCTCTCTGCTAACATCCCAGAGAGGGTCCCCTCTGCGGGTAGGAGTTTATGGGTCCCCCACAGCCACAATCCAACCACTCGCTTGGGAGGTACCAGCCAGGCTGGCCACCTCACAGCAGGAGTGGGCCCTCCTGGTCCCCAGCTTTGTCCGGCTTCTCAGGTAGAGTGAGCACGAATGGGAGGAGGATGCCCTTGGCATCTAAAGGGGCTTTGAGCAGCTCCTCATCAAAGGTGCCCTTGAGCCCACCATCCACTTCTACCTCGCCATCCTGGGCCAGGGTGAAGCGGAGAGTGCCGGTCCGGTTGACACAGTAAATGGTGTTGCCCAAGGCAGCACAGCGGAAGGGCTGGATGGGGCCGGTGCTGGGCCGCAGGCTGGCACACTGGCTCCAGCGCTTGGCCACTGTGTTGTAGCGGAAGACCTCAATGCCACCACCAGTCCCGCCACCCGGTGCTTGCTCCCCGCCGCGGCTGCTGCTCACATCGAAGCGGTAGATGAAGCTCTTGAAGGCCACCATGTCGGCAGAGCGGCGGCGGCTGCTGTTGTAGGGGCACTCCTGCCATTCGTCACGCTTGGGGTCGTACTTGAGCAGGCGGTAGAAGAGGGACCCCCCCGACACGTAGATCTCCCCGTTGCAGGTGGTGGCTTCGTGGGCCACGGCGAAGGCGCCCTTGGGCAGGGGCGCGACGGGGCTCCAGCGGTCGGCCCGTGGATCATACCTCTCCACGGTGAAGAGGCACTCGCCACCCACGGCATACAGGTAGCCATCCAAGGCCAGCAGCTTGAGCTGCGAGCGGGGCTGGCCCAGCGGGCGCACTTGGCTCCAGGTATCGGTGAGGGGGTTGTAGCAGAAGACCTTGTCGGAGAGGCGGGCGCGAGGCTCGCCGCCCGCCGGCCCCGCCGCGATGCCCCCTGCCAGGAAGAGGTAGTTGTGGAGGACGCACATGGCGCAGCCCTTGGCGTTGGCCTCCTCGGGCAGGCGCGTCAGCACCCGCCACTCGCGGCTGGCCTCCTGGTAGCAGTGCACCAGGGCGCCGCCGTCCTCCAGCGACGCCACGGAGGAGGGGCTCTGTGGGCGGCTGCTCTCGCGGCTCTGCGGCCGGCTGCCGCCGCCCGGCCGCTCGAAGGCGTCGCTCACCTCGGCCACCAGCAGGCAACGCCGCCCGGCCTCCATGCGGCGCCGCAGGATGAGGTCGCGCTCGGCGCCGCTGAGGCGGCCGTAGACGCCAGGCTCGCGCAGCACCTCCAGGTAGCGGTCGCTCATGAAGCGGTAGGCAGCCTCGCGCAGCTCCGCCAGCCGCTGCTTCTTGGCCAGGCAGAGGAGCTGGTAGCAGTTGTCGAGGCGGAGCTGGGCGCGCATGGCCTCGGCGGCGCAGTGCAGGGCGCAGGGCATCTGGAGCACGCGGGCGCCGCTCACCACCTCGGCCAGGTTGTCGTGGCGCACCTCGCCCATGCGCGCCGTGTACACGTAGTCGATGAGGAGGCGCAGTGCCGCGTAGCTCACGCCCTTCACGCGCAGGATGTCGCGCGAGGCGCGCGCGCGGAAGTAGTCGCTCTTGGCCGCCAGCACCGCCTTGTGCGCCCGGATGCGCCGCCCCGACACCTCGATCACCAGATCGGGCTCCTCGGCCGGTGGGCGCTGCGGGCCCGGCGCGGCCTCCGCCCCGGCCTCGCTGCCGCCGCCACCTGCCTCCTCCTCCGCCTCGGCGGCCACACTGTTGACATCCCACTGGCTCTCCACCACGCGGCCGGCATCGGCCCCGGCGGGCGGCTGCTGCACCCCGCGCTCGGCAGCGCTGAAGCACAGCGAGGAGCTGAGGCCGCAGGGGGCGGCGAGGGGTGCCGGCGGGGCGCCGTGCCCGGCCCCGCTCTCCTCCGCCACCACCGCCGCGCCGCTGCCCTCCATGGCGCTGCTGCCCTCCATGGCGCTAGCTGCTCCGCGCCGCCGCCGTGGCCTCCCGGGCGGCTCCCGGCCTGGCGGCCACGGCCATCACCTGTGGGAGCACAGGGCAGAGCTGAGCCAAGCCGGGCTTCCCGCCGCCACCGCGGCCCGGTCACGCCGTGCCCCCCACCGTGTGCTGCCCACCAACACCTCAGCCCCTTTCTGGCCACAAAATCACCACGAAAGCCTGAAAAGCAACTCTGTGTTTTCCCGTTATTCTACTACAACTAGAAGCCGCTCGCCTGCACAGCATCCTCCACAGCACGGCCCTTCACTGTGCTGAGGAAAAACGTCCTTTGCAATCAGCTACTTGGGACTAGTGTCGTAATTTATTCACCTTCTGCAATGGTTTCAGTGGAAGATAACAGTCATAACATATCTGGGACGAAGATTCCCCCCGGCCAAGGTTTCCTCGGTGAAGCTTTCTTCGTATCACTGCTTCGGATAGGCAATGCCCCTGTTTAAAAGAAAGTGTAAAAAGTTCATTAGTTTTCAGATAGTTCTGTCAGCTTGTTAACTGCAGTTCACTCAGAAGTTTTGGACAAATTTGGCCATTTGTCCCCCTAATTGAGGGGATCTTATTAACGTCCAGAAATACCTTAAGGGAGGGTGTCAAGGGGATGGGGCGAGACTCTTCTCAGGACAAGAGGCAACAGGTATAAACTGAACCACAGGAAGTTCCGCCTGAACGTGAGGGGAAATTTCTTCCCTGTGAGAGTGACAGAGCTCTGGCACAGGTTGCCCAGAGAGGTTGTGGAGTCTCCTTCTCTGGAGATATTCACCTGGACGCAGGTGCCTGCCTGGACACAACCCTGTTCAACGTGCTCTAGGTGACCCTGCTTGAGCAGGGGGGTTGGACTAGATGATCTCCAGAGGTCCCTTCCAACCATTCTGTGATTCTGTGATAATACCCTAAAGTGACCAAAATTATGCTAATAAGATTCTAACTGTTTACAAAACACTTCCAAGGATTTTTTCATTATGACAGAAGTAATCTGGCAAGTAGGTAACAGTATGTAGCTGTAATACATTAGCGATGTGAAACAAACGTTATAGGGACTGGTTTATGCCTGGAAGATTTAAGACTTCGGCTGGTAAAAAGCAAAAGTGGGTAAAAATCACAATTTCCCAGCTTTGGTTTAAGTTTTGATGAGTTCTATATAAAATTTGTCCAAAGTTACTTAATTTCATATAATATGGATCTGAGTTTCTGATTCTATTATTAAGGATGCTAGTAATTTCCATAAAAATTCTATTTGACACATTTTTCACAATTCGCCTAAAAGTCACTTCTATGTAAAATACACTTTGTAATTTCCTTTCGGTAGAAACTATTTATTTAGTCTATTAAATTTACATTAGAAAAATCTAACTCTTCTGTGGTTTCTTTCCTGAAAACATAATTGGTAGATGACTTTGTCTGCAAACTCCACAAAGGGAGATGAACCCTACAAGCCCATACTGGCACAAACAATCTTCAGCTACATGGTAGTATAAGGGATGAAGGATTTCTATTTTGGACACTCGCCCTGCAGAGGTTTTTGTATTACATCTCAGTACAGTCAGATAGATAAGAAAATGATACTGAGGTTTGATTTCTGGATATTTGCGCATTTGAGACCATAATAAGGTTAGGAATTTGAAAGTAAATCTAATATTCCTTGTACTCATTCCCAAAATGAGTACTTTTCAAAAATATTCTGTTTACCATCCAGGCATTTTAAGATCTGGTAGTTACAAATGTTTTATTAAGTTTTATGAACTGTGGGTAGCCTTAATAGCAAATTTCTTGAGGTCTACACCCAAACTCCGCAGCTTAGGCTTTATTGTCTTCTGAAATCCATCTCCTTTCTGCAGCTTTATCTTAAAGAGGAGAACTGCACTGGCCTTGGTGTACAATTGGTGTGTATGTGTAAGACATACTGATTCATTAGTAGCTTAAACTTGGTAGCATCCCCATTGACATGATTTTATTTTTCAGCCTTGAAATAGACTTGAGCCTTCACAGTACTGAATCCACTATGTAACCATGTTTTAATTTATTTTATTACAGTGCAGATACTAAGATCAATCTACTTTCTGTTCCAGGTGTTCCAAAGAGTCCCAATGATCAACTTTATTCAAAAGCAGTCTTTGCAAGTGGCACTTCCAAAATGATAAAGAACAAATGCAGACAGTAAGAAGAATATGTAGAATGTCAGGTCTTGAACTTACTAAGTTCTGATGTACTCATACACTAATAAAATTGATACCATTACAACATAACTTGTAACATAAGTAAATGATTGAAACATTCTGCCTGCTCTGCTCTTTCATGCAATCTCTGAGTGCTGTGATGCTCAGCCCATATGTCTTGCTGCTATTACAGATAGCTTGACCTCCTCCACCACTAACACTTAAAAGGTGTTAATATGCTTTCTCCTATTGCTGTCAACATTATGATCCTGCCAGGATCCAGACACCTCAATTCTCTGACCACTTGTCTTAAACTTCATGACTTACATCCCCCTCTACAGGAATGAATGAGCAGTATTATATAGTTTCAAGCTCTTAACCTACTACTCTACTAAAGAAAAAAAGAAAGGAAAATGCTAATGAAAATCAAAAATATGACCAAATGAATGTAGAAAGTCAAAAAGCAGTAGCTGTAATATAATTGTAATACCAATAATATTTATATATGTTGAAATGTGTTTCCTGCATCATGTCTAAAAGGAAAATCATCAATTATAACACCTAAAGTTGTTAAAAATGCCATCCAGAAAAAGTGGTTTCTGGAACTTTCTCAGGTAATGAAAATTAAAAGGGTGAGATTCTCCTCAAGCACAGTAATCATACCTTTTTACATATTCAGAAATTTGCTTGGCCTCAAAGTTTGACTTGCCACTGAAACATAATTGAGAAAGAAGCTACCACCCAGCATTGCCATAACAAACACCTTAATCTTCCCCTTGAGTAATCAAAATGAGGAAGAAGGACTGGCGATACTGCTTGCTAATAGCAAGCAGACGAATTCTAAAGAAAATGATGTCTTCTGGTGTATTTATAGCTAACTACCATGAATATGTCGGAATTCATACTGAGCACACAGAGGATTTGAATCAAAATATCACATGCAATTTAGACAACAAAGAACATTACAGGGAAGCTGAAGACCTGAAAAAACTACAAGCGGGTTTGGAGGACTTTGTAAATTACAGACCAGTGATTACTGTAGCAACCTCAGCGCTTCTGCCTAACTCAAAACAACATATAAGAATTGCACAAAGAAAAAATTGAAAAACAATTCAGAGAAGCTATGGAACTTTTCCACTATTGAGCAACACGACTGATTCCCAGTCATGAATTTACTATAAAACAGGAAGAAGCTGAAATGGACTGATGGAAATACAATACTGAATTCCTTCTTCCTCTGTTACCAGTTAGGATCAAACAAATGTATTTTTTGTTTTTCGAATCTACACTCATGAAAATGCTGTATTGCTGTTTTGGTGCCACAGAATGTTCTTGAATTATGGAATTAAAGAAGATGATAGTTGAATTCATAACTTTGTCAGTTCAAAAAGATCTGAACTCCTATTGATCTAGCGTTGCTTAAAAAAACTTGGTTTTAGCACTTTTGTCAAAACTTGCAAACAACAGGTATTGGAAAAGCAAACAAGCTGTTTAGAGTGCATAACATGTGGGTTGATTTCACTTTTTATACTACTCTTTAAGACAAAAGACGGATTACATGGATTGGAACTGTTTTCATTATCACGGGTTTTGTCCAGGGATGATGTAATGTTATGGACAGAGGAAGAGCCAACAAACACGAACGATATTTACAGATTTGGCAATGACACATTTACAGTATCCTGGATGTGTGCCCTCAATCTCAGATGCTGCAACACATCACTAGTAACAGAACAGATAAGAAGATGTAGCTTTTTCTGAGAGAGGAAGTGTAACGAAGAGCTGCAGGTAAGGTTTCCCAGCATTGCATTCATTTGGAAGTTCTTCTGATAAAATCTTACTAAATGCTTGTTTTGGATTGATCTTTTTTTCCCCCTTTCGTGTAGTGCCAACAACCTCTGACCAAACCACTGTCCTCTAGGCAAGACCCACTTTCTCTGGGGAATATGTGCATGAGGGAGGAATTGGGTTATTGCCCTTCAATTCACAAATGAAAACTACTCTGACTCATCTCCAGGGTAAATTAGAGCAGTCCTTCCCCGAACATAAGAAACACTAATTTACATAAACAGGCTATCCTCCCCAAGGGACCATACACCAGTTAGAACAGACAGAATGCAGTTCTGCTCCACCTTAGCACAGGAGATGCTTTTATAAAAACTTGTTCTGCTAAATTTTATCTCAGAGAATTCCCTCAAGACACAGCAGTCATCTGACTGTTGAGACAATTAAGGAGTCTAATAAGGCAGGATCAGAAGGGAGAACACATCTCTTATATTTATTTAAGAAAATTAAAAGACGACTGTTAAAAGTAGAATTGGCCAATACTATCACAGAGTGAAGACACCCAGCTCCAATCTAAGAGAAGAGAAAATCTTCTGGAGGGCAGAGGCAAGTGTAAAGAGGTTTGCATGGTTACAAAAATAGTCTGATAGCCTTCTGCTTATTGACCAGATCTGTGAAATCTGAAAAAAAAATCTTTTCCTAACTGGGGAAAACATTCAGAACCTAAACTGAGATGCCACTTCTCTGGAAGAGCTTGCAGCACTTAAGTCTCGCATTTTATTACAGTTTTAAACTCCAGATCTTAATTGTTTGCTTAACCTCCTACTTTTAAGGACAGAGAATGATCTTTCAATGACCCACCCCTAGAAAAATTTCAGGAAGAATTAACTTTTGTTCTTTTCTTTTTTTAAAAATAGGAGCGATCAAAATTGGGATTACAATACAATCCTATTGTTTTACCCTGCCTACTTTATATCTATCTTTTAAAGTACTGCATCCAGAGTCAAGTTGTCTATGTAGCTTTTTGTGACCTCTCAAAGTGCTATAATTTTCTCAGAATATTTAATAGAGGTATGAATTCTCTCTTCTCATAACTGCAAAATTTCCATACAACCATAATGAAAAATAAACACTTAAGAAATGCAGTTTCTGATTACAGACCAGACGTGAAACATGTGGGTAGCAGTCCTTCATCAGGAACTCAGAGGAAGAAAAGGATGTGTATGTCACAGGGAGTAAGTCAGTCATAACAGAAGTATTATCAAAATCTTGATGAAAGGGCTATTGTAGCTAGCAATGAAAACTAAAAATATACAAGTTTTAAACAGTCATCATAACCAGAGAAAAGCTTTCATAACAGTAATATGTGTAGGGATGAATATTCTCTAAAAGGAAAATATTTTTCTGAGTTCCTTCCAGTTTAGACTCTTCAAAAGTAGTTAGGCAAGATCAGTGTCCCTTAGGAGCTCTCACATGAGAAAGGAAGTAACACTCCCACAAAAGCAAAAGTTAGCAAAGGTTAAGTGCAAGTCCTCTCTAATATCTTTTAGATGAAAGAAAGTCTAACACAAAAAGAACAGTCAGAAACAAGATTTTAAATGTTTATAGTACCTTTGGGGAAAACTCCAGAGCCACCGTCTTTGTCACTAATGCACTACAGAGCAGGAGATAATAGCATGGCAATACCATACTGAATATATTAAAGCTTTTTATGAAGAACTGCTGTTAGTTCTAGAAACTAACCTGCAATTACAGTTTAAGATATAGAGGGAGAGCATGTGGTCACATATGTGATAAACTGTAGTTTGGTTTCTTTCATCATATCTGGATGCAGCTAATATCGCATTGCACAAAAGCTGCATGCAACATACCAGCATAAAGCTGCACCCAAAATGCAGTTCTTGGATGTGTAAACAGGGAAATCATGAGTAACAGTAGGGAAAGGCTACCTTTTCATCTACGGCATTAGTAGACTGGCAATGGAGCATGCATGTACGTACTATGTTCCAGGGTCTACATTTTGGAAGCACTAATGAAACATCAGAGAGGATAGATATTAAAACAAATGGTTTTAGAGAAAAATAAGTCAGTGAGAGACTCAGAACAACCAAGATTACTCTGACTGCACACTGCGTCTGCCACAGAGCCCTGCTGTCAAGCAAAAAGGTGGTACCCGGCTTGGGTACCACCCCACAACCACACTTCTGAGGCTTTGGAGAGGTGCTGTCTGTGCTAGTAGCTTGGCAAACAGGTAGAACAAGCCTTTGTCTGCTGAGAAATACAGTGCAGACACTTCTTAAGGCTTAGTTTGTTTATTTTGTGACTTCATTACTGTGTACAAGTGTAGAAACATGAAAATGGTGCATACTGCTGGCCTTCTTAGGCTAGTGGAGAAAGGCCTAAACAAGCCAGGGAGTGGAAGCTTAAGCAAAGCAAAATACTTATTCTCCTGAGGTTAAAAAAAAATACCATCACATACAACGGATACTGAAAGTTTACATGAATTCATGGGAAGACTGAAGTATCAGTTCACGGAAGAGAAATCTACTTAAGGTTACCAAATACACAGCAAACACTAAAACTACATCAGCAGAGGAACCTGAACTAGAAAATGGTCAGAGAATATTAATATCCACAGATAATCAGTATCCCATAGGGAAATACACATTTTTACCCTGCTTTTACATGCTTCTCTATATATCATCTTATCATTACTGTGGGAGGCAGGATACTGGGCTAAGAGCACCTGACTCAGAAAGATCATTACTCTCATCTAGAGAATCTGAAACATATGATTAAGGAAAGTGTTAGATTATTGGTCTCTACATGTTTTCAAATCAGGAGTGAATGCCTTACTGGAAGGCACTTGGACAAACACAAAGAGCTGGTCTCAGTTCGGGAGAATGAAATTTAACACGATCAAACTAGTTGATTTAAATTCTGATCTTAAATTTTGGAAATCGCCGTACAATAGAACTATTCATGTTGAGCACAACATCAGTTTTTATGACTAAAAGCTTGGTTTTGGTGTTAGTGCTGTGAACTGTGTGTTATGATGTTGACCACAGAAATGCTTTTCAGCATGAAACAGTGTTGTAAACAAATAGTTGCAAAAATGCTCAAAGTATCTAAGAACACTTTAGTAATGTTGATACTAACAAAGGAGGAGGAAAATATAGACTGAAGCCTGTAAAACCAAATCAAGCAAATCAGCAAATTTCTTTAAATAGATTTCAGAAAATCAAAGAACCATCAAGCGTAGTTGTTCCTAGATGAGCAGGCAATCATTTGCTCCCAACAAATTTACTGCATTTTGCAAAAAATCCACTGCTTTTCAATAGAGAAGATGGGCCAATATATTTGGAGAAAAATTCCTTACTTAAGATAAAACTAGATTTTGCTTTTAATATCATTATGAAAAGGACATAAAGATTAAAGAGCCGAAAGCAATAGAGATCTGTCAAAGTTGTGCTTGAGAAAGAAAGAATTTGACAAGTAACAATATACATCAAAGGAAAGCTAACAAAATCCCATTCTTCTGATACTTATGCCTAGGAGAGTCACTCCTTTTCCTTAAAGGAAAGCTTCTAAAGAAAAGAATAATAACCCCCTTTATTTTCCAGAAAAACTCTACATCAAGCATTTAGGGGGCAAAAATCGTTTAGAGAAAAGGAAATGAATCAGTGATTTCTGGGCAAATTAAGTAAACGATACTTAGAGAGGTAGAGGTCTCTCAGAGACCCAGTGAATGGTATTTTTCTCACTTCTGGAGATCATGTGTTTCTTTGCTATTTTTACCCAGATGCATTTTCAAGTATGATGTTAGTCAGATTTACAAAATAGTTCCAGATTTCTGTAGATATTATCTCACACAGACTTTGGACTGAATCAAAGGGTGGTCAACGGAGGTGCCACAATTCTAAATGTGGCAAAGGCCAACACTGCGGGCAGTTTATATGGTAGATGGCAATACAACAGAGATAGACCTAAGGCACTAGCTCGAATAGCAGGAACAGTCTAGCATGATAGCACAGAGCCCATACTCCCTAACTTATCAGAAAGTAAAATCTTGCACAGACTTCTGCCTTCTGTGTCCAGTTCTGGGCTCCCCAGTACAAGAGCTACTGGAGAGAGTCTAGCATAGGGCTACGAAGATGATTACAGGACTGGAGCAGCTCCCCTATGAGGGAAGGCTGCAAGAGCTGGGTCTATTCTGCCTGGTGAAGAGAAGACTGAGAGGAGATCTTACGAATGTTTACAAACATCTTAGGGGAGGGTGTCAAGAGGATGGGGCTGGACTCTTTTCAGTGGTGCCAAGAGGCAATGGGAACAAACTGAAACATGGGAAGTTCCCCCTGAATGAGGAGGAATTTCTTTCCTCTGAGAGTGACAGAGCACTGGCACAGGTTGCCAGGAAAGGTTGTGGAGTCTCCTTCTCTGGAGATATTCAAAACCTGCCTGGACGCAATCCTGTTCAACATGCTCTACATGACTCTGCTTGAGCAGAGGGTTGGACTAGATGATCTCCAGAGGTCCCTTCCAACCTCAGCCATTCTGTGACTCCGTGCCACAGCAAGAGTGCTGCTGGTAGAATGTGCTATGTTGGGCCTTCAACTGTGAACTATTAGATGACTCACAGGAGTCTGATTTTTTATTATTATTATTGCATGGAAACCAGGCCAAGGCAGAGAGATACGTTGCAGGCCTGGGGTCATATCCCTACACAGAATTGATCTGTGGGAGGGATGCACATCCCACTTCTGCTGGACAGGCACACACAAATGGATTTTGTGTGTCTGAACTGTACTGCACTATACTACTGATCTGTTACCAGCTCCTGTAGTGCCATCTGGAACATACAGACAGGCTCACCTGCAGTCTGCGGGTACAGGTAGGTGCCAATTGATTGAGATCCTCAAAAGATAGCATACAAGACCTATGAAGGGCTAGTCAATAGTCAAACACTAAAGACTGTGATGACAAAGTGCTCAACTCATGCTGCCAGGAGGTGGTGATTGTTGTTTTGGGTGCCTTAGACCAGAATTCTCTCCAACAGAAATCTAAATTATTTTAAAAGATAGTAATACTGACTGTTGCTACTTCCCCATTCTCTACAATGATTAGAGCACTGACCAAGCCCATAGAAAACTTGCTGATGTTCCTTCCTCTGTCTGACAGGCTTGAAGTTCTCAACTGCCAACTGAGTGCCCTAACAATCAAGCCCTGGACTATGAGGTTGGTTATTCTCCTTCAGTCTAAAGATATACTACTCGTTATAGAAACAATCAAAATGTTACTGAGGGAGATAAAGAAGAATCTTGGGTTCTGTCCCCTGATGTATTTCTGACACTTCAAATTACAAGGCAAAGTAAAAGTGAAAATGATTCTTGGAGCAGGGCTTGGAAGCCAGAGCTCCACCACCATTCAGCTGGCTGGTTGGATGCCCAAACAAGAATCAAGGATGATCTCTCTTCCTTTTCTTCTGATCAATCTTGAATTCTGTATGCAAGCAAAATACATGTGAGATGATAGGTTGTTTGGATCCTCTTATTTACTGGGGGTACCATAATATCAGGACTATGCAATAATGCTTAATAATGAAATAATTTGCGGGCATTCATGGCAAAATCTACCCGTTTTACTAGATAGTCATATGGCATTTTCTTATACATACTTTAAATTCTGTTTTCATTAGATTTCAAAATCTAATTTATTTATTTTTAAAAGACAAACACATGTTAACAGGAAAAAATAATTAACTCCTTAATGTGCAAACTAATCAGGGGCTTTTAATAGATACATACTTAGGAAGGGTGAGTCTCTGACTCTGCAACTCTTTCATAGCCATGTTACTGTTTAGTTCTGTATTTCCTTTTCACTTTCAAATCTGCTGACTTTGCAGCATTTTGATCCCTAAAATAACGTATTCTTTTTTAGGTTTCCTAGCCTGAAAAACAAGTGGTAAAAACAAAAGCATGCAAGGGTATGTACTGTGCATGTTCTAAGCAAAACAAATGTCAGAGAAGTTTACCAGGTGACTGTGTTTGTCCAATGCACCTCCAGCTGTAGAGAACATCTGGAGACACCAAACTAATTCCTCAGCTGCTGCGTACTGGCCCCGTTCCATTGCCTTCTGTGGGGCAGGGCTCAATTATATTAGCTAGAATGCGATCCGTAACGGCTTGTGCTAAGACTAAAAAAACACTTTTGCTGATTTCATGACAGAAACACATGCCAGAGTCTCAGACACTTTGGTGGCAAGACTCTGGCATCAGAAAAACCAGCAGGCTATCAGCACTGACCTCACCAAGTGATGTTTTTCAATAGCAAGTGTATAACTGAGGGCTTATCAAAATATAAGGCTACCCCATGCTGTCAGTAGAACTGAATGGAGGAAAAGAGAAATTTGAGTGAAATGTATGCTGTTTGTATTACAACAGAAGTTAACCACAAACCAGAAGGGTACAGTTGCTGACCAGTGTGGGATAGAAAGACAATAGGTTCCTACTAAAACACTATTATTTCCATGGTCTAACACTTTATGCATTTGTTTTGTAACATACCTTTTTATTAAAATGTGAATTTCATATGCTGAGTTTGGGTATTCTGGAAAAAGCTTTCTGGCTTTATTGATTCCTCTGTCTTTGAGTATACTTATTTTTGGGGTTTATAGTTTAGTGCAGGTGAGTCAATATTTTCCATGATATACACATTCTTCTCATTTAATAGGGCAGTTGGTAACATTTAAGATTCCAGAATTAAAAGAAAGAAGGGACTGCCTGGTTATCTAATCTTACTCCTGCAAGAACAGGCCAAAGAATTTCACTCCTGCATCAAGCCAATAACCTCTGGTTAAATTAGGTCAAAGTGCTCTTCTGTTCTAGTCATCTGTCTCAAAGCTATGCGGCTTCTCTGTTTTGGGCAATGATCTCGCTGGAAAATCAGGTGTCAAATGGATCATCTTGGAGATGCTGAAGAAATATACAGGCTACTCTTCACTTTACACAACACTTTTTCTTATTTTACCCTTTTTATCTGCTGACTTGGCAGCATTCTGCTTCCCCAAACGATCTGTGCTCTTTTTGAATAGACCTACAGGCTGACAGTATAATCATGAAGGATGATGTTGATCACAGCTATCTTAGGATTGTCCCATCTGCTTTTTGACTTCCTTACACAAAGAAGTAAAGCCTATAGTAAGGCTGGCTAAACTACATGGCTCTTTCAAGTGGATACAACTTTCAAGGATACAACTTTGTTAAATGAATGCAATTAAATTTGCGTCATGTGAGGCAGTGATGATGTTTTCCTTGCACTTCCCTGCACTGGGCAGAGCTGAATTGAGACAGGACCTGGAGATCTGGAGTAAGAATCAGGACTTTCAAGTCAGGACCTGGGCCAGAAAAGGGGTTTGGTTTTGTGGCTACGATTGGGGGGTGTGGGAAGAAGCACTGGTTGGAGGATCTTGGCTTGTGGCTCTTGGCCATTTTGAGATTTTGATATTTTGCTCATAGATCAAGAAGTCAGGCTGCTTTTAACTAGGAAGAGATTTTTCTTTCTTTCTTTCCTTTTCTGACATTCCTTCTCAGAGCATATATTAAGGCTTTCAAACACTGCTCTGAAAGGTGCCTGATGCTAGGGGTGCAATAAAATTACTTACGTCCCTATTAGGCTTCATAATATCTTAGCAGGGATACAGTCCAGACACTGGGCTAACATATGAATCTAACAGATCCTTGCAACTCTGTTGTCCATCACAAAGGCATTCTGGCACAGAAGCAGGAAACCAGCAAACAAGTGGTACAGGCCTCATCCTGACCTGTCAGAAGCAGCACTAGTGGATATAATCGTTTGAACATACATGAACAATCTTTGCTTTCTTTTTCCTATACCACTGTGTAAAACTCCTTGGAAAAAAGGCTACTGATTAACTTCAAAGTTCACAAGCAAATGACATTTACTTTACTGCTTCTGCACTTGCTGTGAAAAACAAACTCCTTCAGAATTGTTACCAAGTTGTTATTAAACGAGAAGTATATTGTCCTTTTACTGCCCATTTTATCTAAGTTTCATACAGCTTTTTGATAGAGTCTAACATCACTATAAATCCCATCCTTGTTGTAGTCAAGGGAAATTTTCTATTAACTTCTCTGGCATCAGGATTTCGTACGCTGTATGCACATAGAAACATGTATGATAGTTTATTTTAAACTGAGGCAATTCAGGGAGTTGCAGCAAAGAAGAAATGAAGGAAAACTACAGGATAAGAGGAAAGCTTTCCCATGAAGAAGTCTTTGATTGACTGAATCAGAACATTTATTGTTAGCATACCATTCCCACAGGAAAGTGTTGGTTTTTAGTTCTTTCCATCTAAGTCTTTAAAATAGGCCATAGAAGTAATAGTTAATCTTCAGTGCTCAAGGCCTGCTGTTCAATACACTTGCAAGGAAGGGAGAGAGGAAAGTAAAACTACTTCCATGTAAAACAAAACAAAACAAAACAAAACAAAAAGAATACAGACCTGTGCCAGATTGATACTCTGAAATCATTCAAAAGTCTAAGAACGTGTTTCAGCAGTTAGGATCCACGTGCAAAGCTTAGCACTCTGCAGCTTAAATACTCCTGCCAGAATCACTGTCCAGAAAACCAGCTTTTGCTAACCTGCGAATGTTTGTGTGTAAAATAATTTCTATACTACTAATCAGTGCAAATCATGTTGTGACAGACAACATAACAGCACAGCAGCTTCTTGTCCAGCTTACACAGATTTCTATGGGATGGTTGAGGTTTCTGGCATGTTTCCATGTGAAATAAAAAAGGTTGTCAACCAGCCTGTTTTAGCCAGAGGCATGGCAATGGCAGCTCAGGAAACAATGCATCTGAAAAGCACGTATGTGACACATCTTTCTTCTCCCTCTGACACACAGTGCAAAATCTGTTCAATTACTGTTTTTTTTCAGTTTGTTTTGCATTAAACAAACAGAACCGATCACAAATTCCTGCCATCCTCACTGATGAGCTATAAGAAAGTAGAAAATACCAAATGTGCAGTGTAGGACAAAGGATCTAGCCAACAGCTTTTTGTATTAATAGCCAGTCACTCACATTATTATTACACAGCGCTGACCCAATCCTGTAATTCTTTCAAAGTCAAAACTACCAGTTAGTATTCAACCAGCATTTTAGGATGAGGATAGAGAAAAAGCTACAGAATTGTCACCACTAATGTCTAATAAAAACTTTACTACAGTCCCAATCCTGAAGGGATTTAAATGCACACCAGGCTTTGATAACTGGAGTAGCCCCATTCATTGCACTAACGCTGAACTGTGCACACATGCAAACTGAGTGTGTGCTTAAGCCAGTGCAGGACGAAGGCAAAATCTCTCCCTCTGTTCACTACAGGGTTAGGTGATTGCTAGTGCTGGCACAAGTAAGAGGAAAGGAATGTATGCATGGCCCAGGCTAGACATGGAGCAGGGTCCCTTCCCTTTTCAGTGACAGCTCAGTCATATTTCAGATTAAATTGGCTGTCAAATCCTGAACTCCTGTGAAGTAATTATTTTTGAATAAAGGGAAGTAACCATGCCTATTCTCCGATAAAATAATACTAATACTAAAAATGAAGCAGAAAGAACAAATGATGACAATTCCATTAACAGGTAAAACAGTAGATATAAGAACTGTCATGTCCCAATAAGGCTAGTAAGACTAAACACAATGAAAATGAGCTAATTTTTAATGAGTATTTCCATGTGTCTAAATATATCAGCAGTAGGAAATGACTTCTCAGCTTCTGTTCATGGGAAAGAAACAGCCTCCTAACTGCAATGCTGCAAATCTCAGTTAGTAGAAATAGCAAAATCCCTGTAAAAGCCAGAGGATCTCCTAAGACCAAAAAACAACAAAAAAAAGAAAGATAAAAAAAGAAAGTTTAATTCTGTTCTAAAGAAACTGCACCATTTCCTTTCATATTTCATTACATCCATCTTTAGCAGCCAGCTACCCCTAATATCCTCTTGCAACAGAATACTTTAGGATGCTGAGTACTCCAGTAAGCAGGCTCTAGATCCAGTCATCTAACCACATCCCTGTCTCTACGGTAACCTAGGCCAGCCCTAAATACTATAAACGTGCTTTACCATGGGATAGTTAATGGCTTTCACTGAATGCGCTAGACAAATAATGGCGATCTAACATTTACTGAAGTTTTAAATCCGCCAATATTACAGTCAAACATTTGACTGTAGAAAAAGCTTTGGCTATTATTTTAACTTGGATTTTTTCTTCTTTATATAGGAAAGTGATGTAAACAAATCAGAAGCAAGGAGGCTGTCAGTGATTTCAGTCTTTCTGCACTGACAGGCAAACTCCTGCAAACTCCAAATGATAAGAGTGTCATCACTGACCTCAGTACCACCATCGCCAGAGGCAGGGAAGGCTGGGGCAGGCAGGGGTCAGCCCTTGGCACATCCCCTGCCTCTCATCAGACAGTGCCATTAGTCCTGGATGACTGGAGGGCCTCATTGGCATGCCTTAGATGTCCCAATTAAAGAGTGAATAAATAGTGTGTGATGGGCCCTGGGAAGGAGAGGATACATAACTGGCAGGAGAGGTGATGGGCTAGAGAGTTACACTGGGGAACAAACATTGTTTTGTCAATACTAGTGACAATTTAATTATCATTTCCCAAAAGCATTCCATTTAATATCTTTTTCAGGAAATAGATGGTTAAGTCTGTGAAAAATGCAGGAGTTCTTTAGCTTCTCAGATCATATAAAATGATTTTTCTATTTTATTACTTTTCTAATTTTTATTGCCCTACTTTTTCTAGCTTTTTGTTCTAATTTTCTATTGTTCAACTTAATTGCTGTGAAAAAGCTTTACTGAATAACATTTGTATGAGGTTTTTATTTATTTATTTATTTGCCCTGATGCGCAAAAAAATAGGTTGCTACAGAATTTTTAGCGCCATATGTTAAGTCTGGGGGTTGGGTTGGATTTTTGTTGTTGTTGTTTATGAAAGACCGGACATAAAAGCCTATTCAGTTCAGACAAACATAATGCTCTAGGTCTTCTCTTCAGGCACTGCCACCTTCCGCGCTGCAAAAAAAAAAAAAAAATCACGTGTATGTGTACACCGAAGGCTCGTACCATTCATGTGCTTCTAGCAGGCTGGGGAGGGATGGCATGAAAAAGGAAAAAAAAATTAAAAAAAAAGAAAAAAGAAAAAACAGCATTACAGCGGGAAGAGCCCGCAATGCTGCTATTACACACGGAGACACCGGCGCCCGAGGCCGGGGCGCTCCGACTGCCAGGGGCCGGCGGGAGCCGGGGCGGCCGCAGGCGGGCGCGGAGCCGGGGGCTGAGCCGGCCGCGCGGGACACGCTCCGTCCCCGCCGCCGCGGCGCCCGGGCGAGGGGATTAGTGGGGACGGACGGACGGGAGAAGCCCGGTCAGAGCCGACGGGGCGCCGGGTCCCCGCCAACGCACGCGGCTGCCGCGGCGGCGGCTCTTCCCCTCGCTTCCCCAGGCACCGCCGCGGCCCGGCCCCGCAGCCCCCGGCCCGGCCCCGCAGCCCCCGGCCCGGCCCCGCCGTCCCTCCCGCCCGGGAGCGCGGCGCGGCGCGGCGGGACGAGACACCCCTCCCCCGCACGCACACACACACCCCAGGCCCGCTCCCCGCGGAGCGGCCGCGGCGCGGCGCGCACTTACCTTCGGGCAGCGCGGAGAGCGCTCCCGGCGCGGCTCACCGCCCGCACCCAGCCGCCGCAGCGGCCGCTCCGGCCCGCGCCCCCCGCGCCGCCCCTCGGCCGCGCCGCCCTCCCCGCGGCGGGGCGGGGCGGGGCGGGAGGCTCCGCGCCTCACCGCCCCGCGGAGGCCGTGCCCGCCGCCCGCACCGCCGCGGCCTGCCCGCGCGACGCAGCCCGCAGCGGCGGGGGGCAGCCTTTGTGCGAGCCGAGCCGAGCCGCGCCGAGCCAAGCCGAGCCGAGCCGCGCCGAGCCGAGCCGAGCCGAGCCGCGCCGAGCCGCGCCTTTGTTCGCGCCCTCCCCCCACACACAGACCTGTTGCGGGCGGCGCGGCGCGGCGCGGCTCGGCTCGGCTCGGCGCGGCGGCTCCCGGCGCCGGCGGGCTGCCAAGGCGGGAAGCGGCCGCCGCGCTGCGCTGCGCCGCGCCGCGCCGGCGACGCCGCACCTCAGCGCCGGCCACCGCGCGGCGCGGCCGGCGCCGCCCTCCGCGGCGGGCAGCCGGGGCGACGCCGCTACCTGCCGGGCCGCCCGGGGCGCCCCGGGGACGGTCGCCCGTCGGCAGCAGCCCGAGGGCCGCACTTCCCCGCGCAGCCTCCGCGCCCGGCGCCCTCCCGCAGGGCAACGAACACGGGGAAGTTCCCAGGCAGATCCTCCGGGCTATCCAGATTCCTGGCAACCGAGAAGGGGCTGGAGAAAGGCCAGGCGGCTTTCCGCCGGCTGTGATTTGGTTGTGGGTCCAGTTTCATCCAGCTCTCGGAAGCGGAGGCTCTACTGAAGATTCCCAGAACCAGGCGCTTTCCCGCTCTCCTGAAATAACTCACGCTAGAGTACCTAATCTGTGGGTCTGCTCCCGAGGGAGTCGGCGCACCGACGTCCCGCTGCAAGCTTTACTCGGAGCTCTACCAGGACACTGCGCGGTGCCTCACGAGCAGACACCTCATCTCCGAGCCTTTCTAATCCATTAGCAGCGTCTGGATAGTCGTGCTGCCGTTCTGATAGTCTGTTGCCTGTGATACTGCTTTCTTAAAAACACTCTTCTTCTGTAGCTCTTCCTGCCACCCCCAGCGTCCTGTCAGGCTGGTTCTTCTGCCGCAGCCTAGCGCGCGGCCTCCGGCTCTCGGAGACGCTCTTGGGCGGGCTCGCAGAGCTGCTCCCCTCTCCTCCCTCAGAATTAGCCTGCAGGTTCACCCCGTGTGCGCCCATGTGTAACCAGGTCTTCCTCCAGTTTCCTGCTGGTGGTGATCAGCATGGTTAGGCGTCTGGCTCATTTCGTTCCATTGCTCGTACTTGGTCTTCTCTTCCGCTGAAACTCTTGCACTGTGTGTTAGATGTTACTGTCCTTGCATACGGTGCTGGATAACTGTAAACACTCAAAATCACTGGCTGCACACACGTTACGCACTTACTGAAGTGCCTAACACTGAACAACGCTGAACTAGAACATTAGTTTTCAGGCTGAGGTCATGTCTCATCCCTACTGAGAGAAGCCAGCGTGCTTTTTGGTACCACAAGATAAATAAGTAAATAATGATACAGTGTTGCAGAGAGACTTAAAGTAATTGGTCACTACAACATGTCTTTAGCATAGCTGTGAATTTCCTGCTATCGCCTAATTTGGTTCCATTACATTATTGGAGTTTTGGCTTCTGGACATGGATTTATTCCTAGCTAGCTAGAAGAAGCTTCTGTGTAATACAAGCAGATGCATTAAAGCCTGCCAGAAATAACTTTTCTCTCCTGACATCAGGAATTAATCCTCCTGCTGTTTTATGTTACTTTAAATGTGATATATTTCAAGATCACACTGAGACTAGACAACTAACACAGATCTGGACAATTATTTTCATTTTTAAAATCTTCACTGCTCCTTTTATTTTTGGATGTGCCTCTCCTTGAGATGCCTGATTCCTGTTTACATTAATGAGAGTTATGTGACGATGCTAACAGTATCGTATCTGAGACCATATGAGATCTGTCTGGCTCATATTTTCTGACTCCGTGATTTTAAGAACTACTGAATTTGGTTAGCTCCTCTTCAGGTTTAATTGTTATACCACACTCATCTCTGTGTTAAAACATGGGTGTCTAAGCTGTGGTTGCTAGAGACAACAGAAAATCACTAGCTAGGAAGAGACATTCCACACATTTGTGGATCATACTTGCCGCTGTGGATACAGCTTGCAGAAGACTTCTACACACTTGAATTCCACAGAGGTGCTAGCCTCAGAAGTCAGGTAGCATTCGGCTGTTGCAGACTTTATGTGCAGTTGCTCTGACTGAACATTGTTAGAGGTAGATCAGGTTAATTCATCTCCCTTCTATTTTTTTATTAAATTAAGCTTAAGGCAGCAATTCCCAAACTTTCTGGCTTCTAATCTGCTGCCCACACTCAAAGTTTCTTTTAGGCCACCATGCACCTTTGCCATCAAACCTTAAAATAAAAAGAGAGAGATTTGGTTCTGGGACCTGCAAACCTGTTACCATAACTTTTGCAAAGTACCACTGCTCACTGGATCATAGGCTGGAAAGTTTTCCATGGAGAATAAGGCTGCTCATCTACTAGCTTTTCAGTTTTTTAGTAGATGACTGTAAAAACTAGGACACCCATAGCAGAATTCATCTTGTTTTTGTTCTCTATTTAACTTGTATTCCCTGAGGCTCTGTTTATAATTAGTGCAAAAGGAATAAGTATGTCTGGAGGGCAACTCTTCTCACCTGTCTTAGCCATCTTATCTTAGGATGAGGTGAGTCATCCTTTGGTATTACCTGTTTCACTCCATTAGCTGTAAAGTAAGGCTGATACAGATTTAGACAACTCATTTGTAAACACCTAAATTATGGGAGATGAATCAATGCTCCGTGTAGAGAAGGCCCTGTCCTGGCAAGCAGGTATCCAACAACTCAGGATATCTCATTTGGTGTTTCTGCCTGTAGCCCCGCCAACGTGACAAATATTCAGGGGAACTGATAGCTTGTAATTGCTGTTACTAGCCATCAGGACTTGCTGAGATACCTGTCTTCTGCTACAGCTGATTAGCCTGGAGCAACAGCTATAGAGTGGTGAATATAGTGAGGCAAGTAAAGGCAGAAAGGGAAGAGCTAGCTACTAGCTCCACATTGCCCAGAAACTGCAGCTAGTTCACACACAGTGGACTTCATTCTAGACACACAGCCCCTTCCTCTCTGCCTCTCACATACCATCCGTAGTGCTCAATAAAATTACAAGATAGTTTGTAACAGAAGAACTTTATCAGATATTTCTCTAGTTAAAAAAGAAAAAAAGAAAAATAAAGGGAAAAAAAAAGAAAGGAATCCAAATGAGAAATAGGAAGTTTTCTTCATCTTTTGCACATCAGATTGGACACAGAATGGGCACCTTTCTCTCTATTTAATATAATTTTCAGGCAAAACAAAAGCACCTCTTTTTTTTCCCCTCCCAGAAGACATCAGACTGATGCCTCTTGTGCAGAAATAGGCAACAGATCTAAATGATATTCTCATTATAAGGATACCTAATGGTATCCAGATCCAGATATACCTGTATTTGCCCAGAGCTTATTAGGGTCTAGCCTGCTTATAGAAGATACCGTATTTCTTAACTTTATCCCACTAGTTTCAATAGCAACTGCATTGCTGCGGTTCCCAGCTCTTAGGATGTCATGCAGGACTAGGCTGCCCTAGTAGAACTGGGGTAAATGCACTGTTCCTCAGTAAAATTAGCAGGTGAAGCATGTCAAAAAATGATCAAGCCCAGTGTTAGAAGGTTTGATTCCTGGCCTATCTACAGAAGTTCTTACTTAAGGAGGTTAGGAACCATTTAACAAAATCATTAATTCACCCAGGTAAAGTACCTGGTGCATATCCTAGACTAAGAGGTTTCAAACCTCTGTAGGTAAGGGGCTTAGTGTGTGGCTCTTGTGGGCGTACATAGGCTCGCTTTCCCAAGTGAGGTAGAGTCCCTCGGGCAGAGGAGCTATAGGAGCTGGGAGCTGAGCACTGACTCAGTGCTCACTCATTTATCCAGCTAACTGCGTGGGCTGTGCAGCCCTCACTGAGTCCCTGTTTTTGTGCCTGCATGTCCAACACACTAGCTAGTAGTGCTGGTGTATCTGCACAATCTAGACATGGCCTTGGTGTCTGCAAGGTGTGGACTATTATTTGTGTTTTAGATTGACACAAGGGTGTCCTGGATGAACACTGCAGCTCAGAATTTGGGAGCTAGCATAGGTAAAACTCACTTGTATTCCTCCTGTGCGTATTGCAGTAAGTATCAAATATGTGTGCCATGGACAGCGGCAGCGGTTGGTATCAGTGGTCCCTGCGGTATCCTGAAATCTGGTAAATGGCCAGAAGCCAAAATTAAAAAAACAACAAAAAACAAACAAACAAACAAAAAAAACTTGACTCCTTTTGCTCATCCAGTGTTTTACAGATGAACATTCCTGTGTGAAATGTTTCTTGTTATTGTAACAATGGCCTCAAGGACTGGTTTGGTTTCTATTGCTGGCACAGAAAAGACAGCTTACTTTATTTCTGCTGAGCAGCCATAGATGCCTAAAATCAAATCTTGTGTATGTGGGATGCATAAACCATACATGCCATAGGCATGTTGTACAGGTATAAATTGTATCTGGAGAAAAGTACATCTCACCAAGCTGATCTGTATTTCCGTATTAATTTTCACATATCCATGTAATTCTGCCAAATAGCAGGATTTTTTTAAAAAAGTTGCACACAGAAGAGTTATCGTCTTATAGCAGATAGAGTGGTAATAGCCATAAGGAAATATATATCATAAAGATTTCTTCAGTGTTGGGTTTTATACACTAGAGACAGATCAATATTGTTATTAATTTAAGACAAAAGATTTTTTCCAGGATGGCACTACAAAGGAACCTGTACAATTGCAGATGTTTATCATCCAGCTTTTAGTTAAGTTGAAGGCACTAGATAAGGCTAAAAGATGAGGACCATACAACATTTACATAGATGAACAAATGAGAAAACATGCACATAATCCCTTAAGTCACTAAAAAGATAATAAAAAAAGATAGGTTTGAAAAGTAGAATTAAAGCCAATCTTGCCTTTTTTCAGTGCTATGAAATGATCCACTCAACATTTATTTCCAGTCTTAACCAGCTATGGGTTGTCCCACCACCCGTTTCTTCCACATGCAACTGTGACTATGGATCTTTTACTTTTGAACAGAATACCTTGTAATTAGTACGCTTCTCCTAAAATACTCATGTACCAATAAGACTTCATCAGGTATAGCTATAGGCTCTAAGCAACCGTCCTCGCCTGGATGGTAGGGTGTGTGCGGGGACAAGAGTGCCACGCGGATTCCACCTAGCACAGATTTGGGATGCATCTCAGCAACACCAGCAGTGCTCTTGGGTTCAGCAATGCAGATGCAGCTTAAGTTAACTGATGGTGTCAGATGCTTCTTATCAGGATTAAGGGCTTCACAGACTGCTCTTAGCAACATTGTAGAAAAGTTGCATTTACAATTTTTAGCTGAACTAAGACTAATCTCCTCCTTTGTGCACAGTCTGTGCTAACTCTCCAGCAAAGAAATTTCTTTATAAAGAGAACATTAAAAAAAAAAAGAAGTGTTTAGTGTAGACTGACAGGCTTGTTCTGCAACATGAAATGCAGGCAGAAAAAAAAATCCCCAAAACCTCCATCAAAAACAACCTTTACAATTTTGCTCTGCAAGTTAATGTATTTTTATACTAACATTTAAGATGACCCTGATGCTCAGAAACCCATAAAATTTCTCCAGTCAGGAGTAATGAAAAATAAAATTAAATTCGGTAACACTGTAGCCAAACAGTATCTGTTTTCTTGGATTTAGAGCCCTTCTTATTACAAGTATTTGGGCATGTGAAAATATACAAATTTCAGTGGAAATTAGGTAGTTAGATGCTTGGAAATGTTCAATAGAGGCTCATCTCAATCTTTTGATGTCAAAATACCCTTTAGAATCATGTTTCCAGTGAGTTCTCAGAGTGATTTCATTTCCCCAAGACTTTTTGTCTTAGTTCTGGGTGTTCTGGCTCATCTTCCAGGTTGGGACACACACATTAATGATCGTGGTGGTTATCCCTGGAGTGTAACAGTATGTATGGCAGAAGAACTTGCAGTTCTGCTGTCAAGGCTTGTTTTGCTGGAGGGGAAGAAAATTCCCTTTGTACGCTTTTGAAGGTCATGCTGTGAATGACTAACCACCTTTATAGAGCAGTTTATGGAGCTTAGCCAAAGCACTTGAAGTGCTTTAGGTCGTAAGTCCACATTGTTAAACTTCAAATGAATTTCAAATGGAGTCACATAGTAGATCTTCACAGTTGCCTAGGAAATTTTCCATTCTTTAATCTGCAACTGTTTCAGTGTAATTATATATATATATATATATATATATATATATATATATATATATTATATTATATGTATGTATGTATTTTTTTTCCCCCTGAAAAATCCTGTTAGCCTCCAAGGGCAGGTGAAGAAGAATGCTTCTGAAAGTTCAGTAGCTAGGCATGCCTTTAAAGAAAATGCCATATTCAAGTACATAAAAGTGTGAAGGAGCAGAAAATCAACTAATTCTGAAAATCTTGAGTTAGCTATCTCAAACAGCGGATAAATCTAGCACAGTAAAAACTGCATTTGTGAGAGAAGAAAAATACAGATTCTACATGAAGCTACAGAAAACCTCTCTATATCTGAACTATGAATGGAGTAAGCCATTCATTATGAATGGAGTAAACCATTTTGAGCTGTGGCATGATGCAATCAGCTTCAAACCACCAGACTAACACTGAGAGTCCTCTTACTAAAAACATGTGCAAGTGTTAAGTTCACACTAATAGTTTGTGCTCTCCATTATGATCAGTGGCATAAAAGAAATGTTTAAGAGCAGTGGGAAGAATCAACCTTTTAAGTGTACCTATTTCTGTCTACTTAGGTTTTAGACTGCTAGAGTCCCATCCTATGTGCAGCAGATCATATGGAGATGTCTTAAGCTACATCAGAATCAAGAAACCAAAGAGGGAAAGCCCATCCTGTAAAGACAAGTACCACTGCACAGTTCGCATCCGTGCAGTTAAATACACTTTCTTTCTCCCTCCCACCCTTGCCAAAGATCCAAGATGAGTGGCCTTATTCAGGCTGCCTAATGGGAGCAGGCTTGTCCGAGAGAGCATGCCTGTGATCACAGCACAGAGCTCAAGCTGTACCCCTGCTCCTGCCCGGTTTACTGGTAAGGACAATTTCAACAAAAGCACCAAAGGGGCAGTATGCAATTTCTAGGACTCAGCCTCCAACCCATAAATGAACTGTAAATTCTCATTGGGACAAAATCCATCTTAAGGTATGTGAATGCACGGCATCCTGCACTCATGTGACTTAATTTTGTTTTGTATCTTGACTATTGTAGCAATAAAAATGGCAGGGAAACACAAGAAAACATCAATAATCTTCTGAAATAAGAATAAAAAGTCAGTATTTTTCAAAGCAATAAATAAAATAGATGTGCTATAAAAACAGGAACAAAAAGAAAGGTTTTAATAATAATTCCTTTTACCAAACAGCTCTGAACAGCTCTTCTTTTTTTTTATTTATAGTAGTGCAGGTACACACAAAAAAGCTATTGCTGAGTGATGAACACAAGTCTCCTGATAGAATTTAAACATAAACAAGGGATTTTGTATTTTTCCTTAGGACAGATTAACTATAATGAATTTCCAGTTAGTAGCTGAAAATTACTTTCTTCTGTTAACATTCCTTTGTCATACTAATTTTGAACATTAATGGCTGTCATTTTTACATATTGTCATGCAGGCTGCTCAAATGTTGCATTTTATCCCATGTAGACAGCACAGTTTGCTTGAGTTTGCTTGGTCAAAATTTGGGTCCATTGATACAGTGGCCAAAGTATAAGAAGCTGCATACTTTTCAAAAACTGCATTTACTGGTGTTTAGATCATAGAAGCTATAAAAATTCAAAAATATATCACTTTATTGTCTTAATCACAAACCCCATTTTCCTTTTCATTAATCCATTAAAAACCCCATTCATTAATGCATGCCCATAAATTGTAGCCTTCTTGTTAAAATGACGACTCAAGAAATGTAATTTTGATTTTTATGACTTTTTTTATTAAACATTTTTCTCAGTTTATACTTTGGACATAAATACACAAGTTTTATGGCTCATGTTACAAAAGATACTATTATTTATTAGAAAATATATATGGAATATATTGTAATGCTTACATTTGTTCTCCTTTTCTCCTACTCTTTTCCATAAATTCTATTAATCTAGGAAAGCAGCATCAGAAAGCAGAATCCAACCTACCTAGCAGCATAGTCTACTACAGCTATAAAGATTATTTGTCATCTGCAAAATACCTTTTGGTTTGTGTTTGTTTTCAGAGTAAGGTAAAATGTCAGTTAGTGTTAGAAACTAAACATTGCATGTTGTGCACAATTAGTTACTAGAAATCTAGTTCATTACTCTGTGTATTGCTATAACAAAATATATAGCTTCTCTATTACTTTACAGCTTAGACAGACATGTTTATTTTCAAAATAGTATAAAGCAAATAAAGGATCCAGTTCTGTTCTTACTGAAGTCAGTGGCAAAACTTTGATGGACTTTCAAAAGAGCTTTGCACTTTGTTTCTACTGTTTTATTAATAAAACTGAAGAAAACTACATTTCAGCTGGAGGATGGGGTAAATTTCCCTTACAAGTTTAAAACTGGCATGCATTATTGCTAGCAGATCCTGTAATAATTCTACACACTTTCCAGTTGAATATGTGGTGGACTCAGCTTACTGTTCCTAGTGATAAAGACCCATGAGAGAGTGTGTGTAATCCTTCAGCCACGAAAGCAAGGAAATGCAATTCCATACTTAAGGAGCATGCAAAATCAAACTGGTAATCTTTTTACTGTAGTGAAACAAAGGGATATTAAATTATATATGCTTTATAAACAGAAAAATCTCTTCAACATTTTTTCAATATACATACATTAAACTGTACAGCTTAGTACTTCCACATAGTGGGCAAAGAGCAACTCCCAGGGCCATAGCTATGGAAGAGCACAGAAAAATGCAACTGTCCTTGATCCTCAAGGTCTGGCAAGATTAGGCACTAGGCCAGGAAGAAGAGGAAAGGTTGGCCAAAAGTTGCCAGCAGGCTGGTTTAGAGGCATTCTACTTTTTTTTTTTTTTTGGTGCACTAGGACTTATGCTAACACTAAACCCATACCAATGATGACAACACCCTACTGAAGGTGTGAGATACATAGAGAAAGATAGAATAAAAGCACAAAGCAGTAATGAAGACCCTACGCCTACAATCCAACCCATAACAGAAGTCCTTCACAACTCACTGGAATCCACACTGTCCATTATGGGTCAAGAATCTTCCTGTTCAGATCTGGATGCAGGATGTGGCCCAAACTCTACTGAAAAGGAAGCTGGGTGGTATGTCATTTCTGAAAGGTCCATTCTGGTGCCATCTAGCAGACAAGATTCACTTGCACCTTGTGAACTTTGTGTCCTGTGGCAGGGAAGACACAACATCATTGTCCTGCTCCATCCAACTTAGTGAGTCAGCTCACCCACTGATTTTGGATTCACCTTGATACTAGTTTGCTTTCTAAAGCAGATGGAATGAACATTTAGAAAGGTATGAATCTGTTGCAAAATAAAAACAGAAATTTCAGTAATACCTAAAAAACATACTTGTTTTTAAACTCTGTCTTATATCGAACAAGATGATTTGCAGTCTTTAGTATGGTTTACCTTGAAATGTAACATGCTAGGAAACACTGTGCTTATGGCTGATGTTGATTCAAACTAGGCATATTGAAACAAAACATGGTGAAATCACGGCATTCATATTAGAAATCACAAACACAATTTGAGGCCATTCCCTTACTGTAATAAAAAGAGTCTCAATGTAATCAAAAGTTACACTTAATTCTAGTCAATAAAAACACTTGACCTATGCTCTGTATCAGATACATTTCTTTTATATTTTACTGAATAGATCATTGGTATTAGAGTTCTTAATGTATCTAAATGAAACTTAGTCCTAAATTTTCTACATCTTTCAGTCTATTGTCAAAGGAAAAGGACATCCTCAGTGAATCTATTCAACACACTATTTGAATTAAGCATCTATTTTAAAAATGTGTCTCCTCACCATTTTTGGTAATGTTTGAGCTGAAGGCTTTGTCTGATATTTCACATGCAGAGAGAGAAAAACCCTAGCACAAAAACAACTTTAGTAGTCACAATAAATTTGAAATTCCTTTTGGAAATATATCCATTCCTTAAGAAAAGATGATTAGGTTGCCATTTAGAATTCAGCCCTCTACCACTACCAAAGCAACACCTTGTCCCAAGTGAAGAAATGCAAGAAAACAGTGTGCACGGTATTTTCACAATGTACATTTACAAGATGATGCTCTTCTGAATTTCTGAGTGAAAAGGGGTCACCACTGCTCAAGTATGACCGTATCCCTGCTGTCTGCAGTTGCTCAATGACATTAAGTGAAAGATTTTTACTAAGGATGCAGCACAAATCAACTGACATGTATACCCACACTGATTACATGTACTCCCTATAGATACTGCAATATTAAAACATTTCTGTGTTCACTGTTAATTTACTGGATGGCCATGCACTTCTTCGTGTTACACCTGCTTCGCTATTACAAACCGCAAGTTTACACCTGCTTAAAAATAGCATAAAGTCTATGCCTAGCTTTGATACTGGGTGCACCTTCCACTGTCAGAAAGAGAAGGTGTTAGCAGCACTAGAATGCACAGCTGCTCTATATCTGCATTTTCTATTTATCCTAAGCCACAATGTCCTAGAACTTTCTCTGTACAATGAAGGAGAGTCACAGACACACTGCACCTACCAAAAAAATTAACGCACTTTTTATCCTGCAAAGTTTTTCAATAATACTGAACATTAGAAATAAAACGTCTATTTTCTATGTTCAAATAAACAATTACCAATCAATTACTAGAACTGGCTTTTGCATGATTTTTTTCCTGCTCAAACGCAGGCCTGTAGATTATGTCACAAAATATTATAGAGATTATCAAATTAATATTAGCCTGTATTAGAATACTTATTGTTTAAAAATATTTGCTAATTTGTTAAAATCTACATCATGTAACATATCATTTTGGAAAAAGAAACAAACAGCTGATTTACATAAGCAAAAACCAGCATGCAACATGGCATGTGTTCCTTGCCTTCCCGAAGTGCTATAGAACATAATGATGATATTTATAAATGTGCATATAAATAAGGCAGAGATTCTAAAAACATTTAAAAGGGTCTAACAAATCCTTTGTTTTAAGAATCAAAGACAGCATCAACAGCTAAATGTTTTCCAATAACCTAATACTGAAGAGTGTTCTAAATATGTGAAAACTCTGTCTTGCAGCCTTTAATCAAGTGATCAATTTCTAGTGAACTTGGTTCCATATATAAAGTCTATTAGGTTGTGTCCTAATCTGGCATTTGCTATTAAAAGATGATATCATTTTTTTTTAAACAAGAGAAAGTATCTTGGCTTTTATTCACTTAGATATTTAACAGTGGGATTTGCCAAACCATCACTGAAGACACTAGTTCATCTTGTCGCTGCTGTTTGGTCTTCTTGTTCACTCTTCTATGACCTTGACCTCCAGAAATTACTAATACTGAACTTGCTTTCATTTTCTTGGATCTCTGTCTTTTACTTTTACATGAGATACTCTGATCCTTCAAAAGCTCATAAATGTTACTGTCCTCCGGTCTATGTTCTAGAGAACTTGATCCATGAGACAACGTCAGGGATCCAGAAGATGAAGACAAGTCACTTTTTTGTGTGATGGATCCTACTGAACCTCCCAGCCAAATCGCAGTATCGTGGGTACTACTAAGGGAAGAACCTGGTCTCTCATTGTGCAGAATGTTCTTTTGCTCATCTTCTTTGGATTCAGAGCTAGGAGGCAGGCTGCTCCTGGATTTGTTTTTGTTTTTCTTGTTTATAGCTGCAGCCATTACAAGAAATTTGACTGGGCCATTATGTGCATGGTATGACACCATTCCTCTTCCTGGAGAGGAAAAAAAAAAGAGACAATTAAAGAACTTTTATTTTTTCCTTTTACCATAGAGTTCCACCACAATTAGTTCAGAAAACCATAACTCTTAAAATGTTTAAAATGTTTTTATATGCATCCATTCTGTTTTTAGCCCTGTAGGTACAGAATGTACAGAAAAAAAGGAACCAAACACATTTAATGTGCCATAAAGGTATTTTAAGGACTGTATTAAAAAATCAGCTAAACCAAGACCTTCCGAGTTTAAGCTGACTTACTTCTGTGCTGTTTTCTCAACAGCGGGAGTACAAAAACTGTCCACTATCTTCTTTTTGTTGGCATTGTCACAAGCATAATATTGCTAGTTTTCTCCAATAATCCACAAGCAAAATATCTGGTTTTCAATTAAATCTACTGTACCTTTCCAGAATAGCATAAGAACATCTGTTTCACTGTAATAGATTTTGTCACACTGTAAAGCAGAAAATAAAACTCATCCTTATAAATTGCTGTCTAGTTACTATGGTAGATTCATAAGGAAATGAGTGAATAAATTCAATTTAAATTTTTGAAGAATGTAAACAGTGGGATGTTGGAGGTATAAGGGAAGTTTTACACTGTGCTAATTGTAAGACTGTATGAGAAACACATTGCCAAATTCAGAAGCTATGACATTACATGTGTTTTTTACAGCAAAAATAAGAAAAAAAATGTAGCAGTCTTCCAAATAAGCTATAATATGAAAAAGAGCTAGGCTATTGAGGAAAAAAAATCTCAGCCCTACAAATCACCCCATCCGTTCCAAACTCCCTAATACATTCTAGGATAAAAAAAAATAATTCTACTTTAACAGAAAGTGCAATGATACCAAGATGAATTATCACTATTAGAAGTACAATTTTAAAAAGTTAAAAATTTCAAGTTTTCAGTTCAAATTACAAATCTTCTGAGGATTATGAAAATAGATCTCCAAATATAATGTTGCTAGATCTGTGAAACGTAACAGATCTTGACCCAAAATAAATGTTAAGAATATACAGGGAAGATAAACCGTAATAATCAAAATGGAAGATGTTCTCATTATGCAACTACGCATTTTCTTATATTGCATCTATTTGTACAGACTTTTCCTAGCATAGGATCCACAGATTTCATGTTTCCTCAGAAACATTTATCCATTGTCACACTGGACTACTGCTACATATTTTGCTGAACACAGCAGATTTAGCTTTCATTTTGGCAAAGTTACATAGGTTTCGTTGGGTTTGTTGTTTGTTTGTTTTGTTTTTTTCCTGAAGGAAGTTACAGACTGCTTGCCTTATAAAGTCTGCCAGCTTCCCTCCATAGCTCAGAAGCTCTGGCAGAATTCTAAGACCAAAATGTAGCCTGGCAAAGGTCCCATTAAACACACTTTTAAACTTGCTTCTACTGGTAGTGAAAAAACTTGCAAAATGATCCAGCAACATTGGTGTATTTGCATTTGAAATGGTATAATGTGAAAATAACTCATAAAACAATCTCTCCAAAATACAAAAATATTGATCATTGTCAAAAAAAACCCCTGAAATATACTCTGTCATAAATTTCAAGTCCACAGTTTTGGGGAAAAAGAGCACAAAAATGACTTACTGAATAAGGAGTCAGAGAATATTCTGAATTTTCAGTACCTATGTCTCCTAATACATATTCTCCCCAAATCTGGAAGAAAGATTATTTGGACTTTCTTCTCATCCCCACACATTTGACACTACTTTGACAGGATTCATGTCTACCCTATTTTTGTTCCTGAAAGAATAACTTTTTTTTTTTTTTTTTTTTTTTTTTTTTTTTTTTTTTTTTGCAGCAAACAACTGAGATAAAACTAGGTTAAGTGCCTGGACATACTGTAAAGCTAAGGAACAGCAGCAAATAAAATTTCATCACAAAGCTGTGACATGTCTAAGCAATGTATCTAATATAATATGTATCTAAACAATACATATACTTTTGCTGACTCACTTAAGTTACTGAAAGAAGAAAAATGAAGTCTTCAGTATAAAACCGTTCTACACAATCCAAATGTCACTCACCAGTTACTTTGGGAATCCCCTGCAAGCGAGGTACTGGTAATGCTACTATTATACCCAGATTTGTTCCAACCAGTAACAAACCATGGCACACCAGGAGGCTGGTCACAGAAACACGCTGCTGCCCTGTGAAGTTTAGGAAATGCTGCATTACTTAAGAGTGACTATTTTTGCTTGGATCAAAGTAACCTCCAGTAAACACAATCAGTTGCATATAGTTATACTGTCACAGCCTGATTCTGCAAAATGCTTAGCAGAAGTGCAAATACATTGCTGGATTGTGGTATTAAACTTTATTTGTGTGATAATTTACATACTACTAAACTTCCAAAATATTTTGTTGTAAGATCTCTAAATCACAGTATCTAAAACAAGACATAGATTATCGTTACAGATATGCTTTTACAAATAGATCATGTTTTTATATTCTCAACAATAAAACTGAAAGACATTCAATTTCACAATATTCATTGGTATATTAACACACAATGTTCGAGACAAATCTGTTCACAATTACTTTTTTCTTTTCATTTTGTGAGACCGTTCCTAGAGTACTATGTCATGGTTTGGACTCCTCCACACACAAAAGACATTGGTATACTGGAACAAGTCCAGCGGAGGACGACCAAGACGACTGGTGGCTGGGGCACATGGTGTACAAGAAAGGTTAGATCTGCTGCCTCCACCTATCTGATGGGAGGGTATACACAAGGCAAACAGGCTCTACACAAATGTGCACAGTGACAAGGTAAGAGGCAATGAACTAAAGTTGAAACATGGGAAATTCCAAATAGATGTAAAGAAAAGCTTTTTCAGCAATGAGGGTGGTCAAACACTGGAACAGGTTGTTCACAAACACTGTGGAATCTCCATCACTGAAGATGTTCAAAACATCTGAGAAACCTGGTCTAATTGGTCTGCTTCAAGCAGAAGGACAGATGAGATGATGTCCAGAAGTCCTTCCCAAATGCAATTATTCTATGATTACATTACTTTCTACAAGTTACTATTTACAGGATTGCCGTTTTCCTTATGGAAACAAAGTCATTTTTGCTTACAGTAGAAGACTAAAGATGATTGATTCAATTTAGCTGGGTTTTCAAAACGTCCTTGGCAAGTTTGGTAAATGAAAATGGAAACTACTGCCTGCCCAAACTTCTACCATGACCCAGGTTTATGTGAATGGGCATTTGAACTCCAGTGAAGCCCTCCAGGCTCAAAATGTTCGTGTAATTATGATTATCTTCACATGCTATGATAGCACTAATTCCCTTATTACAACTATCAAGCTGTTAATCACTTCATCAGTAGGTAGAGAATTTGGATTCCACATACTACACAGCCTGGATGAACCAACATGTTCCATGCTTTGCAAAAATACCTTAATTACAATGTATCACAAGTGAGTGTATTTTCCACCTCTCCCCTCCAAGCTGAGCTGATTTCCAGCCAAGAACAAATGAATTACAGACCCACTGGGAAAGCAACGAAGGAGCAGCCAGGCTGTAGCCCAAAAGTTAAAGGACTCAACTGAAAAGCAGTAGGCAAACCACAGTTCAAATCTTTTCCCACAGAACTTCACAAAAACAAAATACTTATCTAGCAATGGTCTAGCAGGGCCAGATCTGGAATACCTGCTTTGTCTGTTCTCAGTGCACCCTAAAGGTAGGAGGATTAGTTCGCTCCCTCTGCAGATGTAATAAGTATGAATAAGTTGAACAGTTTCCATCTACTCCTGCAGGTCATCAGCCACACCTACGTATTTTCAATTTAACTGTTTAGGTATCTATGCTGGTAGTATTCCATCATCCTCCTACAAATAGTCTATATCTATCAATAAATTACAAGTCTTTTAAAGCTTTTTTATATGAGGAATTCAGTTTCCAAAACAAAGTACACAAAATTGCTCCTTCAACACTGGCTGGCTGGACAGTCCTTTGAGGGGACTGAAAGTTGTACATCCTGATGTAGTCAGAGGATAGAGTGCATTAAGATGCCCAAAGATGGAAAGAAAAAGAAGAAATCAGAACCTAGAGTGATGACACAGGTGGCAGCTCTAATTACATCAGAGAATAAAAGAAGCCATGAAAAATCCCACAATAAAAATTGCTTGTACTGTTTCCAAAACAGTATATATAACACATAGTATTAGTCTCCCCATTGTCTGCCAATATGTATTTTGCCAGTATCTTTGTAATAGTTCAAACAAAGTTCAAATGTAGATGTCCAAACACCTCTCTGAATACTGCATTTTTCAAAAATTAAGATCTGAATTTTGTGATTTAGAGCACATCAAGTTATCATGATGTCATGAGGTATCTCCCACAACCTGGGCCATAGCAAATGCAAGGTAACTATAGCTTAGGTAATTCCATTCCATTCCATTCCAAGCTTGTTTTGCAATGTACAAGCAGAAATATTTAAGCACAATTTTAATTTTTTTTAAATTGTCAAAACCTCCACCTTTACATTTGCCTGGCTAATCACTTTCAGGAGCAAGATGCTCACATTTTTAAATAATAGGTCTTAAATGCTTTAGAGGTTTTTCAAAATGTAGAATAATATGCATGCTTTCATATACCAGCCCTGAGGCAAACTTTAACTGGAAATTTGCATTATTGTTTCAAATTATCAGCCAGCAACTCAGAATCTTAAACACAGAAGAAAACCTACGCATGAACCGTCTATAGTGAGGTCAAAGGAAAACTGCTTGCTTTGAAATCTCGGAAAAGCAGGAAACATCTGCACCTGAAAGTACAATTTGAAATACCATATAACAACATAAAAATGATAAATAGATAACAAATTAATATTTTCATAGGTGCTTTTATCTGCTAACCATAATTTGAAACCTTACTTTTTATTTTGATTTTCCACTTCAGAGAAAATACGAAAAACCAACTCTCTTGAATGTGCAAAAGCACTTGAAAAAAATACTAGTGGTTTTGGTTATGGGAAAGAGAAAAATATAAATGCCCAAAACAATCAAATATTCTTATCTTTAAATGAAAGCTTTCAGAACACACTGCATCAATGCAATGACGAAATTGTTAAACTTGTAAAACAATCTAACCAGACCTCAAATCTACTAAGAACTGAAGCCAACTATTAAATTTATACATGGATAAATAGCTTTATTGACTATGTTTCTGCTCTGTGTTCACCCTTCTCAGGTCTCAATTTCTGGCATGAACCCAACAACAGGATCTGTGTAAATCTTTTTGTGATCCCATGCAGCTCTTTGGAATTCAGCTCTAGGAAGGTGCAAGGCCATACTGGCACATATCCTCTTATATGATCTTCCTCTCATTATTATATAAAAAACTATCGAAAAAAGACCCCCCGGACAAATTTGTCAAGACGGCCTAAAATTTTCCCCAACTTTTTATCATCTCACAGCAGTAAAATCACAATCCAACTGTGTTTTATGGCATGGCAGCTGGTAGGGACAAAAGTAAGCTGTAATGCTCGAAGGATAGTTTGTTTTCTGCAGAGAGGAAATGATATATTTTTTCTTTGCTTTTCTCATCTGCTCCAGGAAACATATACGAACCATTAGAGGATATATAGATATAAACAGAACACAGAAACATAAACGGAAATCACCTCTTTGTTAAACACATAACCTGTCATCATCTATAGGAGCAAAGGAATTATATATATCAAGGTCCTAATCTCTTTAAAAAGACAAACTCTGTTATAGCTGAAAGGAAAAACATGTTTAAGGATATTTCATTACTCAGAAAATATTGAGTGTGACTGACAAAACAAGTATTACTAACAAGTGGACTGTGTACTTATGTTTAGCTTTTTTTTTTTTTTTTTTTAATAACCTTTTTTTTTTTTTTTAACCACCTGTTCAGAAAGCAGAAAACTGCTTGAGCCACTAGAAAGCAATCTAGCTCTACTGTGTTTAGTGAAAATAAACCTTTGGTAGTGAAATGAACAGTTACTAGCACCTATAATGATTATGTCCTTTACCTCAACCATTGTCTTCCTTTATCATTATTGTATCTGTGCTTTCTGGTGTTATATAATAAAACACAAACTTGTTACAAAGTATTAGGAAGTATTTTATGGTGTGTAGTTTTGATGATAAGCGAAGAGTGGTTCTGTGGACTACTCTGTTGATTAAATGTCCATCCCATGGTTGTTTCAGTGACTGAGGTTTATCTTCCAGTCCCAAGTTCCTCCATACAAAGTTCCCGTAATTCCAGAAAGTGAGAATTCTTGCTTCTTCATTTAAAAAGGTATGTTCAGTAGACAAAAGAATCATGTTTATATCTCCTTAGCCAGAACTTTGTAAACATAAGGTGTATAAATGAATTCTCCATAAATGAATCATGATAAAGTGCTCAATTTAGGCGGGGCAAAAAGCTATTTTTGATTCATGTTTTGAGGATGTCTGCTTTTTTACATTACTAAACTCTGCTGAATTGCAATGACAATCAGTTCTTGTGCCATTTCCCTTATACTTCGTTATACTTCATTCTTCAGTGACTCTATCCTACCTGGTGTGCTGCAGGGTTAACTTTCTTAAAGCAAAGCAGGCACATCCGTTATGATACTCAAAGCTGTCTTCTCCTATTTTCCACATAATAAAATTGTGGAAAATTAGTGTTATGAGAACTGGTTACTATAGGAGAACTAGTTACTGATATTATGGGAATAGATTATTAATTATGACAACTGATTACTACAGCTATACTTCTTTGTAACTCACAGTGACCATTCCTGACATAGTGACAGTAAAATTTTTTTTTACTCTCAGTGTATAATAATAATTGTCATTAACTTTATGGAGTTATGTTTCTCTCATTTACTTTGCCTTTAAATGAATACTCTGGTATCTCCAAGCAGCCAGTTGAGCCAATATTACGTATTGTTGCTTCTACTAGAAATCTGGCAAAAGGTGTCCAGCTTCTTGAAAGTTTCATCATGATCTTGCACTACCTTCTTTCCTCTTGTTATGTCTCTTTGTAAGATCCTTAACAATATTTTTACAGCTATTTCTTTCCTGAATTTTTACTTATCTTTTCTTTTTAAATATTAAGGAACACCAGCTGGATTTCAGAAACCTAAGAGTTGTTTCTTTTAAAATGAAAAGACTTCCTGTAGCACAAGCAGCACTTCTAAATATTAATCACCAAATCCCTAAAAATCCTCATATTTTTAAAATATGGAGCTATTCCCTTCTTAAATCTCGGTGTATACTATACAGAGTTCGTCTTATTGCTGCTGTGGCTGCTTTTAGTTCCAAAAGGCTCTTACTGCTGTTTTATGCAAGCCTCCTCCTCTTCTGCCTTTTAGCCTTTATTGTTACTGCAGTATTAATGGGATCATAGAAATAGACCCAAGAGGTGCTGCTAAATAACTGAAATTCATTTCATTTTTAGAATGGATTCTTCCTCTGGAACATTTGCTGTAATGCTGCTCTGCTTCTGAAATAAATTTCCATTCACTATAGTGCTTTTTTGGGGGGAGAGGGGAAGACAGAGAGAGACACACACAGAGAGAGAGAGAGAGAGAGAGAGAGAACCCAAGAAACTTAAATTGACAAGAATGACACCAAAGAGATATAATTAGCTAAAGCTCTTAAAAAAATCATCTAGTACATCAGCAGTTTTATTACCATGGCAATGCACACTGAAGCTGAAAATTTTTGAAGATGATGTATAAGGGAGGCCCTACTTTCTTTCTATAAGCAGCAGAAAATATTAAAAGTTAATCTTCTTTTTATACTAATCTTCATTTCTTTGCATAACTGGGATGAATTCAATAAAATGACCTATTTAAAGGCAGGACATTTGCTGCTGCTCAGTGCTGGAGCTACATTCAAACAGCAAGGGTAAAAAACACTCTGTACAGAATACTGTAAAAATGACACAATTCAAAACAGAGTTTTATTGCAAAGCTGATGTGGTCTGCAAAAAAACAGTGTAAGACAACAGAGACTGAGGAAGTGATACATCTTTTGATATAAAATTTATACCTAGCTCTTGTAAGAAAACAAATATAATCTCAGTGCTGTAAGAATTGGCTTCTGCTAAAAGCAAAGCAATACAGCTAGCACACAGTAACACCTGTGGTGGCCAGGTTTACTGCACTTAAAGCACACTTACTGTGTGGGCCATATGAATCTCAAATCAGTTCATTTATATATCTACCACTGACACCCGACATCTATAAAAAGAGATAGAAAAAGCACAGTTGTCCCCTTATGGACGACTCAAACCCAGAGCTGCCAGTACCTTTTTTCTGTCTGCCTCTTTTCCTGGCATTGCCACAGCTTTCACGTGGGGCACTCACTGGCTCCGAGGGCCAGGCAAAGCTGGCTCAGTACAGCATAGGCCAAAGACATCCCAAAGCCTCTGCTCTCCAGTGCTACATGGAACTCCAGTGCATACATCCTAACACTGGTGCTGGGCATTTGAGAAAAAGTGACAGAAATAGGTGTATTTCACTCACCCAATTAATTACATAGAGAGTCCTAGCTACTCACTAGCACAACTGATACAGGCCAGAGCAACTGTCTATGACACTGATGATTTTGAGACAACTGAACAGCTTCCGTCTTAGAACATTTAAAGATTTGTTGTTTATCCTAACAACCACAGCTTTCATCTTTATTTCAAGACTAACCTTTAATTAGAAAATTGGCAGCTCCAATCAGTAAAACCCTGAACACACTCCTTAATGGAAGTATGTGAGCAGTTCAACTAACTTCACTGGGACTACTGAAACGATTAAAGTTATGCAAGCGTTTTGTTGGTTTGGATCCTAGGCAAATTGATCTCTTCATGTGCTTTGATACCAAGTCCCAAAAGCAAATACTAAGCTTGGCAAAGCAAATATTTTCACGACAGACTACATTGCCCTACTCTTTTAGGGTTATAAAAAAGAACAGATAAAACAGGAGAATTCATCTGCTCATAATTACATTTATAACTTTTAATAAGGAGAGCTGCTCACTGCACACATTGTTCTTCTGAGCAGGTAAGACTACAGTTTACCAAAACAAAAAGTTGCGAGATAGTTATCAGCATCGAAGTTCAAAACAAATGTTCTGGCTCAGGCCTACATCTACAACACTCTGGAGAACAGTAGTGATAAAGACAAAACAAAAATGTTATCGTATGATGTGATTCAGTCACCTGGCAACATATTGTGAACAGGCGTGGCAATGTTAATGTCCTGGAGGTGTTTCAGGGTCTCAGTGTGGAACAGGCGAAGTGTAGATCCAGATGTGAAGGCAATCCAGATGCCTACGCCAGCAACAGCCATGTGAGAGATTACCATCCCTTCTTCCTGATGTGCTTCAAACTGGCTCTATAAGAAAAACAAAATCACTGAGAAGATGCAACTGAACTGCAACATTCAGCTTTCCTTATCAGCTCTTCAGTGTTGGCACTTTATCCTTGTTCTCTCCATGTCAAATACTAGCTAGCTTTTTTCACTTTGTTCGTGCTATGTCTTGACTGTTTTAACTGTTGTATATGATGTGTTAATTTTTCTGTTGCCTTTTTTTTTTCCTTTTTGGAAAATGCATCATCATTTCTATAAAAGGATCCTCAACTTTTGAGCAAAAGTTACAATTTATGATAAACTAACTTCACAGTAACTTACATAGTGTATTTACAAAACATTTGCATGGTGAAAACTGGCAGTTCTGTATATTTCTTTATTGATACTCCCCTGGGAAAGTTAATGTATATAAAGAGCCCAGGAATGGGCAGGATTTTTTCTAATATATTGCTTTTATCTGTAGTACAACTCCTGTTTCAAAAAATATAGGAGAGTTTTTTTCTGTACTGTGCATTAGGGGTCATTTCAGAACAACAATAATAAAATCAAGGAAAAAATCATCTTTAGAAAGTAGATTGTGAATATATATACATTATTTGCTCAGCTACATAATCACATGAGCCTTAATATTGTGGCCTGCTTTTTGACTCAGGCATTTCTGAATTTTGTAAGTATTAGCTATTTCAGAGTCTTGCCCTTCAGAATACAGATGCTGATTTTTAGAAATGCCCAAATCCACCACTGTCCATTGCATCCAGTGGAGCAGTGCAAGGCTTTCGGGATAGAGCTTTTCCCCTGGTCAAGGGCCTTCACAGTTACAACTTCTGCATGGCTCCAGGAAGGTTGAAACTTCTCTATCTGCCCGTGTTAAAGTGCAAGAGAAAGCTGTACTAAAGTTCTTTAATCATTAACATGAAGTAGGGATTTTTTTTCCTGTTTTTGTCTTGTAAGTAAACCGCCTCTGAAGTGAAACACAGCCTTTTAATGTTGTGCCAGTCATTATCATATATAGGCAGTTATTCTGATAAACATAAAAATTCCTTGGCTAAACAAATGACACTGTTCATTGGATGCCTATCCTTCCCTGATGGATACGGAAATAAATGGGGTGCTCTAATATCCACAACACATTATATACTTTTAACTGTATCTGCAAACAGAATGCAGAAGTTTCCCCTCCTCCTTGTTAAAAGCACCCTTAAATTTTCCTTGTTAGAGTTAAATTTTGGTCATTTTTCATCCAAATCTAAATCACACATTTCTCAGGCTAAGCTTTTTTTTTTTAATTAGTCTAAGATTATCCATTGAAAATACAGGGGATAATAGATACATAGTTCAATTTCTGCATCTAAATGCAGTGAACAGATTACAATCACAGATAAAGGAAAGAACTTTGAAATTTCACAGACTACAACTTTTGATATTATATTTGAGGATTTTTTTTTTCCATTTTATTACTGAACACTCCAAAATACTATAAAAATTGGTTCTTTCCACTGACAAAATGGCTGATTAAAATTAAGAGAAAGATTTTTGTATGTTCATTTGATTATACAATTCTTCAAGTGTTCAGTTTTCAGAAAAGGAACAGAGAAGCTTTCCTTTAGCTACTAGGATCTTGTTCAGTTTTGGTGAGTGTTGCTATATTGCCTTTTCACTCCTCTAATGATACAAGAATACAAGTGAAGCACCTCTGACACCTACATTTATATTTGCTCTTTTCTTCAAATAACCTCTATTCATTATTTATCAAATAATCTACGCAATTAAAAATTCATGCAATTTATTCAACACTAGAATCTATCCATGAACAATACCTCTCAGAGTCAGACACAGATCTTAATCCTAAATTTCCTGATTTTCTTCTAACACATTGAAGTCCCATTGGTAAATGGGTCTTCAAAATAACTACCTTTACAGAATCATGCATTGCTACTCTGATGACCAGCTGACTTTTTAAAACCTTCATGGGGACTGATCTAAGGCCACTGAAGTCAATCAGCAGCTAGTGTTTAGAATTAGAAATGTAATTCAGTTCATCATTTAAAATAGAAAAAAAGTCTCTATAGTGTTCTGACCATACCACAGATGACAATTCTGTTAGTGCAACTGTAAACAACTCACATATGCATTTTTGCCGCATTGCATATTTACCAGCTAAATCATTACACTCCCATTCTGTCTGTCCTGCAGTTCGAACAGCTGTCTGTTGAAATATTCGGAGACATTTAAAGAAAAGTTAATCTTCTCAGCATCATAAGAAGCATTTAAAAAGAAGTATTTGCTTCAGAGGGTCTTCTAACATAGATCAGGAATGTTCCTCAAATCTGGACATTGTTACAAATATAAAATTTTTGTATTGAGGATATTTTGATCTCTATTTCAACTACAGTTCTACATGAAACCTAATAGCTGGCCTTTTTCTTCAGAGGTTTTCTCCCCTCCCAACAAGAAATGAAGATGCAAAGGGACATCTTATTCTTTGTTATTTTTTAAAAAAAAATAAATTAATTTTATATTTCTCCTTTGGTTTTCATAATTACATTCCTCTCTGCCTTCTTCTCACAGTCTAGCTTCAGTTTAGCTTTTTTTTTATTTCTTTCTTTTCCCCCCTCCTCGTTTTCCTGTGCCTTGGGCTCTCTTGCTCAAAATTTACTGCAACATTCGAGCTGCAGAACACACTTGGGACGCCACAGTAAATCCTTCCCGCAGCGGAGGCTGACACGGCTCACTGCTGTTTCAGCAGTGTGGCGCAGAGCTGGAATCTTTCTTTTTAGGGACTGCCCATTTGCACAGTTGTGATTCCAGATCCAAGCAGCTGTGCCAAGAACTGAACCAGGATTTCTGAGGCTCAGTGAGAGGTGCATAATGGGCATCATTGTGCACGCAACAAAGCAAATGACTTTTACTGCTTTGAGGAGATTACAGAACCTGGGCAACATACACTTAAAGAATAGGGATTTTCATTTATTTAGCTGAACATTTCAGCTTGTTCTACTTAAATTGTTAAAACTAAAGTAACTCATCTATAGTTAACCAACTTTTTAAAATAAGCCAAAATAAAAGAGGATGGGATATCATTCATTTGGGGACTTTTATTCTGTTAAATACTCAGGGATTGTGTTTTGTTTTTAAACAAATACAGACTGCCTTTTCAGAGCCTAAGGGTCTACGTGCATGGAGACCACTACAGGATCAAGTTCTGTATCCAGCAGAAACACAACAATTGCCAGATCTAGGGTCAAGACTCAGGAGAAATTCTTTATTCATAGAAAGAGTATCAGAATATGTCATTGATATATAAGAGCAATTGATGTACTTCTCATATGTCCCTTGCCAAGGAGCTTGAGACATTGTGCCAGTAAAAGCCATTTCCAGAAACATTATGACTATGACAGTAGCATATCATTAAAACAAGTGAAATAAGAGTCTTATCCGTATCAAAGGTGGAAAAAAGTGGGAGAAGTCCCAAAACAACATAAAGGATGCTCAAACTGGTTCACCTACTTATAGTTTTTAAAAGTACCAAAAAGAAAAAAAAATGCTTATCTGAGAGTATTTGAAAAGAAGGGAGATTCGGAATGAGACTTTTCAGAGGACAATGTACTCTGCACTTAGCAAAAACACTAGCTAAAATGAGACACCTGTGAAGTAGGGAGGGCCACACTGGGAATATGTTCATGAAGCGGTCTTGAATATGTTCATAGCTTGCACAAATATGGCTTTAAAGGCCACTCAGGTGCTTTTATACCTAAGCAACATGATACAAAGCATACAAAATACATGCATAATAGTACAAAGTGATGAGCAAAAAGGCAGCTGTAATTTGAAGGATATGGAGAAACAAAGGAGTTCTGCAAAGAGTAACAGTCGAGCCCTGTGCAACACCTAATTCCTGCTGAGATAGTAAAGAAGAAAAATATGCAAAAAATTCTTGAGTCAGTGAGTCCACCTCAATGAGAGAGGACACAGAGGGAGAATAAGTATTTCCTTCCTGCTGTTTCTCCACCTATAGCAAAGCTTCTGCTTGGCACAGCAGGAAGAGGGAGTTCAGATGTATTCGACTACTAATGTTGTTAAAATATTCCCCACAGAAAGAATCTAAATTTCCTTGTATAGAATACAATTTTGAAACAATATTGCCAGGAAACATAAAACCAAGAAATTATCAAAACAAGCCAGGTAACTGAGCAGCTAGCAATAGAGAAACTGTCAGTGGGATGTGCAGTCAGGTGAGATGATAAAAATGGATCAGCACCGGTATATGCTTTAGGACCAATAAAAAGGCAGCAGAAAATAATCATTTGCAATTCTACGAGGAAGATGACAAGCTATGGCATGGATATTTGTGTGAAACAGAAAAAGATGACTGTCAGCCAGCCACACAAAAATTTGTCAGGTTCTTGAACATAATTACCCGCACACAGAAAATTTTACTCAACCCAGACACATCACTTCCAATTGCGCCATATCTTGTATGTTGTTTGCTGCAATATTCATTGTCTGCAAATTAATTACAGCTATAACAGTCAGTAGATCTATAATAATCTTAAGTCTGAACTACAGCGGACAGGCTAGTTTAAAAAGCACCACGAGGATGAAAAGAAGTGGTGCTGTTTTGGGGAAATACTTCAAGCAACAGCTGAAAAATTAAGCTACCATGTCCAAAAGTTATTGATAGAGCATTTGCTATTTTGTCTCTTCGAACTTCTGTTTTCAAAACTGTAATCCACTGTTCTATGTTTTACTTTGGTTGAATTAACTTGATACAGTCTTTAATCTTTAAAGCTTGTCTAATCCTGATTTTGTTCTGTTGTGCCAAAATAGCACAGCATAATCCAAATTGCAGTGACACCATCTAATCTAGAAGGAACTGTGATAGAATGAGGTCAAAATTACTGAACTAATTAATATAGAGATCTGGTTTTATATAACCAAACATGCACACATGTAATTTGACTGTGATTATTACTGTTGTTATGTATTTCTCAGTGAGAATTAAAGAAATTCATTATAAATTTGAGAGAGTAATTCCAGGTGTCCCAGAGGTTACCCCCACCAAGCTAACAGAAAGTTCTTTTCAAGCAACTGTCCAAATCACTTTTGCCAAACCTTCGTTCATCATACCATCCAACTTATTAACAAAACAAGCATTAAAGAAAAACAAAGCAAGAAAACATATGATTGGAGCTTCTACTCAGAGGAAACAAGTCACCAAAAAAACACAGGGAAGGACAGAGGAAATTGTAACGTGGCTATTTCCCTGCAAACCCATGACAATGACTCACAGAATCAATTGTACCAAAGAGACAATTGTTGGGAGACAACAGGATCATCAACGAAACAAACAAACAAACAAAAGCAGTAGCAAAGCACACAGAGGGGGAAGGCTGTGCTCGCATCACAGAATCCCGCTGGAAAGAATTTCATGCCTATAAACATCATGAAACTCAATCCAATTTTGTTGTAGGTTGAAGGAGAGGCTTTAATCCCTACTGTTTCATAAACTCTATTCAGGCCACTAAAACATCACTTCAGTGGACTGCTGCAATTCTAAAAGAAACGTGCACTTAAGGCTTTTTTGGCAAACGCAGTCATAGATATGCACTTGAATCCTTAACATTCTTCTGTTCTTCCAGAAAAGCTTCCTTTTGTATAATTATTCATTAGAAAACATCTTGTGCAAAGGAAATTTTTGTGTGCCACTGAAGCAAAAGTAATGAAAAACATGTTAAGAAATCATCACAAGATGGAAGTCACATCTAACTACGCAGATGCAGTCTCTTCTAATTAAATCTGTTCTGGAATTAATAGACAATTCCTATAGGAATAAACTTTGCTGGGTTTCCTTGAATCTCATTTTTAAGCAAACCTATTGCCCCAAGTACTCAAGTACCATGCACCTTATGAGTACACTGGGGAAAATGGAAGCAAACACTTTGATCTAATCAGACACAAGCAATGAAAGCCTCGGTAAAATGTCAAACTGGAAGGAGTAACGTTTCATAGAAAGCTAACCAGCTGAAGTTATATTTCACAAAAAGCTTCCTGAATCTTGAAGTTTCTTAAACAGATTTTAATTTTTAATTTTCACCACTTATACCCTGCAGCCTAGTATGTGAATTATGCTTTTAAAAGCATTTACCTCTATGGTATGTGTCACAGTACTGATTATAAAAATTTGTCCACCACATGCAGCCCAAATGGTATCTTCCATCACCAGCAGACTTCTAACAGGCAAAACTCCCAATTTCACTATCTTCTGAGGTTCTGTACTCCATGCTCCATCTTTAATAAAAAAAGAAAAAGAACGGTTATACACAATAGAATTGTAATATCTGTTTTAAAATAGTTTTGAAAACATTACTGTTTATTGTGACTGACTTAGGAAAATCTAGAAAAGCATCAGTAGACAAATCCACAGGCTTTAACATGAAACTTGTAAATATACAAAGAATGGAAGTAATGATACTGCAAAGCCTATCATTCAAATCTCTGCAACCTACCACTTCTAACGATGCTGTTTTTTAAATCTGTAAGTTTACCTTCCAGCCTAGGTTGGTAACGATAATAGAATATTGAGGAAAAACACAGATGTTCATATGTGTTAACTGAGCAAATTTTATCTGGATTAATTGATTAATAAGGAATCTCATCTTGCCGTTCATATAACGGCTTTCTTTTCTGGAAGAAATGTAGACAGAAATTCATGTCTGTAACAATTTTCTTCCAACTAATGAGGAGCTCACAGTTGACCTGCTTCAAGATAAATTAAGCTTCATTCAGGAAAGAATGTGAAAAGCATTCAGTTTCCGATTCTAAAGTACTCTTTTGTTATTTTCCCCCAGTTATAACACAGAGTTTTCTGTGGACCGTATTTGCAAATCCAAAGTATATTACAAATATAGAAGTTGCAGAATTAGTTTTTCAGAGACCTGCTGATGAGAAGTACATGCTGCCAATTACCGCTGTGGTCACTTCCACTTGACAGCTCTTTGAAGCAAGGATAAGCAGATCATTTCTCCCCAAACTTAACAGTTAACAACATGAACTTCTTTAAATACTTGTAGATATGTCTTTTATATTTACATTTTGATATACTGAATAGAACAATTATTTCAGTTTCAGTTTATTTCTGTCATAAACACTCATTAAACATAGAACATCTACGACACTGCACTTCTGCCCATTATGCTTTAGTAGTAATACCAAAATATAATAATGCATCTGTTTTTACAATCAGAGAAAATACATATCAAAAAGACTTCGTTTCCTTTCTTGACAGCCTTCTTCCTGCATAAGCCACAGAAACATTGTTACACTGTCCACTTTACTGACACTGGTTTCAGCTCAGTAACCAACTAAACTCTGATTTATGAGACCAAGGTAAGTATGTCTTTAAGCGGACACTTAACGTAAAGTGTATTTTTTCTTTCTCTGTAACAGCTACTCTTTGCTTAGGTACAAGGGGTGCCAAAAATCCTGCTTCACAAAATCAGGAGCAACAACAATAACAAGCATCAGCTCTTGCCTACTTCTGATTGCTGCTGCTATCTGTGATTATAAAAGCTTTGCTGAGTCACTCCCAGAATGGGACTCTGTTCTGAAGGCAGCTTTGTAAAAAATGACATCTAGTTTCAGGCTGTCACAATCATTTTCATGATTTGAGTTTGTAAGCAAGGAGAGTGTTTCCAATTACTGGCCCACAAACTCTCCTAGTGATGTCAAAGTCATCCTAGGTTCTTCATGACTCATATGTACCACTAGTAATAAAGAAACTTCTGGAAAAGTTTTTATTTGCTAGCTACCACATTATTCTGAAATTAAGCTCTCAGGTGGAGGATGCTTTAACCACTGCACATCATTCAGTGCAAAACCTTCAGAAAGCGCGAGCTGCACGTGGGTGCTTGCTTTCAGCTTTCTCTGTACAAAAGGCATCAACTGCAGAAGCCGTAGCAGCATCTGTGGAGTTCACATGATCCAAGATCATGTTTCCTTTTTAGAAATAAAAACAAAACCTAATTCTAGTATAGTCTTACTGCCTCTTCTGAACAACAAAGACTGAGAATTTGGACAGAGAGCAAATGTGCTCAGCAAGAAGTTTTCTTCTTTGTGTAGTTTTTCAGTCTGAACAACATATTTTACCTACAGACAAAACTGTTCACTAAACTCAGCAGCTCCTCTTCCTAATTATATTCAGCAGTCTCTATACAAAATATAATTGATATTAAATGACAGGTAAGCAGGGATTTTCAGGATCCAACTGTGTACTCTGGAATTTAAATTTTGCTCAAATCTCATTTCAGGTCTTTTCTGGATCTGGATGCCTTTAGCTTTCATGTAACTCCTCAGATAGCTAAGCACTAGCAGTTTTGATCAAGTCTTATTTAAGATCATTAACTATCAATTGTAACAGCTCCTGAGCAAAAAGGATTATTAGCACCAATGCCAGGTAGATGTTAATTTGAAAATCCAAACTCAAAAGCAATATATTGCAGGGTAAAAAGATGGACTTCATTTTTTACTAACCACTCTCTGTAGGAAATTCAACAAATGTGTGTATCAAAACTCATTTGCCGCAAAAAAATTTTTCTGTTGGTGCTATTAGCAAGCACTTAACAATCCAGTTAGATTTACGAATTCAGTGTGATTTGACAGATGAAAAAGGTTAGATGTAGACCTCATGTTCTTCATATTACCATGACTTTACACAAGGCAACCCCAATCCCAACTTTGGTATCAGCACATGAAAAAAATCAGACCCTAGCCATGTGATATGGCTATTTTGCAGTATTTTTTTTTCCCAAGCACTGCTCCCTTATAGAGCTGATAGCTTCTGAGACAGTGAACAGAAAAAGGAAAAAAGGGCAGGGGGGAAGGTTCTCTAGGCTGGTAATTAAGACCGTATTTAAATGATAGGTCAGCTGCGTTCTTCTCCTGCATCAGTGAATGATTAATTATACAAAGTGGGACAGCATCAGGAGGCTGTGCTTCTCTCTCTTTCTCTCTTGGTGACCAGGGAAATCTCTGAAGAGTTTGGAAGCATAGGTACAAATCCTCTCAAGCAAAGAAAAGGATTAAGCTTGGTAATCCAAAATACTTCTGTGAATGCTATAACCACAGATTGCTGGACAGGACTTTTTTTGCTGACCAAGAATTTTTCGTCATAGCCAAATTACTTGGAAAATTTCAGTCTCATTCATAAATTGTTTCAAGATGCCCAAAATCATACTTTTCAGAAAACATACTATTGTCTGCCTCCCTCTTGAAATTGCATCAGACATTACTAAATGCTTTCCTGCACAGACTTCATCCTTGATCCTGGTTAATTCCTGTAATCTAATACCAAGTTCATTGCTTCTAAATGGAGATGATGTTTCTTTTTACTTACATTTTACTTGTCTAGATAGCAGCAGATTCAAGGTATTATGTAAGTAGTTCTACCAAGTTCATTGGTACTATACATATATTTAAAATTAGGCAGAGCATTTGCAAAGATATGGAACGGCTTCATTTGTCTTTATAAGTATTTGTATGGTTACTAACTTAACATATTGACTCTCTTGTAAGAAGAAAAAGAAACAAGACATAGGGGTTTAAATAAAATTTTTATTTAAAATTTCCAGATGTCCTCAAAGCATACAACAGGACAAAGCCATGCAAGGAGCCCAGCATGATCCCTTGCTGAGTCTTCAAAGTATTTTGTGAAAACCAAGAATTAACCAAAAGAAAAACAAGCATTGGATAATGGGGTTGCCAGAGAGCTGACTGGAGAACACCACAGCACTGTCCATAGCATTGTGGCCTGTTCTAAAGTTCTGTTTATCAATATTTTTTCTATTTAAATAAGGCAATAGTTTACTTTTAGGAAGGCTTTCTGGCCATCTTTGTTTCTGGAATGCTGAAAAGCCACAGACAATAAATTCATCTTTCATCTGTAAGTATATTACTGTATGAAATGCAATATGCAGTGCATACATCCTGTAATAAAAGCATAGCTTGCACTCTGAGCAAACACAGGGTCAAAGCCTGACACCTGCAGAAATAGGGAGGAAACAGTGGGAGAACAGATTGCAATTTACTTTCTGCTTTGTGAGAGAAGTCCATACAAATTTTAATAATATATAAAAATAACTGTGCAATATATAAAGATAACTTTGTAAATTTTAGTGGATTGGGATCTTAGATTGACCTTATCAAGGCAAATATACTCTTACTTTGGATAGATCAAATGCCTAGTAAATACAACATGACAGTCTCTGGCAGTCTCTAAACATTATTGTAGTCTGTTACAGTAATCAATAGGGATTGCAGCTATAGCTATTTGCAGGAATGAGATGCATCTGAAAAATCTGAGTACAGGGTCAAATACAAAATCAAGTATCAGGTCTTTTAGAAATAAGTTCTCACAACTTCTAATATTTATATTAGATGAATGTTTAAAACATGAGAACATAGCTTTTAAGCACCATTACTGATATGTACTAATATCTGCATTCTGTCACTGTTTATCATATCCTCTGTAACATACATTTCTTCTGTGTCATCTGTACCATAATTTATATCCCAATGCTAAAAAGTACCTGCAATATTCATATCAGGTTGCTTAGCTGCATCAAAATAAGAAAACTCATGCTCATAAGATACATCTAAGCCTTTCACGTATAAGGATACTATTTCCATTGATATACTTTGTCATATGCCATATTATTTTTATGAAGATTTTTTTAAGAAAAAGTTATCCTACCACTCATTCAAACTGAATCAAGTAGGTAAGAAAAATGTTAAAGCAGTATTCATTTTACAGGACAAAATATTGACCATTTTACTTTTTCTGTGTTTTGTTTCCACATAACCCAATGAAGGGAAGAACTATTGCTTTATAATTTGCCAGTGCTCTCAAGTCTTTATATGATACAACCTGAGAAACTCTTTTTTTCTCCTCAAAAGTCATTTTACAGTGCATAGTAGTTTTCCCTTCCTTTCTATACTTTCAGTAGGCCTGAAAGTAACAGGCTTTTTTGTTGGTCATTTCCTCTTCTGCTTAGCAGCACTATTGATGATTTCAACAGAGTTGCCAACACAGCCTTAGGAATAGCAGTTGTTAGTTTATTTGTGCAGTGGAGCACAAACATTTTTTCCATCACGTGGTACATAAACCAGCATTATTGAGGGATAAGTTGGTAGATATAGAAATAAAGAGAAGTTTAGCACATTTGTCATGTGGAAATAAACTGGGGGACTTGGATCCACCCTTCTAAACAAAGTACAACTAGGAATCCAGTGTGCTGCACTGTATAGCCAATTTTTCTAGACATGCAACAAATTCTGCATGCTGAACAGTAGGACAAAGTCCTACCTAAAATTACAAACACAGGTAACCCTGGAAGTCTCAACATGAGAAAAGCAAATAAGACTAACTGATAGCAATGTCAAGATAATCCCAGTATCAGGCAATAGTGCCAAAAGTGGTAATACAAGTAAGATACCAGTATTTATTTCTGTTTCAATAGCACTGCTCTAGTCTGTTTCCCAACAGCTCAATATCATTCCTTATTTTTCATAGCAACACCCCTTATTTCTACTTCAAGTGCTGACCACATGCCAGAACCACAGACTCTTCAGACACTGCAACAGCAGGTGAACCCACCCGAGCTCTGAAATGCAACATTAGCCCTTTACATTGCACTTGCTCCTCCTTTCTTGCACTTGTCAAAGTACACATATCAATCAAGATGATGTTTATATTCCTAATGAACTGGTCTGACCTCTTTTAACTGTTCCTCCTTATTCTTAGAGTTGCTTTTAATTTTCCTTAATCAATAATCATTTTCAGAGGACTTATATCAGGGTCATGAAGCCTTTTTGTTCTGATAAGCTCTCAAAGCTCTTGACCAACTCCAGAGATAGTTAAGTTTTTACCAGTGAAGTCTCTCTGAAGCATGTAAAATTCTGCTCTGTGCATGGCCAGAATTGCTTCAGTTTTTCTTCTCATATCACATTTACATTTGACTGGAATACTCAAAAGTTCAGGATTCCTCCTTTAAACCCTGAGGTCAGAACCATACAGCATGCACCTAAAGGAACAGGCTCAGCAAAAAACCTAATGGCAATTACTGTTTTCATTAAAACATATAAAACATAAAATATTTACTCTTATGAATGTATGGTCTCAGTTCTCCCTATGGCAAAAGAGGTTCAAACCAGCATTTGCTGGCTTCCAGAGCAGAACTCTCGCCACCTAGGCTAGGGATACTCTGAACAGAAAAAGTAGCATTCCCAATCCATTCTTTCTGTCAAAACTGATCTGCTTTTTTTAAAAAAAGGAATTAAAGACTGGGTCAGAGGGCAACAGAGCAAGGTTTTATGTATTAACTAATTAATTACACATTTGATAAAAGGGAGATCTCATTTTCACTGATAGACTAGTGCCTTAGCCATTGAAATAGTGTATGAAACTACATGTCCTCTCTTCCTTCTATCCTTTTTTAAAAAAGGAATGAATCCTCAACTCATTCCTCAACTTAAGACATTAATAGTAAGAGCAAGTTCTGCATTGTGAATCACAGGTGGAGAAGGATATTTCTCCAGCCCAGACGACCTTGGAAATAGGAGGACTTTAAAAAATGCTTTTTTCCAGTTTCTAATAGCTTGTTTGGATATTTCTCTAATCAGCATACTGCGTACTGTGAATTTCATTCTTAGGTAGGAGAGTGCAAAGGCTCTTCCCAGGTGCTCCACACTCAAGTTAGAGGCTCCAGCTTCCATCACATGCCTAAAAGTGGTAGTCACTAGGGTCACAGCAGCAAGTCTTTTCTTGTGCATCCATTCTTTAATCTTAATTGAACCAAACTCTTTCTGAAATTATGAATATATTAATTCTTCTACTGTTTGTCACAACCATTCTGAGTTTTTATTTTCTTTTTCCTGTTTCTCTCCATACCCTTTACAAGTCTTTTTGGAAAGGAAGTATGTATCAATGTTCTTATGAGAAGGAAGTACCTGGAACTGACCACAGTATGCCAGGAACAATACACTTGTATTTTAAAAAGGTTGTGATTTCCCTTTCCTAAGATACTTCTGTGAATTAAAGTCAAACATGCACTGACCTTTTTTGCTATTATGTCACTAAGAAAACACATCTGCATGGCCGTCTGCAATCATGATAAAGTTCTATTTTAATTATTTTAAATATAGATGAACAATAAACTTTTTTCCTTAATCTCATGTAGAAGTGTTTTGTCTGGAAATATTCTTAATTCAGCCTGAGGAAAACTCTAAATACCCAACATTTCAGACTTATATTTTGCAAAGTTATTAGCACCAAAAACAAGTTTTTAACATGGAAAGAAAGAGTCAGGTGAACTTTACAATCAGCATCACCACCTTATGTAACAACAGCATTTACACCCTGGCATTTTTATGGTTCCCCAAATGAGTCTTTTCACTCACATAAAATTAAGGATGAGTTTCACTTATTTTTAGGACTAATATATCAGTTCACTTACATCCTAGTATTTGTGTGACACTGACACTTTTACAAATCACCATCTTAGCTCACATTTAAGAACTGAATAGATTAAGACATCAGTGTCTCACTGACCCTGTTTTCAGCTTATGTTCAAATATACTTAGGCTCAAAGAATTTATAACTGATAAATGAAAGCACACTGAAAGAGAGAAGACCAGGAAAACATGACTGCCCTTCATAAAGCAAGAAGTGACACCGTGAATTTCCAACTGTCCCACTAACATAGCACATATTCCTCAGTTTCCTATAAATTCTTTTTAGTTCCTATTTTAATTTACTTCAAGACAATGCTTTCTGTAGCCAGAGACCATTCAGGATGCTGTGGATTTGACAAAACCCTCTTGTGAGGAAAGTCAGAAGAGAGCACTTGCTATCTCTAAACAAGCTGAGTATTTGCACATATTGAGCCATCTGAAAACAACAAGAGAAATCAAAGCTATTTGTGTACTGAACACAAATGACAGAACTGGTAGATCTTTGGCTGCCTGTGGAAAGGCATTGACCACCGGCAGCTGAACTTACCCACTACACAGTCTGGCTTCAGAGGAAGAAACAAAAGATCACAACTCCCAATAAAAACTGTGAGGTGCATTTGCAGCCTGGAAGACAGATCTCCCCCTCTTATTCATGGAATCCCACCAAATGCTGCACAACTCTTTTGTCTGTGCATTAGATGACATTTGCCCTTCTCTAAACACAGGCTTCAAATCAGAGCATCTTGTAAAGCATTTTCCTAGAAAATGACTATATTTCACTTTCATTTTTAAATTCTCCTTAACCTTCTTTATGTTTCTACGTCAAAGACAAAATAGAGGTATGTGGTTGGAAAATGATTCCTATATAGAGCAGAAGCCAACACTGATGAATTGCACAACACTCTTACTAGGCTGCGTTCTCTGTCCCTCCTGTTTCAGCACTCAGATTGATCTGTCTGGTAAAATAGGTCATTGCTCATAAAAACACCCCTTCAGGGCTGATTGTGTCACATGACTGTGGCAGTAACCCATGAGTACTATGAATGCTAATATGTAACAACTGATTTGCACAACTTTTATGAGGCATGGAGAACTGAATTAACAATGTGGTCAAACTGTAAGGGAAGGCACTTCAAATGAGTCAGAAAAACAAGAATGTCTACTTCCCATCTCAGAGCTTTGGCTATCCTGAAATAGAAAGGGACAGACTTTTTGAATATTTAATTGCACAGAACTGGTCTCTTCAGAGGAAGGAAGAACAGATGATCCTGGTCAGATAAATACATTTTGCCGCTCACAATCTAATTCTCTGTGGTTAATAGCTCAGCCCCATTCCTCTGCAGACATGCAATCCATGTGTCCTTTCTTACCTATACTGCTACAGATGCTACAATTCTTTCTGAAATGTTCTTTTATGAAGAAGTTCAGCTGCAGTCTTATACAGCTCAAATATATCAACTTCTTTCAGAGAAGATGACAGGTCTATCTTTCTACCTCACCCAGATATACAGGGGAACTGAAGCATCAAAATGATATCGTGATCAAGGCCACCCGTGTGTCTCCAAAACAAGGGCAAATTTACTATTCATTGAGAAAATATTTTTAAAAGGAGCTGAACTCTAATATTTGGCTTCAGATCAGAGAAGACAGCTCGCTCAGGGAGACAAAAGGAAACCCACTGAGCTGAAGACAGCAACTGGTAAAAGGAAATCTCTTTCCCAACACTTTTATATGCTGCTTGAAAATAACAACAAAAAACCCCCACATCTCTCAAACCTTTCCCAAACTAAGCCTTTTCTAACATTGGACAATATGTATTATGTATCATTTGCTCCAAAGGTTCAAGATACTGAAGTTGTCTCTTCAGTGGGAGGCTGGCAGAATTTACTAGTTGAGGAACAGTGCCTCCCAAATGCAGCTCTACTGCTTATAGAGCCGGTCTGATCATATAAGCACAACACCCACAGTTATGCAGCTCATGTTAAGAAGGTGCATCAGCTCCTTGCTGGCTCTGCGCTTAGCCAGGTTAGGCGTCTCTGGGCTAGCATCTCACTTCTCCAGGGACTTGCAAACTCAGGTCTCAAATTCTGAGAAAAGCCTCAAGGCTTTCCAAGCAAAGTAGCTCTACAGTGATGCAGTATGGCAGGAAAATTAACTAACACCCTCTGGAACAAGCAGTTCTGCACAGGAAAGGACCGAAATCAGCTCTGAAGAAGCCAGTTCTGGTTCAGTATTACCAGGCACCATTCCTTTACTCAAATTATTTTGGCCAATTATCTAGCTAGATACAAAACAACAGACTGGAAGGGTAATGGGAAAGGAACCTTCTGTAAAATATGAGAAACACATACAGAAAAGATTTCTCTCTATCCACACAGTAAAAATTGAGTTACTATTTCAAATGAGATATACAGGAATTTCTACTAACAGGGAGTTTTCAGCTTTCGAAAAAGCAGAGAAGTAGAATGGAATTAGCATTGTACTGTGTAAAATACAGTCTATGATTTGTTATCTCATATACTCTGGACTTTCAGAGCACTGAAGATTTTAGGTTTAGCTTAAGTTTTCAGGGCACAGTTTCAATTTTTTGTAAGTATTTTATGGCAGCAAATGAAGTGGGAACAACAGCAAAGAATCTACTACTGCTCAGAAAAACAAAAAAAGTATGAAGTATCCTTTCAGAAGTATATATTTTTTCCTATAACTGTAGTAACCTTAGGTCAGCAGTTACGCAGAAGAGGAAAAATATAATAGTGGAAATCTGCTACTGCCAAAATATACTGACAAGGTTGTTCCTCAGGATATTATCAAATCACATCACTACTTTACCTTCTGCTTTTGTGTAGACTGCGATGTTCCCATTTACCAAGCCAACAAACAAGTTTTGAGACATATATGTTAAGCTCATAACAGTTGATTTTTCAGGAGCAAAGAAGTGTTGAAGTCGAATTTTCTTTGAGCCTTGGCAACTTTTGTAAATAGATATGCTATAAAAAGAAGCAAGAAAAAATAGGTCTGCAAAGTTATGCTTTGTTTGGTTCTTAACATAATATACAACAAAGATTTAGAAAAAAATATCAGGAAAAAACATTTTCACCTTCCACTTGCAGGAAGATGAGAATGAAAGGGACTATATCTTCACCCTCCAAAATATCTACACAGGCAATTTACCATTACTTAGCTATGACGTGACAACTCTCTTTGCATTATTTTGGCTAGAGAAACATTTCTTCAGCCAAGAGACATATAGAGACATATAAAGAGCCCTGGCCCAAAGTTCTTACTAAATCTTAGACTTTCTCTTTGTTTCAAAAAATATGGATTAAGTATTCCTGCAAAACTAGGGAAAAGAGAAGAAAAGCTCACCATCAGACATCAATTACACTTTCCATTATTCTTAGAAATTATCACTGCAGGTATGTCAGGAATATTAAATAGGCAATTCTGGAATTAATTGTATTTAGTGTTTAAAGATAACCAGAACAATTAGATCTGGTAATTTTTGGAAACACAGCATTTTCCTTACAGAGAACTTTTTCCCTTTGATTTTATATATTCTGGCTGTAAACCCTCATAAAAATCACATACTTATGCTCTCACTAGCTACATCTCAGTTTGTTAGCTTACTGACCCACAAGTTCAGAAAACATAGCCCTGTTCTTCAATATAAATCAAGTGATGATGCATTAAGGTCATCAGATCAAACAGAGCAAAATAATTCATGTTAATAATAAACAGCAGTATCATTTATTCACATGATAAATTCTGCACAGTATCACAATGTAGAAGGTTAACGTGTTCCTTATTTAATGGTTTGCCATTTTCAAAACTTTATAATACCTAAAAATATGTTATAGCATAACAAAAGTAATATTTATATTTTTCACTCACGATATATGATGGATTAAGCCTCTTTCACAGATGCATGTTATTTGCATTTCACATACTACATAGCATATTTTAAAATCACGTGGAGCGCGTTTTTTCTTGATTTAGTTGTAAGGGATAGTTTGAGGTCACTGACTATTCATTAACACATTTGAAAAAGAAAACATCTTCTAGGAAACGTTTCACAATTTTACTATAGAGTGATAAAGCTAATGTTATAGTACACAGTACTATAACACATGAATAGCACACAGTATAGTATTACAGTACACTAAAAATGAGAATCACCTTCCTTCTTCCATGCCGAGGCAAATTGTAGGAACATTAGAAGCTTTTGTAAGAACATTTTCAGTCTCAGGAGCCATGTTTAGCTGTTTTGGTTTCTCCTCCTCTGGTATGTAGACCATGCAGAGAATCCGTGACTCCACATTGAAGCATTCAATAACCTTGGGGCTGGAGTTTTGAAATGACACTATTGCAATCTGGCCCATCTGATTAGTACAACTGCCAATCTGAATTAGAAAGAGATGAAAAAGGGCAAAGACTGATATCTGTCCCCAGCAGGATCAGCGCAAACAAGAATGAATTCTTGGAAAGTTAAAGAGCATATCTCAAGTTATACACAGGAATATAAGCTTTCACAGGTTAAGACAAGACATAAACAAGAATAATTCAGCACAAATATAATAGTTTTAAAAACATTATTAAGAATACAGAATTCCCCTACATATTCATACAAACAGTTCCGAGTTTTTCTTTTTTGAAAGGAAGAATATTACGGCCTCTTTTAAAGTCATATGCATGTGTACATACATAATACAATGCAATTACAAAAGAATATCTGTGCAGTATACTATTTTAACAACCAGTTTTAGTTATCCCAGATAGTCTTACAGTATACAACATAGCTGAAGTCTGTCCTTTGCGCAGTAACAGGTTTACAAGTAAATGCTGTAACCCAACAGAAAGGGAAATTATTAATATAAAACATTTTAAAATTTGCTGATACAGGAAACTTATCCCTGATCCAAGACTAAATCTCATTAATATGTCCTCAAATCTACATAGTTTAGGGAGCTGGAAAGAGTGAAAGATGTCTGCCTGAGCAGAACAAAATGCTTTTATATAATTACTTTTTATGTTTATATGAAACAAAATAGGGTGACAAAGAAAAGAGAATATTATGCTGCAGTAAAAAGATTTTATTGGCATATCTTTGTGATGACTGTTTACAATTAGACAAGAACAAATTACAGGTCTTCTTGAAAATTACAAGTCTTCTTGAACTTGTAAGTTCAAGGAACAGGAAGTTCCACCTGAACGTGAGGGGGATTTTCTTCACTGTGAGAGTGACAGAGCACCGGACCAGATTGCCCAGGGAGGTTGTGGAGTCTCCTTCTCTGGAGATACTCAAGGCCCGCCTGGATGTAACCCTGTCTACCATGCTCTAGGTGACCCTGCTGAGCAGGGAGGTTGGAATAGATGATCTCCAGAGGTCCCTTCCAACCTTACTGATTCTATGATTCTATGAAAAGGATGACTGACAAAAACCATTCCTAACTTTTACTTTTAATTCTGCAGGATTCCAAAATGTCAGCCCCTATAATCACAGTATTGTAGTAACAAGAAAAGCTACAGAAATCATTAGAAGTTTTAAAAACGTATTAGCTATCTTACTTTGCCTGCTGGAATATCTGCATATGACTAAAATATGTTTTAAAATAAGGAAATAAATAGTGGGACAGTGCAGTCTATCATATAGGTTTTAGTAGTCTTCATTATCAGCTAGCTTATAACGTCCTTCTACATGTGTGCAGCACTTTGGAATTCATACTGTGCCACACAAAGAAATCACACACAAATAAAAAGCATATAGAGAAAATAGTGAGATAACATGGACAAAATTACTAGTTAGCCATTACAGAAGTCAATCTAAAATTAAAAAAAAAAAATCCACGCATTTGAGATCTGTACGCTGCTAAGAGTCACAGAAAATAAGAAATAAGAAACAAAATCCTTTTTTAACATTTAAAAATTAAACTTACCCAAAGAAAACCATGTTCCATGGAACAGGAATCTGACTCTGTATCACCAGACAGGTAAGGTTCAGGATTATAGGCAACACATTCAATCTTCAAACAAAGACAAAGAGAACAGTTAACGCATTAAGAAGATATGCCCATTCCTTCATGTTTAGGCTGTAATTAACATTTAAGCATATCACAGAATCACAGAGAGAGAAGGCAAGAGGCCAGTCTAGTCCATCCAGGAGGCAGCGTCCACTGCCCACCCATCATTCTCGCAGATGCCTTATCAAGTCTGCCCTTGAAGATATGACATGCCAAAGACACTACTAACTTGCTACCTGTTCTGCTGAAATGCTTCACGATCTTTGTAATTTTTTTTTTTGCAAATACTCAACCTAAAGTCCTTCTTGCTGTAACTGTTAGTCTGTTACTTCTCATTTTAGTCTCTAACACAGATTATTTCTTTCCCTTTGGCAGTGACCCTTTACGTATAATAAGACTGCTATACACTCTCCTCACGTCTCCTCTTCGTTAGGCTAAAAATAAGCACTTAATTCATTCTATCATTATTACTATTATTTAATAAATCTTGTTTTTAAAATTCCTGATTGTCATCACTGTTTTAAACTGGCATCTCTCCATCAACTCCATATATTTGGAAGTGCAGAACTTTCAAAACTGAACATACTGTCCTAGTAAAGATGTTAGTAATACTACTAACGAACGATTAACTCTTCTGAACCCTGTTTGTACATTCCATTGGTTATTTGCTCTTTGTAACAGTATTACATTGTTACCAACCCTTAGCTACTAAAAATTACTTTTAGAGACCTCCTACTCAACCTCCTCCGCAATTTGTACTTGTGAAGCAATTTATTTCTGCCTGAGCATACCTTGTGCCTGTTCTAGTGAACATCATCCTATTTTTTCCAGATTATTTCTCCAGGTATTTTATTCATTTTGAATACTAATCCTATCCTCCGTAATACTCCCACTCCCTCCCAACTTCATGTCATCCTGTCGCTGTCAGTAAATTAATAAGCACAATTGAGATTTCGTTGTCCTGCTTATTTAAGAAAATGTTCAAACTAGTATCAGACTCAAGATAAATCCTCTAAATTTAAGTCCATCTCAACTCAGAGAAGCATACAAGCACCAATTTATGGGCTCTGAACAAAGGCATTTTTATGAGCAGTCCTGGATTTCCATTTTCCCTACAATATAAACAATAAAACATCCTAAAGTTTATGCAAACACCTTAAAACATATTAAAGTAATTCATAATAGCATACAGAATGATGTTCTGCACAGTAAAAAAGTTCCTGATGGTATTACATTTTTAAACAAAGTTCTCTATAACACACACTGATGTTCTCGTCTCAGACAACAATGATACTATGATAATATTGCTTGTGTTTCTAGAGACAGTATTAGCTTAGGCATTTCTACAAAACATAGCAATATATTATCACTAAAGTGAATGATTAAAAAAAAGAGTAGGTATAACTTAGAGTGCTAAATTCTCAGTCTAATTTATTTAATTTTTGAAAGAGCAAAGCATTTCACAATTCTCCTTGAAGTCAGCAGGCATCACCAAGTGATTAGCAGTAGCAAAATCAAGGTTATTTGTTTACCAAATATTACATCATAAAGATAAAAGATGTAAACAGAGGGGGAGAAAAAGCGGGGAGAAAAAGCGGGGAGAAAAGAGCTCACCATGCCAATTTTTGCATATCCTGTTTAAACACATGTTAAAGTTGTATTGCAGTAGCTGTGACAGCTAAATACATCACTAATGAAAGAAAAGGCAGCCTGCACATTGGGTGTTTCTTGAGCTGCTTGTTATGTTTCCATGTTAGTTTGTGTCATAGTCAAAACTAAGGATGTTTTCCATATTTAAGCAGTGGTAGCTCTCAACTTTGACAGAAGCTCTTTGCAGTGTGATGGCCTCAGGTGTAAATGTGCTCTAACGGAAGAAATCACTGGCTCCATGTACTGCCAATCCGTTGGAGCAGCATACCAAGGGCTAACAAGCTGGGTCAATTGAGCAGAAGGTCTCTTCCTACCCCTGAACTGTAGTCCTAGCACCAAAACTGCTGATGAAGCAGAAAAACAAGAATAATACTTGGATGATCTTGTCCAGCAGTATCTAGGCCTTAGAAGCATGACAAATGACAGTCAGGCTCAAATCCAGCAAAACTAGCAAAGCTGACCTGCAGCTCAGCCAAACATTGGCATGCACAGTCCTCTGCTGAGGTGACCGTGGCAAAGACATGTAAAGACAACAGGCTTTCATTTTTTCTTGTGAAACAAACAGATCCTGTTGTAATTTGATTGCCAGAGTTGGAACAGGGCCTTCATGGCACCTTGCATGGACCTATAGGACTTACAAACACACTGACTCTAAGGAAACAAAGTATTTTAAATTTCCTTTAAATTAGTTGGGTTATTTAGCCAGTGATGACCTTAGAAGGTGCTCAGTATAGCCAAAGCTGAGTGTTTGATATGATATGAATGACTACAGTTTTATGGGAGACTGGAGACTTTCAGTAGACTTTGGTTGCTGTAAACTGCAGTGCTACTCCGAAAAACAGTGTCATAGGGATGGCTCCATTTAACACCCTTATACATTTCAAATGCATTTCCAGCCAGTAATTATTTTTTCCGCTAATGTCTAGGCCTGTATGCTCATTCTTTAAGTGAAGCTGCCAGCTGAGCTTCCTTCCTGTGTAGGCTGTCCTAGCAATGAAGATCTGCAGACCTACTCAGGTTTTAAGTGGTACCATGCAATAATGTCAACATTATGACTGGCTGTACATATACAACCTTACTTCCACCAGTGTTTTTGCACAAGCTTAAGTGACTGACTGATGACTCAGCAAGAAATTCTGTTGATGCATAGCAAGCAAGAGTATCCAGCACTGTTCCCTTTGACATGATGTATTTATTTTCCATCACTAAAGCTACGGGGGGTAGATACGACTTCAGACATAGGAACAAATACATTCAGACAATGTTTATATTACTTTTCAGAACAGAACTACAGTTTTATGTACAACCCTATAAGATTGAATTAAATTCAATAATTTGATCTCTGTGCAATCATGAAAATATGCAATTTGAGCAGGAGTCAGTGCAGTTACACCAGTCAAGGAGAGCTATGGGTGACGAGATTCCTACACCCCAATTCTAAATAGTAGTTTACTTTGGCACGCCAAACAAAGACAAGAAAACCTCTAAAACATTTCAAAATTTCTAGCAGTTTTATTTTGATTGAGTGCTGATCTTACATCTGAAATTGGACATCATACTATATGAAAGTAAACACAATGTTCCTTAGTGTCTCAAAGATGGTAGGTATTTTGCACTCCTGTGACCCCCTTGGAGTTTCCACTGCTATTGGTCTTACCACAAGGTATATATTAGCAGTAACTCAAGAGAGTGGGGCTGAATTTAAACTAATAGAACTATCTACAGCATGGTATCCTTTGGTCATTGTTATTTCACATAACAATTCTATTTACCTTAAACTCTTGTTGTTTAGCCATCATCACTGGCATGTGTCTAACAAGAAGAGGATGTTTCTCCTTTTTGACCTGATTTCCATCCTCTTCTGCACAGAACCAACCTAACAGGTTTTCCTCTGCTGTAATGGCAAGAACAAACAATAAATATCCCAAAGTAATTTCATTGAATAATTGCACACACTTGTCCACAGAACAGAACTGAACTTCTTTGAAATTAGTTCATATCGATCAGCCCTTCTTATGCCATCTATGTTTTTGAAAGAACAAATGATGGCCTAAAAGTATGAGCAGAAATACAATATAGTAGACCACATACCTATTAATAATGCAAAAAAGAAGACCTAATACTAGTTAAACATGAAAGATGTTTTCTTAGCAGACTGGTCAACTATCTTGTCAGTAGGATATTAAAAAAGGAACAGGCACATTCGCTTAAAAACACTATCAAATCTCTAGCAAATATGATCTGCAAACACCATCATTTCTCTGCCTAGCTTAAGTGCCATCACTAACAACTCCTATTTATTGTAATTGCAAGGCTCTTCCTCCTGGAATGATTCAGATGTTTACTCCTTCCTTTTATTTTGTCTGCCTCCAGTGAGATACAAAAAGTATCTTTTGAGGAGGTGCTAGCAAAACTTGCTTTCCATTGGTTGTATATCTTAAACATATCTCGATTTAGGCACACAAAGTGCCAGGTAACTTTTGAAATTAGGCCCCTTCTGGAAGTACAGAAGTCTAATAACATAGCAGTATAGCACATTCCTCACTGTCCCAGTGAGATCAGGCTTGTTACTAATGATCTCTCCAGTGAAGATGACAGGGTTACAAATAAATAAATAAATATCTTCCTCAACTCCAAACTTGTGTCTCAGGTATTCACCTATAGAAATATCCTATTATTTTAAAAGTATGAAAGTAAGTTTACTTTACGCTCAGAAAGCTAAATAAATGAACTCATCAGCTTTACTGCCATCTTTTAGCTAACATTATTCCTGAGCCAAAACTGAGAAATTTGATCCTGAAAGGCATATGTTTGAAAAGTTCATAAAATCTGAAGACATAAGTTTATAATAGAGTAATTTCCCATCTCTCTGTCCTCTACCATATTTTATTAATTCTGATATAGATATATCAGTTAGTAATGATTATTGCAGACCTCATTAAAATATTGTGGAAATTATCTTCCTTCATAATGAATCCTTCATCCTTTCTGGAACATCATTACCTTGTAATGATATACAACTATTTCGCACAGTATTGCGATTTTAATATCTTCAGGCAGACTTTCACAAAATAATTTCATTTTCTGTAACATACTGTACATTCAGAATTATCTTGAACAGTTCGTATAAGTAACTAAGAATTACCAAGGGCCAGCTTAGCCATTTGTAAATTGTTGATCCAAGACTGTTTGATTGCAGGGGTAAATGTATTGAATACAGCTGTAAAGAAAGTTGGCCGCCCAGACCTGCGAGATAGGGAAAAAAAAAAAAAAAAAAAAAAAGTCATTCTTGAATAAAGTATGAGTGAGAGATACGGTCAAGGCTAAAATGCTGAGCCAGATGACAAAATCTCATTATTTCTTTATTTCAGAAAAAACAAGGTTCCATTATAAATATGCAGGCTGTGATGCAATATGCCATATGCCCTTCCCCTGACACTTTTTTTTACATGAAGTCACATGAAACAGATCATCCCATGGTAAGTCAGTACAACAACAGTGGCTACTCCCTATAAGGTGTCATTTCCACAGCTACTCTTGCATCTAGAAAATCACACGGAGGAACAGGAGAAAATCTACAGTGCTGGAAAAATCTACAGTGCTCTGGAATAAGTGAAAATTGCCATTGACGTGATGGCAATTAATGACATGAGAATAGCAGTCAGAGGCTAACTGTAGAGACAAAAGAGGAGAAAGACCTAAAGATTCTCAAATCCTCCCTGACAGGTCTATGCCTAAGACATAAGTGCATTTTGAAAGCTTCAGAATCAAGATTACTACTGACTTGTCCTGTTTTCCTGGAAGTTGTAGCTGGATTCTACAGCGATCTGCAGCTCTGATTTCATCTTCTTTTTTCAAGATAAGTTTTTGTAAGCCTGATGTCCAGTCATGGGCTACTGATTGGTTTAAGTTCTGAAAAGCAAAAAGTAGTTTAGATTCAAACTGGCCTATTTCCAGTATGCTAAGGTGATCTTTGCAGAAAACTAGCAATTCCTGAAATTGACATTTTAATCATGAATAATTTAGCCAGATTTGTAAATGCATTTCAAAAAATACTTGTAAAGATTTGATAATATATTTTATACCATGATTTACTCTCACATTGTTCAAAGTTTCATGATGCACAAATTATATAACCAAACATTTGTCTGATTAACAAACATGAACTTGCTTCAAGTGTGTAAGAGCTTTCTTCTTCATTTCAAATGAACAGCTATAATGACACCTCAAATTTTGTTTCTAAAAAATCTCATGAAAAAAGCCTACAAATCGTACTTCCACTATGTTTTGTTCAAATACTTGAGTCAAAATATTTATGTGGCAATCATGAAAGGTCTGCGTGTGACTGGATTGTGTTCCAGTAGGATACTGAAATAATAACCTCCCTGCAAGCCTAGTAAGCAGTCACATGGGTAAGTATATTTGAGCGACAGTAGTTAGCTACTGCTACACAAAAGTACATTAATTTCAAACAGCTAGAACTCTGCTGAAGTTGAAAGCTGACCTCCTCACCTAAACTGTTTAAATTAATTTATACATCTCTATCTGAAAAAATGCTTAAATTTTACAATTGCCTTACATTATACAAATGCAATTGTATATTTTAGTGGATGAATGTCTTATGTCTGATCTGTAATATGCATATGCTCAGTAATTCAGCTGAAATTCATCTTTAAATACTTGCAAAATTTGTCTAAAAATGCCGTTTCCATAAACTTCCTTCATAGTGCATATTTTCACCCTGTTTGATTTTCTGTTTAATGTCCTTGACTCAGAGGACAAGATATCACAAGAGAAACTCAGCTTACACACACACACACACACAGTCCTGTATTTGCAGGTAGAGGTTTAAAAATGTGCCCACGCACGAAAGTCCTATGATTATGGAGAATTCATTTTGAAATTCAGTGTTAACTTACTGTATCTATTTGCCAGAATACATGTTGAAAACGGGATGTGAATAAAGCTGAAGGAAATTACTGTTAAAATTCCATTGAAAATCCATTAATGTTTTTATGACTTGCACTCAGTCTTAAGTATGGCTTCTCCCTGAAAGCTAGGATTATGTGTTTGGGTGGGCATCAAATGCTTTCTCCAGAAACACTAAAACAAAGAAAAAAATCAGCCTTCCTATTACTACATTGTCTGATTGTAAGAAAGTAATTTCTTAAGACTAAAATGTAATTCTTTTTTCCAAATAAGCTTAGCAGTTACTGAGCAAATGCAGACACTTGTAGTATTCACCTACACATAAAAACAACAGAGAAAAACAAGATTAGAAAGACCACTGTAATCTACTTATAACTCTAAACATTTAACAGTAAGTGAATTACTGGAGTTAAAAATTATTTTACTCTCTACAGAGATATCCTAGGGAGAGATAACTATACTACTTTACAACAGGAGCATATCTGAAAACAAATCCAGCTTTGTTTATTACCTGATAGTTTCCTTTAAGGCCACTTATTAATTGACTAATCTGACCAACTACATTCAAATCATGTAAGAGGTTCTGTAGATCATGGTACAGTTGCCCGGGTCCCATATACAGCTTGTCTGCAAAGAATAAAAACATTATATTATATATAATATAATATAATAATTATATATATATATATAATAAAAAGATGCAACTCTCAGTTAAAGGAGGAAAGCAGGACAAACATAATACTATTAACATAAATCACTACTACTTAATACTGTGTGAAAATTGAGCATATCGTAGCTCCTTTGTTCCTTTTATATTGTAAAAACAACTAATACACTGATATGCAGCTAGGTGTTCACTATTTCTGAAAATCAGAGTGTTTTATTTATATATGTATATCATGGCCCTTTTACTTTGCTGCTCCATATGCCTTCAATGTTCCCACAGCCAGATAATTGGCAAATGCATCACAGGAAATTATAGGTAGCAGTGTTATACTTTATTTTGTCTGTGGATATCCTGGTGTTACCACAGGCATTTCCTTTCTGCTCACTTTATCACTGCCTTTTACAGTTACAATTAAGACTAGAGGTTGTTCCTCTAGTATGAAGAACACTGTCTGTAAGTTTAATAAGCATGCACTGTAACTGTGCCAAATATCAAAGCTTCACTGGCTTCAGCAAGGGCTAATTCCCTAAAATCTCTAAATGACATGGAATTTTTCAATAGCATCAATCAGTAGATGTTTTTGTAATACATTAGTTTAAGTGTCCTTCATGAATATTGCTTTTGATCATGTGACTAGTCCAAAAAAGTTATTGGCAGACCTCACTATGATGATTTAAAACCCATTATTTGTTAAACCACGATAACAAGATACCTCTGGATCATATAGCCACCCTAATTCTGAGATAAACCAGCAATCTCACTGAACCACTTGAAACTGTATTACAATTCTGATTAAGTATAAAAGGGATCCGCACTGAGATCAGCACTAAATCTTAGCAGCAGCAGAAACATTTTGCCCAGACCATCAGTAAGTACACTTACATTCATAAAAGAACACCGTAACTCAGAAAAATATTCTGATTAATAGGATAAGCTGCCTACGTGAAAGCCCAAAGCCTGTGAAGTCCTGCCATACTTTGATTCACAGCACAGTGCTAGGAGCAGTATGGACGCACAGCTCTCGTGGGAACAAAGCTCTGCCCAAACCTGGCGGGCTCTGCCCACCTGGACCTGCACAGGCTCAGCATGTTCCCCTTCAACTGAATGACAGGAGCTGCACCGTATTACTGCACCAGGAAACCTCTACAGGTTGTTCAGTTTACCCAGTTTAGTTTCTGAATGATAGATTCCTTATCCTTACCTAGCCACAGTTTTGGAAGCTGGTTGGTCAGCAGATAACTGACCTGGGCAGAATAATTTCAAGGCAGTGCTGGCAAGATACAATCAAAATGTAATGCCTGGTACGCTCTCCCAGCCTAGAGGCAGACAGAGCACCTTGCCTAAAAGCAGTGCCAGACAGCTGACACAAAGAGGTAATCTAGTACCAGAAACACACTGAGCAGCCTCTGAAGTGCGAAAGAATGCTAGCGTGCTTTGGCATGCTCCTGGCCTAAGCCAGGTAACTCCTCCGTTTGCTGCAGGAGCAAGCATGAGTCACGGGCCCATCACAGGCGATGGGCTGTCTCACATGGCCACCTGCCCTGCAGCATAAGACACCTGAGCAGCAGGAACACAAGCTTCGCCAAGAGGTCTTGCTGCCCATCCTGAGAACATCATATTTTCCAGTTTAGACACAAGTAGCACATCTATTTCATAAAGTTGCTCCTGTGACTGGCGTAAAAAAGAAAGAAAAAGATTTCTGTGTATTGCCCTTGTGTACTAAACAGGGAACAACTGCACTTACTACTACTTATCCAGCCAGAGAGTAGCTGCAACTTTCAGCCACTGTTCTTTGCCTGTTCTGCATGTTAATTAAGGCTACAATGCAGCCTTTCTTATCCTCACAATCAAATCAGTCTTTAAGAAAAGATTATTCAACTTACTGTATACAGTGAAAAGAAATAATTCCAAAGTAGACCCAAGAGGAAGAGTTTTTAGATTATGTTCTGCAGAGTGTGTTTTTAATTTGTTTTAAAAAATGTAAACACTTTTCAGAAACTGTAGACTGCATACATTCATTAAGCTGCATTTTTACTTTCTTCAGTCCATATATTAGAAAAAGCAACACCTGAAAATTCAGAACAGTTGTCTCCCTGTATCCCTCTTCTTCTGTTAGCTTACATCTAAGTAATGTCTACAATAACTCTAATTTATTAAGTGTCAGAATTGCTAGTTCCTAGATGCATCAGATTGCTTATTTCAAAGGGTCTACCTGCAAAGAAAATCATTATTCAGTGTTAATAGGAGTCTAGTAAAATCTAGCTGAAAGCCATGACAATGTGTTCAGCATTATAAAAGATACAAAATGAAACCATTATTGTCCCAAATTTCTATAACAAAAAGAGAACTTCTGCAAAACAAAGTTTAGCCTGATTGTGAGTAACTGGCAGTGTAGTTTAGTTTTTGGCAGGAGTCCATTTACTTACCTGTTGTTTATAAATTCCACTATTAAACAATCCAAACTGCAACACTGAAAAAGTACTATGACTATTTCAGAAATTTATACTTGTGGGTCTGAACCAAGTGAAAATTTAGAAGTACTATGCTGTGAAAAGCTGAAAGCATGCAAGGAGTCGCCTGTACAGTATGGATACTTTCAAGGGAATTTCAGTTACATTTTTTGTATAGTTTAAATGGCAGTAACATTTTTTGCAGCTTCATAAAGACAGAGTTATCTGAAATTTCATTTCATTTAATTAATGAAAGCAAGTCAGAGAACTCACATTTACCTGCAAACTGTAATAGCAAGGGTTCAGGCAACTCTTAGATCTTGTGCCATCGCCTTCAACTGTGGCCATAAAGAAAGCTTTATCTACTTACACAGATGGATCTTCCTCCTGCAGCACGTAACTCCACTGCACCTCCAACAGCTGTCCTCCACAATCCTCTGCCTTGCAGCTTCTAACGCTCTTATAAATACCCTATTCCCATACCCTATTCATACCTTGAGAACAAGGTATGAATCTTGAATTTGATTCAGTAATTGTCACCTGAGTCGATTTTATCTGTATCATGCATATTTCATAGGCTTTTAATAAATCAAGATAAAAAAGTGCAATAAGAGTGTCAAAACAAATTAACCTATGTATATTCTGTCATGTAGAAAAAAGGAACTGAAGTCATTTTAAGCTCATTCATTAAAGAACAAGATTTTAGCACAGAAAAACAAAAAGCAAATGAGAAAATAATTAAAGAGCATTTGCTTCCATTTTCTGATATTCTAAAGGAGAAGTGGCCAAACTAAGAAGAAACTTAATTGGTCAGTCAAGGCCAGGCAAACAGCCATGGTTATCATCATTCTTTCACAGAGGTCCTTAGTGAGCACAAACTGAAACACAGAAAAGTAACTGGGCTTAAGAAATCAAAAACGATATATTAATCAGAAGAGAATTCTGTCAGAATTTACGCGTTGGTTTATGTCTGGATAGTTACAGATCACAGCAACTTCACTTCTGAATTTGGTCCTGTAAGGGTTAAACATAACTTCTTTTAAAATAGGATTAGCCTGTTTAGCTCCTTGGTGGTTAACAATACGTTAATAGTTGATCTATTGGGGAATTTTTGATGAAGGGTTTTTTCCTAGGTGAAGGAGGTGGGGCACATTCTAGTCTAGAAATGTGTCAGTTCTCACATGAGGTTTATCAGATGCGTTTCTCAGTTCAGAGCCAGAGACGGAGCAAGAATCTACTCAACAATTGCCTGCTTCAGCCTACACATGTTCCCTGACCATTACATTGCTGGCTCTTTTGGGGTGGGTGTTCACTCTTTCTTTTTTTCCATGGAAAGCACTGAAAAAACTCTTGGCTTCATCCCAGCACAGACTGATTAAAAAAAAAAAACAAAAAACAAAAAACAAAAAAAAAATAAAACTTTGAAAAGCTTTACAAATGATAAAGCCATTTCCTTCCCATTTCTAAGCCACTCTTGCTAATCATCAAGCTCCAAAACAACTTATTTTCCAATGTGAAAAACCCCCATGAGTTTAGAGAAGGTTCTCCCCAGCTGTAAACATCCTGAGTGTTACAGAAAACGATATGCCTGGGTTTAAAAAAAAAAAAAAAAAAATGCAGTATGCTATAACCAATAATCACACATATGAATCAGGAGGCAAAGTTCTCTGCATTCCACCTCCAGATGAAGGGTGAAATCTTGGCCCCAGAAGATAGCAGGATTTTTTCCAGCAACTCCTTTGTTGCTAAGATCTTTCCAGAGGAATTCAAGGCCTGTTGTTCTGCAACAGGCAAACTGAATGCCAAAAAATGGGAATTCATTCAAAATACACAGTTCCTTGCTCAGTCTTATTATGAAATCTGTTCAAGACAGAGCTATTAACAACCACTCACTCACTTTAAAAGGAAGAAAAAGGGTTTAAGTTTATATTGATTTTTGACCCTAAGTGAACCTGGGGTAGGAAGATTCCACTTTTAAAAGCAATTATCTGTAGTTGAGATATTTTTGAGTATAACATAAACATCTATTTTGCCTGCTTATTTTTCTGTACTATTCTCAGTATCACAGCTTTAAATTCACCACTACTGTTTGACTTGAAGTAACTCCTAACAACTCAAACAGAAGTAATCCTTAGCTCATTTACATCAAGCTACTTAAAAAAAAAAAAGTAGGAAACTCCCTAGGTGTGGTTTAAGTCAGCTTTACTTGGCTCAGGCAAAATTAGGAGGTAGAAGCTGTGGGTGGAAGCTGTGCATGCATATGCCCATAGAAGTGTCTGCATGTTCACTCGTGTGTGTGGGCAGAGCTGTCTTACTCAGAGCATCACTTTGTCACATTCTGGGATCAACAAGAAACTGGACCTGAATTCAAGGCTCTCACTGCCTTTTCTTGCAGCTAACCTGCCTCCCACAACATGCAGCTCTTCCCACACTGCTCGTGGCAGCTCCCAGCAAATCTCGCCCTGCTGGGCCAGCACAAGACTGGCACAGGACAGCAGCACAGGTATCTTTCGGGGGTATCCACAAAGCAACCAGTCCCCTGGTACCACTACCTGTCTGGCTCCTCTAAATTTTAAATTCTTGCAGGCACTGCAAGCGTATTGGACGTTATAATCCTGAGCTGATCATGCCCCAGTTCTTGCTCTCAATGAGTTACTAAGGGAGAGATTTATTTACAGTGCTGATATTACTTGAACACATTTTCTTCTAGCTTTTGCTGTATATTCTGTTTCTGGCGTGTGAATTACAAATTTATGACAGATTTATGCTTCTAAAGACAAAAAAAAATTGTTACAATGTCTGGAGTAGATGCAGACCTCTATAAACTAAGCATCTATAAACTAAACATCTATTTCTGAGAAGGTAGACATAATGACTCAAGTTGTCCCTTCTGAACCCCTATTTATTCCAAAATTAGAAGGATTTTTTTCAAGAAGTAGTATCACATAAATCAAAGTGACATGCAAATGAAATAAAAGCCTCATTCAGGATACCCACTCATATGTATCTGTATCATTCACCATGTTAAAGGCAAAAACTGTAATGGATATCTCTTCTACTCTAAAATAACTCATCTTGACAAGATCTGCCTTGAGTATGATCATATTAATGATCTTTTTCCCCATACAGTTCATAAACATAATACCTCAATATTACTGCTTTGAAAAAAGATGTACTGGCATGAAGTTAGAACTGATGCTTCACAGAAATTCAAGTTTATTATAAAGATTATTTTAACTGATTGAGACAGATCTCTGAAGTTAGGCTATACATTAAATGAAATGAAATTTGATAGTGAACACTGACACGTGAAAACTACAACCAAAACTGAGAAAGGCTGTTTTCCTGAGTACAGTTCCAGCCTTACTGAGGGAAAACAAAAAGTTAAAGGCATGCTTGAAAAGATGCCAGATTTAAAGACCACCCTAAAGGTTGATAAGATCTCAAATTTGATTTGCCAGCTGTGATTTGGTCTTTGCGGTTGAATGTACTTATATTGCCTCCTCCCAGTGAGCCATCTGTGCATATCCAGGCAGCATATCAAAACTTAAAAGATTCAAGTATAATGAAGGGAAGAAACTTGGGAAATATTCAAAGCTCATTTTGAGCATAAAAATCATCTGGGATCTGGAGAGAAGTGGAAGACAACTTTAAAAGTTGCTATGTCTGAGAAAGGCATAACAAACTGGAATTTGTATGATACCATGCACTCGAACAAAACAGTAAAAAGATAGGCCTCTTCTACAACTTTTAAGCCTGCCTTTGAACTTCAGAAATTTGTAGTACTCTGGAAAGTGGATCCATTCACAATACCAGATGAATTCTTGATCAGCTCATAATAAACTAGACAGATTTCATGAGACAGCTTAAACTATTTATCTTGAAAAATAATGTATAAATAATATATTTAAAAATTAAGTGCAATTAGAACCTTTTTTTTTTTTTAATATGACTTCTTGGTTATCCCAGGAATTTTTCACTGACTTTACATAACAGAACAGTATGCTGACAGAGTGCCTCACTGCTCAGTTTATTGCGTCCACCTTTGAGAAGGACAAGAATGGAGCCTGTTCAAGAGACAGTGTTATACCTGAAGTAAAACAATTTCCTGTTCTCTGAATCTTGAGTTTGAATTTAAAGAAAGAAATTCAGAACCATTAATAGGGCCTTAGTTTCCTTTACTGCAACTCAGGAATTCTTGCCCAATACCTAGATACTGGATCCTGCTTCTATAGATATACTGGAATGAAAATATATAGGATGCCATAGCAGCTGTAAAGAGTTTAACAGATCTTGTACAACATATGAAAAACAACCTTCCCAAAAGATTATAGTGAAAATAATTTTCTCAAAGCAAGGGAGAAGGATTGCCCTCATATGACATTTTCATATATAAGCCATTTATTTCAGTAACTGATAAGCAGACTCGGGGGAAAAGATTATGAAAAGAATTTCTGAGAATATTGTCATTCATTCAGCAATTGACACTAATGCCCATTGTAAAGTACTATACACTCTTCACTTACAAAAACCTTTGAAATAAAATACCTAGCTTTCACTTAGAAGCCCAGTGATGAAAATTCCTTTTTGTCCTTAAACTTTCTCTTGCCCAGAACTTGACACATCACCCCACCAGCCGGACACAACGGAAGCTTCTCCTTACCTCTAATTCCTTGTTTCTCAAAATTCTGTATCAATGTTAAAACCAGTGATAAAGCAGATGAGATTTTATTTTTAGAGGTTAAACTACAAACTTCCTGCACATTCTCTTATGTAAGCAAAGCACTTCACAGCTGCACCATCACAGCACTCACTCTATTTGTATCTTTCAACCTGGTTACACACACTGTTCCTGTTTCCATGGACACCCAAGGAAAGCATTTGGGTAGAGCTGAGGTATTTTTTGTTGTTTTTTTACAATAGCACTTAAATAGCAGATTGAAATTTCAGTGCAATATCCAAAACATTGTCCTGCGAATCTAAAATCCTGGTTTAAGAAACATGATTGGAAGCAAATGAAAACACATATCAATTTAAAGTTTATATAATGAGACTTCTTGCTTTAACCCTACTTGTTCTTTTATGCCAAATCAAACTCATGATCTCAATAGTTAAATGCTCCTGAAAAATCTGAGCCATTATAGTTCAAATGTAGCTTACTTTAGATTATACGATACAGGTCCAAACCACATAAATACTTAGAGTGGTATCAATCACTAGATTCTGAACCTACATCAGATGGGAAATCCATCATGATCTCAGAAAACAAGAACTTTGTTGGCTACCATCAATAAAATGGTAAGCAGCTCTACTAGAGCGTAACTCCAACTTAGATTTAGCTCTACTAGAGCGTAACTCCAACTTAGATTTATTAACAGAATCTAACAGAAAGAGCACAGAAACATATACAGAGCATGAGGTGATAAGCAATAAAATCTTGAGATTATTAGAATATAAACTATTAAATTCAGACATAGAGCAAACAAACCTAATTATCAATATAGTTAGGGAGTAACAACATCATCATTCAACATGAAAAACCTTATCATAAAAATCAAATCACATTTCTCAGCCTAACCTCTCCAAGCAAATAACTTCTAATCATACTTTAACCATGTAAGCACCCAGAAGTAATTTCTATAAGCTTAATGACCAAAGTTGAGCTTCTAAAACCCTTTAACATATCTATTCCAGCTGTCATGTAAAGCAGGGGAGCTCTATGAGCCCTAATCACAGATAAAGAACCAAGTCCCAGAGGTAATCCAGTACATATATAGCAAAGCTGGGAAACAAACCTCCCAGGTCTTAGCTCTGGAAAGTATTTTTAACTTCACATTCCCATCAGCTGCTAATATCTTATTCTCAAGTGGTAATTACGTGAACACTGAGACTTGTCTCAATATATGTCTCACTGTATCCAATCTGAACACCAAAGAAAAACAGGCTGCACAAGAAACAGTCTGACCACAAAACTGCTTATTCAAACAGCTTGAGTAATAAGAAGATAAAATCAACAGCCTGCAACTGCAAATACTGTGCAAAGTATCAAATGCAAATACTTCAGAGTACTATACTATCAGTGAGTAAAATTATGCAAAAATGTCACGGAAAAGCAAAGCCTTTTAAGAGAGGTTGCGCAGAGAGGTTGTGGAGTCTCCTTCTCTGGAGACATTCAAGGCCCACCTGGATGCAACCCTGTCTAACTAAGATAGTGAGAAGCAGCTTTTATGTTATGAATGCAGCTTAAGAATTATACAAAACTCCAGCTAATCCTGACAGGGAAGGGAATTTTACAGATATAATACCATAAATATGTTTTCTGATGACAGAAACAGTTGTGCTGTGCCAGAGAAGGAGGAGGAAATGAAAATAGTAGGGAACATGAAGAAAGGAGCTGGAGTCCCACTACGCTGACAAATCTGGAAGCCGCAGTCTGGCTCCACAGCTGCACGCCAACAGTGGTAACTGCAAGATGTTTTCCGGAACTACGTACTGACTGCAGTTATGGATCAGAGCAACTTCAATCCCTGGCTCTGTTCCCATGAGGAAGGGCAAATATAAAGAGGCTTTAGAATGAAAGAAAAGACTTGCCACAGCTCTTTTGCCATATCCTGCTGCAGCATCCCAAAGGTCAGGTAAAGACAGCCCAGATCAGGAAGCCTCTGCACTCGTAAGAAGAGGAAAGAGAGCTGGAAAGGTACCTTGGTGGGGGGTGTAACCATAAGGATGCAAAGCGTCAGAGAGGAACTGGATGTGAGGACATAACAACCAGCATAAAAAAGCAATGAAAGTGCATGTGTGAATACATTTAAACAATGAAGTACCGCCCGGTTCTTGAGGATAGGTTTGCTGATGATCACAGAATGACTGAGCTGGCAGAAGTTTTCATTGGAGTTCAGAGATTTAGAATTCAGAGACAGATTATCACAGAATCACAGAATGGTTGAGGTTGGAAGGGACCTCTGGAGATCATCTGCTCCAACCCCCTGCTCAAGCAGGGTCACCTAGAGCACATTAGACAGGCTCATGGCCAGGTGGGTTTTGAATATCTCCAGAGAAGGAGACTCCATAGCCTCTCCGGGAAACCTGTTTCAGTGCTCTGTCACAGTGAAGGTTTTCCTTGTATTCAGGTGGAACTGCCAGTGTTTCAGTTCGTGCCTGTTACCTCTTGTCCTAATAACTTGGCACCACTTAAAAGAGTCCAGCCTTGATACCCTCCCTTAAGGTATTTGTAGACATTGATAAGATCCTCTTTCAGTCTTCTCTTCTCCAGGCTGAACAGGCCCAGCTCTTGCAGCTCTTCCTCATTATCATTATCTGCAACTCATATGAAAACTGTACTGCAAGGGGCTTAACTCCCTCTTTCATTCTTGCTTGTATGGATATACCTAGGTTTCTACTCATTTTACTAGTTAGCGTCACGATGTTAAACTGACCTCTAGCAATTCAGAAGAAGGTTTATGAGAGCTGTACGTCAAACCCTATAACGACTAAAAATAATGTGGCAAGAAAAGAAAAGAATCTATCCTAAGTAGGTGAGACAAACATGTAACAGCTAATTTAATCTATACTTAATCCACCAGTTTGTTACACTTATCTGCTTAAGAAAATGAACTACTTAATGGCACCTGGTTTGCTCAGCCAAATAGGCTGCATCTGGAATTAGATTTATTTAAAATCTCTGATCTTTTGTTGACATATATCAATGACAGTTTACATTTATGAACATGTTATATCTCCTTTAGCACACAATATTATTTTCAATAGTTTTAAAACAAAGATTTACATTGTTACTCTACATATACTTCACAGAGATGAAAGTTGGCTGAACTAGCAGTTTAGGTCATATCACCGTTTTTAAAACCTTATCATCAATGCTAGACTTGAAATGTCATTTAATATTTAGTCTTGTTTACTCTGGACACTCTACTACCATTGTCCAGTCTTAAAGTGATGATAAAGTTGTCTTTTCCTTCCTTCACCAATTCTGTCTCAGAAGACAAACCAGCAGAAATCAGCTTCAACAGCAAGGGCTACCACAGAAGCGTTATTCCTGTCTTTGAAAAGGACTTGATAATCTTGAGCAGAACAGACAGAAGCACAAGCACACACTAGCCCTACCTGTTTCCCTGACAACACTCAGAGACCTACATAAGCTGACTGCATAAAACAGAAGGAAACTCAGAAGAGAAAAATCACGTCGGCATTTCAACATGGCGTTACTACGACATTTGACAACAAACAAAAACCATGGAGATCTAAACCACAAGCAAGTGGAAAGGAAGTACCATTTTATCCCAGTAAATCTGATCAGGAGTGCAAACAAGTCAAAGCTTAGCAGTGCTAAAGTCTGACCCTGTTATGAACTGTAAACCCGTGAAATTAAAAATAACATTAAACCCCCACCATAAATGTAAACATGCTGAAGTGTTACTTCACTTTACTGTTACCTCCTACACTCACAGCTATGGGATATATAGAACAGATGGGCCTTGCTCATTTTCTCAATCAATTTTCAGCCATATGGTTAAAATTAAATGATTCTTTGCTTAAGTAATAGTCCACAGTGTTTACCACTCCTGATCAACATGGCCAGCAGCAGTAAGCCATGACATACTGACAGACACTTGGCTTCCCACCCAGAAATCAAAAAATGTTTAGCCCTCTTTTCCCTTTGTTCCTTCAGATTCTTTATAACTTGGTCGTCTTAAATAAAGACATTGTTAAAGACTTTTACAGCTCATCCTTTTCATCCTTGGCTGCCCTGACAACCAGAAAAAACACTGGTTGTTTCCACTACAGCACCAAACTGAAGTTCATCTCAGCAGAGAATTCATAGTTCACTGTCCTTCAACAGCTTGAGCAAAATACTACCACTAGCAATAACATTCGCTAATGTCTAAGAAACTGAAATTCTGTGCTGCATATTTGACTTTTGCCTATTTTCACTGCCTTTAAAGAACAGTGAAAGACGTATTTTCAGTGTTTCTATGTTCAGCGGGGAGATTTGCAAAGGCAGGCTAACTGTTCTGATCTTTTTGAGGGGAGTATAATACATCTTGATGAGAAGTTAAAAATTGCCTTTGGACACTTTTTTTATATTTTATTGGAAACAGGACTTTTAGAACAGCACTAAACCACAAGTTGTGTTCACTGCTCTTCGACCCATCTTTTTTTTTTTTTTATCAGAACAACACAGGTAGCATTTAACTTACTGAGCACGCTCTTTCCATAAATTCAATCAACTTCTCATGTTTTTTTTACTGAATGAATATCATTCACTGGGAAATAATCGTCTGGAAGAAGAGAATTCACAAACTGACATTAACGAAAGTGTTTCTTCTTTTGAGCTTTTCAATCATTTATTACATAGGAACGTGTCCACATTACATAATCCTGTTGCTGAATTCTCTTTGGGACTTGGATCATAGATCTTGTTTCTTATATTTAACAACCTCACCTAACATTATAGTATTTCTCATATCTTCTCACAAAAACAAAGCAAATGCACTCATAACTCTGGAAAACACTCTTCAAATATGTCTTTTTGAACTCTGTTATACAATACAATTCTTTCAACACAAGTAAATCAAAATCAAGAATATACAGCTTGGTGTTCATGCCTCTCTTCTGATATTAATTCAGTTTCTTTGGTGCTATCAATGTGATTATGCTTCTTCACATGGATTAACATTTTTAAAAAGATTGAAATGGAGAGAAGAACAATTAGTAACAGGCTACCTGAAACAATATGTGGATTTGTACAGAGAGAACTTTATCTTACATCTTTCTGCAAATTGCTCCATAGAAAAAAAATAGTGCATTAGGCCTCTTCTGGAATCTCAAGTTTTGGCACACACAGTTAAAATATTTCCATTGCAACTGTCTGACTAGGATGTCATAGACTTTCAAGCAAGAATGACTCCAATATAGGAAAAAGAATTTTGCCTGATTTGCAACATGAAGAGCATGCCATTAAAAAAAAAGTAAAATATTTTGTGCTTTAAATATAGTCGCAGGTTATAAACACAAGTTATAATTCTACCTTATTAGAAAACACCATTAAGAACCCTACAAATAGAAGGACTCTGCCAAACAGCTTAGACTTCAAGCTTTCTCAATGTTTGTATTTAAAGAATTCCTATTCCACCTTCAGTGTTGGGCAGAACAGCAGCACCAAGGCAAAAGAACATGAAAAACAGAAGCAATATAGCTGAATACATTTTAGGAAAAATTTTCTCTATTCTTTCTCAATTTTGCCACACATTTTCTCACGTCAAAAGACACAACACTTTAGAAAAAGAAAAAAGCTAGGCAACCAACTCCTAATGTCTTCTCTTATTAGAATTCAGAAATAAAAGCCTAGTACATAAAGCAGAACTGGGTAAAAAACGCAAAATGATGATTTTGCCAAGTGAAAGCAATGTTCATGCTGCCTTTGTTTCCTACATAGAACAGTACTAAAGCAGTCCCTTGATTTAAACGTACTTGTAAAACCTTTCAACCTTCCAACTATTCTTTATTACAACCTCTAAGGGAAATTCAAATTTCTCTGTAGCACCCAAAGTGAAGTCTGCCTCTTTAAACCACACTATCCTTTCTTGCAGCACAGTAGAAGCCTGACGTGCCAATTGCATTTAGCCAGCGCTGCTACTGAAGGATCACAGTTACAGCAGTTACGACCCTGACTAAAAGTAGTGATTAACAGAAATGACTCCAAAAGAACAGAGTACGGAGCAAGACAAATTAGATCAATAATAGGGAGATACACTTAATACAGTTGCCTCCTCACACAAAGGATTCTAACAGGGGAAAAAAAATACTATGATATGAGAAATGTAATTAATAACCAATAATCCTCATAAGGACACAATCAGAATTCATCAGGAATCCTCACTGATTACAACAGTAATGTGAGAATATTAGCATTACAGGAGCCAAATATTTAATCTGGTGTGCTGCAGATACAATCCTCCTTTTCTGCATCTTCCAGAAATGGAAAAGGTAACACTGACCTACTAACTGCTTTCACACATTATCATCATTATTCTGTAGCTCTCCAATTTCCACAAACTGGAAATGGAAGCTGAAAACATGTTTCTAGCTAAGACATGCAGAACTCTTACCAGATCTCCTGGAAGCTAAGATTTGGTATGTAATATCGTTAATTGTTTTTGATTATTAGATGTTTAGACTGCTTTGGGTCTGGATGTATTAAAACTACCTTCTATGAAGCCACTGGGATTTCATCACAACAATTTCTTAGTACACCCTGAAAACGGAAGACAACTCATAATGACTACAAAGTCATGTAATTTCAGCCAGAGAATGATTAAATATTTAGCTGGTAGTGCCTTATAATTTGTATTAAGTACCCAGTAATCTCACTGATGAAGCAATACTACCATGATGAGGACTGTGTCATCACTGAATATAAATACAGCATCTTAGTGGGTGTAAATAAGTACGAAATGGTAAACTATTACCAAAGTTTTACCGGTCCTTCCTCTCTGCAGAAAAATTGTACTTTCTGGGCTACTTTAATCTTTAGTAGCCAAGAAAACTGGAACTAAGAAATTCTACGGAATAACTAATGCAACTGAGTCTGTCTCTAATTGAGACAGCCCGCCTAAGTCTGTATTCACAGTGACAGCTAGTGTTGACAAAGGAGTATATGCAAATAGGAAGGCTAAGCTCACTTCCTCTTTCACGACTGGTTAACATTAACCAGGATCATATGGCAGAAATGTATAATTAAAACTAAAGGAAGATTTATTCATTTGTATAACCAGTAACTTTCATATTCTGTTTTTAATTCTTACACTTTGACCCTTTTGCTTAGAAGGACATTGATCGGGGTTTGCCAACAGAACAGCAAGTTCACCTGTTAAATACCATTTAAGGTGAACATTGAGACTCTAAATGATGTGTAAAATTATTTATAATTTCATGACATTTGGTGATAGTATCACAAAAAGAAAAAACCTCAAAGCCAAGAGAATCAAGTAGGTTCTACAGGATTGTTAAGATGAGAGTTTTTCTTTCTTCCTTCATCCTCTGCTTCCCCATCTGATGTCCCTACAGGGCAAGAACTTCATCCAATCCACTGTGAAGCTGCTGCACAGTCACACTAGGAATATCACAATGAACTGTTCCTCCCACACTCTCCAAGAGAAGGAACCTCCCAATTCTAGGTAATACCCTCGTTATACACACTTCCTGTGGGGTCAAATATAGAGTAGCTGGTAATGATAATTTAAGAGCTTCAATTTCATTGCCCATTAATGTCTAAAAGAAGTCACAAAATAAAGACAGCCTTGAAATTGAAATCTACTTAACTTTAAAAAGTTTTGCGAGTTATTTATGAGGGCTAACAATAACCACTCTGGAGAACATGGGGAGGTATTAGATACTGCAGCTGCATTTCAGGCAATTCTGAAGTATAATATTTACTTCTTAAGGAACAACTGTGGGAAAACTCATGAAGCAAGAATGTAGTGTTAAATAAATATAGTGTGAAATAAATGCCCAGAGATAGCACTGAAACCAATCTAAATTACAATCCGTTAATAACTCACAAGGGATTAGAATCTAGATATACTAAATAAAAGATTTAAGCAAGGATATACAAATAATTCATTACATATAAAAGGCTAACTACTGAGTAAACTTGAAATTCATATATCTCTTCAGGGTATGTCTTCAGGCAGGCTTGTAGGAGAGACTAAGGAGCACAAAAAGAATTCTCTAACTTCAGAGTTTGAAGTCATTTTGGGGAGAGATTAGGAGGAAATTACCTACCGGCACATTGTTTCACAAACATTCACTAAAATCATCATTATTATTATTATTATTTTGAAGCACTTGATACTGGGTTTGAAGGGCGGGAGACTGTGGGCTCCAGTGAAATAACTTCTACCCTGTAGCAACCACCTGCATCCAGGCTTTTATTCCACAGAAATAGCATACCTTGTCTTTTTTTACCAAGGTAAACTTCCCTGCACTAACAATAGAGTAAGAATATATGCCCAACTAGCTACAGTAGGACAGCTGGCATACCATACAATAACCTCTTTGCATATCCATGCACAGTCATGCTTTTATGCCATAAAACTGTAAGATGAAATAAACTCAAGTAATTCACATTGTAAGGCAAGAGACTGGCTATCACTTTATGGATTTTCAGTTTTCAATAAAGCAGTTTATTACTTTTCATATTACAGAAGTCTTCAGGCAGAAAATGTTTTCCTTTGCGTTCAGTAGCCCATTCAAATTCAAATATAAGTTTTAATAAAGATTTAAAATATCTAAGTAAAAAAATGTCTGTCACTTACTTGGCTTAGAGTTAATGATGATGCTCTCAGCAGAGTGCTGAGGTGGGAACCTGCAGTTCTCCCCTTGGCCCTCACTGCTGCCATACTCTATGACTTCCACCTGTCCCAGTGGTACACTCCATTTCAATAAATACCTCTGGCCAGTTGTCACGATGCCACTGCTTTCATAGGAAGAGCTGGAAGACGCACAAATTATTGCTTTGATGAGCAATTATGTTTCATAGCATTCTATTTCTTATTTTAACTTCAAAAACCTGCTGCATACCAGTTTGAGCACTGTGCGCTGCTTTAAACAAATATATGCATCCAACTGACTTTTGTGACTGACTTTTGCAGTGAATGTGAAGAGCAGCTACACAGGCGCACTTAATCATGTTTACAAACAACACACAACTGCCAACAGCAGACCCTATATTTCTACAGCAAAACATTAATTACCATCTATTGAGATCAGCATGTATTTCTAAATCCTACTACAAGCGCTTAGGACATACTGTGGCTCCATCTCTTTCCCAATTTTTTTTTAATGGTAAGTGGACAGTGCCTGAAACAGGGCTAAAAAGTTGTAACTGCTGTATTTAGTAAAGTATGGATGATAAGACTTTTGAACAACTACCAGGAGCTGAAAGGTCAACATAATTTCCCAAGAGCCATGACTCAATATTCCTGCCGAGCCCTCTGACGCAGGATGTTCTTCATGGCAGGCCCTTTGCAACGGTTGTGATATCTGCATGCAAACTACAGGAGCAGCTGCTAAAGGAAGCATGTATATCACAGAAGGAATTTCAGAGGAAACAGGTCACTGAGGAAGCTCACTTAGAACAGAAATAGTCCTCATATACCTTTGCCTTTGTTTCTTTTTACCCCCTTATTCAAGCACACTTAACAGATGTATTATAAAAGACAAAAGAGAGATTTGTTTCCTTTAATGTTCACTTCACAGAAAGCATGGCCAAGATAAACAACTTAAAAGCAACCCAAAAGAGTGTTTCCGAGAAATTAGTAAAAGGTATTTAATGAGAACAGTCTCTCAAAACTGAAGTTCAGGTAGTCGGCTACCTTTGCAATACAGTTTCAATCAAGAGACAAGTATGAACAAAAAGAACATTAAATAACATAGCTTATGTAAATATTTATGAATTCTAGAGCTAACTCAAAAGAAAGCAAACAAGGCAAGACAGAACACAGATGCTCTGTCACTAGGGTTAGCATTCACCTCATCTAACTCCTGCTGCTTAAAACTCAGGTTTCTGTTTTAAATTGGTCATCCAGATTACATGTGAAGAAGGATCTTCTGAGCAGCATGTGCTCTGTAGAAATACATGTCTTTTGCCAGCTACAGAAAATTAGTTCTGAATCTACTGTCCACAGACTCTTGGGATTTTTGACTACTTCTGGAAAGTCTGACAAAAGGTGGCTAAGAAAACTGAGTGGAGATGTGCTGCAGGGTTGCCTGTGCACATAACATTTCTAAAAAAATCTACAACTCCCTGGGAAAATTTGTAGGCACGCACAAATGGAATAGTTTGAAAATCACTACTGTAGAAGAAACCCAGCTTAGTTTAGAAGCTACTGTTACATAAATTAACTGGATTAGAAAGCAAATCTTAACTGCTGGAGAAAAATATCCCAAAGGAATTAATTGAAACTTTTTTTGATTTAACAAACCCTTGTGACACACACATGCTTGATTACCATTCCAAAGAAGGTTGCTCATTACCAGTAATGTCCAAAGGAACAAGAGTGCTGTTTCTGACAGCTGAAACAGTTGACTAATAAGGAACTCAGCAACTTGACATAATCGTGAATTTTTCATATGGACAACAGTTTGCATATTGCTGCTTCAAGGAAAAAATCACAAAAAATCTAAACATTCATGTCACACAAAGAGATAAAATAAATGAATAAAAGCAATCTTCCCCCAAAGAATTGTAACTAAATATGCAGCTGTTAATAAAGAACTCAATAAAGAGGAAAGGAAAAATGTCACTACCTCTGGCATAACTGGGCATTAGCTTGTGCATTTTCTGAAAAGCAGAGTTATTACAAGGCAGCGTTCACTCACTAATATAACACTAGCATTCATATGATTGAAAAGTCTGAGTGTTTTCACACTTGGAGATAACTTACACACTTCAGTAACAGACAGAAGAGATCAACTCTCAGATTATGCTTAAGAAAAGCTGTTCTTGAGACGGTTTTGGTGGCCCACATTTTCTCTGTCAGAATGTATTAACACACAAAGCAAATTATGCTGTAAGCAACATTTGAAGGCAAGTCTGACCTCAGCACACAAAGATGTGCTTGACTAACAGTAATAGCTGTAGCCAACTAAAACACAGAAGGCACTATGAAAAAAATGCCTTCTTCAAAGCACCTCAGCTTTAACCTTTCAGCCTTTGCTCATAGAGATGAAACTTGTCTCCAGCTGGACCTTTCTTAGTGAGTTCTGGGGCAGGAGGAGGGCTTGACTACATTCATTAGCTTCATCTTTTCTTTTTAACGTGAAAATTGTGTCAAATTATAAGGGTGTTTGTGCGTGTATCTGTGCATGTGTGTGTGAGAGTGTGACACGGTGAATTTAAGTAAGAGAGAGAGGGGAGAAGAAAAATCCTACCTCAGAATTAAGCTCAAACTCATTTTCTTCTACTATCTAAATTAAGTGCATATTGACCCTATGAAACCTCCGCTTCATTAAACACTAATAGACAGCAATACCTAGACACTACAGAATTTTTCTATCTGTAATCTCCAATTGATAAAGATTTTCTACAAATTTATTCTAGAATTTTAAAACACGAACAGGTAACAGAGAAGAATGTAAGAAGGCTATTTGTCCATTCATTATGACGGCTGACAGAAATCAGTAGCATTAGTTTAAAAAAAAAATCCAGAAAGAAAAACAAAAAACAAGCCGTCCAGTAAGTGCCATTTTCCCAGCTCAAGTCTGAACGACCATTTAAAAAATATTAATTAAGTCTTACCGTATATTTACTGTTGCACACATCAACACATCATTTAACATGAAAAGCCGTCGTTCTTTGGTTTTGACAATTTCTCCTTTGTCATTGTAAACTGTTTCAATCATATCATCAGTCCGTATGAGGTATCTGTTTCCACTACTAAGTAGCTAGATTTTAAAAACAATCAAGTTTGTATATTATACATGGTACATCCAATATTCAGTGCAAGAAAATAAAAGAAAATACAATAGATTATCACTTGCCATACTATTGTTAGTCATTAACAATCTCAAGAAGATTGCTCCTTCTTTCCTACTAAATGTCTTTGAAAATTCTTTAAAAACATTTCTATTGCCTGATCCAAATAAATGACTGAAATAGGTTGTGATGTTCCTTACAAAAAAGAAAGATATTGGGCATATCCAGTAGCATATCTTAAACTGCTCTTTAGTTAGAAACACTGCAGTGTAAGAAACTGGTTTTGCCTTTTTTTACAGGAGTTATTCCTCAAAGTCTTCTCATGCAGAAGATCTGTACGAAGATTTGCCATAAAAATAGGAAATAGCATTATGTTCTATGCTGTCACAGAACACTGATACTGCTGTTGATATTTCAGCCTGTAAAATGCTTCAGCTCACAGTAGTTTTAATCAGCAAACCTATTTAGCCCTGGAGATAACTTACATCTCACACCTACCTATAGAATGACCCTATACTGCTGAGCACTACGGAAAAGGCTGAAGGTGTCTCCTCTGTGTTCACTCTAAAGACTGCTCAAGACATAGAAACAAGTAATACACTAACTCTTCCATCACATATTCTTACTTCCTAACCTTGTTCAGATAACGTTCATTCATTGCTTTTGCTATTTGTTTTATTTCACAGCGCTGATCCGCATCCCTTTTCCTCTCATTTAATTTCTCTGCCAGTGTTTCAAGTTCTGTAAGAGCCATCTGTAGAGGTAACCTATCAGGATGTCCTTTATTAGTATTCTTCAACATATCCTGAGGAAAAATGATAAAATAAAATAAAAATCTGATTTAATTTCAAGTCAAACTCAAAATATCACAGAAGTTTATAGTACGCCCTCTATAAAGTTACAGTATCATTCTTTACCTTAGTATTAAGACTAAAACCAATCAAAAAACTCCTAATAAATATTCAGAAAACACTCCACTTACCTTCCTGAATATCCTTATAGTTCAAAAAGATACTAAGTATAGTGTATTTTTAGGAAGAACGTATAGAAAAGAAACTTGAAAATAAATAATAATAAATATCAGAAGATGCAAATAATGTTAAACACAATTTGAAAGTCAATATTATCGTATATGCAGATATCTGTCAAGTGGAGTAAAATTAAACATTTCTGACATTTAATATTATAATATCATATTATTCTCATTACTGTTATTATTTCTCATTAAATCACTGACAGTGCATTCATCCCAAAGTAGGATAACAGTACCTGCCTCACTGAGGTCACAACAATTTCTAAAAATCTCTCTCTTTTGTAGGCTTACATTGAAACCATTTGAATGAAATTTTGCTCCTTTCCAGCAATACTTAAGCATCCTTACATATTCACTATGAGTCCTACCACATTATTTTCCATCTCTTCTCCTTCCTAAAAAGTTTTAGCCACAGCTGCCTACCTGTGAGCTCACCCCACGACTACCTTTGCTCTTTCTTCCACAGTAATTCCTGGAACTTCATCCTGATGCCTGTATTCCTCTGTGACACCTACGAGAAATAGCTAACACACAGTGGTCTTCTCTGCCAAAGACCTGGAGGGGTTCCATAAAGATTTACAAATATTATGTTCACCTGTAGCAGGTCCTCAAATTTTAAGCTTAAATGCACAACTACACTGGAACTGTGCTCATATCACAGTGGACAACACTGTGTTGAGATGAGACCCTGGGGCACCCCCAAAGCCCAGCTGTCCTTTGGGAGGAAGACGAGACACTGCAGGTGAGAAGGAGCTATGAGCCAAGCAGTACAGGAGAGAACACTCCATTGTTTCCGTGTGTACTGAACTATCCACACATGAATTATTTTCTCCTATATGTCACTTAAACAGCAAGTAAAATAACAGCACACAGCTCTTAGCGGTATTTGAAGCAATATTATCTAGCAAATTGACATAAATGAGTAACATGTTAGAATTGCAGTTCTACTATGAGGTGATTTACAAACTAAATCTAATCTATTAAGCAATCTACAGTAAATCTGATTTATTAAGATTTTCCTACAGTATATTTACTGACTGTCTCTGGAAACAGACTAGGAGATCAGAAAATCATTATCATGCACTGAAATTTGTTCTTAGTATTTCCTAAGATCCAGAGATAAAACCCACTACAGCATGCCTCTCTAGCAGAAGACAGTTGCAAAGCAGTCCCACATGTGAATACAACAAGAACATTTATTAAGTAAATCTTGTTTTAAATAGTATTTACCTGCAATAGTAGAATAAACTGTGGAAAGCGCTGGATAGGTTTCATCATTAAACCATACAGTGTAATTCGATCAGGGCTTGACTCCTGGCACTGCTGCAATACAAGAAAGTCACACTGTTTATTCACACAGGCGCATTTCCATCCATTACAGATTAAAAATGAAAATATTTCCTGAAAATTCTTTTATAGCATTTACATCTGTTAATAACAAGGATACTGTAAAAATCCCCCAATTACATTTAAAAATACTACATCTTTTTGAAAAATCACCATTAAAATGATGGCATATCATTAAACAGAAATCCCTTTAAATAAATACAGCTGGGTGAGGTCTCAATAGTAATACATATACATTAGTATAGTACATTCATGCTTTTCATATAAGTAGTGCACTGAAATATCTGCTGAACTTCCACCACTCAAACCCAAGGTACCTGTTCAGGGTCTTAAATCTGAAAATGTAAATAAATTATTTCTTGACTTACAGTCTGTAATTTGCTATTGCTGCTCTGATTCTTAGGGTTAAGAGACTGCAGTCTTTTGCTTCTTAGGGCTAAGAGACTATACCTTTATCTACCAACACATTTTTAAAAGGAAAGCACTATAATGTCAATGCTAAGTAAACAAAATGAGATTTTAATTTTCTTTATTAAAGGAAACTAAGGAAAAGAACACTGGTTTATGTTGTTAGTGTTCTTCACACTCAAAAAGAACCGTAACAACTGTTTTGGTTATCAGAACTAGCTGATAAAACAAGAAAAATTTCATAACTATTTATATGAAGCCTTTCAACTGGAAATATTTTGACCAGACTCACAGCTGATCCAAAATAAGGAGAACAGAGGAAATTTTCAATACTAAAAAAACCCAGCAAAATCAAACAGTATTAAACAAGTGTAGTGCTTAAATTGCTATTTATTGCTACAATTATCAGCTTCAAAGCAATTCTCTGTATTCACCTCCACAAACATTTTTGCCCACTGTGAGTGAATTCTCTTCCATTTATGAAATCCATAAATCCACAGTCTACAAGAACAGTCACATCATACATAGGACCATTAATTAAATTTCCTCCTAACTTATCATTTATGCAGCCTTAATTATATCATCTACTCAGTTGTTTTAAGTTCAAATGTACTCACTTTTAAAAAATCTAGAAAGGCAGGCTTGGTGGCACACGTTTTCTTGAGAATTCCCACTGCCGTACTGAAGTTGTTTACATATTCACTGTATGCGTCCAATACCATAGATTTAGAAAACTGAAACAGTAAAAAGGAAAACCTGAACTACAAATGACACCCAAAAGCGTATTTATTTAGACCTCTGACAGCTAAGGACTCGCCTCAGTTAGGAGCTAAGGTCTTCTACTTGGCCTATTGGTGGCTCTACAGAAACACTGATGATGCAAAAAGTGACCTTTGTGTAAAACAAAGGATGGGAACCTGAAGACATGAAGGCTGTGAATTACAAAATTTAGTCTGCTAAAGCCCATGCACTCTGGACAATCAAGAGGCCCCCACTGACATCCAAAACTGTGTCTAGGATCCCATTTTGGTGGATGTCTAGCTCCTCTGAAAAAGAAACCACTTACTTAAATGTCTGAAAGTTTGATCAAAGCTTGAAAATTTTGGCCATAATTCTTCCATGTCTGGTAACCAAGGTGAGACGTGTTGGTGTCAACTGCCTTACCAGAATGGATATACTGACTCTGGCAGCAGCTATAGGCATTGAAGAATATGGGAATAAAGTGGCCATAAAGTTATTAGACAGAGAGACAGGGACACTGGATAACATTTTTAAAATAAAAATAGATTATCTGTTCAGATGCATTTGCTTACTGAAGCAACAAAGACATCACCAATCATTTCAACAGAATCCCACTCAGATACACGACTGGCCAGGGCTATCTGAAACATCGAATGGCACTGAAGAATTTCCTTAATTCGATAAAAGACCATTTTCAGTTTTCTTTCACTCAGCAATTTTGGCTCCATTTCTGAAAGAGGCTTCTCATATTGCTGTTGAAAAAAACATATGCACAGATTTAAACAAGCTGAAAAATTGTGTCTTTAACATAAAATCCTATCACTTATATAGAATAGTGCACATACAAAATGTCCCCAAATATTTAGCAGGAAGCATCTGCAACAAAATCCATGTGAATCACATTACAGATTCTTTAAAGATTTAACTACTTCTCAAATTTCCTAATTTTAAAAAGCAAAAGATATTAGGTACCTCCAGGATTCTTTTGAGGGCATCCACATAATTCTTCTCACTGTCAACCACAGAGCCCAAAATGTATCTCCTCACAACCTGTTGAAGGAACAAAGCTCTCTCTGAAACTCTGATTAGGTAATATGTTCATCATGGTTGAGAATGTTAATGATAAAATTCTCACTTTAATAAAATGAAAGAAACAAAACACTTTCTTTTCGGAAACTGCAACAAAATAAATAGTGTACCTCTTCAAAAGCAATCAAATTGACTATTATTTTAAAATTATTTATTTTATAGGCCATATTTTTATTTATTTTAAAAATATTTTTTATTTCTTTTAAAGATTATTTTAAGAATACAATAGTTACTGTAAACCTATATAATATCTAATCTTAATGACTGTTGCAATTCCAGGCTTTACTTTTGAAATACACCTTTTAATTTTAGATGCATAAATTTATACTTTAACATAAATAACAACTAGAGATGATGCCAGCTACTTCAGTGAATTGCTACAATAAAATAGGTGACTAGTTTTCCAAATCAGTCTTAAAGTATAATTTCATTTTTCTGTATTTTCTAAACTTTTGGGGATTAATTGGAAGGACAGATAAACAGAAATTGCCCTTTTCAGGAATAAAATTGTATCACTGAAAAAGTCAGCATTCTTTCTGAGCAATATTCCCTTGCACAACTGAAAACCCTGTATCACCAATGTTCATAAAACAGATAGCATTGTAAGAGTTCCAGGAAATACTACTAGATTTCATATTTACAAACTATGAGTTATTTGTAACCTCCCCTTCTCACTTCCACAATTCAGCTGAAATACATGTTGTAGGCAAATGCAGGGAACAGGAGACGAAGGCCTAAGAAGCTGACCTGGCTAAAACTAAAAACTTCTGCTTGTTACTGATTCTTGCTGTTTTTATAGAATTGTTTTCACCCAAATCAATTTCTTAATCCAATTCATCACAGGGCTTTCAGAAGCTGGTTTCTGTATGAAGGAGAAGACGATACAAGGGCAAGAACAAACCACTCTGCACAAGCAAAAGGAACAGCAAAATTGCTTCTTTCACTATTTTAAGCCAGCCTAAATTACCATGAAACTCAAATTATAGTTATTTCTCTTGAAATCCTCCTGCTTTCTCCACAGTTGCCTTTAACTCTCCACATTTGTATTACCAAGCTATGTGAGAGTTACGTAAGGATCTTCTGTGAAGTACTGTCATTTTTAAAGGAAAATTTACAGCTATTTAAGGCCTCAGTTACAGACACAAATATATGGTAAAAAATTCATTTTAACTAATCTGTACTTAGACATAGCAGTTTCTTATGTGACAAAAAAAGTCTGAGCTTAAAAGCTTGGGGTTTTTTCCTAACTGTATCAGCTGTTGTAGTAAAGGTGCTATACCTCTATGTTTAGTCATAGTTCACTCTTATGAAAAGAATAAATATCTTAAGAAATTTTTTTTCCAGACTCTAGAATACACAAAATAAATAGTTAGCAGAGCCTCCAGGTTACTGCAATCAGCATGCATTGCTTAAAAGAGGCTTATGTACAGGTCTTACATTTATACTCACATTTTTGCTAGTAAAAGTAGAAAAAACATAAACAAGATTTCTGATCACAGAATTAAAATGATAGAAAAAACTAAAATGACTGAGACTTAATGCAGGATATAGCACTTAAACAGGAACCGTAATTTAAGCAAAAGCTGTTGTGCCATCTACTGTTTAAAACAAGTACATTCATGAAGTCAGCCCGCACTTCACAGAATAGTTTGGAAAGGACTTCTGGAGCTTATCTGGTCCAACTAGAACCCTCCCAAAGCTGCTTTCCAGACTGTCAGACCCCAGGCTGGACTGTGGCACAGGGTTATTCTGCCCTAGATGTAGAACTTTGTGTTTTGCCTCTGTTGAGTTGCCTCAGGCAGTTGAACTGCCTGAGTTTTCTGTCAAACCATTTCTTCACCCCAGCAAGGTCATACTGAACAGCAGCCCCATCCTCTCCTGTATATCACCTGCTGCCCCTGCCAACTTGGTATCGCCCACAAATGTGCCAAGGGTGCATTGCAGCTGGTATGCAGGTTGTTAATAAAGACAATAAACACCACCAGCCCCACACCAATTCCTAAGGGAAACCACCAATACTGGCCACCAGATGGACTTTGTACTATTGATTATAACCCTTTCAGCCTGGTGGGCCAAGCCTGTTTTTCACCAGTTAATAGTCCACCTATCCAAACCATATCTCACCTATATGGCTATAAGGATACTCCAGGATACTGTCTGGAAAGCCTTCCTAAAGCTAAATTAAGGAATGTCTTCTGCTCTCCTCTGTCCACAAACTAGTCATTTCAAAGGGGCTCAGGTTGGTCAGCCACAAATTGAATTTGGCAAATCTATGCTGGAGGCTCCCAATCACTCTCTTTACTTTATGAACCCAGAAATAGCTCCCAGGAGAATTTGCTCCATCACCATCCCAAGGACTGAAGTCAGCTTGACGACAGTACAATTCCCCTGATCTTCCTTCTAGCCCTATTTGAAGATGGGTATGACACTGACCTTTTTCCAGTTTTCCTCTGATTATAGTGATCTTTTTATGATGACAGAGTGGCTTTGCTCTAAGGACTCTTAAATGCATCCCATTTGTTCTATGGACACGTATATGTGCAACTGGTCTCAGTATCTCCTAATTATACCTTCTCTCATTGTCAATAATGCTTTACTCCATGAGGACCTGGATGTAGCCTCAGGGGTTTTGGAGGCCTGAATATAAACCTTACCAGTAAAAGCTGAGGCAAAGATGGCATTGAGCCATCTTAGCCTTCTCAGTGCCCTTTGTCACTAGGTCCCCCGCACAGGGTGGGGCCTGAGCAGCAGGCCCATATTCTTCTTAGCCTTCCTTTTGCTGCCAAGGTACATACATAAACCCTTCTTGTTGCCCATCATCTCTCTCACTAGTTCCAGCTCCAGTTGAGCTTTAGCTTTCCTAGCTTGCCCACATGGGCAGTATCTCTCCATTCCTCTTGGATCAGGTCCTTGATTCCACTTTTGGTGTACTTCCTTTTTTGCATCTCAGCCCTCTTCACCTGTGCTGGCCTTTTGCCATGCTTGCTTGATGTTCTGCAGCTAGAACGGACTGTACTTATGCTTTGAGGAGGCTATCCCAGAAGACCATCCAGTTTTCCTGAAGTCCTTTGCAATCCAGAGCAGTCTTCCAATGGGATCCTGCCAAGTTCTACAAGCCAAAATCTGTTTTTCTGAAGTCCAGAGTTGTAATCATGCTACTCATCTTGCTCACTTCTCATGGATCTTACACTTCACCACCATATGACTGACATTGTCAAGGCTATCATCAGCCTTCACATCCTTGACCAATACTTACTTGGGAGTAACAGGTCCAACATAGCACCTATCGATTAATCAGTCACAATTCATTATTATAGAAAATGCTAATAAAAACTCTTACTCTACAATATTGATAGAAGTTTTCTGTTGTTTTATTTTCAAAATGGATCTTTTTTTTTCTCTCTTTATGGGGTTCATTTCCATCCAGGCCAAATCCTCTCACTACTTAAAGTCTTCAGATATTACACTCATTGTTCACCTAGAATCATGACCTCTTCTCAAAACTTAAAAACCATGCATCTCCAGAAAATAGCAGTATTCTAATCTGCTTGTCATGTAGGGAAACTTAAATACTAAATTATGTTATTTGCATACTTCATACTGCAATACTTAGAGAAGTGGGGAATTTTAATTCTTCTGTGCCACCCAGACCTCTCATATCTAACTACCTTTTATTTTTTTTTTTTTTTTTTTTAAGAAATCTTCCCATTTCTTTGGACACTATGGAACTAGCTGTTTCCATCTTTCCATCCAGACTATTCGGGTCTCTCAGCTGAAGTCAGTTCAGTTTGTGTTGAATATGATTTTTCTCTGCCAAGTCGGCTTCAGTTTTGTAATTTCAGCTATAACAGACAGACTTTTTCAGCAATCTGTAGTGCACTGCCCAGTAATAAACACACTAAGATGAGGAAGAATCTTTCCAGAACCTGAACCTACAGGATACTTTTTTTTGGTGTTTTACTGCAATAAACAGGGACTTTTCTAGAACTGAAAACTCAGAAAAGCAAAGCATATATGTTACACAGTTACCAAATACATCACTTAGTGTTATCAGTAGAGTCACAACACATACCACAACCTCCACAACAATTACAAGTTTATATCAAAGAACTCTGATTTTTTTCATGAAGAGGAAAAAATTATTTATTATTTGTTAAAAACTTATTATTTATTTTTAACTACTTCCAAAAATCAGTAAAACCCTAGAACACATTTGGGAAGAAGGAAAATACATTATTCAGTTTGATGTTGGGATCTTACAATATAACAAAATCTTATAATAATGGAATGCTGCTTGGTAGCTGTAGTCAAACATGATGTAGCACTTTATTGCATTGAACACATTAAACATTAGAAAAATAAAGTTCAAGAAAAAGAACTGTATCACTCACCTCAAGTGTTTTTTAATTAATTTTTTCTTCAAGAAATATCATTGACTTATTCACCGTTTTCTGAAGGTACTGACCAACTTGACATCACAAGAAGCTAAAAGTCTCATATGATTATTCCTACCTCGCATAACAAGATAACATGAATCCACAGAATTACTTTCAACCAAAACTTCTCACTGATGATGATTTCATTTTTTTCTAAAGGGACCTCTGTCCTGACTACAGAGTTTGAATAGAAGAACAGCAAGATCTACTCTTTTGTAAAACTGACGCTATTGTGGACAAATTTTTTAAATCAGAAGAAACCTTAAGATTTAAAAAGTATGTAGAAATTCTCTACATTTAAAATAGAACTAGAAACCCACTAGCAATGTCTTCTGACTCAAGGAAAAAGTTCGAACATTTTTTTTTTCTCAAAATCATCTCACATTTAAGTATTCAGGAAGTAATATAATTATTACAGAAAATAACAATATAATGCAAAACAACTTTCTTTTTTCTTTTTGCATTTCTTGCTAATTTCAGGACACATGCAACTACATGCACAAATACAAATTTTCAAAAAAATGCTTATACACATTCAAGTCTGAATTTGATTTCCATTTAATTTAAGCCAAAGCATGTTTGAAAGGAAAGGCACCTGGCAGCCACTGATGCAGGAGAGAGGGAAAAAAACAGGCAGAAAAACAGATTCCCCAAAGCCTACTACCTGCTGCTGTGATAGTCCTTCAGGCATAGGTGTCATAATTGCTTCTGTATGCAAACAGTCTACATCAATAAATAAATTCAGCTCTTCTTCTTCCAGACACGGTGATCTATGGTCTACAAATAATCAAACAATGAGTATGTCAACTTTCACATCCTACAGGTTAAAAACAAACAAAAGCTGTCTCCCAAGTCCAGTAATTACACAGTAGCCTTACTTGCACTCATCATATAAATGAAATTTCCCAGCAATTCTATAGTACTTGTGAAATCATATTCCGCATTTACGGGCACTGTAATGTAAAACATCTGAATGCTTTGACCCCCAAGTAGTTATCTCAAAAGATATATCGAAGTCATAAAATCCTCATTGCAGGTGACAACCTATGTATGTTTTACCTGACCGCTCCTTCATCTTCACAGCACAGGGCTACCAGAACGTATTCTAGTACGAGAAGCAGGGTTAAAGCACTGCAGCTCCAGGGACTGCAGTTCTGAAACTACCTTCAGGAAAAAATTAAGTATAGCCATATGATCAAGTTTAAGAAAGGCCATTCAGCTCTCTATAAACAGAATTTAAGTAAGTAACCAATCATACGAAAACACTGGCTTTTGTAAGGAATGAGAATAAGAGAGCCTATGTGATCCACTATGTACTTCTCAATGCTAATTTTATGTAAAAAGGACCATCAAACTGCAGTGATAGGTGGCAGTACACAACCACTCAAGCAATCCGATGTGCAAAGGTAAACTGAGAAGGGATAGCTCAAGAAACTGGCTCAGAACAGAAATGGAATTAAGGGAAGCAGTTCTATTAGCAGTAGAATTTACGAGCTTAATTGAGCAATTCATTACCAGCTCCCTGCTGATTTGGTAAGTGGTTAAGAGATTAAACCATCCATAGATAACCTATCCCTGCTACTTAACCTCTAGAAATGTAAGGGCAATGGACACAGCATTCAGTGTCCTGTAGATTCAGGTTCTGGAAAGATCCTCCTCCCCCCTGTGTGTCTTTTACTTGGCAGTGCACTACAGATTGCTGAAAAAGTCTGTCTGTTATAGCTGAAATTACAAAATTGAAGCCAATGTAAGGCCCTGCTGATAATTTTCTCCTGAGCAATAGCAAGAGGGTAAGGATATATTTATGGCACTAAAGCTTGTGCAAATAACTTTCTATTTTCTGGTTGTGAAAACTCAAGTTCAGAACCAGTCAGAGGCTATGATAGGTATATAAGATGCATACTAGTCCTTACAGGTAGGATGCAGCTTCATGCTAATCCATTTTCTCTAGCTCACTTGCTAAGAACTTCTTACTCCAGCCTTGTGGTTTTAAACTTATGAGCTCTGAGGTTACAGCCATTCAATTAGCTGGTACTTCAGCAGAAAGACAGACTACCTTCCACACTCACCCTGAAGAAGGAAAATTCAGTTGTATTCAGTTATTGCTCCCCACCCTCCTCCTTCCTATCCCTCCCCTCCCCCCCCCCCCAAAAAAAAAATTAACTGCGGCTTGCTGCTGTTGCTGTGGCTCATGACAGAACCGTCTTCTGTTCTTAACTAGAAAAAGAATTTAAATACTTTTAGCTTTTTGTTTTAAGTCCATTTATCCTGTGCAGTATACTGTTAACAATTCAAAGAGCAGCTTTTACCAAAATCATCAAACTATGATAAGGCAAAGCAGACTCTCCCTCTCCTGCTTCCCCTCTTACATACAGAAAATTGTTGTTATCCTTTGCTCATTATAGATTTTTAAATAGTCAGCTATCACTCCACTGAAAACCGTGTCATAACAGCAGACTATATTGCTAACAGTCACTCAAGGAGTCACCTGAGGGAGGGAAATAAAAGGATTTAGTACCTTAACCTAATTCCCATAATCCCATTTGCCAATATCTAGATAGCACCTAGGACACGTTTTTTTTTTTTTTTTTTTTTTTTTTTCTTCTTCTTCTTTTTCAAGTAGACCCCTTCTGTGTGGTCCTTGGTTTTCTCAGGTCATTGCATCCCAAATCTAAAACTACTCAAAAGACATTGACCATACCCTTACCTGAACTTGACCATTACTAAGGCGCTTTATCAATATAGGCTGATTTCATGCAGCCAGTACTCAGTTTACAGTACAAAAAAATGCTAGATCATTCACTTCCTTTCTACAAGTGTGAACTAGAAAGAGTAACATGAACACAGGGCAATTGACACATACCTTGAGAAATAAAAGATTTAGTTCTAATGAAAGAACGACCCTTTTTAACAGCTGCTTTTGTTTTTTCAAGTCCATCTTTGGTACCCTCTCTAGCAGCTCGCATGAGCTTTTGCATCTGCAAGACAGAAAATACAATTTAGATGTCCTGTGAATAATAGGACACATTCAAACACACCAAGTAGAACACAAAAGTGGACTACAACACAACTTTAAAAGAATATTGTCAAGTAGTTTGGGCTCTAAATATAGCCCAGAGTCAAATGACTATATGATAAGTACACAGATCTGTCAAACCTCACATTGGCTTATCTGTACTTTTTCTTTATTAAAAAAAAAAAAAAAAAAAAAAGACCCGGAGAAAGGGACTTAGGGCAACCTTGTATGTAACCTCCAGAATAGTAGAAATGCTTTAAGAACCCTTTTGTTCCAAACATCTGAACTTGAAATAGTCTCAAGAACTCAGCTTTATGCTATAGGGTAAATAAGTACTAAGAACAGGTCATTAACTACCAGTGTTCTAGATAATCTTACAATATATCTGTAACTCTGCCAAAGTATTTCTGTTCTAAGGCAATCTCCCAGACTCAGTCTTATATTAACTAAATTCTTAAATAAACATTGTATTTTTCAGAGAACGTTTTAACTAATAATTTCATTAATTGAAGAAATTGAGAAATTGATTTATGAAGCATAACTTTATAATAAAGTAGTATATTAAAAAGAAATTTTATGTAAAGAAAAGAAAGTGTTGTTTTGCTAGAAACGTTTATTAAAAACTGCTTTGTACTCTGTCTTTCCTGAGTGTAGCCACAGCAAAAAAAAAAAAAAAAAAAACAACACTACTGCCAGAACTGTGCTGACATCATCAACCACATCAGAACAAAAACAAAGCTATCTTGCTGTAATCAGGCAATTTCTCTATTTGAGCTGGGGGTTTTTTGTTTTGTTTTTTTGTTTTGTTTTGTTTTTTTTTTTTTTTTTGTTTTGTTAGCAAAAACATAGTCTTTTCGTATTGGCTCCATTTAGAATGGAGAGGATTCGCAGTGCTATGATTTGATCCAATAGGGACAGATGGGGACAAGGGGTGTCATGAGCGCCCTACAGAGCTCTGTGGTGTTTCATGGAGGCGCCAGGGCTGCATTCCTGGCTCAGGCTCTGCAACAAGGGCATCAGGCAGCGAGGGAGGACCATGTCCTATCTGATCTTCTGAAACTGTTACAATGACGAAGCAAGCATGGGAAAAAGTCCTTGACAAAGTACTTTTAAAACAAACTATATAATAACTCAGCACATTTAGAACTCATTTTATATAAATTATTGCCCACTATTTTGACTTAAGTTGCTATTACTTAAAAGAAAAAGGTAATATTGCCTATGTTGGATAAACAATCATTTAACACATAGCTAGTCACAAAAATTAACTACACTACCTTCAGCTCATGTTTTTGCTTTAGTTGCTGAATCTCTACTGCTCCCACTGTGTTTGCCATCAAATCTTTCATCTTTTTTTCATAATGCTCCTTTAAACGCGTTAGGTCATGAGAAAGCTACAGTGTATAAAAAAACACAATCTTTTCAAAAAGCCTGTAGTGCAAACTTTACACTAAAGTATTTGAGTACATCATGCATGTTGCCCCGCTTGCCTACTGACACATAGATAACAGAGAATGTAATCACTCAGGGCAGCTCCAGTGCGATGAATGCGCTTCCAGTTACTTCTGCATATCACTGTACATACAGAAACTCAGCCAGTCATGTTTGTGGTACACTGGCAACTATGTAAAGACAGAGACAAAGTCACTTAATCTAAGCTAACCACATATTAACCGCACAGTGCACATCTCTTACAAACCATTTGGAAACAGTGTTTTAATTTTAACTGAGAGTATCATTCTATTAAGCGTGAATACTAGAAAGTATATTTCTGACTATCCTTTAACAAGGTGAAACAGAAGAATACTCAAAAGGCAAATACCAGCTGAACTATCTGCAGAGGTTGCTAGCATCTGAGAAAAGTATAGTGCTAGTAGAGTTAGGTAACAAGAATCATTAGGGAAAATATATAATCTTGTACATAGAATACAGGCATGGGAATCAGGAAGCGTGTGTCCTTTTCTCAGCTGTGTCATAGCCTCACCATATGACCTTGGGCATAACCACCTCATTCGTGAATACATCCGTCCGCAAAGCAAGGGGACTATCCAGAAAAAAATGCCTTGGAATCCTAATTAATATGTTAAATGTTTAGAGGCCTGGTAAAAGCAGTAGAAACATTATTAGAAAAAAAATAAAAATCTTTAGTGTGCCTTATAATAGAAAAGAAATCCACTGGAAAAATCCTCAGCTTGATGTCAACAGAATTCCCTGGCAAGAGATCAAAGTAAAAGGAAAGGGAATGCCTACTGAGCTGAACACAGAGGGTTAAGTACAGCTTTAGCTCCACTAGGATAGGATAGTATCTGATTACCTCCATCACTGTGATTCCGGCATTACACCATTATAACAGTATAATCAAGAACAGCATCTGGTTCACAATTTAGAAACATTAAATTGTTTCCAAAACTTTCCAACCATTAAAAAAAAATAAAAATATAAAATTAAAAAGTGACTTTGAGGGAAATCATATTACCACTTACAACTAAAATCATGCTGCCAACCTTTCTGTACTTTTCAATAGACACAAATAATAATGGCCAAGCCAGTTCCTCCATAAGATCTGAAGGACTACACAAGGAGACTTGCTGCGAAAATACTGCAAGATCTACTGTAAGATATGAAGAGAAGTGAAAGTTAGTGAAAGGAGTGGATACAGGGAATGGATACAAAGAGATGGGAAAGTTCTTTGCCTCTGTGGAAAGTCTGCGCAGGTTTCATACCCTAACAATCTTACAGTTTTTGTATTTCCTCATCCTTTTGCAAATGCCTTATCTAGTTATTTTCCACCTCCCAGTAATTCATCCAGGTAAGGTCGTCTCTTGACTTCTCCATTCCCCAACTAATGAGTTTCTAGGCACCTTATCATCATCCTCCTCAAATGTAATTCCTTTTGTAGTAAGCCTGGAAAATGTAATGAATCTTTTGTCACAAGTTTGGAAAATCTAGCTGTATGCCAGCCACTCCACAGCATGTCCCTTCTCTCCCACAGCTCTTCAGTCTCTTGCTCAGATACCCTGCGCCTATTGCTGGCACCATTCTTTCAATGCATTTCAAATATTTCCCTGTGGGAGATCAAAGTATATCTATAAACATTATTTAATACTTTTAAAGCTTGCTCTGTGCATGTGTGTAAGTAGATTCCTGTAACTGCTATCGAAGCTGAAGCTACAAATAACAGGAAAAAGAAGTATTAAAAAACAAACAAACCAGCAGCCATGTTAAGACTCACATGCTCACATGTAAAGCATTTCCCAGTCTCTTCCAAAGGTATTCAAAAGTCAAATTCAGTTTGCTTCAGTCTAGTTCAAAAAGTCCCAGAAAGAAACACCTGCAAACAGCTTAAGTCAGGGGCAAAAAAAAAAAAAAAAAAAAAAAAAAAAAGAAAAAAAAAAGAAAAGAAAAGAAAGAAAAGAAATCAGCACTCAACTTACAAAGTGCTGATTTGAGTAGGGTCAAGTCCTTCAGTTAATCGCTCACTCTGTGATTTCTGAAGGGCTGTCAGCAAGGATAGAGGTTAGGGAGAGGAGATAGTGGGTACCGGGCGGAAACATATACAGTAAGGTTTTTATTTTCACTGAGATAAGAAACCTGCAAAATCAAAATATGGGTCTGTGTCTCTTCAGTATTCCCATCCTTAGCAAGTTCCCTAGTTTTGATCCTTCTCATATATTTTCTGTTTGAAAGTGCAACTTTAGTAGGATTGCATTCCCTGTAAGAAAGGTGCAAAATGAAGATGGAAACAAAAGTAGTATTTAAATTAGAGCAAAAAATATCTGGAACCAAAGAAGTAGAAAGAAGTTAAAGAAAGAAAACATACCTTTCTCTATGAAAATAGAGACAAAATGCACAGATTCAGTTCTCAGCCTGCAGATTTCCCTTTTCTCTTGCTGTGTTGCCCCGGCTATAGGTGCTACTCTACCACCTCCTAACCATCCTATGTGCATCTGAAGCATTTTGTACTCTGATGGTATCAGGTAGAAGTAACTCACAGATGCCTATTACTAGGTAGTATAAACCAGAGAATCGCTGAGGTTTCCACAGTTACTCCAGGCACTGGGCTGGCCCCCATTCCCCTGCTAAGTGAAGCAGGACACTGCGTGAGGCTTTGCTGCGCACCTCAGTCCTCCGGCCATTCAGAGCAGGGACTCGCAGCAGGAAGCACAGTGCACCCCTTGGCTCCCAAAATGGGACTTTCTGCTCAGAGAAAGGGCATAAGGAGAGGAGCCGAGGCAGCCTATGAAAGTCAAGATTTGTTCCTGAGGCACAATCAAGCCCCTGCCAGTATATACCACACCATCAGTGTTCTGCTTCTCACAGCAGAGAGGCAGCCAAAGGTATTAGACCAGAGGACCCAGAGATGGTGCAGATAATTTATTTCCACCACGTTACCTTTTTTATCCTTACTAAATGGTACAGGCTTCTCTCAGACCATAATTTTATTATTATTAAGTATAATCACCCCCAAGCAAAAGTGATACAGATTTAAGATAAAAGGATAGGGAACACTTTTGAGCACCTGAGAGATCCCAAACCGAGTTTTCTCAGGGTTACCCCATTCATTCTTCACATTATTCTTCACACTTATTTATCACTTACATAAATCTATCAGCTGCAAAAGAAGAAAAGATGAGGAACAGCCCAAGAGAAAAAAGTCATCCCATTTTTAATTCCATTTTTATTTAATTTGAGGATTTCTTTTTATGGAGCTTCTGTTTAACAATTTCATCTTTTCTCTTCCCTGCTATATTTTGTTGTGAATTGTCACTCCCACACTGATTCATTTCTCTCTTAAGAAAAGATTTCTTGGTATATGAAAGTGCACCAAAAAGAAGGAAAAAACAGCTGAGAAAGGCAGGTGTTGAAAATCAGAATAATCTCAATCACTGAGCAGCACTGTGGGAATACATACATGTCTCTTATGGTTGCCTCGCAAAAAGGAGCTGGGAATTCCATTTTTACACTCAGAATCACTTTGTTCTTCATAGCTTTCAAATTCACTTGAACTCCACCCATATTCCAGAGAGCTGTTTCCACCATCATCACCATTTTCAACATCATCATAAATCATTTCCTCTGCAAGAATTACACCAAAATAAAAAATTAAGCTACACTGAAATTACTGTTTGTTTAAACATCAAAAAGCTTGTTCACTATGTACTATAAAAAAATAAATAGGCTTTTGTATGGTCACTTCCTAATAGAAATAAAATGATGAAGTCTTCAGACAGCCAAAGGAGGTCTTCATTGTTGAAACAGGATACTAAACAGGAGACTGACCAGTGTTCTGAGCACACACCATGATCCCTTCCACAGAACTGGAGGGGATTCCATGAGGAAGGCACCTCTGGAGATCACCTAGTCCAACTCCCTGTCAAGCAGGGTCACCTACAGCATGGTAGACAGGGTTGCATCCAGGTCAGCCTGAAGATCTCCTGAGAAGGAGACTCCACAACCTCCCTGGGCAACCTGTGCCAGGGCTCCATCACTCTCACAGGGAAGAAATTCCCCCTCATGGTCAGGCAGAACTTCCTGTGCTTCAATTTCTGCCTGTTGCCTCTTGTCCTGTCACATGGGACAACTGAAAAGAGCTTGTCCCCGTCCCCTTGACACCCTCCCTTCAGGTACTTGTACACATTGATAAGATCCCCCCTCAGTCTTCTCTTCCCCAGGCTGAAGAGGCCCAGCTCTTGCAGCCTTTCCTCGTAGGGCAGGTGCTCCAGTTCTCTGATCATCCTCGTAGCTCTGTGGTGGCCTCTCTCCAGTAGCCCCATGTCTCTGTTGGACTGGGGAGCCCAGAACTGGACACAGCACTCAAGATGAGGCCTCCCCAGGGCTGAGGAGATGGGCAGGATCACCTCCCTCCACCTGCTGGCAACACTCTCCCTAATGCACCCCAGGATACCTTTGGCCTTCCTGGCCACAAGAGCACATTGCTGGCTCAGTCAACTTGTCCAACCAGGACTCCCAGGTCCTTCTCTGCAGAGCTGCTTTCCAGCAGGTCAGCCCCCAGCTTGTACAGGTTATTCCTCCCTAAGTAGTATGGGGTTATTCCACCCTATTCCTCCTATCCCTTTAAAAATGTACCGTACTCAAACTATATTGTTTTGTCCAAATCCCATGATATGCTTTAGAAAGGATTCAGAGCAAGCTGAAACTGTATCTGTGAACCTGGGTCTCTACAGATTAAAAATCAACCATCCATTTGCAAGCTTGCCATTTATTTTTAGGATTTTTTGCATGATCAGTTCAAATAACAAATGCTGAAACACTGTGAAAAATCAAATGAAAACATCACTACTTACATCAGAACAGAGCAGATCCAATTAGCAAAAAGCACATAACAAAACTAAGATATTTCATAATTATTATTCTTGCAACTATACCGGTATTCTACCAGCCACTAGGAAGTTCTTACATCTTACATCCGCATGCTACCTTTCCCATTAGCTAAGCTTGAAATATTAGTTTTTTTAAGATTGAGAAAGCTCTATTTCAAAGGCTGACCAAAGCACCACCAGTTAAAGTCACTGGAAAAGTGTTTCAAAAATACTAATGTAAAAGATTGCTACAAGATTGCTCCATGTTATTTTAAGGAAGTATTCTTAATAGCTTTATTTTCTGTTTTCCAATCCTTAACTCAGCTGTTGTTTTAGTTGGCACAGGCATCAGATTTGACAAACTAACTTGAAATGAAATGGAAGAATGTTTATTATCGACTATTTATTAGGGAACAGGCATGTACTTTAAATACACAACCACTCGTCCCATTACAATTACAGAAGTGTAGACATTTTTAGGGATTCCTGTTGTCAGAGATTATTACTTAGCATTTAAAGCTTCATCACATAACTCAGTAAATAAAATTTATGCTTTTAAGACTAGAATTTCAACTGTATTTAAATTTAAAAAAATACACATTCAAAAGAAGCAGATGTTTTACATATCTGCCTAATTTAATGATTCTATGATTGAAAAATTATGTTATTATCAGTAATAATCTTCCTATATTAACATTAATGATATTATTTAGAATTAACATGAAGTAATCGCCTCTAATTTGGGATAATTAAAAGCAAAGGGTTTTTTAATCTCCGTGCATATCAAAGTTGTCCTTAAAATATACTTCCTGAAGGAGAAATTTTAGTGGCAATTAACACAATGAAAATTTTTAAAAAGATCATTGTAATGATACAAGTCCAAATTTTGCAATGTCAGTACTGTGGCAGAATACACCCAGTGATGCAGTGGATGTATCTTGCCCACACTCTAATGCAGAATGGGGCACTCAGATTGAGATGTCTGTGAAACAGGTGTGCTTTCTTGTTAAAACATACAATCTAACCATACAAAACGTAAAGACCAAGAATACATAAATATGATACTACCCTCACTACATATTTTCTCAGAATCTTTCAACATCTGTGGACAGAGATAGAAAGCTAGAATTTGGGTTAATAACTTCTGGGTTAAGCTGAAAATTCTGATTGATACGCTCAGCAAAGCTTTGTTCCACATCCTGTTCACCTCCCCAAGTCAGCCCCAGCTGCCATGTACACGTTTCCTGACTGAGCTGGAAGATGTCCCTGCCCAGGGACTTCTAAGGAACTTTCCAGAAATTAAAAAAAAAAAGTCATTAATGTAATAAATCCAAATAATAAATGAAACATTGCAGGAATAAAATTTGCTGAACATCTGTTTTGAACTGTACAAAGAACCAGAAATGAAAATATTGCAGCTTTTAAGTGCTTTTTAGAATCATTAACATGGTTATAGTCAAATTCAGCAAACACCCATACCCTCAGAGAGGCAAGAAAAGTAGATGCTAAGTTCCTAACAAGGCAGTCCAGTCAAACAAAATCTGTTAGCACCAAAAAAGCCCCAAGAACAGAATTCGCTCTGACCAACAACTGCAAAGTAAATCTTCGAGAGTCCTTGCTTAAATAAGCTTCTTGATTTCTAGTTCCACTGTTCCTAGTCAAGACAAAACCTTGGCTCCAATAACTGCTTGAAATCTATTCTTGCCCTTCCAAAAATGGACATAAAATAAGGAGCTAGACTATTCTGAAGCTGAAGTAAAACACTCCTGCAGTCACAGTTAGGGCAGTAAACAGCCTCTCTGAATCTCCTTTTCAACAGATGTTCAGTGATCTTAACACAGTTTTTCATCTATCAGGTATTTTTATGCAAAGCAGAACTTTGAAAAGAGCAGTTCTCTGTAAAACCATGATGATGCATTATCATAAATTGGTTGATCTACTTAAAAATATCCTTTCCCAACTTACTTTGCTTTGTCTAGGTCACCATGGCTACAACATCCAAAACTATAATTCTGTCTTTTCTCTAATACATGAAACACCACAACTCAACAGTATCTGTACAATAAAGTAGAATCCAGCTTTTGAATAGAACAGTACAGGAAGTCTGTGCATATAAATTCTGTTAAGAGTTAGTTTAGAATTTTGCAAGGCCCATTGATTATTGATACAGTGTTAATTTCATGTACATATATATTTAGTGAATATGTATATTCAGTACACTCACAGAGATCATATTACATTTACACCTTAAAATAGATATACATCATTTATACTACAAAGACCTCAAACCTGGTTCAGAGTCTGAATTTTCTCTGGGCACATCATCATAAATTACTTCATCTGGGTCTAAAAGTAAAACAAGAAAGAGAAGTGAGAAATCCCATAAAATTTTATTGGGATCAACCATGAATTTTGGTTATATTGGCACATACGAATATAATGGAGATACGACCCACTCTCCACCAACATTTTGCTAGTATATCTAATTATCATTAATCAAATACCAAAGGAATGTACAATAACAAGATATTTGAGAAATGTAAAATGGTGTTTCCTGTGTTGTTTATGATAACCTTTGTGAGTCTGGAAACAGAAACCCATTTCCGCAGCCAACACTTTTCCCTCCTTTTCACAGCACCATGGTATGCTCTGCACTTGCTGAGCACTGCTTGCTGCCTTACTAATTGGTTCTAAGAAGCTGCAATAAACATTTTTTTTCGAAAAAAAGAACCAAACTGGAAATAATGTAATGATCATTCTAGTATGTTAATAGGCAGTTGGAGATGATGATGCAAATTCCTCATTTGTTTCAAATGCTATGTAAAAGGAACCTCCAGCTCAGTGGGAACCCTCACTTAGTCTGAGCTGAGCATAGCCAGGAAAATCTGCCCTCAAACTACATCGTCTCTATTCTGGTCTAAAACACACCTGCAGCAAAGAGCCAAGGAGAAGTACTAAGGAAGAGTTTCTTCCCTTGCACCTTCTCCAAGAACTTATTTGAGAAACTATTAGAAGAACAAACTCATATAGTCACAAAGGAGACTGTGAACCTCAGCAAATTCCTACTGTCTATACATCCAGTGGAGTCAAATGATTTGCCTTAAACAGTGGCATATGATTCCCTTGACTTCAAAAAGTACTCCATGCAAAAGTCAATGTTAATCTTGCATTAAAATATTATACTACTGAATATTTTTAACTGGTAAAACTTGACTCTGGAATACAGACATCCTTCTAAAATGTACTCATGTTTGTATGCCTATATACATTCATATACATATACACACATTATGTACACACACAATCTGTATACACACACACTATACACATACACACACAAAATATATATATATATACACACACACACACAAACACACACATTGTTGATCACAACTTAAAACTAACCTTCTTCTAAAGTTGTACTTCAGTGTTCACTGGTTGTACTTCAGTGTTCACTGATACTTACTTTCCATCCATGCTGTATTTGCTGGATCTGCAACCCACTTGGCCAAAGCATCATCCTCTCTCTTGACCTGGTTATCTTCACTTGAAAAAAAAAATACCACAAAATAAAAGCATTAAAAGCTACGCTATAATGTTTTTAAACAACTGTAAAGACAAGAAAATAAAAAAAAAAATGCCTTCAAGTTCACACTCTGAGGCTGCAGATTACTAAAAAATGCTACTTCAGGAAGGAATTCAGAGTCTAATAATCTATTCTGACCATTTTAGTCAAGAAACTGAAATCACTTCCCCTCTCACAGAAATGCTTTGGTTTTGAATTATTCTACCAGAATACAGAAATCTATCTTGTTGAAAGCTATGAAATGAGAGCTGCTCTTTCACTGTAAAAAAGACTTGCACCACTACATGAGAAGCTATGCAGCCAGCAGACTGAGGGAGGCAGTTATCCCCCTGTTTTTGGTACTGGAGAGGCTGCACATGGAATACACTGTTCAGGATTTGTGGCTCTTCATCTCAAGAAGCATATGGAAAAATTGGGGAGGGTCTAGCAGAGAGAGGGCTGCCAAGATGGTCAGGAGACTAAAGCACATGGCCTACACAGAGACAAGCTGAAAGAGATGGATCTATTTAATCTGGTGAAAAAGAGGTACAAGGTGACCCAATGGCAATCTGCAACTACCTGAGAGACGCAGATGTGATAAAAGTTTTGTCTGCAGTGTCAAATCATAAATCAGGGAGGTGACAGCAAACTGAAAATTGGAAAATTCAGTTTGTTCACCAAAAGGATCATGCAGCAGTGAAGACATTACTCACAAATGCTGTGGAATCTCCCTCTGGAGATTTTTGAGATAATACTAAAACCATAGCTGATCTGATCTCATGTTGGCAGCACTCCTGCTGTAAAGTAGGAGATTGGATTATGAAATCTCCAGAAGTCTCTTGCAGCCAACATTGCTACGATTCTATAAAGTTAAACCTTATTCCTTCAAAAATATGCAAGGCTGTACATATTAGACCTTGATCACTGCTGAATTTGGTACACAAGCAGAGCTGTGGAGCTAAGAAAGTGAAAATAAACAAAAAAAAAAGTTTTAGAAATGAAAAAATTAAACGTTTGGCTTATCAAATGCAAACTTTCTAAGGAATTAAGGTTTTACAGATCATTAAATTGTGTTGAACAAAAAATCACCTATTTTGGAGATCCTCTGAGGTTACAGAACTACAATGGCATTCTTCAGTTGCTGACTGCATACCTGATAAGTAGAAACAAAACATGATCATCAAAATACTTGAAATAAAACGTAAGTGTGCTTTAAATGGTATGTCTGAGCATATGAAATTGATCTTACTAAAACTGCTAATGAATTAGCAGATTCATTTACTTCTGTAAATGAATCATTTACAAACAGAATCATTTACTTCTGTACAACATTTTTATCCCTAAGCGAACACATCTAAAACATTTTAAGAGTTTCTTTTCACACTATTTTTGTGAATGAAAGCATTAATTCAAAAGACATTGCGGTTTAGACTAGGAGGAAATCATAATGTCTGATATATTTAATTATACTTTCTGAAATATATATTCCTTTACAGGCAATAAAAAACACCCGAAGACATTTGTTTTTACCTGCTAGTACAGCTAACAGCATTTGACAGCAATAGCTGCAAGAAAATGTATCACTATGTAGAATTGCTGCCAGTGAAACAATAGTACATTCAAAATACAAGAAAGAAGAAAGGATATGGTATGGATTCTGTTCTTCCTGGATCTCTCAATATTAAGCTGTCAATTTTTCCCAATTTTTAGTTACAAAATAGGGGATTATTTCCTTGACGGTTTTCCCTTTTATCTTAAAATTAGGACAAATAAAGGACAAATAGAATCTGTCAAATCACTGAGGGGAAAAAAAAAACCCACAGCAACTTTAAATTCACTGAGATTGAAAAGAAAAGAGAAATGCATATAAAAGGATAAAAAGGGACAAGAACTCTGCCAGGACCTAGCTAAAACATGATAAAGGTTTGTGAAAAAAACATTTATCCTCAGAACTGAATTATTGATCTGGAAATTACTTCATGTCATTAGCAGAGATCAACATTAATCATTCTTAATGGCAAGATGAGACAAGAGTCCTGATTCATGTTATCTGTCATAATATGGTGCTGGAAATCAAAGATCAAGCATCACTCATTTAAGTAAAAGGAAAGATCTGCCTCTGTCTATATTTTGTTTTCTCATGCATCTTTACTTACATATCTCAACCCTAACACTGCAAGCAGATCCCCACAAGAACTTTTTTTAAATAAACCAACATTTTTCTTCAATATCTGACTCTAAGTTTTAGTTCCTACTCTAGGATACTAGAGTTCTTCTTCAATTTTGACACAAAATCTCCCACAGACATGAAGGAATAGTGCTACACAAGCACTTACAAGAAAGTACAGTTACATTAAGTTAAACAATGATTATTCTCAATAAAATAAATTTGATAGATACAGTACCTTCTTCATCCACAGAAACACTGCGTATTATAACAGGACTGGAGTATGCTGGCAGTATCAATGGTAAATTGGATGGTACAGCATAGCCACAAGGTACAGGAACAGAGTATCCACTGCATGAATTAGGACTCATACTTTCATCTTGAGGACTTGGTTCTGGTGATGAAGACGGATCCTTTTCTTGGATTGGTGAAATATTTATAACTGAATAGGGGTTTACTTTTGTTGGAGTGCCCTCAGCAGCAGGTTGTGATGTCTGTATTTTCTCATTTTTCTCTAAATCATCAGTCCCTTTATTTGAAAGATGAAAAACAAAAAGGAAAATTTTATCTTTCATGTTTAACCCTTACTTTAGAAGTAGCTCATAGTCTATAACTCACAAAATTCCTACAAAGTAAAGTAGTGCTATTGTCCTCATTTTACAGATATGTCATGCAGAAAGTCTGCAGAAGAATAAAAACTTGATTCCAGGACTCCTAAATTCTGTATAGGAGGAAGCTTGACAGAGGATTAGAGTCTCAGTGAACACAGGGTTGAAAACCTTAAAACCTGAAGTTTGAAATTAGGATTCTAGAAGAATGTGTGTCATATATGAATCAATAAATATTTCAATAATAGCTACAAGGAGAAGAAAGAAAAAGCTTACTAGAAGTTCACTCTTTAAAGAACATTCCTGAAAATATTCTGCTAAGAAAAGGGGAAAGAACTTTTCCAAGTTTTCCTCCTTAAATTATTTCCTGTAATACAAATTTTCTGATATCTCCTGAGACTAGCTGGGGTATAGTGGAACCAAAGGCCACTTCAAAATCAGCTGCAGAACTAGAGCCCAAGCAATTAAAGGTTTGAGATTTAACTGCAACTTCACAAAAAAGTGAGCGAGCAACAATACAAATTTTCAGAGCAAGGCACTGTTTAAGTTCCAGGTTGTCAAACTGTACAGTCACCTGAAGAGTTATCTGTCTCTAATTGCTATTAGCACAAAGACTCTATTTACAAAAGGAAACTGGATTGAAGTCAGTAAAATTAGCTGCTGTAGGTTTGAGCAGAATTCAGTGATTTCCGGAATATACCTCAGCACAGGGAACATCTGCACGTGTTATAACAAAGTATAAAGGTTTCAAAGTTTGATAAAATAAGACATCAGCTTATGAATAAACTTCTAACGTTCTGATGCCATTGATTTCTATATATACGTACTCTTCAGCAACCAGCAGCATGTGGGCTGTGAGGAAGGCTTATCTCAAGCCACCCACATGCAGCTGCAAGGGCATAAATGTTTCCCTGTAGCACAGCACCATGAGTGAGACCAGTTCGCCGGTTTGGATATCAAAGACAGACGGGAAACCTCACTGAAATGACACAATTTGTTCGTTCGCAATGTCAAATCTACCACAAGTATAACTAGCAGGAATAAATGAAACACTTGTATAGTCTTTCCATAGAAATCTTTGTATAATATTTCCATGGCACTCTTACAAATATTTAATTATATCATCGGAAAAAGGCTCCTCTACTCCAGCAGTCTGATCTCCGCTTAGCCTAGGCAACTGGCAGGCTGACTTACCTGTGACATTAGCCTCTTCATGCTCTGCGTTATTTCCAAACTCAGGAGGAGGTGGCATAAGGGCTTGTCTGTCTGCTTCTGGTATCTCATCTCCGCTATCAAAATCAAACTCCTCTCCTTCCTCCTCCTCCTCATCATCATTTGTACCAGAGACTTTAGGTTCGTTCTCTACAACTGTGCAGAAAGACATTCTTTGTTGTTTGTTTTTATTAATGATTCCATGTGATTAGTAAGTGTTTCAATTACAAATGAAGCTTACACAATTAAGCCCTGGAATTTCAGGTTAATGGAATAAACCAAAACCTCTGATATGTTGACAAACTCACACAGTTCTCAACAAGCCCTTTAAGGCTAACTATGGAATTACTATGGAAATTATGGAAAGCAACAGATAACTGATAATACAATATCTCCGCCTTTGTCAGAATGAACTAAAATCAGAACTTTTTTTTTTTTTTATGAACACAATCAGCTGATTCTTTAAACAGCAAGAGTTCATAGGTGAATTTGTATTTTGAACTGGAACTCTGAGACTTCATGACTTCAAGTCTTTATTCCTTTTTAATTCTTCCAAGTCTGCTCTTTTGCAACAATCCAAGAATTGTGATTTTAAAATTGTGAATTTAGAAGAAAATGAAAAAAGAAAAAAAAAGAAAAAAAAAGGTTAAAGGAGAAGTTCTGTCCCCGGGAAGTCGCTGGTCTCCCGGTGTACACTATGTGTCAATGACTAATCCTTTTTGAGAGATGAAAGTACAGATTAGCTTTGGCTTCTACAATGATACCTGCTAGTGTAAAAATGCCAGTGACAGCAACTTTTCTCACACACACCGTGAAAGAGCAGACCAAGACAAAGAAGTCTGCTGAGTTAGTTTTATACCAATGACCTTGTGGGCTGTGCTATCAACCAGACTATCAAACGCTTCGGTTATCAAGGCATCATTTTGTCGTGAGGTGAGGGGGTCAATTTTTCAGTTCTTACCTTTGAAAAAGTACTGGTTAAAACAATAATTTTATTTTCTAATTCAGATAGGAGTGTGTGTGTGTGTGTGTGTGTGTGTGTGTGTGCATGTCTCTGCTTATGAATGTGCTGCAGTAACCCCACACCGATTTGCTATGAACACCAGGGTGGGGACGGGGCACAGGAAGCACAGAGCAGCTCCCTCCACGCTATTGTTCGTATCCACAGGGGCATGGAGATCCCCTGAAGAGTTAAAATCTCTCACCGTGTTACCTCTACCACTGCTTTCACTACGCATTCACAGGAAGCCAAAGCTTCTGCCGGAGCAGAGTAGCTGCCTGGCGGAAAGCCTGTGCCCACAGAGGGGCATGTCCACAAACCTTCTCTGCAGGTTGCTCAGACAAAGGGTTCACTCCTGTCTCCATAAACCACTCATCCATAGCTCTTCTCCTTCCTTCTGAAGGAAAAATCCTTATCAGAAGTCTGCTCGAGGTGGAAGCAGTTGTTATGGATTTTTTTTTTTTGGCCAGGCCTCCCTTCCTCCCAAGCTTTGCCTCAAAACTACAAGCTGAATCTAACTTTTATACAGATGTTCAACAATTTATTAAAAATGTTATAAAAAACATAACCATAGCATAAAATATACACCATAAATGCATAAATACGCAAAGATGCTATAAAAATAGAGATGAAGTTCACAGGGTTCCCCCCACCCCTTCAGGTAATACAATACTAAAAGTCTTGCAGGGACAATGAGATCTCCTGAATCATGATGCTCTTATCGCAAAGATACAAAACATGTCCTAAATGGTAGGAAAGCTGATAAAACCCACAGAGCCCCTAGCTCTTGACTGCTTAGATTGTCATGGTAATAAGCATTCTAGCCAAAGCTTCTGTTTCTTCAGGCAGGCTGAGCCAGCATATTTTATCACAGCCACAAATAACAAGATCTTTCATGCAGCCTTTCTGCAGGAGAAAAAAAAAAAGCAAACTAATTACAAAAATATTAAGGAATGAAGAAAAAGGGGTTATTCAGTGTTTACTGCCATGGTTTATGGCTGAGACAGCAGGACATTTGATTCAATTTTGATGCTTTTATTTATTTATTTTAAATCCTTTGCTAAGAAGCTAGCCTTTGGACAAAAGCTTTTCATATTCTTATTTATCCATTAGCATGGACATTTGTCCATTTTTATGAAAAATGGTAAAATTCTGCAGAGCTGCTCCAGGTGACTGAAACGAGGCACAGAAGCTCTCCTAATTGAGCACCCATTATAGACTAGGCTTTGCATGACCACTTGACAGCAATGCAGAAAAGGGAAGGATTTTTTTTATGCTTTCAATATATCCAGGTACTTCAAATATATTATTTCACAGGTTTTCCACATGGAATACTTCTGTGATCACCAGCATAAGAAATAATGTTTATTCAGTAAACAGGTAACAAGCACAGTATTACAACTGTTAATGTTCACACACTGCAGTCTGCCACTCCCTTTGCCATGCTACACTGAAGCGGGGACCATCAGCAACCATTTCAAAGACATGAAATGGTTACGTCTGCATTTCATACAGTAGGAGGCGTTGGAAAATGAGCTTAGTGGAACGAGTAAAACATGCTCTGATCACTGCTATGGCATTAGAGGCCACTTGGGGAACATGGATGTTGCTCAAGCAAGAGCAGAAGATCCACCAACTTGCTGGAGGCTGGTTCTAAGCATTAGCAAAAGAAAAACAGTGTAGACCTACAAAATGCCCAAGCCACACAGGGAAACACCCAGAGAACCCCAGGCCTTCCCAGGTTTGTGGCTGCTAGATTAAGAAGTTTCAGGATCAGAATTTTTACCACAGGCATATACAGGCAACTTAGGTACCTGATACCTAGTAAGTCTCTACTCCAGCACTTAGTTTCATATGCATGCAGTTGCCCAGGCACATGCATCCAGTGCAGTGCCATTTGTCAGGGACACACAACAAGCGCCACTGGCAAAAATGTAATACAAGATGCTTAAAGCAGAAGGAATGACAAAGGATCCAGGAGCCAAATATGATCAACTGATGTACCATGTTCCTTCCACACTGCCTTCCACTGTACATATATCTTACGGTTCAAAGAAGAAATCCAGACATCGAGATTGATTTTCCCAACTTAGGTAAGTTTTTTTTTTTTTTTTAATATCATCTTATTTTTAGTATAGTTTTTGTTAATACTGCCCTGCTTTGTTTATTCAGAAACATTGATTTTTATCTCAGAGATAAACAAAGCACAGAACCCTGCATTTGAACAGTAAAAGTCCTCCTAAATTACACTAGTGACAGAACAGTGAGTTAAAATTAAAAAAGAAAAAAAAAAAAAGAGAGAGAGAGAGAGACATTACACATCTTTTAGCAATGGTGGATTGGACCAAATAACTCCCCTTTATAAATTTGTTTCACTTCTGCATTCATTTAATTCTTCACATTTAAATATAAGCTTTTACTCTTTAGTGATCCCTTCGGTCTAATTAATTATTCTCCTTTGAGCTTTTAATCTTGAGCGTATAATATTTCATTTAATGGAACAAAGTATTTTTATAACACATAAAGAGAGGATGGGGTACGCTTTAATTGAAGATAAACTTAGAGCTATCCAGCACTGCAGATAAATACAGATTATGTCATACAAAAAAGACATCTTGCATAACTCCAGTTTCGAAAATATGTACTTTTGTTACAGTTGTATGTTCTCATGTCAAGTCAATAAACACAAACTAAAGCATTTTTCTGCTCTTGGGAAGTTCTACAAAGATTAGGATGACATAAAGCATAGTTAAATGTGCTCTGAATCAAAAAAATAATCACATATCTTGCAAAATTTCATGTTTATAAGTCCCAGTTCCTCCAATTCTTTAAATGTAAGATGATCTAACAAAATAGTGGATTTCCAAGCAATTGTGATTGTAAAGATAAATCTGAAGAAAAAATTATTCCAAAGCACTCCCCCAGTCACATAAAAAAGAATAGATTTTTATACCATTTTAAAATTCATGACTTTTCCCAAGTCATAATTAGAAACTTCAGAGGATTAGCATTTGTGTCCATCAAAAATTATTCCAAATAAACTAGTTGCTAAAAATCTAACTTGCTATTTCATTACTATTGACATTCTTAACTTTATGCATGTCAGCCAGTGATGAAAATACAGTAACTGATTTAACCTCTTCATCTTGTGCCAGTATCATTCTGTGGTGTACGGGAAATATTTGTTTCTAAAAAGTTCCATTTTGAGTTTAAAAAGAATAATAATAATGGGAAAATTGCCTACAGGTTAAATTAGGAGTGAAAATGTGAATTTCAAATTAAATAAAGGAATTCACATTACGGTACTTTTTAGCACAACATGTGGATTAAACAAAGTAAATTTGAGGTTCTTCTGTAATGTTATTCAATGAAATGACTTTTCCCTTAAGCTTACTTCAAAAATAAGCAAACAGACAATGTTTTCAGAGACCCGCTGGGGCATAACCAAATTTAAACTATTTTTTGTTGCTCTGCCAATTGCAAAGCATTCTTGGCACCTTCCACTTTCCCATTCCTTTTCCGTAAACTATTTATAGTTTAACCTAGTACAGCTGAAAATGTTATAAATTTAAGAGTGACATTAATTTTACACCTGAGATTAAGCTAGTGAAGTTTTATTAATAGTTTTCCTCAAAAAAAAAAAAAAAAAAGATATGGAAGTAGAACAAAAAAATTGGCACTTATTACCACAGTCTTTAAATTCTGAATACAGTGGAAACACAAGGAGGGAGGAGGGAAACACAACAAATTCTGTCTTCACTTGTAATCCTGTAAATTAACTATAGTACTAATGAAATCAGCCAAGATTCTTCCATAGAAAACTATGTACAGGAAGAATTAGAACCCTGATCAGGAACAATTCAGCAGTCTGGAGCACAAATACAATAAACCTGGAAGCTTTGTACTTAAACAGGCACCTTGCTATCACAAAATATTCGTATCTGAATATATCTGTTATAAGGTTTGAAAAGTGTCTTTACAGACTAAATGAAGGCTTCTGTATAATTAGGGGTGTCAACTGTATAATTAGGAGTGTCAACTTTGTACTCAGCTGCAGAGTTTTTTTTTTTATTTTTTTAATTTAAAAATTAGCAGGCGACTATGGAACAAAAAGAGGAAATACACCTATTACATTTGAAAGACTCCATAGCAAAGAACAGTTCAATGACTGCACAAGACGGTAAACACACATATTCCCAGAAGTGAAAGCTACTTTTCCTTTCTCCTTCTCACTTCTCAATCTTTTTTTTTTTTTTTTTTTTTTTTTTTTCCCAATTATACACAATTCATTGTTTCACCTCTGGAATGTAAATTGGATGTCTTTTGCATATTCATTAAAGGACCTTTTTTTTGGGGGGGGGGGTGTCTCTAAGTGACATATTTTCAATTGCTTTAACCGATACTTGCCAACTTTTACTTTTCTCCATCTGTGATAAAGAAAATGTAAGTGTGCTTTGTGTCAGATACAAAACATTATTCTTTTGTAAATTAATACTTTTAATAGAGTTAAATCTAACACAAAGACTGAAAGAAGCTGCTTGTCATTATTCCAGTATGCAGTCTGAAAACATCTTTTTTATTTAAGTATTTTGGATTGCAGCAAGATACCTGGAAGACCAAAGATCCAGCTTCCTTCAAACTGAACTCCTCTAATGCTTTCAACATTCTACAAATTCTTGAGCACCTTCAAAGCAAAACTCTTCAGTAAAAAGGTTTACTATCTCGGAGTATATTTAGTTATCATAAAATTTGGTAACTTAGGAAGTTTACAAATCACAGCAAACAGGCAGACTCAACAATTCCAGTGCATATTAACCTTGATAAACGCGAGAGATGTTCTTAGCCCTCTTCTAAGATAAGATATGCTTGCTTTTCCAGACTCTTTTTATTAATAGTCAGGATCTGTCTAGCTCCTTGTGTGAATGTGCAAGACATCACATAGAAGAACGAACTGGAATTGCAATACAGAACAGCAAGGCTCTAAAACCCAACCAGCAAAGTGCTTTTTTCAGCAAATGAAAAATACCTTCTTTTAAGTACTAGTGTTAATACATCACAAGTATTAACGTTCTGCAGGAATAAAAAAATCTTGAAAAGAATTCTTAAAAAGAATTATTCTCCTCTACCTGAAAACAGTTTTAGGAACTGTACTTCCCATATAGTGTAAGTATATATGCAGGACTAACTCAGACCAGACACATTTTCCTCTAAGTCACAGCCACCTGGTATATGTCCTTTTCGAAAATCGGCATCAGTCCAAAACTAATGTTATAGATGTAGAAAGAAGAATGTACATAATCATGAAATAGTCTCATTTTATCACAGGTAGGGTTGAAAACTGGTTTTAGTCCTGTAACAGGAAATACCAGAATTTTTCAAATTATCATTGATTTTGCAAAACCACCATTGGGGCTTAAATGTACCATGCTGACTGTGGTTAAAGATGAATTGGTTCTGAATTTGTTTGCTTTTAATGTCAGGTGAAAGTTTGTAGTAGAGACTTGGTATTTGTCAGGAAGGTGAATCCTGTGCTAGCAAGCACTTCCAGTGTTCCTGTTAAAATGTGACCAACTTGTTAACCTTCAAGAAACCACAGCTGATTCATATTCAGCAGAAGCTTGTTACATCTCAAAAAAAAGGTTTTAGGACTTGATCTTCACTGGGTAATCTCAAGATTATCACAACTTCTTAACGCTGATTAGATTGCATTCCTACAGCCAGAGAGCAACAAAATATTTTCTTTCAGCTCAACTTATCCTGCATGTGACCATGACTTCTTCACTACCCGTAGAGAAAAATGAACTTAACTATTCTTTCACTCAGCTTAGCAGTATCCCTTCCATGTTCCTCAAACAGACCTCTTGCTAGCATCCATGCAGGGAGAAAGTGAAGATGAAAGCCAGCTGACTCCTAGTGCAATGTGGAATGTATCTGGATTAGGAAGAATGGAAAGAAGTAAGACAATGCATGAAGTCTGGTCAAAATGGAATTTTGGATGAGATACGGACTTATTTCAGGGTGAAAGGACTTGAAGCCAGGTAGCTGGAAAAGGAGGAACCTAGAGAGCAAGAACAGAACTAGGTCTGGCAGAAGAAGGGAGGAGGCTGCAAATGGGAGGACAGTGTCAAGCCAAGAGGTAGGAATTGAGGAATACTATATGCTTACATGCCAAATGGGAAAGCGGAATATTTTTCCTTCTACTTTCACCTGCAGTTGTGCTAAACTGGTGTTACAGGAAACTCAGGTCCCTGTGGTCTAAGCATGTCACTAATTATATGAAACTCATGCACAAATCCAAGGCAAGACCACAATATGATCATTAAAAGTCTTTGCAAAAACTATAAGAAACAAAACAAGACAAAACCCAAACAGTACACGTTCGTACATGAAGTCTTGCCAGTGACTGAAACAAATGCAAAACCATACAAATTAACAGGTTCTCCATTGAAATAAACAAAGAAATAAGTTAACAACATCTCTAATATTTGATAAACAAACACATTACATACAAATTATGCTGTTAAGCATAACAGAAATTATTTTTCTAGATAAAAAGCAAAGTCCAAACTGAACTCAAATGGACCTTGAATCTGCCTGTCCAAGTCTAAGATAGAGTCTAATATTCATACTATTATTGCTAACAGTAAAGACATTTATTTTGCAATAAAGCACATCTGTGGTTGTTAGGTAGGATACACAAATATCAAATGCATTGATTCTTATAAATTACTCACTATGCTAAAAATTAAGCTTAAAGTTAACTAAAAGTTAAGAGCATTGAGTTGCAAAAAAAAAAAAAAAACAAAAAAAAAAAAAAAACAAAAGGCTAAAATGACAGAGTTAGGAATCAGGCAGAGACTACCAGCAGCAAAACAAGAAAAGCTGTATTCCTTTGCAACTCTACCAGATACTTCTCAATGCTAGTTGCACTATAATCAGAAAAGCTGCTATATAAGAACAGTAATGTGACCATTTTAGCTGACTTTATTTTCATAGTCAACATACTGACAACACTGATATTGCATGCCACTGCCACAAGCAAAGACTGAACCTGGTCCTGCAAAGAGTAGATCTATTTCACTTCATCACTGTATTAATAGATTCTATAATTACATTCCATCAACAAATGCCACACTGACTTGCAGTAAGTGAAATACTTTTAGAAAAGAAACTCATTTTAAGTATGTGTAGGCATTATTTGGAAATCTGCATAAATATGCTCCCACATAATAGATATCTATCCATGCTACAGAAATTCTATTGCTGTTAAAGAATATTAACTGTTTATCAGTATTAAAGGAGTTTCACCACTTACTAAGGTCGTTAGTCTGAATTAACTTAAATGCCACCAAGCATCTAACAGGAGAAATATCACTCAATTTTTCTGAAGATATCAAAGCAAAACTGCATAGGCTGTAGGACATGACTTTTGCTAGTGACATGTGCTTGATGGCCACCATGTAGCTGAGTTCAGCCTCCGCTGCCCACTACATCAACAGGTGAATCATGACTCTCCCCTCACAACACGCTGCCAAACAGACAGTCTATGAAGGGTACGCAATAAACACTGAGTTTTACTAAACCAGAAATCAAACAAGGACTACAAAGTCCTTGGGAAAATTAAAAAAATAAATAAAATAATAAAAATAAAGTGTCCAGCTCCAGGACTGCAGGGAAGAAGCATGTTGACTGCAGTCAAGATGTTCTTGTAGTCAAGAGTAGAATGCCAAGTGTCATGTAAGGAAAGGAAGGAGAAGGAAGATTTTTCTGGGAAATCTAGTTCTGCACACATAATTCATATCTGTAAGAAAGCAGTCATATGTTAAGGAATTTTCCACAAGAGAATCTGGCTTGTTCTTCACTTCCTCCCTCCCGCCCCAAAAAGCATACCATTTATTGTCTCTAGTTATATAAATTACTACTTTTTACATTAAATTATTTATTGTTTTGAGGAATATGTATTTCTCTAATCTAGTCTTTTCATTCTGACTAGCAACATGAAACTGCTGTATCATCAAAAACCTTGGATGGAAATGACTTAGGAGTCACTGGCAGTCCTGTGAAACAAAGTATGTCACTTACCCCTGGGGCCTAAAGCAAGTGGACCATGAGATCCCATTCCATAGAAGAAAACACACCAGTTGGGTACATAAATTGTGCATCAGATACTAAAAAGCGCTGAATCTTACCCAGATCAAAAAAGCTTAAGCACCTTAGGTTTTGGACCATGTCTAACAAGATCTTTTTACCACGCTAACATATTCTGGGTACGAAACAGATTTGGCTTCAACTTTGAATCATGTTTCTTTCTCCTATCTTGCCATCAGGTGTACATGCATCCTTGATCAAGCCCTCAGCTGGATTTAGGTAGTGGGATGCCTATTTTCTAGATCATTAGTCCAGGGCTGAAAAAGTCAAAACTGAAGCATTTGCTCGCACTCCTGAAAGCAGAACTTTGAACACCTAAAAGCCCTCATCTCAGTATTAGAACTGGAGATGGATGACAAAGGCGGGGTTCAGAAGACACATGCTGTTTTGGGAACTGATTTGTTTTCTTGGAACTTTTATAGTGGAAAAAGTAATCTGTTGTAGCATGTCCATCTTAAACTTTCAAAGCAGTGCATGTAACCTATTCACATGCTTAAATATAACTTAGATTTAACTATTTATTTTGCATCTTCTCCTCAATGTATTCTGAACAAAGAAAGAACCTAGAAACCCATTTTCTTGCAGAAATTATCTTCTTGTACTACAGTAGAATTTACACATTAAAATAGAATGGTTATGTTAACTATGGGCAATCATGGAAATATTTTGGATTTCAGCTTGCTTCTCATCAACTCATTTTTCCCATTCCCACAGCCTACAGAGTGCTACACAGATAAATTGATTTGTAAAGAAAGTTTGTTTCAAATTTGCACAGAGAGATAGATGGCACAGATTAAAATGAAATATTGCTGCCATGGGATAGGCTTAACCAATAACCTAGGCAATTTTCTGGTAAGACAAAAATAGTACATAATCAGCTTTTAAGAAAATTGTGGAAATCATCTTGGAAGATCAAGTGGATACCTAATATTTTAACACCTAGAGCCCACTGATCAGTAACAACTAAATGGTTTGCACTGAACAGAAGCTTCCTGAAATTTGTAGACTTCCAGAAGATAGCAAAACTTGACACGGGGACACAAAATATCTTCTGGCATGCTCAAACAAAGCAGAAGTTCTGGATTGTTCTAAATTTTAGCCCTTTTCTCTTTCACGCTTTCCCCAACACCCTACTGCCTGATGCATCTGCTTTAATCGAATGGTTACTGAGGCTCCAGGGGCTCCACTGACCAGACCTCTACCAGTTGTTATCAAAGTTCCTCCACAATCCATGTTTACAAAACTTTATTCTGATATATTTCCTCTCAAAAACAAAACTAAACTATGAAACCTCAACACAAACAAACCAGAACACTACAAAATGAAGTTTTCATCTACAGGAAAGAATATCCAAAACAAGAACAGTTACAGAACGTACAGCTACACTTTAGCATCAACCATACTTCTTATGAGTAACTGCAAGACCTGTAGCTCACAGACTACAGCAATCCATATTTTATAAAACAGAACATTATTTTAACAAAAGACTATCCCACTTGGAATGTGCACAGTCTCCAGAATTTGATCGTCTAACCAATGTTACTGAGCTTAACCACAGATTATTCTAACAATGATTATTCCTGCAAGGACCTTAATCAGACATACTAAATTATATTCTCTATTCACTATATATGAAACTACGACAAGGTTTGGTTTCCTGGAAAGAATCTATGCGGATGCCTGGAGCATTTTTTTTTCCGAGGGTTTTTCCAAAAGTAGATTTACCTCAAATTGCTAGGCATAATTTCAGTTCCTCTCTGCAGAGAAAGAAAGCAGCACCTAATAAATGCTTCATTCAATAGTTCAGACCTTTAATTTATCTTAATGCAAACAAATTTTACTTTTTTATACATTCTTCTCTGCTGTGTATGAGTGCTAATACAATCTGTCTATCTAAATATTGCAGAGCTTTTAGGCACAGCTGGTGAATCTGGGATGAGTGAAATGGAATTAAAAAAATATCCCTCTGTTACTTGGCAGCAATTTACTCTGGCTGCTACAAGTTACTGCCAGTTACAAGTCCTAAAAAGGCAAAAGAAACAAAAAATAATTCACACCTTTCCTTATATGCTGGCTTGCTATTTGAAATTCAAATTTCAGAGCTTAACTTACAAAAACACTCTTGCAGGAATATCCAACAATCAGCATAACTGCTTTTAAATAAACAATATTAATTATCCCAAAGTAGAGATGAATTTTCCTGACATCCCTCAGTATCCCTTTGTCTCATCATCAATCCATCTTTTCAGTCAACATATCTGGGGCTTGTCCCTACACACTGCTGTCCAAGTTAAGTTTGACACTAAGGTCATGTTACAGAGCAGCTGAGTGAATAAGAAGTTTTTATGAGTAAAAAACTAACTAAAAAAGTAAGACTATTCAGAAAGGAAGTATCATACTTCCAAAATGAAGATGCTAGTCACTTAGCGCACTGATCATTTAACAAATCATAAATATCTATCGAAGATTTTACTGGATTACTTCAAAGCAGAGAGGACACAATTACATCTGCATAAACTGTGTTTGTTTTGCAGATACTAAAACCAGAAATAATTTGTAATTAACCTATTTCTCTTTATTGCTTTATTGCTCAACTCCCATATATTCTTGGCTAGAAGAAAAAAGACATAATTAGGAGTGACACATGACACCATCGGTGCATTTTTGCAATCTGAATCTTCTTGTTACTGTTTGTTATATGGCTTGTCTGCATTGTTACATGAAATAATTGATCCTTATGTTAACCAATGTATTTTCCCTTACTGAGAGTAATGTGATCTTTAAAAATAAATTGTTCTATTACAAACGGGATGCCAGACACCAACAAGCCACAGCCAGCTTCAAAAAACAAGGCACCATTCATAACTACAATTCATATTCTGTTCTCATTCTTCTGAATCTTGGCTCTCCTTTTACCATCATTTGTAACTGTCTGTATGCTGAAAATAGACATGCCTAACAAACAATGCCATATAGCCTAAGACCACCTCCTTTTATAGTCACAGTTTAATGTAAGCAGTGTTCTTACTTCAATTCCCCAATCATGCTAAGTAATGTCTTTTTGTTTTACTCCAGTCTGAAATGCAACCTCATTTTCCTCACTGTTCTTCACTTCCATAAACCAAATCATAAGACATATATGTGATTTTCTTTCCGATATTATAAGAGCCCCAATTTAACTGCCTCAGTCACAAAAATTGTTTTAAACAGTTAAAAACTAAATAACCTGTAAAATTATTCACTGAACAGGACAAAAGGTAATTAAATAAGCAGAAAACAATATATAGCATACAAAAGAGAAAGCAGTTCACCTAGCAGAGAAATAGTTATCTCTATAACAAAACACAGCAGCTGTTCAACAGCTCCCTCTTAGAGCTAATCAAGAATGTTTCTAAAACTTTTTTGTTGGAATATGCAAGTTCATCCTAATGAGAACTTTCATAAAAGCACAGTTATTCCTATCTAACTTATATGGAAAGCTCTCTCAGACTCCACACAGAATGCTTTTTCAAGGCCAGAGGAACTATGACTATTTTAGAACTCGGGGGTTGGCAGGCAAACAAACAAAAAAGAACAAAAACTCAGACACATAGTACTTGATCACATGTAGGAGATCCAGATTTAAGTCCTTGGCCTCCTTGATTTATGGTTTTCCATATCAGGAGCATAGAAATCCATACTCACAGCCCTAGAAAGCCAACTACTTCTACAAAAACATGCAGAATATTTTAACAGTCAGTAGCTCAGGGATCTCTTTGGTCTGTTTTTGCTTTGAAAGACAACTTGGAAATGTCCAAGTTGTGAAACAAAGGCTTCTCATCTAGCTCTATTCACAGGATAAGAGACAGGGGCATAAGTAAGGAAAAGAGGTGAGAGAACATACTCAACTGCTCTTTACACTACACCTACTCTTTAACTGTACCTCACATTTCTCAAATGAAGCAGTTATAATGGTTATTTCTCATGTAAAGAAAATATTTAGCGTGAGTACGAAGACTATACAATCAAATTCATTCTCACATTGTCCTTGTATTGAACACTGAAATTTCAATGCTATTTTTAATATTTAAGAAACAAAATATGCTGGCTATTCATGATACCAGAACTGTATTGCTATGTCTCAGTATTAAAAATCTAATTCCAAGAAATAAACCTCTTGATAGACTCAATTAATTATAAAACAAAGCTTAAAACCTATTCTATGTCCTATGACTGTTATAAAGGTTAACTTAATTTAGGAGGATTGGGCTGAATAATTGAGAAGTATTCTCAATATAGTGAGAACTCTTTCTAATAGTTCTCATGGAGAAACCATGAGTCATACTGCCACGTACCAAGAATAATGAAAAGGAGATTTATCCAGAGAAGAAAGTACAAAGACAGAAACCTGTTAAACAAAATGCACCCTATACTTCCTTAAGGCAAGGAGCTGTTTCTCATGTGTCCATTCTTGCTAAGCACAGGAAGACATTTTTCCTTTTAAAACATGCCCAGTAAACATCTCTAAGTCCTCATATAAAGAATAAGGCTTTCATTTTGCAAGAAGACAAGATACTCTTCCCGTGAAGAAAGGAAAACCAGCCAGAGACCACACCTCCCAATAAATTAGCAGAACAAGCACAGACAATCTTAAGTGAACACTATTCTAGCATTAAATAACCAATCTCAAGTCCTAGCTGGTCAGGGCAAAGAAAAACACCTCTACAGCAGAGCAGTGAGCAGAAAACAGAGCTCATCTGATTCTCAGAATTGCAAGCTCTTAAATTCCTAACTGCAAAATCTGCAGTCCGCACCTTTCTTGTCTAAATGGCTTTGGGAAGTACATTCCTTCACAGTAATCAATTACAACATAATTGTAACTTACAGTCATAAAAACCTACCACCATATTCACTTAGCTGTTAAAGAAGGAATTTCTGTGTTGATGGGCAAGAAAGAATCCTCCTCTATTTTATTTCACAAAATAGTCAGTGGGTTTTTTAATATACGAAGTCTTACACATAAATTCCAGCACTTTGTTTATAAATTCCTATGCACATACAAATTGAAGGAGTGAAGAAAAGCTAAACTATCATCACGACTGTCAATTTTGGAAGCATTTTTTTGACTACGCTCTTAATCCAGCCTTACATTTGAAAGCATTCCCCCATCCTTGCTCCCTCATGGTTAACACACATTGATTCAAAATATATAAGCAACAATACTTAATCATGACGAAAGAAGAATTAGGTTTATAACATTCTGGAGGGAGCAACAGAAGGGTATTTAATTTTTGCAAAACTCTTCAAGGGTTGCATTTGCTCTGGGGTGAGAGAATTAACTAGCATAAACTTGTCACTATGTAATTAAAGACGCATGAATGGAATGTCCAAACAGCAGTAAAAGGCAACAGGCAGATACACTGCATAAGTATAATAAATAAAACAAACAAGAATAAAACATTTATCTTCCATTCCTCTATCATATGCATGCTTCCTCCTATGAAGGACTGGCAGAGGAAGCTCTATCATTGACCTTAACTGATCATTTTACCAGCAAGGTAGAGATTCAGATGATTAGCGCTGATTAAAAAAAAAAAGAAAAAAAAAAGACACTATTTAAGGTGAATTTAGTTGCACAGCTTTCATACAGATTCCTACAACATTCCCATGACAAAAATAAAGGTTTACGTTCATTTTTCCACCTTGTATACATTGACATTGATATAAACAAACCTGGTGAAGTTACTTGTCCAAGAACAACACTGGAAACCCATTAAATAGGAATACAGTTGAAATTCATCATGCAGGCTATACTGTCACTTTAAACAGAGGAGAATCCAAATGACTTTCATCACTAAAGTTGTATCTGTGAAGGGAGTGAATAGATAAAAGAATAACTTCTGAAAAATATTTAATGATGTGATCTGTAGCCACCGTTCAGGATTTTATAATCACTATGCAGCAGCTGCAATGTAGTAGAGGCTCCTGCACTCAGTACACAGTGGGTCCCTCAAACGCACTATTCACTGCAGTAATTTGCCCATTAGTCCACTGTCCAAAGGCACAGACAGATCCTGCTCATCATTTCTGAGCAGGTATCTGGATGACTGGTGTACACACATAGCAGGAAAAAACTTAACCACTGCAAACCAACACTGTTCCTTTTTCCTTTAACTCAGATACGTGACTTTGCAGCTGTACTTGCTCCTAAAATTCTCAGGGTTATCTAGGAAATGAACTAAACTATAATTAAGAGTAACTTTTGAAATGTTTACTATAATATTCTGCACTGCAGAAGACTTTTTTTTAAAAAAAGCTTCAATGATATTGTCTTCATTAATATGACTTCAATATGACCATTGGTAAAGTCAGAAAAAATTCTAGTTCCAGTAATTTTTAGACAAAACTTTGAGGTGACAGTGAAAAAGTCCACTGATACAAGATCAGATAATGCTTTATCTTGAGCACAATCTCAATTTATTTAAAGTAAGTTTAATCAGAACATTAAGGAGTAACACATCTGAAAATAATAAAAATTCAGTGTAATATAGCTCAACATGATTCTGGAATTTAGGTTCTCTCTCTGCAAAGCTAGTTATAACATATGAAACTGAGTTTGTGTATATGAAATGCTTCGAGTATCACACATGCTGATGAGTTTGACCAAGTTGGAGCTGTTGCCACAATTATTAGCTGTCTTTAAACAACGACAGACCCTACTCAAGTGGAAACACTGATTATTTAAGGATGACTCTTCCCCCACAGCAGTACATCCTTTGTAGATAAATATTCTGATAAGGATAGTTTCACAGTAACTGTCACTAAATAAAATATTTTGACCACATGGATTAAGTGAAAGGCAGGAAACATATTTTGCCAGCACAACATTCAGTGATAGCTCATAATATACAACAGTCAATAACGATAGTCAGAAACATGCCTTATCCATTAGAAGATGATTTTATAACTTCCTGCTTCTTTGACATTCCCAATTTCCCAGGTAGAGATCTAATATTAGACCTCTACCTGTGGCAGTAGTTAAGCTAAAGAGAAAGCAATTTCTAACTCGGATGACAATTCTCAAGTTCCTAAATAGTTATGGCTGAACAAAACTAAGATAAATCCTTTTTCATATTTAAAAAATTTCTCTATAGATACTGCATCAACAATAAATAAAACGTAGTAATTTTTAGAAAAGGGATACATCAGAAATCTATGGGCAGACTACAGAAAGCCCCTATCTTGGCAAACTATATTAGCAAATTTAGCTAAATAAGAACAGCTGTACTGGGTTCAACTGCAGGTCTACATAACTGCTGTGTCCATCAACCAGTGCTTTGGGAATACTAAGATTAGACTACTATTCCTAAGAAGTCTCCTAGCCTCAAACTATCAAAAGCCAAATGCTCTTAAAAGACACAGTGCCAAATAGTACAGAAAGGTGTGTTTATAGGAAATCAGATAAAAAAAGATACAGCTGATATTCCTTTACAACAGGCATAACTCCGATGCAAGACACGCTGCATTTGTATATTCTGTCCTTAAGCCCTCTGAACTCCAGGCTCTAGTAGTTGCCACACGGCTACCAGTATACAGCAGCCAAAAGGCACCACGGGAACTTTGGAAAGCAGTTACACAGTCTAACACGTGTGGCAACCTTCCAGAAATGTCTGTGCTCCAGCCAAACAAAGGTTCAGCCATGCACGCTTCCACTCCGCTTCCCACAGGGAGGCGTGCTGCCTGAGCCAGGAGCTGCAGGCTCACGGCGAGAGGAGGACAGCTTCAAAAGACGGTATAGCCCTCCGCAGCCATCCTCCAGGTTAAGCACACCTTGTGGAAGTAGCACGTGTTCCAACAGAGAAAAATTCACCCCTCTGTCACCTCAACTCATGCTCCAAATCTGTCCAGGCATCTGTGCCACTGGCCCAGATATCCTGCCCACGCCACAGATTTGCCAGCTTCCTCTCCAAGGAGCACCGTATGCATGAGGGCTCAGGATTGTATTAAACGTATGAGGACAGGCAGCATGCTATGTTGCCACAGAAAACCTATTTGCAGACTGGGACTGAAGGAACCAATTGCTCCCCAGTTTTCTTCCTGTCATGCTCTTGTAATACCAGTAAGCCAGCTCCAAGAATGGAGCAGGATAGAGGGTGGGAATTTAGTCTCAGGCACTGCCAAATACCCCCAAGAGAATATCAGCACGTCCCAAGGAGATGTGGGGGCTGGGAATGCTGGAAAGGTAAACATATTGCTTGAAAAATAATCCCATCTGTTACAGTGAAAGTGATTTTAAAAACAGTAAGTATTTTAGTTACCTTCTGGAGGTGGGGGAGGGAATTCCTCTGTGTCCATTCTAGTGTATCTACCGTGCCTTTGGCAGACCTCCTACAAAAGAAAACATGGTTTGCAAATGAACATCATTTCCAGATTTTCAGACACTCCTTTTTAATTTGGCCAAGCGCATACCTATTAGCTAATACCGTTATGGACTAGAAGAAATGTGCCTGGCTTCTAGCTTCAAAATACATCTAGTCCAAATTTTTTACGTACACAGCCTTTCCTTAGCACTGGAGCCATTTCTTGTAATGTTCTCAATACGCCAGCTGAATAAAGATGAAGCTTTTAAACTATTTGATACTCTGCAGCTCTCATTGTGACAGCTACAGCCAGATTATTAAAAGATGTTATTTTAGCGCGTGTTTGTGCCAAATATTCTGCTTCAAAATCTTCATGTAGGAGGGAGGGTGAAAAACTCTAAAAAGCTTATCAGTCTTGATGATGCTTTTTTCCACTTGGCAATTAATATTGAAAATCAGAAACATTAGCACCAATTATTTTTATCTTGGAACATGCCATTTCTGCTTATAGTGTTTTAATTTGTAGTACGATATATGGAGTCTCTACAATCATTTTGAAAAGAAGCAACCATAACAACTGCTGTACTTTCCCCATGTCAACTGTCTTCTGCCTAGCTTTAAAGGTCATGTTTTCTTCTTCCAGGAGGGGAAGAAAAAAAAAAGAAAGAAAAAGAGAGAGAGAAAAGTTAAAGAAGATTAGAAGGGTTCTTAAAGCACTTTAAACACAGCTTTTTTCTGAAAGAGGATTCAAAAACACTAGTTGAGTCTGCTTTGCTTTTGCTGCTCCTGAGAAGAGTGAAGTAATAGCGAGGAATCTGCATGAGCACCTAAGCTTTTCTACTCTTCTCTTTAATGCTTGGTCTAATGTTTTAAACTAAAGAATAAAACCATTTCCGTACTTCGGCTCAGAACGCATCCTAAGAGAGAGCAAAGCCCAGAACATACAGGAGAAATCTGCCTTCTTTCCCCAAGAGCATTCAACAGTGATTTTGCAGTTAATAGCTAAAAGGACAAACTGGATCTGTCGTACTAGGAAATGCACATATTCTGTCCAAAAACATTTCCATTCTAAGCAGCACATCAAAAATAAACAATTAACAGAAAGGCTGTAAAGAAAAAGTAAGTTTCTAAAAGCTATAGAAGACACTACGGAAGAGCCAATACAGAAGTTTCTGCATCTCTATCTCACTCGGAGTAGTCCATCGGTGTTGATTTCAAAAGGTTATTTTTTGTGCTTGCAGCAGTTCACAAAACAGCTCAAGCCTTTCGCAAGCATCCGTAGCCTAAGGACAGGAAGAATAAGTTAAACAATGTAGTGAAACTCAAGGCACAGTAGAGAAATAATAAATTAAATGAATCTGGATGCACAGATCAAATCGATCACCGCTTCCAGAAAAGGTGCCAGTGAAGGAAAGGAAGGATGACAATTCTGGCGAGGTCCTGATATGGTGAGACAATTCATAAAAACTTCAAATTTTCTAAGTGTATGAAACTGCCTTCTAAAGGAGCTTTAGCTTTGCTAACTGTCAATCAAGTCCTAAATATTAACAAGTAATTTCAGAGTCAAAGCTTAAAAACGATTCCTAAACTTATGTACAACCTCTGCCTGTAACACACAAAATACTCCACTACACATTTCCACTATACATCACCCCTTCTAAAGTTTCCCTCATTACCCTTTATTTCTGTAGAGCTAAAATGCATGTTTCTACTTACAGATATCTGGAATGCATTTTGCCATACTAAGGCTGTCAGGCAAAAAAGGAGTAATTATGGTCTCAGGAGAAGGCTATTTTTCTTTAACTTTTAAACTTGAATCATCATTGAAACTTATATTTTCAAGGATGAAACATGTAATAACCAGCAAATCTGTGGAAGTTTCAGTACCCCTTCGAAATATACCTCTCAGAGGATAGTTGAAAGGCTTTTTTTTTTTTTTTTTTTTTTGGGGGGGGGAGGGGTGTTGCTGGCTTTCTTTAAAAAAAAAACATAGATGATTCAAGATTTTAAACATATTGAACTAAGTTTCGTATAATTAGTTTAAAAAATATTTTCTTCCTTACAAATACTAACAAAATGTATAACTGCACTGTGAAAGTTTCATCTCATTTTCCTTTTTTTGATCTAGCTCACAGTGATGTGTTTCAAATCACACAGGAATTGTGTAGAGGAAGGACACAGACCCAGTGTTGGAGTCCTGACCACTGAGCTGCTTTCTCTCATTTGAACAGTGCAGTTATTCACATGAAGACAGACATACTTTCTCACTTAAGAATGCCTTATGGGTTGATTTATACATTGCGTTAATTTGTCTTGAAGTTCCACAGACTTGTTTTCAGTTTTTAATTACTTAGACAAATATTCTGTTAGCAAGGAGAGCTAACAGAAAGTTCCTATTATACCCTCTATAAAAATAAAATAATTGTCATTTTATATTGCAGAGTATGTTCATGAAACACACTTTAGCAGCATCATGCACAGAGTTTTTACTCTTCTGTCAAAAGACATAGGAATTAAATTAAAATGAAGGGATTTAAATCAAGATTTAGGTAGACTTTAATTCATCAAGTAGTGTACAATTCAGTTTGCATTTGTAACCCATGTGCTTCTTCCCCATTGATTCTTGTGGCTGTTAAAATTTGGAACTTCTGTTAATATGTATAGCCATACCTATTTCTTTAAACAATTACCATACAAATCATCAGTAAAATTAAGTTGAAAGGGACCTATGGATGTTTTCTTATCACTCAAGACAGAACTAACTTCAAAAATCAAACTAAGTGCTCAGGGCCTCTTCCACTCAAGTCTTGAAAATCCCCAAGGAGGGAGATCTTACCACCTCTCTGGGCAACCTGTTCCACTGCTTAATCAGTCATACCATGAAAAACTTTACCCTTACGCCCAATTGGGCTTCCCCTTGCAGCAACTCGTGCCCATTACCTCTTGTCCTTTTGCTGTGAGCCTCTGAAAAAAGTCCCGCTCCCTCTTCTCTACAACTCCACCTTAGGCAGCAGAGGACTGCAGTTAGAGCTCTCTTAAGCCATTTCTTTTTAAAACTAAACAAGTTTAATTCTCTTAGCCTCTCCTCACATGTTGCAACCCCCTAACCATGGCAGTAGCCCTTACAGGACTCGTTTTTATGTTTCAGCATCTCTTTTGTACTGGGGGCCCAAATCTGAACCCAGTATTCCTGATGCAACATCATGAGAGCTGAGGAAGTGTTTAACATAAGTTATTTCAGAATCTCAATAAACATGTACTTTTAAACTAGAGAATACCAAATTCCTGTTCCAAAGGAATACTTCTGAATTTCAAATAGGAAAAAAAAAAAAAAAAAAAAAAACCTACTGACCAAGAAACACATGAACTAGTGTGTATTGCAAGTATAGTATGCGTTTCATGTGTATTGCATTGTAAAACTAAGAATCTGAGCAACTCTGAACAACTGTCCCAGAGTACTTGGCATGACAGGAAGTTTATCAGAATAGGGAGGGTTTTTTTCAAATTAAAATTAATTTCTCAAATGCAGTGTAAACCCTAGTTACTGACTCAAGTCACTTCCTTCCATGCTCTGTAGAAAGTAGGGAATCACAGGGCTAAAAAGGAACTCTTGAAGTTATCTAGTCCAAAGTGCTTATACTAAAGTTCTGCATTGGCTTTAGACTGCCTGATCAACTGAGCTGGCTCAGCACTCACTATCTTCTTTCCTTCAAGTGTGGGTAGAGAGGTAGCAGTGGGTGACATGGATCATGTTGGTGATCTACAGACTGACTCTTTTCCATCTCTCCCCAATGCTGCAGGCAAAAGTGTGCCCCAACATACAGCAGATGCCCAGCTCATGCCAGGAAAAAGGCCAAAGCACGTGATTCCTAGGTACTTTTTTAGAAGAAAGTCAGTGATCCATTACGGCCAAAATATTGGCCATGTTCATCTGGTCCTTCCCCTTCAAACCTTTAGAAGTAATGGGTCTTTTATTGCTCATTCATATTTACAGACTGAAAGAGGAAAGGGAGCTTTCCTAATTTTTCAGTTGTTGAACCAATCTATTTGAACAAATCTACATGAAGAAAATAGTCTTTCTGGTCCTAAGAGACTATTACGGCTAAAAATCTATTTTTAACAGGTTAGTAAGCTTCAATGCTAGGGGTTTAACTAGTAACTTCATAAGTCTGACTGCCTGTAAAATTCAGCAAAACATGTTAAATGTGTATATTTTAAAAAAAATCAGATACCTTAATATATTGTGATATATTTAGATCTTTACCAATTTGTCATGATTTCTAAACTTCAATTTGATATTTAAGAATGAATTAAGGAATAATTCATTCACAATAAATTTCAGAATTTCAGATTAAAATCAGATTTTCTGGGATGATCTTCCTCATACAGAAGAAAAGTTACATGCAGTGAAAGCAAACAGATTTGAAATGGAACTGAAACCAGAAATCTGTCAAGTGTGAAACAATCTCAAAGGACAGCATCTGAAACTTACTTCAAATTTTTCATCATGAGCATTCATCTTTGACCATGAAAGCTGATATAGGGAAAACAAAGGTTTGCAATGTCTGACAATAGACTGTAAGACCTTAAGAGCACTAACACTTCTATAAAAGGGTCCACTATGGAATCAAAATTTCAGTCTTATCAATAACAAACTAATTTTAGCAAGAAAATTAAAGTCACTTTTGTAATTGTCCAAAGACCATAAAAGAAAGCCAGTATTCCTTTCTGTGAATCAATCTGTCCTCTCATAACATTACTGGGATTATCTTTGGTAAATACTTCTACCTGCCAGGATGAGAAAGTATCTCAACTGTGCCTGCACATCAGATTCTGCTCGATAGTTTCCTCTAATTGTGTGATAAATAACAGACTATCAGTTTTCAACCAGCAAGGCAGAAATAATGATTAACATCTGCCTTTCTACTTCATAGAAACTATTTTCCAAAAGTCATTACTTGTACAATAGTCAGAAGGCAGCAGAAACAGGACTGATGCAAGCTCCTCCAAAACTGCAAGGCAACTCAGTGTACAGACCTAATGGCATAATATCAACTGAGCTCACAAGAGATATACACTGCCAAGTTTTTCCGCTCAGCGGGCCTAAGAATTGTAAAGACTATATACATTTTCTTTAAAAAGGAATGTGTATTATAACTGCAGTTACATCAAGATTCTTTATTCCTAACGGAGCAGAAAGAATGAGGCAGTGAGCATTTCTTAACAGCAAACAGAAAAGAAGAAACTGGAAGATTGATATCCAAGGAACTGTGCCTCATGGAGAAAGCTTAGCACAGGCAAGCCTTGAAATAACTTCTCTGAGACAGCCTGCAAGCTTAAAAATTAAAAATCTGAACACAAAGCCTGCAAATATCTAAAACATAAACTCCTGTCCGTGTCACCGACTGAATATAGCTCTATAATGCCTAATGGAGTTTTGTTCAACTTATTGTCATAGAACTCCTGCTGGGAAGTAAAACTTGCTGAATTTTGATATATAGGCTCTTTCAGGGGTGCATAAAAGCAAGGAGAGAAGAAAGAATGAAGAAGAACAAAAAAATTCCATTTATTTTTTCCTATTCCTCAAGACACCTCTATTAACACCACCCCCCAAAAAAATAGCGCAATTTGTTATCTGTACAAGACTAAGAACCACAGATCATAGACTTTTTTAAAAAAAAAAATAGATTGTTTTATAGTACACAGTGTAAACGAAGCAGGTGTTTATATTATAGCAGCTTATCACCACATACTAGAAGCTATTGAGGAAGGTTGTACCAAGACTGCATCATCATTTCTTTTAAAGTATATTTGGTTTAAAAAATATTTAACATCTCTATTAATAAAGTTTAACAATAAAGCTGCTACAAATATCTAAATCTTAAGTAGTGGAATAAAAGTTAACTGTATGAGCTCAAATTGAACATAAATATGAAGCATAATTCTTGCCATACAAATCCAAGCCTGCCTTAGGTAAAGCTGAGGGAATTCTGTTATCAGCTACAAAGCTAGTAAGATCAGATCCATGGAGATGCACATTTTTTAAACAATGTATGCACAATCCATTTGCCATAAAGGCACTTAATCTCTTTTTTGCCTCCCTTTCTCACAATCAAACATTATCCAGCTTAAACCCAGAAGACAACATGGCAGAAAGCACTGAACAAGGAACCAGTCTACAAGAACACACTGAGAAGACGACTGAAGACGTTCAGTACTGCATTGTTTCTTTTTTAGAGATTTTTTTACCATAGTTCTTTACCTAGGGTGGATTCCTTCCTAATACATCAACTCTAGTAGAGGGTGGAAGACAGAAAGAGCAACGTTTCTATTTGCAGGTTTGTGTGAGAATTCCTATCCACAACACAAGAAGAAAGCACCAAGGAGTTGTTAGTACTTACGCGCTTACTTCCCTCTGAGGATAGACAACGTAAGGCAAAACACAGAACCACTGAATCATAGACTCATTGAGGTCAGCATGTTCCTTAGGAGGTCACATAGCCTGATCTGCTGCTCAAAGCAGGATCAGCTATGAGGCAAGACCAGGTTGCTCAGGGCTTCATCTAGCAGGACCCTGAAAACCTCCAAAGGCTACACAACCTTGCTGGGCAACCTGTTTCCTCATTTGGCTATCCTCAGAGAAAGACGTCCTTATTAGAATCCCTCATTTCCATTCGTGACACTGTCTATTGTCCTGACAATTTTTTGATCCCCCTAGGCACTGAGGGGCTGCTCATCGGTTTTACACACACACACACACACACAAAGCTCCCTCTCTCCTCCATACTCACAAGCCCAGCTCCCCCAGCCTCTCCTCCCAGGGCAAGTGCTCCAGCCCCAATCCATCCTGGTGACCCTGCACTGAGCTCAACCCAGTTTAATCAACATCATTCTTGAATTTGGGGGGGGGGGGGGGGGCACAAAACTGGATGAAATATTCTAGATACAGTCTGACAAGTGCTAAGTGAAGGGGAATCTCTTTGCTTGGCCTGCTGGCTGTGCCCCTGTACAGTCCAAGATGCCAATAGCTTTCACTGCTGGCTCATGGTCCAGCACAACCCCCAGCCCCTTTCCAGCAAGGCTGGTGCCCCAGCAGTCAGGCCCTAATCTGCATCAACACCAGGACCTCTTCCATCCCAGGTGCATGACTTCTCACTTGTCCTTGTTGAATTTCCTGAAGTTCCTGTTGGCCCGCTTCTGCAACCTGCCTAGGCCCTCCTGAACAACAGCCCTGCTCTCAAGCACATCAACTGCTCCACCCTTGGCCCAATTTGGTGTCATCTGCAAAATTTGTGAGCAACAGTTTGTCATCTTCCTAGTCATGGATAAGGATGTTAAACTAGACACATGCTAGGACAGACAGCTGCAGCAATTCACTTGTTACCAGCTTCCAGCTGGACTACAACTCCATCAGCCTCCTCCGAGTCCAACCACCCAGCCAGATTTTTCACTCATTTTGCAGTACATCTGCCCAAACCATGATGCCATTCTGCAAATGATCTTGCTGAATCCAACACAAGTGTAACTTTATCAAGATCACTATCAATATGTTTTATTTACAGATGGGAAAGCCGGGACATAAAAATATTTAAGGGGGTAGGGCGAGAGGAAGGGAGGACAAAAAAAGTAGTTGAGACCAGGAAAGCAAGTGGGTACCTGAACGTGCATTTAGGGAACTTGACTATGATTCAGTTCTTCGTTCTGTCTTTTGTGCTGGCAATTGTTTTAATATTGTACACTTATTCTTAACAATTCTCTATCAGACAATCAATTATACTATGGATCCCATCCTGAAGTCCTTGATGCTTCTTGTGTATCATAAAGTAAGAAAAAGGGCATCACTATGGATTCTGAATTCCTTGCTGGTAGCATGCTGTAACAATCAAAGCATCAGAAGAACCAGAAGTGAATATGAGTGCTACACACTTTTAGTCGGGGATAATTTTTTGGTCTGTGCCCCACAGAACGTAGGGGCCAAGTTAATGGTTCAAGAGCATTTTCTTTTGGTCACCTGCACAAAATCATATGTATGCTGAGAACATTTTTTTAAAACCTCATTGCAATTAAGTAACTAACTTTGTCTGAAAAAATAATCTTATTTCCAAAGTTCCCTCTTTTAAATTTCATTCAAACTTTCAATATTGGGTAAGTACCAAATGAACTGTAAATATTCTCATGGAGATTTCTATGAAGTTTCACATACTCCATAACACTTCAGTTGTGATGCAAATTCATGAACACTTTAGTTGCATACAATACACATATATAATGATAATCAGAATTCTTATGCAGAGACCTTATGAATGTTATTATAAAACATACATCAATAGTAATTAATTCTAATGCTTTTTGATCAGCCCTATTTGTAAAATAGGGCAATTTTGCTGCAGGGAAAATGCTTCCTTCTGAAAACTATTTTAATTCCCCAGTGAATCAAACTCTTACTACAGGTGAATCTTGGTGTTTTTATGGATGCAGGAGATGTAGCATTCTTCCCCTCTAACTGTATCAAATATCCAACCAGAAGCAGAAAGTCAGGCTCAAATTCACATTAAATCTATAAGTACTAGTTTTAAAGCATAGCTGCATTACAGGAAACTGATGACTACTGAAGGAAGCTCCCACAGGGAGCTCTTTTTAAATGATACCAATGAAATGATACACTGAACTAAAGATTCAGTTCCCATCAGTATCAGCAAATCTAATCTAGACAGAAAAAATTTTCCTGCGCATTTTCAGTTCTTTGGGTACTACTGCCCTTGGAAAAGTAACTGTATTCTCTCTCCTTAAGGAAACCCACTACAGACAATCAATTACATCTGATCATTGCTTAATTGTTCTACTGGTAAAACTGGCTTCACCTGATGAATAAAGTTATTAAGAAAATAAATAGACTCTTATTCTAGTGTTTCTGAAGTAACAATTTGGAGTAAAATATGGAAATACATTTCTTATCACAGCTTACATATTCGTAGTGCATGCTCTAGAAACATAACACAAGTTTCTTTGTTTCAATTCCCGTAACACCAAAACATTATTCAAATAAAATAGAAATGAACTAATGAAGCTGTTAAAAAAAAAGAAAAGAAAGAAAGAAAGAAAGAAAGAAAGAAAATAAGAGACAATAGTAGGAGTACCTGCACAGAACAGCCCTCTTTTTATTTTAAAAGTAAGTATAATAGCATGCATTTTCCCATGGAAACATTGGTCCTGCATCTCATTTAAGCCATCATTGAACTTCACTCTTTCTTGCCTTAGGATTGATGAAGTAGACCTCTTCCTTCTCCAGCTTCTGTAATTTTAAAGTGGAATCTAAAGACTCATGCATTAGTCAATCCATGGTTTGCAGCAACATAAATACTACATATACATTTTTAAAACAACACTGAGGCTGGACACTGAATGCTTTAAGACAGTACAAAATACAAAGTTAAGAGCTGTAAGCTCAACATTAACTGTGGTCCTTGTAGTAGGTTTTGATATTACTATTTCTTAATAAGTTATTTCTTCACCTGTAAAATGGAATGTCAGTGTTTATATCCTTTCTTTTATTTTTTATGCATCTTTAGTTAGAAGAGCCGGGGGAGGAGGGAGAGAGAGGAGGAAGGAAATCACCCAGCATTATCAGAAAATACTCACATTCTCCTATATTTTTGGCTGGAAAAAAAAATATCTGTATGTTTTCTGCAATCTTCTTAAAAGCATTAAAAAGAGAGAGAGAGAGAGAGAGAGAGAGAGATTACAGAACAAAAATGAGAGCAAATTTTTGACCTTGAGCTGAATCCTAGGAGTTTGTATTCATGGTTCAGTCCCAAGTAACAAGTATTGTACAGTACAGTAAGTCACTGAAACCGATTTTCTGAAGATAATGCCCCTATTCACCACCACTTAAGTAGAACAATTTATTTTGCTCTGGTTAACTGCTTTGCCTACGCATCTGACATTAAGCTTCAGGCTTCCTGACTGAGCAGCTAATGTGTAGGACATGAATCAATGTTGTGCAGTTATGCACTGCTTCCCACAGTTTTGCTGATTAAGGCAATTCAGAATTAAATTTGAATCATCTTTCTGATATAAAAACACAAGTTCGCAAAAATATTTTTCAAATCTTGCTTAGCTTCATTAATCTTCTTTCACCTTAAGGGAAAAAAGAAAGTTGTACTTACACATTCATGGTTTTAAAATAAATTGAAGTATTTTCATGTAAAAGTCAAATTCCTACTATAAAAATAAGTGCAATTTATATCGCAGTAGATGTGAACAACTCAACATTCTCCTCCCACAGATATGTGACAGATCTCGACTCCCAAGCTTTGTTCTCTTCAAATTACATATGTACATACTGACATTACTGAGAAATATGTGAAACTGAAGAGAACTAAAGATGGAGAAAAATACTTATAACAATCCTAACACACCTCCCCTCTTTACTATAAGGAATCTCTCTCCCCTCCCCCAAAGTACCTGCAGCCTTTCTAAGTAACTCTCAGGCTTCAGCCTATGAACCCCTGAAAGTTTCTAGGAGTCTGTTAGTAGGCTTTCAGAGGTATAGTTTTCCTGCACTTTTCCACTTTCAAAACTACTTTTAGAGGCAGCAAGGAATTTCTCAATAATAATTTTTTCCTAACAGATGTAGCAACAAGCAAGAGTTTATATGAATAAGAATACGAGAAAAAGCTCTATACACTATAGCTCCAAATGAAGTTTCTGTAAGAGACAACTGCTGCAGTACATATTCTGAAGGAAGCATCCAAGCATGGTATGGAAGCACACTTGCAGTTCAAGAAGCTATCAGGAACCTGAACTTACTACAGAACAGTTCCTTTACATTTAGAGACCATCAGGTGATTTTCCATGCTATCCCCTGTATAGTTCTAACTTGAAACTGTAAAATGGAAAGATAAAATAAAAAGTCAGTAATAAAACAGAAGTTCCCTTCCAGAGGCAGAAAAAAAACCCTACTCTCCTACATACATAAAGATGAAAACACTACAGATTGCTAATTTCTCCATTACATACAAAAACCAGTGTATTATCAAAAATGCACAGAATAACTGACTGCAGCTCTGTACAACATACGATTTTAATATGAAAGACTGAATCAAAAAAATATTCCTCTTCCTCCTCCCAGATTATAGGATTTGCTTCCTGGCACTTCAAACAATGAAGACTGACTTCTTCCAAAACAGACTGAAGTTGATAAATTTTCTACAACAGATTCTAAAAATAATTCCTATTTTTTTATAGGACAGTTAATAGACTTCCTGTTATACAAATGAGTAATGTACTATTTCCAGTTGCATTAAACTCCATTAACAACTGTGAAGTTTGAAAATAGCATTTTAGGTTTTAGTTGAGCTTGTTTTCTCCCTTCAAGTGTTTATAAACTATACAAGGACTCCTAAACAGCTCAGAATCAAAGAACACCACTGTTGTTGGTGTTTTTTCCTATCAATATTTATTAGTGCCAAAACTTCCACCTTAAAAAAAAAAAAAAAAAAAAAGGAAACAAAAGACACCCCCTGCCAATGAAGAAGTAATGGAATATCCTAGGAAAAAAGGAAAGATAGCCAATATGAGCTTTTCTACACATAAAATCATTAACAGTATAAGAAGCTTTGTAAGGAAATATAACTTACATAGACTAAATACATACACATACATGTATATACATGACACTAAAATACTCCAAAACATTTCAAAATAAAGTTGCAATGTTTAAAAGTTCAGGCTACTCAAAACTAAGACTGTACATCATAAAATATAGATTCTGGAAAACCATAGTTAAGACATGCTAAAGAGCTGCTAGGTTTAGAACAAATCAGAACCATTTTGTATTGGATGTATGTCTAAAGACTTAAGGACTTAAACTTAGTATTTCAACATGCTGTAAATCAGCATATACTTGCACTAAAGTTAATGGACTAGAAGAAAAAGAGGTACCTAGACTCATGATTTATTTTGCAAATATGATAAAAATGAGAATACAAATATTCTATTTATGTAATACTGTGGATTTTTTTTAAAAAAATAAATCTAAGAAATGTAAAATTTGTTTCACAGTATTCTACTCCAGGAAAGGAGTACCATTGCCTGCAGGCAGATCAGCAGAACCCACATCATATCTCCAGAGAGTAACTGTATTTCCTGTTCAGAAGAGTGGTCTGGTGGATGTGAAGAGATCTCTCTTTATAGGAGAAATTGTTTTCAGTATTTTGGTGTGCCAGTCAGCCCTAACACCAGCATTGCACACACCCACACAGAGCACTAGGCTCTTCTCCATACCATATAGTGCACGGAGTCCTGAATCCAGAGAGACTATCACACCACACCACATCTCCCTGCTGGGTTGGCTACTCCATGGGACCCGCAGGACAATGCATCCATCAAGCATCAATCTGCATCCACGCTCCTTTCTCCCTCAACTTGACTCTATGCATGCGGTATCAGTCACGAAAGGTCCACATGCTGGAGACCCAGTGTCTGCCTCATCACAAAATACCTGTCTCCACTCACATAACGCTTAGTGCCTCACGTACAACTCCATAGGTAAGTTCAGACATCCATAAGCTGTATTATAGTAAGTGTTGAAATAGCACTGTAAAACTTTCAGAAGTATCAGATTTCAAGATAGTGTCTAAAGAGCTACTGTTCATAGCCAGATAAACACATGTAACTAGTTCATGGGCTACTGAGCCTCAGGGTAAAAAAAACCAAGATAGATTAAATGAAGAAAGTCGGAGAGATTATCAAGATCAAACAGATCACTCAAGTGAAAAGAATGAAGGGGCTATTGAAGAAAACTGCTGAATGGCCAGAACTCCTGTGTGAATAACATGCTTGCAATTGTAGATGCCCAACATGTTCCACATTCAAGCAATAAATCTGCATCTCCTAAGTGCCAACAGAAAATTTAAAAAATGCAACTTCCCCCTCCCCCCCCCAGAACCAACTGCTTACCCAGGGTTTACTAAACAGAGCAAAGGCTTTGGGAAAACAACCATTTTCTTTACAAAAATCACAGACTAATATATGTTGATACACTCTCACTATATTTATTCAGCATGAAGCTGTTTATAACACCCAAATTTTCTTATTCTATGAATAGATGTGATTTATGAAAAAAGTTACACAAATGGAAGAAGAAAATACTTTTTATACTGACCAACTTAAAATTGCAGATAAAATTCAAGATCTTTCTAGCTTTGAAGAAAAGAGCATCGAGTAAGTATTTATCTCGAAGAAGCTAGAATTCAAGATGGATACAAGTCTTTTCAGCCAAAAAAAAAAGCTAAGCAGCACCTGATGGGCTTTAAAAGAAACCCTTGTTGTAGGCAAATTATTAATAACTGTCTTCCCAAGCATCTCATAGTAGCAAAGCATCTCATAGCATCTCATACTGACAAAGATCAACTTGCTTAGGTGAATGACTGACCAACTTTTTAAAGTTGTTCTTACCTTACCCTGCAAAAGCAGGGCATCTTCCAGAAGTAACCACATGGTCTGGGACCACCACGGACAACTCCATAAATCCTTCCACAGTTTAGAATGTTTTTTTAGGAAGAAATCAAATAAAGTCTTTATACTTTAGACAGAAAAAAAGGAGGAAAACAACCCACTGAAATGGATAGAAATAACAGTGCCGAAGTATTTTGTTTCCAGTTAGAAGACAGTTAGCTTATTTTAGCTGCCAGCTACAAAGCCCACGTTGAACAAACAGTATCTTAAAACAGGGGGGAAGAGAAGAACCTCAAGTCTGCCTAGAAGGTGGGATTTTTAACAGCCTTGCCGATACGTGGCTAACAGGAGAGGCCGCCCTAGAGCTGGGCAGGCTCCGGACCGGGAAGAGCACGACCCTAAGCGCGCGCCGATGCGGTGCGCGTCGCGCACCAGCGAAACGCGGCGACAAACCGTCAGAGAAGCAGAGCGGAGAGACGGACGGGCGAGCGGGAAAGCAGGAGCACGGGCTCTGCCGCTGCGGCCTCATCAGCCGCGGGGCCGCCGGGGAACCGCGCCCCCGCGCCGCGCCGCGCCGCGGCCCCCACCGCCCGCGCCCCCGCGCGCGCAGGGCGGCGGCCCCCGCTGCCTACGGCGGGACGCCGCCGCCGCCGCCCGCGGACACGTCACGAAACTGCCCCGCCGCCGCTGCGCACTCACCGCCGCCGCCGGGCGCAGAGCAGAGGCCCCCGAGTGCCAGCGGGGAGCCGCTCGCCCCCGCCTCCCCCGCGGCGGCGGCGGCTGACGGCACGGCTGCGCGGCGGCGGCCTCCGCGCCCCTCCCCTCCGCCTCAAACGCCCCGGCGCGCGGCGCCGCGCAGCGGCGCCCCGCCCGCCGCCGGCCCTCGGGGGCAGCGCGCGCCGCCATTGGCCAGCGCGCCGCCCCGCCGCCTCCCGGTTGGCGCAGCCGCCCGCCGCTCGCGGGACGGGACCGACCCCCCAACACGCCCACTCCGCGCGCCCGCGCGCCGCATTCCTACCGCCGCACGTGACGGCGGCCGCCGCCCGGGCCCCGCCCCGCCCGGGCCCCGCCCCGCCCGGGCCCCGCCCCGCCCGGGCCCCGCCCCGCCCGGGCCCCGCCCCGCCCGGGCCCCGCCCCGCCCGGGCCCCGCCCCGCCCGGGCCCCGCCCCGCCCGGGCCCCGCCCCGCGGCCTCCCCCTCGCTTTGCAAGATGCGGTTATTCCAGAAACACCGACTTTACGGCTTGGAGTACGTTGAAGGCTGGAGCACTTTATTTACTCTCCTTCCTGCTTACTGGAGCTTCAGCGAAGATCTCTGCCACCTCCCGGCCACCGCAGGCCAGGTTATCTGCTCCGGTGCAACGCCTGCTGGGCATCTTCGGGCGCTCGGGGCGCCAGGCAGCCCCTCGGGATGCGGTGTGGTGGAGGACGAAGGACGGACCCCTCTCCCTGGAAGTCAGGGTGCTTGAACGTAGATGGAAATTCGCCAGAACCGGGCATAGCCCCCCACCTCAGGGGATACAGTGGCATTCCTCTGGTTCGCTCTCCCAACCCCAAGAAAAAGCTTTGTAAAACATTTCCCCCCTCAAGAAGCTCCACGAAATGTGAACAAGATAACGGAAATTTAAGATTACCAAAATCTCCAACAGCCTGCCTTTCCAGTTTCTTCATTCTACTTACCAGACTATGTAGCAGGCAATTTCTCTTAAGGAGTTTTCATCCATGAAACATTCAGAAACTGCTTCAAATAGTTGTTTCTTAATAAATACCTCCCCCACGAGGAACTTTTGTCATTTGGTTGCTGTAATCTTGCTGTAATCTTTCAGAAACCACTCCGAGTGCAGATATCCCACAGCCTTGCTTGACTTGAGCAGCCGCAGAGCTCGGGCTGGAGCCTTGTAAATGTACAGCTCTTCTCTGCTTCCCTCATCAAAGCTGACTGCTGATATTCACATCAAAAAATGGCGTTCTTAAATCCACACTGTTAAACCAAACTAACATTTGATTTACTAACTCAACAGCATTTTTTCAGTCAGTGTCCGAGATGACATCCACTGCTGTGCAGACTTGCAGGTCTCCCTGAAGAATCAGCACCGTTTCTAGGTGACAGTCTGTTAATTCTGAGCATGCTAGGACTTGATAACATAGTTTTTATAACCACTGTGATATTACATCAGTACTAGAACCTCTTTAATGCCTTTTACATCTCTCTGCTAATGGGGAATCTTTGCAAGTCACACTCTCAGATTGCCAATTCAGACAGCTGGACTATGTACAAATTTCCCTAAATTTCAATATCTGTCTTCACTAGAATCCTTCTGTTGCACCAACTCCTTTTGTCCAGACTGGCACATTAGCTGATGCCACAAACAGTATACATATGAGAACTTATTTCTATTATATAAAATTTATAGTTTTGATTATGTAGAAACAGTATCTCTCAATGAGAAGTTGAGCATGAACAAGTTTTCCTAAAAGGTCCCTTCCTAAATCCTGTTATAGCAAAAAACATCATTATCCAAATATATCAAGGACAGGTATTTGGCATCATCCATTTAATAGTTTAGTAGACTAGGCCATAGGAAGAGGGTGCTGTTCAGACATATGAAAAATTCTCATATTAATGATGTCACATCCTTGTCTAAGTCAAGAACTTAAAAAAAATTAATTGTAAGTGGGAATCTTACCTGTATAAAATAAATGAGGGAGAAAAAAAATGAATTAGCTGTCACAGGAAGGCTATGAAGTTTTCATGGAAGCCAGTAAACCACGAAAGAGAGACAAATGCAATCTTAGGGTAGAGCAGAGCTATTTCCAGTGAAGATACGGAAATGTTAATGTAATACAAAGTATTGACTGTATATGAAATGCTATGCACCACTCTAGCCAGTAACATTTAAGAAAGAGGAATTCAAACTGAAAAAAAGGCAAATTAGAACTATCAGGATAACTAGGAAAAGAAAAAGAGCTGGTTGTTTTACTCTCATGAATATGCAAAGGGACTCAAGGGACAGAAAATAATTACATAAGATAAAAAGGCAATGATAGTACAAGAATAAATTGGTATGAATTAGAATACACTATGGGTTCTTTCAGCTTTAGGCATACATTAGTTGGGAGCTTTGATGCCCTAGAAGAGGTCCTAACCTACCCTTAACAATTTTTGTTCTCTGTCCAGTTATGCCAAATATACAAAGGGGTTCAAAAAGGGATTAGACATATTCAGGGAGAATAGGTTCATCAACAACAGTTGAAACACCAGCTCCAGTGCAATCCTCAGCTCAAAACATCTTTAAGTCACCAACTGTTAGAAACTGAGTAATTGTGTTGTGAAAATCCTACTCTAAATCTGTTTTCCCTAGGAACTTGTTGCTGGTCTCTGCCACCAGTAACTGTTATAGTAGTCCACTCATGAAGAACCTAGCTAGAAGGAATGCTCTTCACACTCTCCATAAGGTATTTATTCAGTGCAAGGAGCGGTGGTGCAGGATCTGCTCCTGTGTCTGTGTATCCCTTGGGGCAGGAACAGCCTTTTACTGACATTGAGTCAACATTGCTCTCTCTTAGCTGCCTGGGATTTCTGTGCAATACAGGAATAATAGTAATTAGTTCAAGGAATTGATAGCAATATTCCAACCTAAAGTGTTTTTTTTTTTTTTTTTTCAGGAAGGCAAAAATATCACCTGTAAAGGTGACTAGGTCTTCTTTGCCTACTTTTAGTAAGTGAATTGGCTCAGAAGAGTACATATATATGTACAGGGATATAAATATATGCACAAGCCTTTGAACCTAAGTGTGCATGTGTGCATGTAAAAGGGAGAATGTTTCTAAATCAATCTATAGTGCAGTAAAAAAGAACATTGCTTCTCATAGTTGTCACTCTAAGGGTAAGAAAAACTGCCTAAGAATAATGTCTACCAACCCAGAATGTTAAAAATATGTCTACAGGAGGGGAAGGGAATTTGCTTTTGAAAAGTTTTTGGTTTTATTTATTAACACAGTTTAATCCAGTTTCAAAACATTCAGCCTTTGAAAAAGTGCTAGGAAAGAAACGCTTTGCTTCAGATCCTACAAAACTGAGCATTTGAGTTCAGTAAACCAATTTGCAGTGGTTTCTTCTGGGCCAGAGGCTCTTGTCCCTTGCTGCAGGGGAATGTCTCATGCTCCCTTCTACCGCATGAGTGGTCTGATCTCCCGCGATACATGTTCACGTTCACTGCCATAGGTCAGGGAACACACCAGTCCTTAACACTCCTCTAATTTAAAGTCATTTTTCTGGGAGTTCTCAGCAGTGTTTCTTCCCCAGACCAAATACTCATGCTTATAGTTCTTTTAAGTTGCATCTCAGAACCACAGAGGCTGAGGAAGGAGAAATATTAGCTGATGGTGTTCTTCCCAAGGCAAAGTTGTTCCAGCTCTTTTTCCATTGATTGTGATTGTCCGCCACTACATGTAATAGCCTGTCCCTCAGTCACAGAATCTCTATTATTTAGGATGTCCCTTCTGCTGCTCAGTCTGCACTATTCAGTACAAAGTTTAAGTCCTTCTAGATTTTTTTCCACCTCCATCTTTTTGGTGTCTTTAGCCCTCAAAGACTGAAAAGGGTTTCACTTGACTGTCCCAGGGCAAAGCTCTGCCGCCAACCCTGCTAGCAGAGACCTGGTGTCCTTAACATCCTGTTTCCCCTTCACTATGCTGTGGGTGATGTGAGGGGGCATGCAGAGTCCCTGCAGCCAGAGCCTTTGCACTGTGGAAGCCTCAGTAGGTTCAGCTGCCTGGGAGGAGCTGTTCAGAGAGATGTAGAACCACCCCTCTCCACAGCTGCTCCAAGTTATGTTTATGGCCAAAATCTATCTTGTCAGCCCCAACTAGTGAGAGAGATGGAAAGGAGAAAAGTTTTTTTGTCCTTTCGCAAAGTGTTGTGGAGGGAGCACTGTAGAGGCTGCCTGGGGAAGATACTCACTTGCGTACCCTTGCGCCTTTTCACAGAACACAGAATGGTTGAGGTTGGAAAGGACCTCTGGAGATCATCTAGTCCAACCCCCCTGCTCAAGCAGGGTCACCTGGAGCATGTTTTCTTCCTGGCAGGCTGCTGTAGAGAATTTTTGGTTTCTTTTTCTTTTTTGTCTTGCTCTTTTTGTTCTACTTTTCCACCAAAGTAACTTTCACTGCAAGAGTTGATGTATGCTGCCAGCTGCAAACCCCAGAAATAAACTCTTGTACATATGAACATATGATGTTATACTTTACACAGAGATCGATACCTGGAAACCACATGGACACGGGTAGTTTTTGAACGGCCACTTTGGATAAAAACTCATAAAAATAGGGAGCCTCACTGTGTGTGTGTGTGATATTGTTTGGGGCTTTTCCTGACAGATAGCCAGAGTCAGCATGACTTGAAGAGGCCTCAGCTCCTGAAAGCTCTTTCCCACTATTGGGAAAGCGATCAAAAGGAAACTTACTGAGTTTAATGGAACTGTAAACTAAATAAGCTGAGACAGTTCTCTACATAGGCTTTGGTAATGAGTCCACCATTATCTGTGTTTTTCAAGGTACAGAGTGCATTTTTTCGGATGGCTACTGAGTGTTTCATTTGGTTTTATATGTGCTGCTCTACATAAGATCTGGGTTTGTGTCTGAGGATTCAATTCCAGATGCAGAACAGTAGTGAGAAAGGAGTGTCCTGTTATTTCCAGTGAGCTCTGTGGGACTGGATTTCCATGTGGGCAGCGTCCACAGACACGTTTTCAAAGCAGCTGTACACATGAGCTTCTCTGAAAATTTCCCCATGTATTTGGAGTACATATGGGATAGATAAAAAAAAATTTGGAAGATATGGTCCAGAAAGTAATTTCTGATTTTCAGCAGTTTAATTCTGGCGCTTCCTTTTTCATCATGAAAATTACAGGGAGATTTCTGTGAGAGTCACAAAATATAAAACAAAAGCCGAGAATCCTGGTCATCTGTGCATTACAGCCCCCCCCCCCTTTACTCACACTGGGTGTGCTGGAGCTGTGCTGCACCACTTCCTTCAGCCGGCTGAAGCACCTCATCCTGCTAGTGTAAAGCTAAAGCACGGAATTCTGACTCCACAGCAAAGAGGTGAGAGTCACTCCTCAACACCTACTGGAATCACAAGAATTGCTTATCAGCCCAGGGCTAAAACATGACATGGAAATGCTCAGCAGCTACAGTTAAAAAGCACTGATACACAGGATCTTAGTGTTGACTGTTGGATGACCTTAAGCGAAAGGTATGATGTTGGCTCCTCATATTAGAAATATGACAAGACTTTAAAAAGCTCAGCACATTTGTGGTTTAGCACAGGAAGAAACTCCAGACAGGTGTCACTAATGTGGTATGTACAATCTGCATTGGGTCAAACATGCTGAGCCCAGACACAGAAAACACACTCCCACTGGAAGTGTAGGAAGAGATGAATGGCAAGGTATGTTTAACTCAGAAGCTGGCTACACTCTTTGGGGCACTTTCAAGCCATCCACCCAGATGCCACAACTGCAAAAGCTAAACAAGGGAGCATCTCTGTGCCTTGGGGATGCCCCTCAGCTGGGCTATCTGCAGTGTGACAGTCAAATCTCTCCTCTTGCCTCCTCTGAACAACAGCAGCAGTTGCCTTGCAGGTTCCCTGCTTCACACTGCAGCTTGAGCATAGCTCACAGAGACAGTGAGGGATATGCTGTGGACGCAGCTGCATGCCTTCCCCATGCATGGCATGGACACAAGCTATAGCTAGTGCCATACTGTTTGTGTTGAGCTCAGTCAATCTGTTTGCAATTTCAGGGAGTAGAAGAAGGAAGTGTACAGAAGGTGGAAGAAAGGACAGGCCACTAGGGAGTGTGTAGGGATAGGAGTAAGAAGGCCAAGGCCCATTTGGAGTTTCAAGTGGCAAGGCACGTCCAAGATAGCACAAAAGGGCTTCTTGAAATACATCTGTACCAAAGGAAGACTAGGGAAAAAAAGTGGGGCCCCTACAATGGTGCCAGGGGCCATGGAGACAAAGGATACAGAGAAAGCGGAGAGCCTTCTTTGCTTCAGTCTTCACTGCTAAGGCCAGTGCTCAGGAATCCCAGACTCTGGAGACCAAGGAGGAAGTCTGGAGAAAAGAAGATGTTCCGTGGCTGAGGAGGATCAGGTTAGAGATTGCTCTGCAAAGGTCTTCTGACTTGCAGTCCATAGTCTCTTTCTCGTCTCTTTCCCCAACAGGGGATGCAGCCTGACTTCAGTCCTCCACAAAATCAGCAAGTGGCAGGGGGGTAGGGGAGACAAACAGGTAGTTTACCACTTGGCCTTTGATGGTTTACCCACATCCATCCCGAGCTGGATCCTTGCATACGCCAGAGGTTGTGTGTCTGAATCAAGAGAGTTGGACATTTGTATAAACCCCTAGGGAGGCATCTAGTATGCTCCTCACCAAAATCACCTTCCCTTCCTCTCATCAGTGCTGCTTAGGGAAGGGGTCTTCCTCCTGCCCCCTTCCTTCCCTCTCCCCTCCCCAGTAAGGGTTTGATACATTTCATTTCTGTTATGCTTACTATTGGCATGATGACCTGCAGTGGACTCCAGACTTTGCAGCAAAGGAATTGAGAGCTTTTTCAGAAGACCTGTACTGAATACTGTTTAGTAAAATGAAAGGATCCTTACCCCATTCCCAACGTGATTGCAGGGCAATCCCATCTTCTCAGCACTAAAATTAGCCTTCTCTTTGGAAAAAAATAAAAAAAAATGCTCTTGATTTTGGACAATTCAATCTGCAATGGAAACTGTGTATGTCCCCCTTCCTCCTCTGGTAGCAAGAGTGGAACAGAGCAACCTGTGTTGCACAAAAAAACTCTCTTTCTTCTCATAAGGAAAACAAGCGAAATCCAGGGACCCTGTGTCTATCAGCATCCCCAGGCCTCAAGCCTCCTGCGGGCGGATGGTTCCCAGCAATGCTCTGCTCAGCCCCTCACAAGACCCACGGCACCACCTCAGAGACACTTTATCTCATCTGCTGAAGGAGCCTAATATGAAGGAACCTAATATGAACTGTCACAGGCAGACATGGCATACAACAATGTTTCTTGGACCCACAGGCTCTCCCAGAGCCCTCGCCAGGTTATGCTGGGGTAGAGGCAATGCCAGCATATCTGATGCACATGCACCTCACGGGATGCAGGAACCTGCACTGGGCAAGTCAGTGTAGAGGCAGGCGCTGACACCATGCAGCCCCTGCACCCACTCTGTTGTACCCACTTCACACCCCTTATGACACCCACTCTCAGTGGATTGCCAAGGTCCCAACCCATGTTCTTCAGTAAAGAGAAGGCCTTTCAGATCGGGATCATGGAATCTAACTTTGAGGCTTGTGGACTTTTCTAGAAGTACAGAGTATTAATATTTATTTCTATCAAAGAATTGTCCAGAAAATCCAGGCACAGGCCAACGCTCAGCTGCAGAAGGTGTTCTGCTACTTTTGACTGCTGCTGTAGCACAAGTCACCCTGCCCTGGGTTGCCCTTCACCCTGAAGCACAGCTGTGGCCAAAGGCACCTTGCTGCCTCAACTTCTAAGTTCATGTGGAGAAGCTTCATGCCACTGCAGCCACAGAGCTACAGCTTTCGAGGCCGAAATGGCAGTCAGGAGCAGGAAAGACTGTTCTAGATATTTTCAGTGCCTTGGCATTAAAGAAAGAGCTTACTGTTTGCAGGTGTTAGAGGAGTTCCTTACAGACAACTGTGCAGCAATGTTTGGAGAGGACATGGCCTTGTGTTACAGCCCTTTGGCTGAGGAGTCTCACGAGCCCACAGGCAGCTCTGCAGGTAGGAGCAGGACTGAGGCCTGTCACCAACCCAGTGCTGCTGCTTCCCGCTCTTGAACTGGATTGCAGAAGACCTCAGAGGAAATGCAGAGAGGTGCAGAGGGTTCAATATGTTATCGCAGGGTCTTGCTGCTGGAACACTTCCCAGAAGCTCCAAATGACAGCACTCCCCAAACAGAATGTGGGCCAGATGTTTAACATCTCTAATTCTCCAGTCTTTCACAGAGTTGCTCGCTATGCACTACAAATGCACTCTCCCAGGATATTGCCCTTCCTGGCACTTTTATTTCTTTATCTGCTCTGCAAGGCCACAGGTTCTTAGGTTGTACCTTGTGATCTGTTCTAGGTGCAAATGGTCGCACCGGGAAAGTTCCTTTTCCCTTCAGGTGGCTACTCAAACTAGCTGAAGCTGAATGAGGGCCCTGTATGTGTGTTTTTCTGAGATGAAGCAGCCCAGAGGCAGAAGCACCAGTGAGAGTGCGAGATAATCAACATCCTGCTGTGCCCCTTTACTGCCTCACTTAAGAAATGCTGTCAGCATGATGGGCAACAGGCACTCAGAGCCAGACCTGTCCTTCCAGAACTGCTGAGGAGGCAGCATGAGGCATGAGAAGCTAACCAGAAGTGCAGACAGGACTCCTGTTCTATGTTTATACAACAAGGCCCTGGAACAATGGATCACCATCTTGCCTTCATGAATACCTACTGATTCTCTCCCCAAACCACCTTCAAATTCTCCCTGGAGAGCTCCCCTTCTTGTCCTCAGGGCTCGGGCTTCACCCACTCCCCATGACTTTCACCCTCTCAGCCCCAAAATCCTTCTTACACAGGCCCCCATCTTCCTCCGGCAAGCCCATAGCAGAGACATCCCAAAGAACTCCATGTCCCTCTTTTGCAAACCACAGGAAAACACAAAGAACAGTCCAGAGCTGGGTGCCTGGAAACACGGGAGTTTTGTGAGAAATAGCCTTCTGAAAGCTGGCAGCAATCTTTCCACAGCAAAAGGAAGGCAGTTCTCGTGCAGAACTGTGGAGGGAAAGGGCGTGATGAGAATAAGCCTTTTGACAGTGGCATAGCAGCAAAGCTGCATTTCAGGTGAGCTGATGAAGTGCAGCCAGCCAGTAGACCAGAGGAGTGACGGAAGGCTACACAAAATGGTCTGATCACTGGAGATATACATCCTTGTAAGGAAATAGTCAGGACTCCAGTTTTCAAGAGCTATGCCTGCTCCTCATTTGTAAAAGAGAAAATAAATTAAAAAGAACTTGGCAGCATTCTCGTGACCTTGTAAGAATGCCTGGAAGGGCAATGTGCTTGGACAGGTAGGAACCTGGACTGCACTGGTCAGCACTTCAGCCCCTGTTTAGGCATCAGGGTAGCCTGCAAGCAGCAGCAGGGAGTTTGTTTGACTCCTGTGGAACTTCTCTACACAAAGCACTTCTCAGCATGACTCTTGGACTGTTCCTTGTCTCTCTCTAAAACTCTCAGGCACTACATGCTATATTCCTACATTTATGCACCTCTGCAGCTACAGCAGATCTACTGGCATGAGCTGACATCTCTGTGTAGCAGGAGGAATCAGGAGGACTTGAGCAGTGGCAGCATCAACACAGTTGCTGATGCTTCTAGTTAGATTTGGGGAAGAAACGCCTTTCTGCCAGGGCATCAAGGCACAACCCCAGAGATCAGCAGTTACCAGGCGGCGGGGACAAAAGTTACAAAGAGGTGCTGCTGCTCCAGAGGTGGCTTTCTAGAAAAGGGGCCCAGAGACATCCCTGCTGTGATGTTTCCCAGCTGTAGCTCTTCCCAGGACATCAAGGAAGGGGCAAGAGAGCACCTGGTCTCCTGAGAGGAGCAGTGCCTGGGAGCAGGAGCATGCGGGTAGGCAGCAATTAGACAGCATGCCACCTCCATGGGCCCCGGTGAGCAGAGGCACTCTCCTCTCAAGGATGCTATGTGAGAGGGTCCAGTTGCAAGTTGGAAAAGACATTTGCCCTTTTCTGGAATCTGGAAATGATTTCAGGGTGGGCAGACTTACAAATGGGAGAACTGATGCGGTATGTGCTAGTCTCTAGCCAGAGGCCACTGTCTGCTCCTGCCACTGTACCCAAGCAGCACCAGCAGGAGATGTGGCCATGCAAGTAGGCCAAGGAGAGGGAGGAGGCAAAGTTCAGACCACCCACACTGGTTTTTTCCTGGATGCAAGCAATCTGCTCTTGCACAACAGAGGCAGAAGCCTTGGAGAACTCCTCCTCACGCAAAGCATGAGAGCACAGCGCTAAGGACCGGGCCTGTGCTTCTGCAGTGGCCGTGTTGCATCCAGCTCTGAAAGACCATGCTGGGAAATGCTCTGCCCTGGAGCAGGAGCATCCACACCAAGAGGGGTGGGGAACAGGCAGCTGCACTCAGGGGTGTTGGGGCCTTGCAGCAGCATGACAGCAACTGGGGATGTAGCCAGACTTTGCCAGGATGCAGAGGAGTGTCAGAGAGGCCTTTCAGACAGCTGCCCGTTTCTGCTCAGAAGCCTTTGCCAGTCCACTAAGGCAACCAGGGGTGTTACAGCAGGGTGGGGAGGTGTTTGGGGGATTTCACTGACACGTGTTGGGGGTATTTCACTGAGGCAGCTGCTGAAGTCAGGCAGTGCTTAGGCACCAGGGCCATCTCGTCCCTCGTGCCAGGGAGCATTTGCCTCCCCCAGGCACCAGCGGCACACCAAAAGGCGGCTCCTAGTCTCCGAGCACCTCTGTGAGAGCCTCTCCGTGGCGGGAACGGGCGCTGGGCACGTGGGGCCCAGACCCAGGAAGCAGGGGCACGGCGTGAGCCAGCAGCGGTGTCCTGGCTGCCCCAGCTGCGCTCGCACACCGCCAGCGTGGGAACCCTGAGGCCCCGGAGCTGCCCGCGGCCCGCCCAGCGCATCACAGCGTGCCGCGGTGGCACCCTGTGACCTCAGCCACGGCCACCGCGTCCCTGCCCCAGTTCGGTGCTGCGCCCGCGCAGGGAGACGCGGGCTCCTGGCTTCCCGGCACTGCCCGGCACTCGGACATCTCTTCACCCGCCTGGCCGTGCCAGCATGGGACAGGCAAGCTGCTGCTGCTGCAGGGGCGACGCCTGCCCCGCTCCCGGCACGCAGCCACAGCCCGGGGCGCCTCGTGCCCCCCACGGGCTCTCCGATGGGAAAGCCTCTCGGTGCCCGCAGCTGCCGAGCACCCTCGTGTCGCGCAGGAGCCCCGAGCTGCTCCTCAGCAACCGCGCATGGGTGACCCGGCACCGGCGGACCCAGGAGAGGCACCTCCTACTTTTCCCGTATGCCGTAGCTGTTGCCAACTTCAAGTAAGCAGAGCAACCTCCGCAGTGCTTCCTCCCGGCCCCGCCTCGGCCACCGGCCCCCGGGCACCGACGCGCAGTGCTGGCCCAGCCTCTGCGGCCTCACTGCCCACCCGCCGCGGCCTCACTGCCCACCCGCCACCTCTTACGCGTGCCTCCCGCTCGCGGAGGCTCCTTGCGCCTGCCTGAGGCTCGCGGGGGGCCACCCCAAGGCTCTGCCCCCCAGGCCAGGGCCCTCCCCTGGACGACTGCTCTGGCAGCCCTCCTCGACAGCAACCTCCAAGGCCGGCCCTGCTCTTGCTCCCGGCAGGTGCCGCGCCACCTTCCACCTGCAGCACCGCGTGTGCCTCAGCCAGCTGTGGGTGGTGTGCGGCCAGGACGAGGCAGGGAGTGAGCGGGAGGAGAAGGGGAGGAAGGAGGAGGAGGACGGCGACGAGGATGAGGAGGTATTCAGCCTCTCAAGGCAGAATACCCTGATCCTCGCGTGGCACACCGACCTCTGCGCGGTCACGTTCTGGTGAGTCCCCGGGCCGGGCGGCCGGGCCGTGGCAGCTGCGGGGCACCGTGCCCGCCTTCTGTCTTCTGCGGGCTTGCCGGGGCTCAGCTCAGCCTGCGAGGGGGCACGTAGAAAGCAGAGGCCCCGCTTTGGTTTCACATCAGCCCCCAGTGGTTTCCTGGAGGTGAGGACAGGAACGCTGGGGCTCCTGCTTGCCCTGTGGGAAGGCAAAGCCACGTGCCTTTGCGGGAAGGGAGGGAAGCAACCTCATTTCCAGGAGGGCCGAGCTCACCCACGGGCTTTTTCCACCAGTCTCTGGGCAACCCACGGCCTCTCGCGTGCTCTCCTTGTGGGGTGAGTGTGCCCATGTTCCAGCACGTCCAGGTGTGCACAAGACACCTGCTCCCTTCCACGTCCCTGTAGCTCTGCTCTGCCGAGGGACACTGCTGGGGGACACAGAGCAGGGTGCTGTGGTGCATCCCACCCTTTGGAGCAGTGCCAAGCAGGCAAGATGTGTTTGGGGGCCTCTGTGTGTCCAAAGGATGAGCAGCAGCAGTGTGCAAGGCTGTTTCTCCTTTGCTTGGCAGGTCGCGGGAGGTGAAGGAGCGCTGGCTGCAGGCCATGCTCAGGTGAGCCCTGCCAGGGGGTTGAGTGTGCCTACTGCATGCGGGATGGAGGAGGTGGAGAGCTCCAGGTGGAGCTGCCCCCAGAAGTGCAGCGGTGGAGCTCGGGGCAAGAGACACCCACTGCAGAGCAGGCTCCTGGGCAGAGCGGCACGAGGGGCTTAGCCAAGTGCCAGAAATTAACCCCAGCCCCCTGGAGCTGTCACCACACCTCCTCCTTGCTGGCATGGATTGGGAGCCCGAGCTGCTGCTCCATGTTTCCAAACGGAAGAGGCCTCCCGTATGGAAAGCAGGGCCGGGGGCCATTGCAGAGCAGTGCTGCCAGCCAGCGTGGCAGGAAGCTCTGCTGGGTCAAGGTGGCGTGGAGGTGCTGGGCTGGTGGCCGGGGAGAGGGCAGAGAGGGCTGGGTGTGACGGAGCTCTTCCTTTGTCCCTGCCTGGCAAAGCCGAGGAGACCAAGGGCCAAGGGTCACGCGACTGCCCTCCCTTCGCTTCCTCATGGAGGCCATCAGCTCCTCACACCCTGTAAGTGTCGCCTGGCTTTCCACTCTGCCAAGAGAGCAACTTGGCTTTTGGAAAGAGCCCCGGGATGAGCTGCTCACGTTGGCTCCGCGTTCTCTTGCCTAGGGGCTGACTGCCGAGACCATGAGGACACTGATTGGGGCGGACGTAAGCAGTGGCTCCCTTTTAGCCAGCCCTTGCTGGGTGTCGGCGGGAGGTGTCTCAGCAGGGCAGGGGCAGCTCCGCGGGGGGTGTGGAGGGGCCCCGTGGGGTGCAGTACAGGGCAGCCGTCCGGCTGGCCAAAGCTGCAGTAGAAGCCTTTGCCACAAGCAGCCCTCGGGGGCAGAGAAGCAGAGTCATTGCTGGCCTGAGGCATCTCCTCAGCGAGTGTGTGATGACCGCTGGCTTTTCCCTGGAGCCCCTCCCACCTCACAGCCTTGCTGCAGCAGCTTGCTCATGGCTCTTCCTGCTGAGTGGCGGCTCTGTAACCTGAACACGTTTCTTGCAGGCTGAGGTCAAGCAACACCTCATCTCGGTCCCACCACCTATTCAAAAGGGAAATTCTCACTCGACAGGTGAGAACCATTCCCCTAAAAGGGCTGCAGTAATCCCCGGCAGCTAGGGAGCAGGCTCTGTCTGAGGGCCTACTCACTAACCTGGTGTCTGCTTTCAGGGGGCAGTTAGGTTTGGGGTTTTTCCTTCACAGAAGCCACTTTCCTGCCCCTTCTTCGGCTGTTGTTCTCCTTAGAGAACTGTCAGGGTTAAAAAGCACAACTTAAGCAAAACAGCATCCAACCTGTAGCTTTTGCTTTCTAGAGCTGCCTTCAGAAGAGCTTAGGCAGCAGGTAACAGAGCTGCACATGCAGTGCCAGCAAAGTGACAGGTCACCCTCTCCACTCAGCATCGAGACTGAAATAGGAGGAGAGGGGGCTGCGCAAGCAGGACCAGGAAAGGTATGAGGCAAAGTGTGGGCCACAGGAACAGTCAAAAGATGTTTCCAGTGGGAAAGACGTTTTCGCTGCCAAATGGGGGCAGCAAGTACAGGACTTCTACTGACAGAGCACACTTAAAAAAAAAAAAAAAAAAAAAAAGTTTCTAATGCCTACTACAAAATTAAGGAAGGTGCTTCTCTGTGTGCCCTGGTTGTGTTGCTTTCAGCTAAGAACCATGGTGAGAAATGTTCTCCCCTATAGAAAGAGAACCCACATTGAGAGAGGTTGGGAAGAGGGAGGTGAGCAGAAACAGGGTGGAGGGAGCCCTTTGCCTCTCCTTGGCAGCCTCCAGGGAGGCTCTGAGGGGCCCAGTTGGGTTTGAGCTGGCCTGGGGCCCCCTCCTGTACAGCTCAGCACTGCCAAGAGCACAAGGGCTTTGCTCATCCTCCTCCCCTGCTGCGCTGTCAAGAGGGATCGTCATCAAGGGCTTTTTGTCTCTCTTTCCCTGACCTCCACGCTCAGGTGTGCGACTTTGATGCTGCAGTCAAGCCGCTGCTCAGAGTGCTGATCAGCACGGCTGTGGAGCAAGCTTTCCTGGAAGTCGTGGTAGAAGAGGAGCTGGCCTACCAGTGGGAACAGCACTGTGTCTCTATGCTCCGTCATAATGCCGAGCTGGCTGAGGCACAGCGCCTGGCCGAGCAGCAGAGGCAAACCAGAGAGCAGAAGGTAGGAGTGACTAAGAGCACAGCGAGCCTGCGTGAATGCTCGTGGTAAGAGGGAAAACCGTTTCCAGCGGTGAAAGCCAAGCTGGGCAGCAAGTCGGCTTTGCCCCAGACAGGACCACGCTCAGCTCACCCCCGTGCTCCCCCGTCAGTTCCTGAGTGTTCAATAACTTTTGGCAGATCAGAGACCAGGAACAGCTCACTGCTTTTCAGTGAAAAGCAGCACACCCTGAATTGCTCAGGACGTTTCCCTGTACAACACTGCTGTGTGTCTCACTTGTGCGTGCCCTCGGATGGCAGCAAATGAAAAGCAGCTCCCACCATCCTCTCCTTCCCTGTTAATAAGAGAGTCCTGGTTTTTATCTGCTTTTTCCTCTCACATTCTTGCAGACACACAGACAGAATTCCTTCCCTGCTGGATGGTGGAAGTGGAAGAAGCATGGACAGTGCTCGACTGTGGCTTAAGCAAAAGAAAACCAGCTCCCAAGACCCTGCACTTCATCTTTAAATAAAATAGTTACTTTGTCTTGTTTTCTTCTGGCCACAGTGCTTTCCTTCCTCTAGTAACTCTTACTCCTCACGTGGTGCAGCCAGTGCTGCTGTGCTCTTTTCCTTCTTTTCCACGGTGTTCCCAGTTGTGCCCGAGGATGCCCCCGCCCTTGCTGTGGGAACAGCAAAGTCCGTACTGCCCACAGCCACTCGTATCCACAGCAGCCTTTCGTCTGCCTCGTAGGAGCTAGCTGAGCTGCGGAGCGCTACGCTCACCCCAAGCAGAAGCAGCAGCGGCCGTGGTGTGTGTCCTGGTGGGTACACTCGAGGATAACTTCTTCATGTAGCTCTTCCGCGGGGAGGAGGAGGGGTGTGTGTGTGGCGAGGGGTCTCTCCTTGGAAGTAAAAAGTGTTGCATCCAAGTGCTGAAGAAACACCCCAAGGAGACTGTTAGTGTTGCACATACTCTCGAGGTAAACAAACTTCCAGAGACAGTAAGTAGCTAACAGTAATACAGAGCAGGTTTGCATCAACAGCTTTTCAGAAGTAGAGAATGTTTTGGTGGTTTCCTTGGTTCCAATGTTTCTCATCACCAAAAGGAAAAAAAATCACATCCTGTGCAGCCAGTCCCCTGGCTAGTCCTTGTTTCTGGCATGCAGCACAGTCAGTATATGTTTTGGTCCAAAAGAACTCATTTTACCATGTCCTTCAGTGGCCTTAGCCACTGAAGTGCAAGCATAGCCGTTAGAAAGATTTCCACAGCCATAGGAGCAGCTGCAAAACCAGTGTCAGACTGACTGATGTAACCTGAGGAGGTATGAAAAAAGACCCTTTCTTTACTCTTGGCTCAAAACCAAAATCCCCAAAATATAGATTGGAATTATAATGGCACACACTGATTCCTTACTAATGGGAGCGGCTGTGGCGGGAAGCAGAGCTTCAGCTCTTCATGGGGCTCTCAGCTGCTGATACAGAGGGTACAAAACGCTGCCCTCACTTCCCCACTGGGGCGCAGGAAGGGCTGGACAAGGAAGCGCAGCTGCAGCCCCGGCATGGGAACGACGAAGGGGAAAGCTACTGTGCCCTCACTCCCTCCTTTCTCCACAACCCTGGCTGGGCACCTCAGCAGGTACAGGAGCAAAGGCTGTCGTTCTGGAGTTTTTGGAGCCACCTGCCACCAGGACTTTCTGTGGGTACAAAGTGCTCCTCATGCTCCCGACCCCCTTACTAGAATAGTCTAGTGAAGTAGTTTGCTTGGAGTAGATAGGAAGCATCTAACAAGAGCTTGATCTGCTTGTCTTGTGGGTCATATTTATAGAAAGAAAATGTATCCTTGAAAGCAGTAGTAATCTTGCTTAGGAGTTACGAAAATGATCTCTAACTCGATCCTCCTCAGCCAAGGGAATGTCTGCATTTCTCCAGACTTTCTCCGTGGTCTCCAGGATCTGGGATTCCTGAAGGCTGGCTTATCTATGATTATGTGACAGGTCAGCAGAAGTTGTGTGCATATATGCTTATACATGTATCTATGTTTGAAAAATATGTAGTCTTTTCTAAAACTAAGACTGGGGTCCTGACTTTAATACTAGTAGACTTTTCATGAACAATTGGTAGTACTAACAGCTTGGCTTTTATTTATACTCATAGGAGTCAGTTAAACATAAAACACCACTGACTACAAGTTTTATATACTCTGATACTAAAATATGAATAGAAACCATCTAAAACAATAACTTGAATTCCTTCATATGCTTTGCAGAGGATAACTCAAGATTTTTTTCTCTGTTCGTTCATGGGTTCCATTTTCCCCAAAACTCAGGGTTGAGGTTTTAAGGGATATCACCAAGAAAACAGAATAGATATGAACAAAAAAGAAACTCCTTCAAACTGTCCAGAAGACTAGGCTACATAAATAGGTCCATCTACACTGACAGGTAGCAAAGTTCTTGAATGGTGCCCCAGTAAAGGTGACACATGTTCAAATGTATTCATATATATTCATAGTGCAGGCTTAAATGTGACTCTCAAATGGCACAACCCACATTCATACTAGAGCACAACAGTTCCAAATTTCTTGTAGCCTCATCAGTTAGGTTCTTTAGGTACTCCTCCAAGGGTGGACTCATTTGAACCATGAGTGAAACAGGAATAATAGATAAAAGGTCTTATCTATTACTCAGTTTAGTCACACTGATACATCTGCACTGTTTTTGGTTGGTCACCACATAAAATATCCTGGACAACATTTCTACAGCAGGACATATCTGACCATGACAAGCTTGTTCACCTAGTTTCCCTTTAAAAGGTTAAAGATAAATAAAAATAATATTTCATTGTATTTCAAGGCCTTGCAGTTCACCTTGCACAGTGGCCACATGGTTGCGTGCATGATACCTGCATATTTAGGGCTCCGAAATCTTTGCAGTAGGCTGGGGAAATGTTCTTGTCCCATGAAACAACCTAGGCTTCCAGTGTGTGAAACCTCTTGCTTCCTCGCAACTGGCAACGCTGTTCACCTTCAGCTGCCATGCAATGCCTTAAAGCTGAACCCATAGCAAAAGGTAGACTTGTAGGTGGTTTGCATGGACTTCTCTGTCCCCACATGTGTAAGGCTGCACGTTCTGCAGCCACAGCACACAGCTTTTGTGGAAGAGGAAGCTACTCCTCTGGTAGTATAATGCCAGGTGATTATCTGTCCTGCGTTGCCCCAGGGAGGTATCGGGACTCAGGAGGTGACACCACATGCTTCCCAACCCCTCCCCCCCCACCCAATGTCCTTGGTTCCCCTGTCACTGAAGGTCTTACTGCTTGGCTTGTGCCCTCTATCCACACCTCCCAAGCCTCTGCTGATAGGGTGCTCTCACACCTGAGGACACTGGTCTGGCTCTGAATGTACAGAGAGCAGGAGAAAGACATCAGATCATGGCACTTTGATTTGAGGGGTGAAAAACTAAAAAGTGGTAAAACTAAGGACATTTCTAACCATCATTGGCTAGTATATTAGCAAATAAAACAAAGCATCTACTGATCCGTTACTGTGTACAGTATTTAATTATTAGTATGCTACCTGGAAGAAGTTTGGTCTAAACTTCCTAGACAGTTCCCAGGTATGTGGGCATTAGTCCTACTCTGAGTAGAAGCCTTGTGAAGATAACTACCAGAAGCCAACATTTCTATGGATGTTTTGGGGAATAGCATGTGCCAGAACTATATTCAATGGGCAGCTTGGATATAGCCACCATGTTTCAAAGTGAAAGACAGCCCCCACATTGCTCTAGGCCTGCTTTATTTAATAGGACAGATGTATTCCTTGAAGCAAGAAAATAGATACATGTTGTAAAGTGGAAAAAAGCCCTTGCTCAGTTCTAAATGGCAAGCAAGCACTGTTGAGCTGGAGTTAACAGACTGCTTCCAAGGACTTAGCTACGAAGCGTGGATCACCCAGGCTGTACGTACAGCTCTGCATACCCAGAGGTGCGCGTTCCTGTTCCACTCATAGTTTTCTGAACGTGCCAAGAAAGTCTTCCAAAACCAAGGAAATTTGGCTTTAAAAGGGTATCGTGTAGGATCCAGGCAAACTGGCTCTAAGAGTGACTGAATATGACATGAAATGAAAGATGATCCTCGTTGCAGTAAGAGCCATTTTGTAATACTTGAGGTAATCATAATTAACATAATGAGGCACCTATTAAAAAGCTGCCACTAAATAGGGTTGTAGTATCAGTAGATTCAGAAAGTAACACTAAAACATTATGACATGGGTACACCATGGCTGGCAGTATTTAAAATACTAGATTTTCTGTAAGAAGGCAAGAAAGGCAGCAAAGAGAAGGAAAATCCATAAAGAAGGCACTACTTGGGTCCCTCTGTGATCCTATTTTTTACGGTAGCATCATAGGGCCTTATATATAAGTAGAATGCAAATCTCCTGCCTCAAGATGTTAAAAATTTAAAGGATTTTTTTTAAAGATAGCTATAGAAGAACAAAATTAGGGGAAGTAAAACCACATGATCTCAGTGCGTCAGCTCCAGCGTGTCACTCAGGAGAGCAACTTCTTACAGAGATCGAGTACTTCACCCAGCCTTTGCTTGTTCAGCTTTCTTATCCTTTTTATGTTACCTGTAGCAGGACAGAACTGGCATCTGCTGGGGGTAAGAGGTTATTGAATAGATATCCACTATCAGTTAGGAAGCACTTCCCAAGTGACAGGCCCCCCAGATCTTGTACTTACCATGTCTCAGGCCATACAGATTTTCTTCCTCTTTAGCGTTAGCGAGCAGCTCGGACTGTAACCCAAAGCTTTTCTACAAATTTGCTTTTGCTTTTGTAAAGGATAAATCCAGGATCCTTGTCACTTGACCATGAGTGTGCTCTCTGTTTAAAATAAGTATTTTGGCTGAAATTTCTTGCCCTGAATTTAACATTGAGTATTGGGCAGAGATTTAGTTACTTCTAGCCAAGTGGCAGGTATGTGACTAACCCATGATACATAGGAGGTGTCTGTGGGTGCCGGCAGGGCTTCCCAAGACTTTACCCGAACCGCTGTGTCCCCTGGGGTCGTGGAGATGCTCAGGGAGAGGGCCTACTGGCGGCTTGCAAAGCCTCACACTCTGCATGTAAAACCCCCTTCCTCCCCAGCTACCCTGCTGCTGCGGCATGGCTCATTTTTTCACAGACAGCAGCAGCTCTCGCCCCCCACAGGTTGGACTTTGGAGACTTGCTTCCCAGGTCGGGCCTTTCACCCCATGCAGGTGCAACGCCGGGTGTCAGCTGCTCTGCACCAGCCCTCTCTGCAGCAGAGGTTGTGGCTTGGTGGGTTTGGTGGAACCGCCTGGCCCACGGAGGGACCGAGCTTTTCCGTGGAAGAGCTCTCAGCCGCCACCAGCCGGCTGTGCAGATGCCCGGCGGAGAGCCGGGCGCAGGCGTGACCCGGAGCTGAGAGCGTGTCCCGGTGCGGTTTCACTGCCTGCTTCCACAGCGCTGCTCTCTGGAAACGGCTGTTGGAGCGACGCTGTGGAAACCCCGCAAGCCGGCTCCAGCCGAGTAACCTCGAGGAAACCACAACACTTGAAAGAAGGTGAGGAGCTGACAAGACAAGGACAGCAGAATAACCCAGAGTAACCTGTAAGTTCATTAAGGCTTGGTAACATGTTAAATTACACTCCCCTAACTGAATCATGAGATGGCAATGACATGATAATGATGTCACCACCTTCTTCTTTGCTTCTCATGCTAATTAACAGGAGTTAAGGAGTAAAGTGCAAGCGCGGAGCCAATATGTGATGCGATAAAACTCTAAGCAATAGAAAAACTTGTATAAAGTACTCCCTGAAAAGTGTGTATATAAATAAGGAACCAGAAAGAAGATGTGCTAGCTTTGTGGATCTAGCACCTAGTACCCATCTCTGTGCAGAAACAAATATCTCGACCCTGTGTGTCTACTGGGTGGTCACACATGTGGTAAAAGAACCCAGTTTTGGGACAACGCAGGCTGAGCCGTTGTGATGACAGTACCAATTTTCACAGGTATGCAGGGAATCATGTAGGAGAACCCTGCAACATCCATCTGCTAATTTGCCATCCTTAATGGAATTAGATAATTATAGGAAAAGGTACTTGCTATTGCATCATGACATTTCCTTTTTTTTGTTTTTTGTTTTTGTTAAACATGCATCTTATAAGTATTATTTATGAGTGTGCTGTTTAGGTAAAGAGAAAAGAAATCCTCTTGTAAACGAGACGTTTCCCTTCTGAAAAAGGAAAAGAAAAACCGCCCACACAACCGGATTTCTGGCCCCGCTAGATTTCTGCCGAGGGAGGTGTGGAAGGCGCTCCCCGCCCAGCCCGGTGGTGCCTCCCGCCCTCCCCCGCGCGGCGCCGGCGATGGTACGCGCCGCCGGCCGGCAGGCGGGGGCGGGGCCAAGCGTGCGCATGCGCAGCGGGCGGGGCGGGGCGGAGGGGGCGGCGCAGCCGGCGCCGAGACCGTGGGCGTGGGAGGGCGGCGGTGGCGGCCCCGCAGCCGGGCCGGGCCGGGCCGGTGTGGCCCCGCAGCCATCCCGGGCGAGGAGCGGCGGGCGGGATCGAGGTCTGTGGGCCGCGGCCGCCCTCGGGGGTGTGCGGGGGGCGGCGGCGGCGGCGCTCGGGACCGGCCCCGGCGGCCTGCGCGGCGCGGCCTGGTTTTGCGCTGCGAGGCGGGGCAGCTGCTGGGGCCCGAGCCCCACGGCAGCGGCGCGGGCGCGATGGCGGGGCCGCGGCTGGCGGGCGGCGGGGAGCGGCGGCCGGTCCCGGCAGCGCCGAGGGCCTGGCGCTCCGCCGCGGTGGCGGGACGGGGCCTGCGGCAGGGCCTCGCCGCTCCCTAGGCGCCGCCGAGCCCCCCGGCGCTGCTGGCGCGCCGGTATTTGCTGGCTCTTCCCGTCGCCCCTCAGGCTGTTGTCCTTAAACTACGTTGCGCTGGGGAAGGTGCTGCTTACTTGAGGCATTGACTGCTGGTCGGTTCAGTTAATTACAGTAATGCTGTTAATAACGCACATTAATGTTGCTTGCCTGCATTCCGTGCTCTTGGTACATCTTTTGGAATATGTTTTCTGTTGGAAAATGATACAATGTTCAGGAATTGATTGCAAAGTTCTGTTTTGAGATACAGTTCTGAAGATTCTTTTTGTAAGCGATCTCACTTACTGGAATAAGATTTTTCAGTTTATGCCTCAGATCTAGATTTGAGATTCTTAATTGCATCAAAAGCTATAGGAAGTAATGGAAAATCAATGAAGAAAACGTTTCTGTAGCTGGGGAGTAGAAGAATAGTGATTAGTGACTGCACACTGCTGTTGAAATGAGTTTCGTGCGTAGAAGGAAAAAGTTTGTTTCTAGAATGTTTTTTCCTCTTTTTTGGGTTCCTGCTTTGTCCTCTTTTTGCTTTCATTTCAATGCATTACTGTATACTGATAGAGACTTCGTAGGCTTATTGTTAATTGTAAACACGTTGCTTAAGTTTTTATGGATTTAAATTCGTCCTTGGGATGAGCGTTGTTAAGGGAAATAGGACTAAACTCTTAGCTGTGATGTAAGTGAGCTCCCAGTAGTTCAGGAGCTCTGTATAAGGGTAAAATGTTTTTAAGACTTTTTTTTTCCCCTCCTTTTTTCAGATGGAAAAGAAGAGTTCATGGTTTCTGGTTTGTGTAGTAGCAGAGAGTGAGTAGGCATAAAGGAGACTAGTATTTGAATGAGAAGTGACAAGCCCCTTGCAAGGTTTTTTACTATAAAAAAGAAGAAATGAATCCTACGAATGATGATACAGTGCTTGGGACCATATTTGATTGGGACTATCTCTTATGGGAAGTTCGTTTGACACTTCTAGCTACTGGATTTTTAATCTACCTTGGAGTTTTTCTTCTGTCTCACTGCCTGTCTTCATGGATAAGTACTACTTACTGTGCCTTGTATGCAAAGGAGAAGGTGTTTTGGAATATGGCAGTCACACGTGGTGTATTTGGACTTCAAAGCTGTGTTGCTGGTTTATGGGCTTTGCTCATAGATCCTGTTTTTCATGCTGACAAAGTATATTCACAGCAAAAATGGAGCTGGTTTAACTGTTTAATAGCTGCTGGTTTTTTCTTGCTTGAAAATGTGGCTGTTCACTTGTCCAATGTTGTTTTTAGAACATTTGATGTGTTCTTAGTAGTTCATCACTCCCTTGCTTTTGGTGGCTTGGCTGGTCTAGTAATTAATGTAAAATCTGGACACTATCTACCTTTGATGGGAATGTTGCTGGAGATGAGTACTCCTTCAACCTGCATTTCCTGGATGCTTTTAAAGGTAAGAATTTGATAATTTTCAAAATACAATTTTAACAGTTTTTGTGCATCTTACTTTTGCATAAAAAATCTTTGTGGTTTTGACCTGCTTTTGTCCTGATCATACTTCTATAGGCCTCTATTTAGGTTTCTGTTGTGATGCTGCATGCACGTGGATGGTTTACATTCATTCCGAACTGGGAATGCTGTATACATGTGAGAATATCAGAGGTCTGCCTGAAAAATGCATGAGTGTGTGTGCTTTAGCTCTAGAGAGTCTTCACTTCCTTGTCTTGAAGTAACAATCTCACTTCTGCATACTTTCTATTCTTGTTTTTTTAGGCTGGCTGCGCTAATACCTTCTTCTGGAAGGCAAACCAGTGGGTAATGATCCACCTGTTTCACTGCCGCATGATTCTTACATATCACATGTGGTGGGTGTGTATTGCCAACTGGAATTATGTGATGGAAAATCTGGGACTTCTTCATTTTATTGTTTTATTTTCGGGATTATTTGCAGTCACGCTAATACTTAACCCATACTGGACATACAAAAAAACTCAGCAGCTTCTCAGCCCAACTGACTGGAACTTTGAAAGTAAAGCAGTGAAAAATGGAAAATTAAATGGTGATACATATCAAAAGAAGAAGATATAATGCTGAAATGGCTGTCCCCTAAGATAATAGTAAAATGCAGTAGAAGAATACAAAGCAAAGTAATCTTTGCCCATGAAATAGAAGCACTTGCAGGGAGCTCATTAACACAATGATTCCTTGCTGTTAGTATTCTATGCATAAGAAGTATTTAAAAGCATTGTCTGTATTTAATGTATACATACATATGTGATCTTTAACGTCTTAGTTAAGGATTATGCCAAAAGTTTTTTGAGGTTAGACAGTACTTCATGATTTAGCATTGACAGGCTCTCTAATGGTATCTTTTGTCTTAACACTTCCATGTGACTTAATTTGTCTGTTAAGCTTAACTTGCATGAAGTTTAGCATGAATCTCGTTTCACGTGTTTTGGAGATACTGAAAATTTTGTTAGGAAGCTTATTAAAATCAATTATGACCCAACTTAGGTATGCATAGGTACTGAATTCCTGTATGCCATTAAATCATTCTGAACGGTTGAACTGGTCATGTTGCAGAATGCAGTTGTAGCTAGGCTTTTGCTGGTGTTTTTTATGTTTATGTTACACTTGGGAAAAAGGAAGATAATCATTAGAGCATTTGCTGTCAGGATGAGATAAAGTTTCTAAGTTGCCCTCAGTTTGGGAGGAATTTGTATCCACCACAAAAATACGTGTGGTAAGGAGTAAGGATGCATATCTTTATTATGCTGGTGGGCTAGCTAGATGATCATAATGGTTCTTTCTGGACTGAAAATCTGTGAGATCTAGGAGTTAACGATAAAACTGTTGGCGCTGTTTCATCCTTGAAGGGCTTGCTGATTGATGGGTAAAATTATCTATATTGTTGTTCCCAGATGAACAGTTCATTCCATTCATGCCCCTTTTATGATTCTTCTCTAGTTTTGGAAATCCTCTGTTAACAGAGGTTTTTAGAATCTGAGGTGACTTCTCTTTAGAGGAAAACTCATGTAATGTCATTTGGAAGTTCAGTTCTTTTAATTTTTATTTCACTTTGGGAACATATAAAATGAGGCTAACAATCCTTTGCACTTTATCTACCACAACAATAAATTTTTCCTTGACCTAGAGAACAGAGTTCTTTAGATAAGGGCTTGACAAATTGTGATGGATATTGTCCCACAAACAGTATTATTCTAGTCATTCCTGGGTGAAGTTTTGTGTAGGCGATCAAGATATAAAGATCATGATGGGAAAGAGTGACACCTGGTGGCAAGAGAGTGACATAAATATATTGCTTATGATGCACTAAACTAGTGATATAAAAAGCCCATCATCTGAAACTTTTTATACAATTTGACGTGATTGCTACATAGTTAATAAATTTCCAATGTAATAAGCTTGAGCAAGCCCTGTGAATAATTTTAGGTCAAGACATATTAACTAGAGGCTTTGTGCATTGATCTGTGGTGGGACATACTATTTTAAATGTGGGGGAAACACTGCATTTGCTGTAAATAAGCTCATTTTATTTATTTTGGTTGACACTGTCATTGGTTTTTTTTTGTTGTTGTTCAGAATGAGCATGTGAAAACAGTGGTCACATTACTGTGTTCCCTAATTCACTTTGCTTGAGCATAGAGTTGAAGAGCTGCCCTATAAGGGAGAAGAAAAATCTTTTACTATTAGGTCACAAATTTATATCCAAATCATGTTGAGAGTGACAAAGTGATAAATATCTGAAATCTGGTCATTCAGAGCTAGACTGAGCAGATTATAGTAATTTTAAATAGTCGCGCTTTCTAATACTCTGCTGACATTCGGTACAGAACATTTGATTTTGTGCAGCCTTTTTATTTCTGGAGCAGGAAGGTGACGCCGTTTTGGCATTATGGCCTGTGTGGCTGCCATTCTGTAGAAAAAAGAATCTCCAAAGCTGGGAATCAGGTACCTCTCCTGAGGAGTTGTGTGTGAGGGAATAATACCAAAAGTGCTTTAGAATAAAGCAGAGGATGAATTCTTGAGAAACAGTACCCAAATATGTCATCCACGTACATATCTTAGAGAATCCAAACCTCATTTCTAGGAATTCCAGAGGGGAAATGAGAAGGATAAGCCACCAGGTATCAAGATGGTGATAAACTCTATGCAGTTTAGCATTTAAAGGTTTGGATTCCATGAAACAAGGTGGTAATAATAGAAATTCCAGCTGGAGCATTGCAAAGAATCCTAACAGAAAATGGAAACATCAGAAGAAATAAGTTTGGACCAAATATGGATTTTTTTATGGTCACTGCCTAAAGGAGATGGTGTTTGCATGTTCTAAATTAAAATAGTTGATAGGTTTGGGGTTAGTAAATTTGATACTGAAAAAAGATTGTGTGGTCTGAGCAGACAGATGGTTAGTTATCTCAATGACAGCAGACTTATAAGATTTATTTTCTTGCATTATTAATTTATGTCTAATGTTCTAAAGTGAATATAAAATTTACATTAAAAGTATTTTTGATCAGAACACTTTTTTTAGTATCTATCTTAGTGTGAGTTGCTTCAGGTAAAGATCATTAAAGTACATCTATAAAAACTTTTACATGTCTTAGTATTTAATGAGTGATAGCTAACAGCACCTGTTTATCCCAAGCAGCACTAGAACAAGAGAACTACACAATAAAACAAATAATATCATTTATTTTCTACTTATGTTAGTTTAGGCAGAGGATTTTACAGTCCAGCTAGAAATACAACAGGACATAGAAATGCAGGCAACCTTTCTTCTTCATCTTGATGGTCTGGGTTTGGAGTTATCAATTCTATTACTCTAAACCTGTGTTTTCTACTCAAGTTCTTGTTCACTGTCTTTTTGCTGTTTCTTTCAGAAGTTTGCCTCATTTATGATTGTGGATGATTCTGTCTCGTTGCTCTTAAACAAAACTGAAAAGCTCTTTGAGGGTGTTGGTGTCTAATTACTCTTAGAGCTGACTGCTACACTTCAACCCAACTTAGAGTAGACATAATTTGTTTATAAATTTTGATAACATGAAAATAATCTCAGTCTTGCTGGGCTTCTATTATAAGAGTTCATTCACAACCTAAGGGAGAAAAATTAATCATCAACTTCCGTGACAGGTGGATCAGGTCACAGCATGTTCTGCTGCCATGTTTTGGACAACTTCATCATATGTTTTTGGATTCATTTTTTGATTACCTAGGTGACTCTTAGAGATTTCATCACACTTTCTTGCTAAACAGGCTTATTTAAACGCTGCTTGCATCACTTTTCTTGCTGATGCTTTATATACTTTTTTTTTTTAACTAACCTAAAATACCCTAACCAGGCATCTGGTTCTAATTGTTTTCATACAGCATTCCTAAATCGTGATGTTTGTATTTGCCCCCGGTTGTGTCCAATGTCTTCTGTTTTGTTTTTCTTTCATTTTTCCCCCCAAACTCACCCCCCCCCTTTTTTTTAATTTCCTTTTATGGTGCTGGTCGTGATCTTGTAGCAGTCATATTAATGCAATGCTACCTCTGTCTAACAGATCCCTGCACATACTCTTGAGCCCTTCTTCTGTGAAATATCTGTGTCCAAATCTTTCAGGCTTTTTTCCTGATAACACTATTAAAATACTAGGCTTCATGTACAGTTGTAACAGATACGTCTTAATCTCAGGAAGAGTCCCAGTTGAAGGGAAGTTATAAACAATAATTAACTAATGTATTCAATTCTGTTCCTTTTACAATATAATATTTGTTAAATGGATCTTTACACTGTGTGCATAAATAAATGTATTTTATTGAGTAATTGTCTACTGTGAATTTCATTTACTGATGAAAGTAATGTCTTTTAATTATTTTGTACTTGCTACTTGTAGCTGAAACAGTTTTTGCAATGTATATACTAAAAATAGATGTATTCTATCCATGAAGGTAATTTATTTCCACATGACACTTAACAGTTTAATATGAGCCATGTTTTTTAAATATCTCGTTGCTAAGTAGCAAAATGTGATTCTAAACATTGAACATGCATGTTTTGAGTGGTACTCACAGAACTTAATTCCTAATGCTTTTGAGCATCAGAGAACTAAAGGAGAACACTGCTATTATTGATAAAATTTACAGATGATTCAGTGATTGGAAGAACATTTTAACAGCAGGGGATCTGGATCACTAGCTAAACTGGAAATAAAGAAAAAGTTTTAACTTAGGTATTTTCTAGTCCAAAGTTACAAGTTTAGAAACAGCAAGTGCTAGTTATGTTTACAGGAGCAACTCCTTTCCTGGGAAAAGTGACAGAAAATGGCTTGGTAAGAAAGAAAAAAAGTTATGTTGGATAATAGATTTCTGTCAGCAAATACTTATGGCCAGTAAGATCTTTAGATTTTTAAAAAGTAATCATAGGTACAAAAAGACTGTATAATCTCTGCAGTTGCTATTAATATGACTGTAATTGGAATATTGTATCTGCATCTTGTGTCAACAGCTGACATCACCTACAATTTTAATATACTTTTTTAAAAAAAATAGGCATGATGAGAAGAGCCATACTTAGAAATGAACAATCAAATTTATTTGATTTATTTAACATATCAAAGAGAAGATTAAAGGATGTAGGAACAGGACCTTACAAATTTTAGCACAGCTGAAGCAATCTGCAGATTTGATGGTTGCTAATGACTTACAAAAATACCAAAATGACCAATCTACATTGGCTTCAGGGCTAAAGTATTACAGTTGTGTTAATGTGTTATGATGAAAAATTTTGAAAGCCTTTGTCATCTTGCCGTCAGAGAACTGGTTAAAGAATAATAATAATGGAAGTCGCAAGGAGGACACCTGATCTAGGAAGCTTTAGCTGAGTGCTTTTGACTGTTTCAAATCTCTCTCTTTGTAACATAATTAAAGCTCAAATTGTGTGTGGAGGAAGATGAATGTGTGTTTTTTCTTTCTTTCTTCTTTTTTTCTTTTTTTTTTTTTTTTTAACTGCTACTACCTGGTAACAACTCCATTTGTGGTTCATCTAGCCTGTTGGCTTGTGCACTACACAAGGGAACGGGAGTGGCCATCTGTTTTCAGAAAAGGAAAATCATTTTTGTTGCATATGTGAAACAGGCATTTATTATAAAATCTATGCTCTTTCTGAGACACTGTTACGGAAGGCATGAAACCTAGCAAAGTCATAGGCTTGTTCAGAGAGTAATGCCCCAATTAGAAGATGGTTATCTGTTAATGACATCAGTCATCCACTGTTAAAATCCTGGTTTTGTTTTCTGATTTCAAGTGGAGAACTGAATTGGTATGTTTCCTGGTTCTCATTGTGGCTGAAGATGGTTTGGATTATTAACTGTTTTGGTAATCTTGAACTGGCTTTTTTTTGTTGTTAATTATTAAAATGGAAAGGATCATGTAATGTAAGCAAGATTTTAACTACAGTAGCTGTCTCCTGTCTTTGCCTTCTCTGAGAAGGGTTGGATACCATTCATGTTCTCCTGAAGTCTAGCATGGGTAGGTGGGGAGCTGTGGAAAAGTTGTGCTGTTGTACTATGCAGAGAGAAGTAGTAGTGCAACTGTGAGGAGTGGGAGAGGAATTTGGCTCTGGACCCTTTTGCTTCCCCTCTGCACAGTTTACAAGAAATACTTTTGTTCATTTAGATAACTGATGTGTTTGAAGGAAGGGGGAGCTCAAAGCTGACTTGAAAGTGCTAAGTAGCAGCACAGTTCTCAACCATCAGAGAACATAACTTGGGTATAACCAGCTCCACTCTGATACAGGTTGTGTAGCTATGCACCACCTGAGTTAATATACAGAACACATCCATGCTGCGATCTATTAAAAAAAAACAAACAAACAAAAAAAACCACAGAGCTCACAGGACTAGATAGTGAGGGAGAGACAGAGGAAGAGGAATCGTGCAGTGATGATGCAAGGTGACTTTGCAGCCATCACTGGTGGAAGCTGTGCCTGCGCTGAATGAGGGGATGGGGGGATTTCAGGCTAGGATTTGACTGCTTGGTTTTGCAAAGGCTGTTTTAAAATGGTTGAAACATTTGACTCCAAAAACGGCGTCAGGACAATAATTGATGAAATGGGCATTGGATATTATAAAATATAATTTCTGGAAAGATTTATACTAAGAATTACCCAATATAAGTTGGGAATAAATTTCAGATGAGCCAGTTCCTCCTCAAACATAGTTTTAAAACTTGATAATGGTAGTAAGTATTTTTTTTTTCTTTTTAAAGCCTCTTATCTGAAATGCTGCTGAAACCAAAATTTGTCCCTTTACCAGCTTCTAACCTGGAGTCTGCACTGAAATCTATGGGAACTTTACTGCATACACCCTGCCTCAAGGAACTTGGTGGCAATACCAAATGTGTAATCTAACTTTGATAATGTTTTACACATACCCTCAAAGGTCTCCTGGTTCGTGTCCAACAATACTTATGCACCATTGGTACATGCAAACCACGGTTATTCCAAGAAGAATCATTTTGAACATGCATATTTAAGGTGTTACGCCTCTCAAATAATAGGAAACATACCCAACTTCTTTCAGAAAAACCTGTTTCACAAAGTTTCAGTGTATACTAGAAGTTCGGGAAGTCTCTGTGTTACTTAAGATGCTCATCTGCCCGGGTCGGTTTGTTTTGCTCCATACCTGTAGATCAGAACAAGTTTCTGCAAACCATTTTTCTGTTTCACTTATGCCCAGTTGTAAATGATGTAGTCAACTTTAACTCTTTACCTTCCAGAACAAATAATGATAAAAAATATCTTTACGAAGCACTTGTTACTCAGTATTTTTAAAAGTTTAGATTTGCTGAGCAGCCAGATTTAGAGCTAACAGTTGTGGGAAAATAGCATAAATGAAACAGGCAGTTTCTGCCTATTCAAATCTTTCCAGATAATTCAAATCATATAGAAGAACCGGAGATTTTTTGCACAATTCCTTCCACAATTAACAACAGTGCGTTTTTTTCCAAAACATATTATGAAAATGCTGGAGATATGCAAGTTGAGATATAGAAGTTCTGTTGAGCAGTGCCAGGTGTCCCAGTCTCACTAAAAATGGTCCCTGTACTCTGTTCAGGATGTTTTAGGATGTTTCATGATGACTCTGATGCCTGACCATTCGCTGTCCAATGCTTAATTGGACCTCACTAAGTACAACCCTCAGGCAACTTGTCCTCTAGTCTTTCCTGCCTTCTCATTCATCTGTTTTTATTCAAGGTAAGATATCCTACCTTTTTTCATCTAATCCCTGTTTCTCTCTGTTTGATACAAGACACTTTCAGGCTTTCTCCTGCTTAGCCTAACCATTTCCAGAATCTCTCTAAATCTCAGTTTCTCCTTTTAGTCCTTCAATTAATATTGCAATATATAACCTGTTGCTGCTTCACCTCTTCTTTGTCTCTTTAAGTTCAGAAAGCTAGTTTATTCTCTTGCTACTATTCAAGCTGCTATTTATGTTCCATGTACCATAAACATCTTGAATCACTCCTTAAATATATTTCATTATAACATTTTTTTTCCTCCCTCTTCTCCCTAACACTATTAGAGCCCTGGTCAATCTTTATTTCTTTATATTCCTCCCTGAGCATTTTTTCCTCACAGTGTCCGTCATCACTGGTGGCACTATAACCACTTCTTTTACCCTACAGAAATAATAGATAAGAATAATACCAACTGACATCCAGCACTGGATAAAGTTCCTTGGTTGCTTCTGGTTGGTCTGAAGTAACTAGTGGTGACACAAGCTTGGGTTCCCAGCTGAACCTTTTTATTCCTCCCTCACAAATCCACATGTCTTAACAGCATTAGCTGAAACAAGTTATTATGCATTAGTAGTTAGATTCTTACTTCATAGCTGTAGTCATGAAGGGTGATCTAACTGGTGTTTCAGGTACACCCTGGTTCTCTAGTGCTTCTTTCTTGTTTCTCACACAGGTGCCTTTGGGGCCTCCTTGGGAATCAAAGAAAAATCCTGTATGTCCCCCCAGATTACTACTTCAGGCCATCTTTTAGCTGTATCTGTAGACAACTGCATAAAGTTCCTATGGAAATTATCAAAGGGAGATCAAGGACCCCACAGTTACTGCTTGCCAATGAGAGGGCTGACGGGGAGAACCAGCAACATTTCTGTGGCTTTAGAAATTTAGTAAGTTTAATCTTGGGAATTTCAGTAAAATGCCAACAAATCCATTATATTGACAAGTTCTCAACAGCTTAAATGATTTGGTGGAATAAGCAGTACCAGAGGATGGAAGGTGAGTAGCTATTCTCAGTTTCATCCAGTGGGAGACATTCAGGTATTTCACAAGTTGCAGTACTGTGCAATAATGGCAACAGTATAAAGCTGAAATCCATGAGGTAATTTTGGATTTGGAAAATAAAAAGGAAGTTTGTTAAAACATCTTAGTAGAGATATTATGAAGGAAGTGACAAGATTGAAAACACTGCAGTTGACAGTGAACTTCTTTCATAGCAGATTATTTTAACTTATTAAAAAAAAAAAAAAAGATTCTCTTTTTGTGTAGTCTATTTAAATGTATTCAAAATAAGAGGATTCTAACAATTCACTTCAGATAGTCCTGAAAAACAAGTTCTACAGATCCATTTTAATGTAAGTAAACATCAGTAATCTAGTCCCTTTTAATAGTTAATACAGGTTGTAATTTAACTAAGCCTCTGCTACTGAACAGTCTTCCTAATACCTCCTTTTTCTCCAAACCTAGCTTCATATGAAGTGGTCAAGAGTCAAGCATCTGATTTTTGCTGCGGATGTGTCTGAGTCGGAGTGCTGAACGATTTCAGTGATTCATCATAGTCCCCTATACACTGCATTATGGCATCTCTGTGGTGTACTGAAGCAGAAGGCACCATCCAGCACATGACATTCAATTGGCTTCTACTGATTGATAGTCAGGCCCTATGTGAGCCTTCTCCATTTCTTTGTACCCCATCCATACTGAAAGTGAAGATTCAGGAAAATGTAAACTGATTTTTACAGTATTTCACTGGACTCTTGCAAAGTACAGTAAGTTCTTCGTGTACTTTAATGTTGGAGGGTAAAACTTGAGGCCTTCTATTCGCATGAGTCAAGTCTACAGAGAGGAAGAAATATTTCAAGAGTAAGAAGAAAGAAGAATGTGGTAGGAAATTGTCTGCCAGTTTTGCTCTCATATTTCTTGCAGGCTTAAACTAAAACCCCCTGGAATAACTATAAAGAGCTGTAATATGTTATGGATATAACCCATTATAGTACCCTTTAGACTTTTAAGGAGATGTGAAAGAAAACACAACCATCAAACAATAAAATCTAAAGGAGATAAGGTTTTATATAATCTTATCCCATGTGCATCAGCCCATTGGAGATTCTCACAGTACCTTTTGAACCAACAGACCAGTTTTGGCCAAAGTAAATATGTTCTTAAAAGTTTATTAAAAATCAGTGGATGAAAGCTCCAAATCAGGGCCCCCGGGAAAGGAAAGGCTACGCTGGTTTTCTGTTCTGTTTAGCTACAGGCCTGTCAATCATTGCAGGCAACCCAGAACCAACCACAGAGACAGCTCACCCTGCAAGTTGTTAAGGTCTGTGGAAGAGGCAGTAGGAGAGAAAGACAGACTGCAAAGATTGCAGGAAACATTTCTCCTTTGTTTTGCTTCTCATAACAATTTGATTCAGCCATCAGTAATGGTTACTGAGAAGTGCTAGCAGGCTTTCAAAGCCACCTTCTCAGTAAAGTTCATGCTCCTATTAAAGATTCAGTGGGATTCTGCACAGTGAAAAAATGTGAGTAAGTCTTAGTGGACTGAGACTGTAATCTAGTAATGTATGTATGAGTGTTTCCTCAGTTTTAAAGATTAAGCTGCTGCTCAGCCCCACTAGTGACTGGCAGGTTATGGAAGGATCCAGTTCTCAGAGGTCTGAGGGCTAAGCTCTGCTACAATTACATAACCACCCTCCTCTCTCAGAAAATGCTGATTCTAGAGCACAATACTTTATCTTTTACTAGATGCACATACTGTGTCCAAGATAGGTGATTTTTACTGTTGCTGCATTGTTTCACTTCAGAAGATTTAGACATTCCAAAATACAGTGCAAGGAAAATTTAAATATATTCTGCATCATTTTGCAGTTTTAAATTGAGACATTTCTGAATAAAGCAGGCCTCATTGTAATAATTAATTTCTTCCCAGACACTCTTTTCATTTGTGTAGAATTTCACAGTTTCACTAAGCAGGAAGACAGCCTGATTAGTTTGATCTTGGAAAAAAATCACCTTTTTAGACAGAATTGTTTTAACTGATACTTTTGTCTTTCTATAGATCTTCTAAGATGGAGAAATCCTCTGCAAAGGATATCTTGATATTGTGATGAGGCTGAGCAAATCAATATCTAAGACTTGCAGCACACACCTAAGGTATAAGGTTGTTATTTGGAGTGGATAAATTAAAGAACTCAGTGATTAATTCAAGCTTTACAATTACTTATTTACTCTAGCCTTTTGAGTAACAGATCACTGGACTTCCATGAATTAATTTGCTTCAAGCCCAGTAGATGTTGCTGAATTAAAACATCTTTGTCGAATAAAAATCTAACATTGATTTAATTCTTTTTATGATGGACAGTTTTTGATAGATTATTCCAAATGTTAACATCTGCACAGCTAGCTGATGAGAGCATTATTTATGGTCTGAATTAGCTTAGTTTCCTTTCACAGCCATTGAACCTCCTTATACCTTCAACAGCTAGCTTTGGCACTTATAAATTGTCATCGAGACTTCGATCATTTAGATAGATCGAGCTCTTAGGGTGATTAAGCAAACTATAACAATCTTTTTAACTTTCCTCTCTATTTGAGTTTTTTCTTTTCTTTCTGTCTTTGGACACATTATTCTAGTAGTTGTTTTCACTGACAGCATATATACAAGTAACATGATAATGTTGTTTCTATTTGGTAGCCTCCTGTTTTCACACCAGGATTACCAGAATGATCTCTACATCTGTCTCCACATTTCCATTTCCTGCAAACTCTTTTGGCTGTCTTGGCTGTATGACCTGTGTTCTCAGTGTCAGGACTCATCTGCTTGCTTCTGACTGAGGCAGCTATAGACATTCTGCCTGTGATGAAGCTGTTGATCTCAACTAATTCATTGGCACGCCTGCTCGTGTGTCAAGTTTGCATTCCCATTGGACAAATTAGCAGATGTTAAGCCTCTTCGTCTGAGCTCTTTTTTAACTGAGACACTGTAGCTGAGAAATGATGGATTTTTAAACCACTCTTCAGCTGTAATTGACTGTGTGAGTTCTGCTAGTCTATTCCCCAAAGAAAAGATGGCGAACTTAAACTGCTATTGAAAGAACTTTGATCTGACATATCATATAAATATTTGGTCTGTATATATCACATACAGCTCCTTACTCATCTATGTGAAAATAGGGAGTAGGAGGCATGCATTTTTAGAGAAAAGTCTTTACACATGAACACATTTTTAAATAAAACCATTATTCTATAGTTATAGGTAGTATCCACACTTTTCTGGCCAAGAAAACGTGTTATAGCTATTTCATTAAAAAGAAGACACATGGAAAAAAGCTTGCTCTCTTAAGGTAGCATTAACTGAGAACTCTTTGTCAGGAAAGCAGCTCATAGACCATCATTAGACTAATAAAGCTGAATGAATCAAACAGTTATGACTTGTGATGTGCCAGATCCATATCAAAAGAGCTGGGCTGTTATAGTGATCAGCTGGAGAGGGCAGCAAAAAACACAAGGCACACTGCTCATCCAAGTTTATTGTGAATCTTGCCCGGAAGACTCTAGACAGTAGAAATACAGGAACATTTAGAAAGAAATTGCAAATAAATTTACAGTAAAACAATTCAAATAAACAGGTAGGTCACCAAGGTCTTCAGTTTACCAACACGAGGCTACCACAAGACTTCCGCAGTCAGTCATTTCCAGTGCAGCAGCTACTTGACAGAAAATACTCATCCTGCAATTAAACAGTTTTAGCCATTGCTGATCATCCAGTGATTACTTAACATAGAAGGACAGGTAACCTGCTGCTGCAAACACGTATTACTGTGCATTACCTCACTGTTGGTAACTGCTTGCCTAGCAAGAAGTTGTTGGGAGAACAACATTTGTCTCTGTGCGTGGGGAGGGCATTAACAATGATCAGGGTTGATAAGCTTGTTTAATACTCCTGTTATGTCCACTCCCTCTTGCATTTTGCAATGCCCTCAGGCTCAATTCTCAAACTGCTCCAACAGTTCACTGCTTGTCTCCCCTTTCCTGTGACTGCGAAGTACCACATCCTCACGTCTACCTTCTCTCTTCCCTACCGCAACGGTCCCTAGCCTATGCCTCTTCTCTTCCCCATGCTCTGTCCACAAGACCCTATTTTCAAAGCTGCCAAGCTACCAACTTTTGTTTTTCATGGCCCTTATCCAACACTATGCCAGGCTCTACGGCTTCTTACTCCTGATCTCTCCATGCTATATGCCTTTTTAATCCTTCTGCTGATATTTCTTTCCTTATGTCTTGACCCACTCGCACTTCACAGGGCATGTTGTGTAAGATGCTTTAAAAGATGAAGTGAGAGTGGCTAAGTGGTCTGCTTTTCAGAGCAGGCTATGACAGCTGTGGCAGATACAGTTTGCTTTCCTGCTGATGGGATAATAGCTAAAGGGAATCTTCTACAATGAAATCCTTAATCTTATACAATTAAAGCTTAAAAGAGATATTTCTGCACACAAGGAACAAAATTTAAGCTGCACACAGGATGAGACCTTACATGTATTTTTTATTTAACATTTCTCAACAGCTAAGCAATGTTTCTTCAGGGGCTGACAACCCTGAAGGAATAACTGGTTTGACATCTTACCTGCTTTTAACCCAAACCTATTGCCAGATGCGCCACAGGCTGTCAAAAGAGATCAGGAGCTAATTCAGCAGAAATGCACTAAATTGGGGAAGAAGTATGAAATTCAACCTATACATGTCTATAGCCATAAAAACATTTATGTGACTAGTTTTGTGAGCTGCTGTGCAATGGAAACATTAAGCACCATCTGGTGACTGCAGAAGCTGTGCCATGGGTGATTTACATCGCAGTTTTCTCTACTGCCTGAAAGAGAGAACAGAAAATATGACCTGTAAAACCCAAGGAAATTTTGAATGGAAAGTGTTTAAAATATATGGATTTTGTTTTGTGTATGAAGAGTAGTGCTAACATTTGAGGAAAGGATAGCTGAGAGGCCAGAGGTAGTTAACAGAGTAAGAAGTGTAGAGCGCCCAGGTTAGGTGATGGAGTCATCAGGCAAGCAAATGTTTAATGTATAGTTCTGAACATCTTCTCTGCTCAGTACATTACAAGCCCCTGCAGAGGAAAAAGAAAAAAAAAAAAGCCGTAAGAGAGGAGACAAAACTGATTATGGAAAAAAAAAAATCTATACATATGTTTTAGATATAATATTTTTTAGTTGAAAATATGTGAACTATCTCTGTTATGGAATGCCTCTGCAGTGAGCTCTGTGGTATTTATTGTTTTTGTTTCTCATACAGAAAAAGAACTAGAAAAGAACTGGAAAAACAAAAAGAGTAGAAGTTTGATTTTTGAGTTTGGGGAGAGTTTTGATGTGAAACTTGTTGGTCCATGTTAAACTGGACAGATGGTAGAAAACAAGTACAAAATGACTTTAAACCAAATTTCAACCCTTTGTCAATGTTACTTCACTCAAACTCAGTCATACTATAGTTAAAATTTAGGTTATGTTCACTTGTGTGTCTAACAGACTCTTGATTTTCATTTTGTTGTGATTTAGTATATATGCAAAAGAAAATAATATTACCAAATATTTATTTCTGAGGTTTTTAGTTCTGCTTTGTTCCTGTGAAAACGTTGTTTATTTTTGTACTATAGATTTCCCTAATAACTCTTAGCTATTTCATTTACTGAATTGTGTTATTTCATTTTAGTATATTGTAAGTTAAGCGCTGATGGTGTTAGAATGGCACTTTAACAGAATCACAGAATCACTAAGGTTGGAAGGGACCTCTGGAGATCATCTAGTCCAACCTCCCTGTCAAGCAGGGTCACCTACAGCATGGTAGACAGGGTTGCATCCAGGTGGGCCTTGAAGATCTCCAGAGAAGGAGACTCCACAACCTCCCTGGGCAACCTGGTCCAGTGCTCCGTCACTCTCACAGGGAAGAAATTCCCCCTCACGGTCAGGCGGAACTTCCTGTGCTTCAATTTCTGCCCATTGCCTCTTGTCCTGTCACATGGGACAACTGAAAAGAGCTTGTCCCCGTCCCCTTGACACCCTCTCTTTGGGTACTTGTACACATTGATAAGATCCACCCTCAGTCTTCTCTTCCCCAGGCTGAAGAGGCCCAGCTCTCGCAGCTGTTCCTCACAGGGCAGGTGCTCCAGCCCTCTGATCATCTTCGTAGCCCTGCACTGGACTCTCTCCAGTAGCTCCATGTCTCTCTTGTAGTGGGGAGCCCAGAACTGGACACAGCACTCGAGATGAGGCCTCCCCAGGGCTGAGTAGAGGGGCAGGATCACCTCCCTCCACCTGCTGGCAACACTCTTCCCAATGCACCCCAGGAGACCATTGGCCTTCTTGGCCACAAGGGCACATTGCTGGCTCATGGTCAACTTGTCATCTTCCAGCACTCTCAGGTGCTTCTCTGCAGAGCTGCTCTCCAGAAGGTCAGCCCCCAGCCTGTACTGGTGCCTAGGGTTATTTTTGCCTAGGTGCCGGACTCTGCACTTGCCCTTGTTGAACCTCAGGAGGTTCCTCTCCACCCAACTCTCCAGTCTGTCCAGGTCTCTGTGAATGGCAGCACAGCTCTCAGGTGTGTCAGCCGCTCCTCCCAGCTTGGTATCATCAGCAAACTTGCAGAGGAGGCACTCCGTCCCCTCATCCAGGTCGTTGATGAAAAAGTTGAACAGGATGGGACCCAGTCCTGAGCCCTGGGAGACGCCACTAGCCACAGGCCTCCAGCTGGACTCCACGCCACTGATGACGACCCTCTGAGCTCTGCCTTTCAGCCACTTCTCAATCCACCTCACTGTCCACTCGTCTAGCCCACACTTCCAGAGCTTCTCTAGGAGGATGTTATGGGAGACAGTGTCAAAAGCCAAGGTACACAACATCCATTGCTCTCCCCTCATCAACCCAGCCAGTCATTCCATCATAGGAGGCTATCAGATTGGTTAAGCAGGATTTCGCCTTGGTGAATCCATGCTGGCTACTCCTGATCACCTTCTTTTCTTCCACATGCTTAGAGATGACATCCAGGATGAGCTGTTCCACCACCTCTTCAGGGATGGAGGTGGGGCTGACTGGCCTACAGTTGCCTGGGTCCTTCTTCTTGCCCTTTTTGAAGACTGAAGTGACATTGGCTTTCTCCCGGTCCTCAGGCACCTCTCCAGTTCTCCGTGACTGTTCAAAGATGATGGAAAGCGGTCTGGCAACATCATCTGCCAGCTCCCTCAGTACCCGTGGGCGCATCCCATCCGGGCCCATTCCAGCGTCGTCATGATGGCCTGCTACTGTGCTGTCATGAATCTGCCCCCGCTGCTTTCATCTTGTCCCAGAGGTTGTTATGTACTCTGCAATGTCCACATGAACTGATACCTCTTTTGTGCTGCTTCCAAATATGGTACAAAATCATTTCTGGGGTGTGGACCTCGAAAATTGCAGAATATAGTCAGAACTGAGAGTGGTCATTCATGATGATAGGTTGACAAGGCATGGTGGCAGACCTTGTGAGCTCTTGTCTGAAATGGCTATCAGGGCTAGCAAAAACACGAGGGAAAAGCTGATGATCTCACTGATCCTCCTCAGGACTCGCTGGGATTTCAGCCCTTTCTTGGAACAGTGGATTGATCACATTTGGACCAGCTGAGAGAGAGAAGGAAGGAAAACTTCTCTTGCATCAGGCACTCCAGATAGCTGTGGACGTGCAGAGGTAGCTGACTATGATTGAGCATCTCCAGTAGCACACCAAACTGTTTTTTTTCTCTGGCTGGAGAGCACACTAGGCCACATCATCTGCAGAACGAACAGAAATGGCACTCCAACACGTCCCTCAATGCCTCGTCTGTTTGCCAGGTGACATCTGGAAGCAGCCAGAGGTTCTTAATCCATTTGTAACTTAGGTCTGACTATTAGTGGCACATCAAGGAAGTACCATAGCATAATACCACCAATACAAGAGGTAAAAATTAACTCATTCTCTCTCAACTCCTCTGAGCAAATTTCATTTTGTCTGCAGTCCAATCTGCAGACTGCTGCAGAGCCATATAGGTCACCAGTGCTGACCTGAGTGCTGCCAGCTGCCCCAGGCTCTTGGGTAGTTAATACACCATCCTGCCTGGTGGTCTTCTTGAAGAACAGTCTGGTACACCATCTGCCTAGGATAGGATTTGCCAAAAAATGAGCCTAGCCTAAGCTCCACATACACAACTGCGGTGTCTGAGAAGAGCATGGCTCAGGAGCCTGTATCTAGGCAATGGTGCAATAACAATTTGACTCCAAATGCTACCTTCACACACACATACTGAGGGTGAAACACCAGTCCCTGCTTCCCACACAACACCAGGCCTTGGCAGTAATAAGCTTCTAGTGCAAGGCTAGGGGAAAAATGGCCTTGAATGTCATGAAAATTTAGGCAAATCATGACCAGGTGACATGGGAAAAGGGAGAATTTCCCAAAAAACAAATGCTCTTCCAGTTTCATTGGAAAGTTTTGAAAAAAAAAGGTGCAAGATCAACAGCTCCTTGGCTCATTTTTATGCTTTTCAGTAACTATTTTGTTCAATTAATAAAATATTTTTGTATAGTTGCTTTTTTATCTCCTTAGGAATCTCTAAGGCTCTTCCTAACTTGTTTTTGCCCCACTCTGGTCTTGAGCAGTGTAGTAGCATTGGCATCTCCTCTGTGAAAGGATAACTTCATGGATATAGGATAAAGGGTCCAGGATCCTGTGTGTGGCTGGTATCAATGGACTATCTCTGTGAAGAAGGTAGCAATGGAAATGGATAACCGCCAATGGTAGATGGCTCCCTCCCACAGGGCTTTTACCTGTGGCTGTCCAGTGGACCTTAATTGTTCAAGCTACTCAGCCGCGTAACCTGTAGATGCAGACTGGGCCACAGTGCAGATGGATGCTTTTCATAGTGCTGATGTTTGTGTGCCACGGTGGAACAAAGTGCCTCCTAGCATCCAAATGTGTAATGTGGTCTAAATAGTCAGTACGTCTTCTGACCAGCAAGCTTTGTAATATCAGGAGGTTTTGTCCATTCATATTGATACATATTGATTTATATATCCCAAGGCACCATAACGAAGCAGACTTTGCCAAAGCTTTAGAATTCAGACTGGAATAACTCCAGTTAGCATTTTTTGACTTTTTTTTTTTTTTTTAATTCTTTAATTAAAAAAGAAATTACTCATAAAAACTCCTGCAGAGGCCCAGAAAGACAAATTAGATTCTTTCAGAAATTAAGATCTGCAAAAAAGCAAAAATATCCAACCAGTCTGACTTGCACAGACAGTGCTCATCCATAGATTTATCCTGCAGCTCTTCTAAAGGCTTCTCTACCAAATAAAAGTGAAGTAGTAGTGCTCAGCTCCTAGAGGCAGCGTCCCTGTGGGACTTACAGGAGCTATCATTCCCAGATAAGGTGGTACCTGGCTGGGTCATGGGACACAGAATTGGTTATGTGGTTCCTCGTCTACCCTGTGGCTGAATTTTGCCTTATCAACTTCCTGAGCAGCTAGGCCCAGCCATGAACTTACTGCAGGTTACTCAAAAGCCATTCCCAGAAGCTGTAAGGCCAAAACCCTTTTAATCTCTCCAGTAAACATTGCCCAAGAGAGGCAGGATGTGGGGCGTACGAGAATAGGTCAGGAAATGAGTTTGGGTCTCTTCCTCAACTTTAAAACCTAAGTCCAAATCTGGTTTAAGGAAGCTGTGAGGGATGCAGTTTTACTTAATTTGTAGGTTATGAGGCCCTAAATCCAGTAAATAGGATAGGGTCTGTGGGGTCATGGATGGGTATGGGAACAAACAACTTTCGTCGTTCAAAAGTGTTACACATCGGTACCTGTGACAGGCTGATTAAAATCACAGAACTTTACTTGCTGTACATCCTAATTTATGCATAATCAATTTTTACAACTTAATATCGAAAAACAGCCTATAAGAAATAAAATGAACAAAATCTAATAGTTGCCCCACTCTCCTTATTCATTAACTTGTTAAGTTATATCCTTATAAATGATTTATAATTATTACAACAATGTTTAAACACAGGACATGAGTAAGCTCTATGAATATGTATCTTCATAATAAGAACAACATTCAAAAGCTTAATAATAGAAATACTGTAGCTAATCCATAAAACATTTAAGACCAGAACTCTCCTGATTTGCAAGTGCTCAGAAGAGTCTTGGGAGCTGTCTCCAACTATTTTGAATGTAAAAGACATTTCCTGCTCTATCTCATTAAAATTAAGTCTTAATTTTAGAGTGGCATTATAATATGGCACAACAAAATAAGTTAAAGGATAAATAAATGTAATGAAATGTTGTCTTCTGCATGAGAACTCACATGTGATATTCTGGTTAGAAAGTTCTGACCTGTCTGTACAACTGTTCTCATTGTAGAAACAGTATGGTCATGACCTCCAAGGTCCATGTTCCTGGCTCTGTTCGAAGTGGCCTGTGGAGCACCTGCCTTTCTGAATCCCACCAAGGCATCCCAGCTGTGATGCCCCACAGCTCAGGCAGCTTAATTCCCAAATTTGTTTTGAAGGAGTAACCCACTCTCTTTTCTTCACCATTTTCCCTTTTTGCTTTGAAACTATAAAAACAAACATGAAAACAACTTTATCTCCTGGGAAAAAGTGCTGAAACCTTCCCTGTAGTTTATGGTGACACTGCCAGCATTACCTGACACAGTGATACTCCCTGGGGACAGTTGCAGGGGAGGGTTTCAGGCAGCCCCTTGCCTCTCAAGCCTTCCTGCAGTACTTTATTGTGCAGTAAACCCCTCTCCGAGCAATACTTAGGATTCATGGACATAAAGAACCGCAGAGTGAAGTTGTTCGTTTGCTGCCATCTTGCGTGAGAGCCGAAACAGCACGCTCCCCTCTCTCGGTGATGAGGGAAACGCAAACGCAAGCAGGAGGAGCGGAGGGGTACAAACGGGGTCTGCAGAGCGAAGTCTGAGAGCTGAGCAGGCGAATCGGGATGCTGGAGACCGGGAGTCCTGCGAGGGCCTCCCCGAGCTGCAGCGGAACTGCTTGCTGCCACACAGAAATCTGAGCTGGGAAGCCAAGGGGAGGCTGCTGGAATGGGACCGTGGCAGAACTGGGCTCGTTTTTTCCCCTGTCTCGGTAGCATTTCCAGAAACATCACCCATGAATCCACTGGTAAATTATGAGGGTCTTTTTAGTAGGTCTTAAACTACTCAGTTTAAATCACAGCAATCCTAAAACTTCAACCAAAGTTTTCTGCAGAAACCACTTTTCCCTTTGTAGAGGAGTCGAGAGGACTGGTGCGCACGTGGAGACGCTCTGTCTCTTTGTATGTTAATCCTGGCTTGTTACCGAGAAGGGGACACTCTCTATGTATGTGTCAAAACTCTGTTACCTGCTTCAAAATGACAGAAGCCCCCAGCAGTGCAGTAGTGACATATCTGTTAGCGGGATACAGGCTCCTGACACGACTCTCCTTTACAGTCCTACTGGCCAGCCCTTTGATGCCTCAGTAAAATCTTGATTGCCGTGTGGGTCACAAAATACTCAGTGCTTTTGTCTCCTGGCTGTGGAGAACAGGGCTCGGACCATGGCCATGGACCTGTTTACGAGGACACAAGCCAGATGCAGCTGCAGACCCAAACCCAAGCCGTATGTCAGACTTGGCTGTTCCCCAGGCTTTGTTCACAACAAGGAGCTACATCCGAACTTCCTACCTGGCCCCAAGGCCAGCATCTCCAAACCTCCTGCTGATCCCCTGAGATACAGAAGCCCCAGGCCATAGTGTTTTCAGCTGCTGCTCCTCTCGCCTGTCTCTCTGCTTGTCCAGGCAGCTGGACAAGATCCTCATCTTGAGAAGGGAAGATATATTGTTTCTCTGCTAAATAGACTGGTATGTTGCTAGGCGAGATCAGGAGTCACTCAGAAAGTGCTGTGCCAGATACACCACATGCATACTTAAAACGAGAGCCTGCTGAAAAAGCTGAAGATGTAGCTCTTTACCTGCAGAGTGACTCCCTAGAGTGAATGGTGGAAGTGGTTCTTTCCAAACTCTCTCTTTGCATCACTTCAGTGCTTTTCAAGAATGATACCGTTAAAAAATCCTCTGTCTGTTCTCCCATTTAAACTTAACTTGGTGCTCGAAATACTTCTGTAATGGAAGATATGATGATGTCTTGCCTTGCAAATGGATGTGGCAATGCTATTTTAGAATATGTAGCTGGCAGAAAGCTGATGTGGAACATCCATGACACAAATCTGCAGAATTTAAATTTCACAACTGTTTTCATTTAAAAAAATATGCTTTTTAAGCAAACACTTACTAAGACATTTATAGTGTTTCATTTCTTGGGAGAGCTAAAATGAGATTCAAGCTCTCAAAGAATCCCTAAAATCTTGTCATTTATCCCACGTGCCTGAGGCTACAATATGCTCAATCATTTCTGTGGACTTCGCTGTATGATAAATTTAAGGCCCAAGTTCTTATTTCTATTAATGCTGTATTAGTGTCAAGGGGTCATTAAGTGAATTCTACTTTGTATCAAGCTTAGAAAAGGAGCATGAAAATAAGAAAGCAATCGTAGACAGGCACATGGTAATTTTCTCTCTATTTTCTGAAGAAAAACATCTTAAATGGAGAAGAAAAAGGCGGATTTGCTGGGTTCTGATCATTACCCTGGATATAAGTGCAAGGCTGTATTTACTCAGAGCATTTAAGGATAGATGATATCATTAGAGCATGTAATCTAAACTCCTGTACATCACAAGCTGTTAACGTTCATACAGTCATTCCTTTATCAGGCTTCATAACATGAGTTTGACTAATGCAGTTTCAGAAAGTCATTTAATGTGTATCTTGAGGCCTAAGGAAAGAAAGAATTTGCTGCTTTCATTAGGAGCTTGTTCCAGTGACTAATCTCGGTCTTAAAATACATGCTTTTTCTACTACTTGAAGTAGTCTAATTTCACTTTTTATGTTGCTTGTTACATTTTGCTTGCTAGATTAACAAGTCTATTAGTATTTCCTCCCTGGGAAAATACCAATATTCTGTAATCAGATAATTTGCCAGATTTTTATTTTCCCTTTTTTTTTTTTTTTGATTAGATTAAATCATGCTCATTCTGTGAGGCATTTTCTCATATATTTAATATAACTTCTGTGACACTTTAAATTTGCCAATGTATTTTAAAGACCACATGAGAACTGTAAAAAATATCATTGAAGTTTCTTTAGGCTTTTTCTCAGCCGTTTTACATGTAAAAAGTTGTTTAAAATTGTTGTTTCTTTTCATCAAAGAAAAATTGAAAAAATTATATTGGAATTCAAATTTTCATTCAAAATTTGTCTCTGTTTTTTGTGTGTCTTACTTATTCATTTAATGATATACCACTATAGACAATTGAAATATTCTAACTTACAGGAGTTCTTAAATTAATTATGATGACCGCTAATAATGGTTGAAATATATTATTGTAATCTTTATAGAGCAAACTGTCTCCTACTATGTCATAAATAATTTGAGTGTTCATTAGTAAAACTACTTATGTCATAGAGTCAGATGGTTGCAATATAATATAAAAAGTTCATGTTCTGATCTGGAAAGGAACATAATTGTATTTTACATCCTACATATTTATATTGCCAAACAATGTAAAACAAATGATTTCAAGATTTATGTAAAAATGTGACAAAAGTTTTGAGGTTTGTTCCATATTAGGATGAAAACACATTTGGACTACTCATTTCCTAGAAACCAGCAATCTGAGATTTGAACAACTTTAATTGATATTCCATGTGTTCTTCTGTTATTAAGAATGCCACATATAAATTGACTTCCTTATTCTAATTTATTTTGCTCCTTTAATATATTAACATAATAGAATGATGTAAAGTGTTTTGTTACGGCATTGCAGTGGGAGATGAAGCTGTTTTAATCTGAAATAATCGATGCCTTTCAGTAGATAGCTTTGTTCTGTGGAAGTGGCCTGCCTGTGTCATTTCTGGAACTCTAATTTTGAGAAGGTATACATCCATTCCTGAAGACAGCCTGCTCTTTATTGTTCACCACTCAGCCAGTCTCCGAGTCACTGGCAAATTTGATTAATGTTGATTTTATATTTACTTCCAGACATTCTGGAAGATATTAAACTGTTTGAGTCCTGGTGCTGATTCCTGGAATAAACCCTACTAGAAACATCCTTGTTGATGATGATGCTCTTTTTTTTTCTCTTTTTGTTCTGGGTAGCTCATATCATTCATATCTTAATCAATTTAAATATGTGACACTGCATAGTGTTAATTGTTTTAATCAGAGTCCTGCTGCCTCATATGAAAATTGAAATATATTTTATGTCTGTTAAGTTACTGTTTCAGCCAGGCTTGTGATGAGGAAGGAGGGAAAGGAGGAAAGGAGGAAAGAAAGATGATGTTTTTCCTTGTGTCTGAAAGTGGACTGTTCTACACTTAAACATGCCAAGCTGGAACTCTAGTTCTCTCTATGCAAAGGAACAGTAGAACTGTCCTCTTAAAAGCCAACGTTGCTGCTGGTAACTCAGCTTAAAACTGCAGTATTTTGTACATTTCAGTTGAGATATTCTATAAGCCAGGTAAGTGAAAGGAAAATATGATCCTACTGGAGGTACATTTAACTGGAGTTAATAAACTGTTTGTGATTGTGATTAAGAGGAAAAAAAATTGCTGTTTGTTTAAATGTTTTTTCTCCTGTGTGTCTGTTCTTATGTGAAACTCTGAAAATCAGATTTGAGGATGAAGATAGTGACACAGGAGAAGTAGAATCTTCTGAACATGGGAAATTCTGTTTCTGTGTTACCTATCTTCCAGGAAGTAATAAAATTCACATCATTTTCTCCTCAGACAGGGAAGTGAGCAGATAAGATGTCATTGTCTGAAATATCCTTGTATAGAGTTGATCAAGTAATGCTCCATCACAAGGTTCAGTTTCATGGATGCTGAGATGGTATGCAAAATTGGCCTATTTTAGGAAAAATATTAGGCATAAATTTGATATTTCACTGTAGAATTGAAGTTTTTAATTTGGGTTTTTTTTTCAATTATTTTTCCTTTCTCATGTAGACAACACTTATTCAAAGAAAATAGTAGCACAATATAAGTAGTATTGGAGCCATACTATGCCAGTGTAGTACTAGAAAAGCCTATTTCTAGAAGGAAACTGCTGACAAAATTTTACAGAAGATACAGTCTACAGATGGTGGGAAATATTTGCTGTACCCTCTGCTCTCACTAGGATGTCCACTCCATTTTGACTCTTTCCTGGTGTGACAGCTAGGATCGTACTCTAGTTGATGACCCTCTCTTCGTAATTTGAAAATCTGTTTGTAGTCCATTAAAATAAATCCAGAAATGCCCCAGCTCTCCTCTAGGTAGATAAACATAACAAATATTTATTAATATTTCAAGAACAAGGACCTATCTCCATTTTTCCCCATCTCCAACCCAGAATGCACAAAATTATGTTACCATCCTCATTAGAGAAAAATTGCTCAGCATAGACTGTCACCAGCTGGGAGCAAAGCTGCCCTTACCGATTCTTCTGCTTGGCCATTGCATGTGTTGGTGGGCTTAAACATGGAAGTGGAACATGTGGATCCTTGGGGAAGAAGATACTAATATTTTCTCATGTCAGCTTTTATGTTGTGACAATTCATCCTATTTTTATCACAAATTCTCTTTTCGTTCTCAAATTGTACTTTTTTCTTCCCATATCAAATTAAAAGGTCTTTTCCCCCGTGATTCTGAAAGATGTAACAAATGCTTATGCCACCCTCAGGCAGTCCTCACAAATAAATGATAATTTGTTCTCCAGAGAGAAGACTGAGTGGCCATGTACCATGATCTGGTATCCCTGAGACTGCCTTACATTTGAAGAATACACTGCTAACACCTACTGACAGACTATGACTTATAGCGCATTATTGAAATTAAATTACTTCTGCAATATTTTGTGGTGGTTTTGATCTATTGCTTTTTTCCCCCCAAGTGTTGACATGAAGTGCATATCACCTAGAACTCTGAGTGGGGTATTTTTTGTAATTTGAATGAATAACAACAAATAAATAAAATGAGAAAAATGTATTCTATGATTCAGCATTCTTACTGCTTTTAGTTATTCATTTATTCCTCTGCTTGTCTAGATACTTGCAATGGGTCTCCAGGCCATTAATTAAAATTACTGAGGTTCCTCTGTCCTTAGATTTGAACTTGATTTTATTATATTGTGTACATTTTCACTTGCTGTATTATAAATTCCTGTGGTTGCTTATAGCTTCTCATGCCTGTTGATATTATGTATCAACATTGATATTGAAAAAGTGCAGTGAGAGTGCTGAGGAACTCTCCATACCCTTGCTGGGAGCTTTTTTTAAGGCTGGTCCCTCAGAGAGGCTGGACTTTGCCCTTCGGTCTCATCCTGCTTTCCACCTGCTCTTCTGACCTAAAGATGAGCTGTATTAAATCTACTCTTTACTGGATAAAGGACAGATTTTTCCCACTAGCACTATGCAAGTGGCTCTAAAAGTACACTAAGGAGTGGAGCCTTCCAGCACTTTTGCTGGCCTCTGTGTGCACTGGCCACCTAAGAGGGTTGAGACATAGCTATCAGTATGGGATTTTCCAGCAGTGTTTGCTAACAGTAGCTGAATATTTACCCTGAAGAGCCGGGAGTCAGTGTGGGTTGGGGACTAGCAGGTCCTGTTCCGTCCCAGCAGCCGGCCACAGTGACCTCCAGCACCTCTCCTTGCTTCCCAGCTGCCAGCAGGGAAAGCACGAAGAGCAGAAGGGGCTCCCTGCCTGCCATGGAGCCAAAGCTCCTCTGCCTCTCCTGGGGTCTCCTCAGAGGTGGGAGAAACAGCAAGAGGGAAAATCGGGGTCTCCCATCCCACCCCCGGGCTGGAGTCAGCTCAGCTGCTCTGCAGAAATAGCGCAGGCTTCGGTGCTGTGGGGCGAGGAGATTTCCTCCAGCCCTTGGACTCACGGACCTCAGCCAGCTTGAGCCAACTGCCGGTAAATGGCTTTTGTTTCGTTTTTCCACACATGGCCCGTGCGGAGCTGAGCTTTACCCCAGATACCCTGTGGAGGTCCTCAGTGCTACAGCATGTCGGTGAAACTGTTCTAACGTTTTTTTAATACAGATTTTTAATACAGGTAACTCTCCCTTGCAGAAGTGAAGTCTTTTGCCTAAAAATATCCTGCTGGATAGTTTCACCAGGTCCTGACAACTGGCAGGGAAAATCTGAGATTGAATCAGTTTAGTAATAAGCAGTTGTACAAGAGGACTTATCACCTGCATGTGTGTGTGTGTGTGCACATGTGCATGTTTGCATCTGTGCACACACATGCATGCTTGATGCACCTATTTGTTAAAATAAATATAATTGAAGGAAAAAAATAAGAACAAAGTTATTTGAATATAACAGAATCTGTTATGGAACAGGAAAAGTGTGCCTGTGCTTTATTTTTTAATAATTTCTCTAATACCTCATGGTACAAGGGAACATTTGCAGAACTACATGACAAACTCGAATCACCTCTATAAAACAGTGAAATCAACTCCATTTCAGAAAATGCTCTCTACTGTGCCAGCTATTGATGCATTACTTAGACGCCTTCTTTCCAGGCTCAGTCGGTATGAAAACATGCATTCCTTCATTGCAGCAACATGCACTGATGGCCCAGATGCAGCAGTATGATCCCAAATGTAGTTTGTTCTCTAACCTCATTGTACAGGAGTCTTACCTCCCATTGCACCTGCAGGGTGCAGGAGCTACGCTGCATTCTTTCATGTGGTGCAAAGTACTTTGTTGTCAGGCAACGAGTGGCCCAGCCTCAGATATTACAATGTCCTGAATTTTCTTCTCTGCACCATCGCAGCATGTGTACTCCGCTGGGATGCTGCAGCTCACAACACTTGGAACAAGTGTCCTTGTGTCCTTGTGAAGGGACAGCACATTCTTGGTTGAGAAGAAGCAGGCACAGAAAGCAGGTCCCATGACTCCACAGTCTGATCATGTTTTGCCTTTGAGAAAGCATTTCTACCCTACTCTACTTCAGAGTCCCTGTTTTTATGAAATGCATCTATCTCCAGGGAGAACTGGGGGTCCATGAATCACAGAATCATAGAATCGGTAATGTTGGAAGGGACCTCTGGAGATCATCTAGTCCAACCTCCCTGCTCAGCAGAGTCACCTAGAGCGTGGTAGACAGGGTTGCATCCAGGTGGGCCTTGAAGATCTCCAGAGAAGGAGACTCCACCACCTCCCTGGGCAACCTGTGCCAGGGCTCCGTCATTCTCACAGGGAAGAAATTCCCCCTCACGGTCAGGCGGAACTTCCTGTGCTTCAATTTCTGCCCATTGCCTCTTGTCCTGTCACATGGGACACCTGAAAAGAGTTTGTCCCCATCCCCTTGACACCCTCCCTTCACGTACTTGTACACATTGATAAGATCCACCCTCAGTCTTCTCTTCCCCACGCTGAAGAGGCCCAGCTCTCGCAGCTGTTCCTCACAGGGCAGGTGCTCCAGCCCTCTGATCATCTTCGTAGCCCTGCACTGGACTCTCTCCAGTAGCTCCATGTCTCTCTTGTAGTGGGGAGCCCAGAACTGGACACAGCACTCAAGATGAGGCCTCCCCAGGGCTGAGTAGGGGGGCAGGATCACCTCCCTCCACCTGCTGGCAACACTCTTCCTAATGCACCCCAGGAGACCATTGGCCTTCTTGGCCACAAGGGCACATTGCTGGCTCATGGTCAACTTGTCATCTTCCAGCACTCTCAGGTGCTTCTCTGCAGAGCTGCTCTCTGGATGGTCAGCCCCCAGCTTGTACTGGTGCCTGGGATTATTTTTGCCTAGGTGCCGGACTCTGCACTTGCCCTTGTTGAACCTCAGGAGGTTCCTCTCCACCCAACTCTCCAGTCTGTCCAGGTCTCTGTGAATGGCAGCACAGCCCTCAGGTGTGTCAGCCACTCCTCCCAGCTTGGTATCATCAGCAAACATGCTGAGGGGGCACTCCGTCCCCTCATCCAGGTCGTTGATGAATAAGTTGAACAGGATGGGAACCAGTCCTGAGCCCTGGGGGACACCACTAGCCACAGGCCTCCAACTAGACTCCACGCCACTGATGACGACCCTCTGAGCTCTGCCTTTCAGCCACTTCTCAATCCACCTCACTGTCCACTCGTCTAGCCCACACTTCCAGAGCTTCTCTAGGAGGATATTATGGGAGACAGCGTCCAAAGCCTTGCTGAAGTCAAGGTATGCAACATCCACTGCTCTCCCCTCATCTACCCAGCCAGTCATTCCATCATAGAAGGCTATCAGGTTGGTTAAGTTGGTTAAGCAGGATTTCGCCTTGGTGAATCCATGCTGGCTACTCCTGATCACCTTCTTTTCCTCCATATGTCTGGAGATGACATCCAGGATGAGCTGTTCCATCACCTTCCCAGGGATGGAGGTGAGGCTGACCAGCCTACAGTTGCCTGGGTCCTTCTTCTTGCCCTTCTTGTAGACTGAAGTGACATTGGCTTTCTTCCAGTCCTCAGGCACCTCTCCAGTTCCCCAGGACCTTTCAAAGATGATGGAGAGCGGCTTGGCAACAACATCTGCCAACTCTCTCAGTACCTGTGGGTGCATCCCATCTGGGCCCATGGATCTGTGGATGTCTAGCCTGCCCAGAAGATCTCTAATCCTATCCTCCTCAACCAAAGTAAAGTCTTCCCTTCTCCAGACTTTCTCCCTCACATCCAGGCTGCAGGATTCCTGAGGGCTGCCCTTAGCAGTGAAGACTGAAGCAAAGAAGGCATTCAGTAATTCTGCCTTCTCTGTATCCCTTGTCACCAGGGCTCCCGCCCCATTCAGTAGTGGGCCCAAAGGTATTATTGAGTACGAGATCTATTCAGGAAATTTCTATTGCTTTCAGGTGGAACGTGCTTATACCCAGTAATGGTTGGCAGTAGAAACTTCTGAAAGCCTGAGCTTTTCTCAGAAACCGTCTGTGCCTGTACGATGTAGCAGGTGCCCTCCAACATGCACAGTCGTCCTGCACGCCGCTGCACAAGAAGATAGGGTAGGACATGAGTGTGCCTTATTTCTCCTACCTCTGGGCTCCTTCAGAAAAACAGCCAGGCAGGCACGCAGGGAGGAAGACAGGAGATAATCCTGCTCTTCCTCACATTTCCCAAAGAAGGCAGACTGCAGAGCATTTCTTCCCTGATGTTTAACATAGCCCCCCAAAGCTATGTTAAACACAAAGAATTTAGTGCCTCCCTAGACTGTCACACTACATGGTATTCAAAAGGATCCTTCAATATACTTGTTTTCTCTTATCCTTCTTGACCAACACTATATTATGTTGCAGGTGGGAGAACTACATTGCGCTAGAGTGAAATGATGTGAAAGATGTCTTTCATCCATAAATGCAAGAAGCAGTGACGGTCCCTCCAGAATAAAATAAAATAAAACAAGAAGGGTCAAATACTCAAAGCAGATTTGTTAATAGCCAGAGCTAATTAACCAAATCCTGCTCCCAGGATCCTTATATTTTCTATTTAAGAGCAAAGGAAAGAAAATTTAAACCTTCTGAAAGCTTCAGAAAGGTGTACAGATCAGCAGACAGAGTGCAGTGGTCTGATGGGATGACATGGCTGTCAGACCCTTTATGCTTCCTGAAACCCAGATCTTCCTGGGAAAGTTTAAGTTAGTGCAAGGAGCAGAATTACACCAAGTTAGGGCCTATTCTGATTATAATAGTCTTTGCTTTTTAGCTACTAGGACTAAGCTGGTGACTGAAAAGCAGCTATTGTTCACTGCTATCCATCTATGACATGTTCCACCCACTTCCCCCATGAGTGATTTCCCCTATATATTTTACCTTGCAAACAACACCCTTTCGTAAATTGATTCAGAGCTATGACTCATGTTGTCCCTGAACTCACCTAGTCTTATCTTGAGAGCTGAAAATACAACAGCAGCTTCATGAGAAGCATTTAATCTTCAGAAAAGACAAGGGTCTCAGCATACACTATATTCCAAGATAGATCATCCCCCAAAATATTTACAGATATTTCATTTGTGATAATGAAGCCAAGTATTAATGGCTCATTGGTCAGCCACTCCATCTGCTTTACACAGGTAAAACAGATTGGTCACAGAAAGAAATCAAGGAAGAGTCACAACCCCTTTGGTCTCGCAACATAAATGTCGCTGCAGGGAAACTTGTCACAGACGGTAAATACACCCCAGGGCTTCCCACCGCGAGCCTTTCCAGTGGCCCCGGGTGGACCCTGAAATGCTGCTGTCCAGCACACGCGCTCCGGTTCTGCATAAACGGCTCCCTCTCGGCGTACTTCCTCCTCCTGTCCTGACGCAGCTCATTCTCAGGAGAACGTTGCAACTCCTGACTTACACCAAACACCGTTTTGATTACACTTATTTCATATATGAAGACAAATACCTAGACAAATGTCCCAACAATGGAGTTTTCCCTCTAAAGGTGCTGTCATGTCTAATACATTCATGACCTTAAATGACCCTCCTGACCAGAAAGATTTGCATTTCTCTCCGTATACTAAAATTCTTTTGCCCTTTGATTTAGTATATTCAGAAAGTAAAGTCAGGTGGAATACTACAGCTTCTTACAAATTATTACAAATTAGAAAGATCTTGTAAACTTTTTATTCCATTTCATGTGAAATAACTGAATAAAATTTATTTTGGAAAGATTATCTTGGGACAGTGGAGAGAATCCGGGTGAAGGGATAAAAGATCTTGAATTTGCTATGTAGCAGTTTATTTCAAAATAGTAAAACTACCTGTCCTAATTTAGGCTGTAAGATGTCAAAATGCATGAATTAGCTCATCTCACATGCAGACTGTTTGCTTTCTGGCAAAATATGTGAATGTGTATTTGACTCTGGAGCTAGCTATGGAGACAGCCCCATAAAGGAAATTAACCTAAAAATGCTTTTTCACCTTGAAGCAGAATTATGGTAAAATCCTAGTTCACATCAGCTAAATTAATCATATATTCCCAATAAGCAAAAAATACAGAATATAGCATTTATATTTGTTTTGGTTTCTCCTTTCCTCAGCAGTAGTCTCCTCAGTCTACTTTTCAGCTGTCTCTTTCTGTGACGTAGGCAAATGGTTTCATCCTGACAGGATACAGGTATCAAATATACACAAAACCAAACTAAATATAAAGCATATTTGTTGTTATTTTAAAAAGTAGATACATATAACACTTAGAGTTGATCTTGGTATATAGGTATACCTTGGGTATATAGATACGTATGGATACACACACACATATATATACACCTACCCAAACCCACATAAATTCATGCAAATATATAAACAGTCATAAAATCCTAAACATCAGCCTTTTTCTGAGATTTGTCAATCCTTCACAAATTTATAAATATTTTACAGAATTTACTTTGACATATTCAAATCCCAAAGCATAACATTCATCTCCTTCCCTCACAACTGACTTGTGATTTATTTCCTATCTGGCAAAACTGATTTATCACCTCTATTATGATTGGTTTTATGTCACTTTTTAATGCTTAGAATCCTTCATTTTTACCAAAGCTAATTTCCTTTTTAAATTTGTTTGAAGCAGTTTATTATCATGTACTCCCCAAGGATCTGCATTTAAATTGATTTGTCATTATTTTCCATTCCATTGACCTAAGCCCTGTCCTTCTCAAACATTTCAGTGCCAAGTTCTGCAGCAGGTATGATGAGATTCAATTGCAGTGAGCTCTTGCTGTATCAGCCAGAGTGAATTTCAGAGCGGGGAAGTATCGCAATTACGGGCACACAAGCCTTTTGACAAATAAGCCCCTTCGTATTTGTACGTATTGCCTAAATACCTGTGTTGAACATGAATTAGTGTGAATTATGAAGGATACAATATCCAAGCAACAACTACAAGGACCTTCTAAGAGACTTTGGCTAAGCATATTCATTAATTCTAAACTTGATCAAAATCTGAGTGTCCATTTAGGGGTAAATACTGAGGTGATATTACTGCTTATATGGAGCAGAAACTTTCTTTTACTTTTCTCCTTAATTGCAGCATCTCAAGCAGTTCTGTGCATGCTAATACTGAAACGAGATACAGATTGAGCACGGAAGAAAGAACACTGCTGACTCAGCCACTACCACCAATTTTCTATAGCTTCTTTATTTAGCTTTGAGACATTTTATTCAAGAACTGCCTAGCTTCATTCCTCGAAGTTGATGATCTGACAGAGCCGTAATGCACAGTAAAAGAAACAGAGAGCCAGCTGTGACCCTGAGCATTTGTCTCGGCGAGCCCTGCAGCAGGCCGAGCTACATCTACCCCGGGAGAGCCTGGGGGACCCAGCTGGTGCCACCAGCTGGGCTAGCCTCTGGCATGAATCCAGTTGATCACTTTGTCATGCTGGGAAAAGACAAGGTACAGCTCTCTGAGTAGCATTTGGCAGGTAAATACCTTTTTTACACTTTCAAGTGGCCAGATGCTTATAAATAGAGTACATGACAAGCATGAGGCACTCAAGGCATATCCATTTCCAAGCTCGCACGCAGCCCAGACTTTTGAAGGCAGTTCATGTGGCCTCCAGGAGGCTTCTGAAATGTGGGTCACATCTGAAAGGTTTATTAGGGTATGCTTGCTATCTTATATTACTGTGTCTTTTCCAGGATTCACCACTATTATGCCCCCCTCCCTCTCCCCCCCCCAAAAAAGAGTGAAGCTTTAAACTTACTTGCTGCAAAGGAGGCAACTTACTACCATAAGCTACCTTCTTCCAGGGAATGGGAAAAACAATCCCATGAAAAGTCCATAACATTTTTTTTTTGTATTGTAACAAATCAGTCTTATCTTGAGCCATTTTCTCAACCCTGTTTGCATACGCTACGCTTTCTGAATCTCTCATAATTCTTCTTGTTCTCTTCTGAAGTTTCTCCAGTTGATTCACATGTTTTTCAGTTCCTTTGAAACAGGACTAATACATTCACCAAAACCTCAGCAGTACTGACAGGGTGGAACAAGAAACTGTAGCACACAGAAGAATTGTACTCAAATCCTCAGAGGCTGACTTGCCTCTTTCACCATGGCATGACTCTGTTGACTCATATTAATCACTCAGTCAACATCACTTCTAGATACACTGAAATGATTCTACCTGTCTTGCTTGTTCAGCTTTTATCTTTGAGCATTTGGCTGAGATTCAGATGGTAATTTATGACATCTCAGAGAGGACTTGGGTGGAACTGGCTAAGTCAAAGGTAGATTCAGAGCTTCTGTTGCTCCACTGGCCAAACATGGCAGAGGCTCAGTACAGTTGGGCACCCCAACTTCTGACTGCAGATGGGGTCCTAAATGCATGCAGCCTGGCACACTAAAAGCATCTTACCTTCTGCCCCATGCCTACCGTGGGTCTGGGACAGAGAAGTGTGTAATTTCACCTAATCTTAAAAAGGACTCAGCTTGTTAGAAGTCCTTTGACACTTGACAGGCAGCAAAATATAAATGATTGTGGGCACTGTGATTGAGCAGCCTGGCTGGAGGAAGAAGAACTATGCCTAAAATATCCAAAGTTTGATTTTTATGAATCTGAAGACTTCATTCTCCAATGGATTATTTGTTTTAGCTTGGCCTGCAATGTCAAGTCCAATAATGTGCTTGCATCATAAGTTAAGACTGTATATACATGGATGATTGCACAGCATTGTAATTTGCTAAGCCACACTAATTTAATGATATGTTAATACATTCCAGAATTAGATTTCCCCTTTTTTAATGGTATGAGATTTAGCTTATGTTGACTTAGCATTGTGTTGACTCTTACTTAGCTTGTGATCCACCATAGCCCACTTAATCCTTCTTTGCTTACTTTTTCTAAACTAGACATTCTATCACATTTGAGATTGATTGCATCTTTCTCAGTATAACATTTTGCAATTTTGTTCATTGAAATTCAGCATGTTGGTTTTAGAATGTATGTTCAATTATTCAGGAATATTTTGAATTTTGATCATATCCTCTACAATACCTGTAACCTCTCTCAGGTCAGTATCACACGATCACAAATGTTCTATTTTTTATTCCATCATCAAAGTTGCCAGTGAAATTATTGACTAGTACTGAGACCAGGTTAGATTTTTGTGAGATTTTCTCCTTCTTACTTGAAAAGCTCTTCTGATTTCACAATCAGGCAAGGATATACATAATTTAAAATATTATTTTCAGCTGCATGGGAATTTATTTTACAACAATTTTATTTCAATAACATTTCCCCAGTTTTGTATAAAATTCTTACACTGCAACTGGATCCAAAATCGTAATGAAGTGAAGATTTATCATTTCTATTGTTTTCACCTAACCTATTAGGCCATTCATCTTGTCAAAGAAGAAAATTAAATTGGTTGAATGACTGGATGTTGGCAAATCTGTATTGCCTAGTTTTATCATTGTATTATCCTCTCACTATTTATAAAGTGATTGTTTGAAAATTCATTGCAGAATCTGTCCAGGGATTATGTTAGAACTGCAATAGGTTACGCAAGTCGCTTGTCTACATTTCAGAATTTTCACACTTCAGCTGTGCTGTTACAGTTAAAACAATAACAGCTTTCCACAAACCCTGCACCAGTGTTAATGCAGTTCATCTGGAATAAATATGCTAATACCAGAACATGTATTCTGCACCTGATTATTTGGTTCAGCAAATGAAGCAAAATACACCACATCTATGCTCTAGCTTTACTGACCTTAGTAGTTCATCAGCAATGACTCTCCTTATTTATAGTATGCCTGTAATGCGGGGACTGACATGCAACCTCTCCAATACTATTGTGCAAGAAACAGCTCACTTGTTAGCTGTGTGACCTTTTCCAGACTCCAGAAAGGATCAGCCTTTTTTAGGGAACTCATGTAGGTTAAGACAAGCTAAATGGTCATTGGAATTTCAGGTAGCAGTGATCAAGGCTTTTCTTAGCTGTAAAGTATCAGTATAAGACTGCTATGAATGATGCTCTGGCTCACAATAGCTGCTATTAGGAGACACACAAAAAGAAGAGCTAAGCTGTGCTAAAAAGCTCTATCTTTAAATTTCATTTTCATTAAAACTGCTGACATATAGCAAGGAAATTGCTACAACAGATATTAAAGAAGAAAATCCTTTTATGCAAATAATGATCCTGTAGAATACTGAATTTTTAATTTTATTGGTCTTTACTGCCAAGACCTTTCACAGTCTACTCATATACCAGCTATCCACTGTATACCTAACATCATTCATTAATTACTGAGATGTCAAATTCCACTTCCAGTGGACTCATGATGCCAAATTTCATCATCTCTATATTAAATTTTCAAACAACATCCTTCTTGGGCTCCCCTCTTTCTTGGGAAGATATCCGTGAGAGTATCTTCCAACCCATTTCATTATCCTCTTCTTTTCTCATGCTTGTGAAACAATTGACAACTGATAGGCTGATGGAACGCCACAACCCCCTCTCTTCATTTTAATGAATAGTCTTTCCCTGTTTCCCTCAACTTCTCTCACATATAGAATACTAGAATCATAGAATCAGTAAGGTTGGAAGGGACCTCTGGAGATCATCTAGTCCAATCCCCCTGCTCAGCAGGGTCACTTAGAGTTTATATGTGTTTACACTTAGTCTCTCACCTGATATTTAGGTTATAAACTCTTTGTGGTATGAGAAAATCCTTTATTCTGTAATTGTATAATGCCTATTAAAATGTTGTCTTGATCCATAGCTAGCGATCCTAAATGTTATGACAGTGCGTATATTAAATCAGCAATAAAAATTCAAATGTTCAAGCAGCTAAGCACCTTTCTTTCCCAAATAAATACTTGTCATAGTGTTTCTTGTAGCTCCTTTAATCAGACTCAGAGACTCCACATATCTTCAATTCACTTATAATGTGGCTTCTGGCATATCAAGAATTGTGGCCAATGTAAAGTATGGGTCAAGTTTTCTGATGACATGGTCAAGCCATTCCCTGAAGGAGACTTGTCTGCCCTGGTAGGAGCTGAAAAACATCAAGTGGCCTAAAAGTTCTTCTTGGCTATTCAGTTGCAAACAGCAAAAAACATACAGACACCCTTCAAGACTTATCTTTCCAAACTAGTCTTCCAGTTACTTCCTACTACAATTGCTAAATAATAGCAATTACTTACAAATAATTTAATATTAGCTGTGGTTTGCACACAGAAGTGGCTATTATCCTTTGTGGTAATGAAGCACAATGAACAGATTCAAAATCTGTACATGATATTCTATATCTATAGTATGAATATTAATCATAATACATTGTCAGCATTGCATAACCAATTCTATTATTTGCCAAACTCCTTCAGATATAAAATGTGTCTTCCTTTGAATTCAGATAAAACCCAATCAAAAATATTTTATTGATAATGCATTTACAGATACTCAAAAGGTTACATGTCTAAAGTAATAATTTATCATGGACTACAAATTGTCTGATTGGAAAGGGCATATTTTAACTAATGCAAAATTTAAAATGTAATAAAGAGTATACTCTCTTTTTCTCAAAAAATTTAATTGCAGAGTTATTTACAGGAAATGAACATAAACAATACATAAACCAATTGAAAGAGGCAGCTTCATAAAAGAGCCATGGGGCAAAATAGTGAAGCACATTTTCTTACAATCAGCTGGAGGTGAGCAGAGAACCATGAAAAAAGAATAACTCAGGAATAAAACAATTCTCAAATATGTCTTCAAAGTAACAAATAACATTCTGGTAAAGAAGATATTACTGAGAAGCGAGAAATTATTGTAGCAATGAAACAACATACTATACATTCAATTTAGGTATCCTGCATGCTACTAAGAATTTATCAAAAGAACCATAAAAGCATGAGAAAGAGAATTACATAAAATATTTTAATTCTAGTGAAGTGTAGCTTTGTACAGATGGTGAATATTTGGCACTCAGTTCATCCTCATCGTGGATATGATTTCTTATGTGTATATATATATTTATATATATTTATATATACTTTTAATGATAACTAAACAGCTAATTTCCTGGTTATAACATTCCTTGAAATACTACAGGAGGCATTTAATTTAGTGCTTAGGCCACACTGAATATTTTGGCATATCACATGGTAAATGAAAGTGTGAGTTTTATCTCTGCACAGAAAATTCTGCACAGTCATAGTGGCTTTTCTTCAAGAAAGAACAGTTCTAGAGCAGTATAAGTCAGACTACTTGTACGGGAGAATTTGTTAATTCAGAAAATTAAGTGGACTAAAGAATACATACATGCTGAGCCCTTTTAAAATGAGATGTCCATACTGTTAAACCTCCAAAATGTAAATTGAAGCATGGATATGAGCATGTGGATTCCACAGATAATTATAAATAAAGTTAATAATTCTTTGTGAAGACTGTAGCCAGAGACTCGAACCTACCAAAAAACATTCTGTTTGACTGTGACCTACTTGAAAGGAAGTAATATATCCTACAAAACAATTATGCACTAGCTAATTCTCAAAATAAGTTCTTTCTACCTCAATGGGACTTGCTGAGTCAGACTTTGATCTGAATTATACTAGCCGACATCTGACATTTTGCTCTGATTTTAGTGAAGTTTCTCAGGGCTGATTTAATACAACTGAGATCAGAGCCTAGCCCAAGGCTCTACAGAAATTCATCTCACAAATGTGGATTTTTTATGACAGTTCAGCTTTAAGAATGGGAATGCTGATGTGTTGAATGAAAGAAGAATAAGGGAAGGAGATGAAAAATTCTCACTAACAAGCTGTATTGGTGATAATGACCATGTCTTCAAATAAACCTCCTGCTCATTTCCTGCTTAGTGAAATTATTGGTTTTATTTTTTACTGAAGAAGTAAAGAATCCTCTCCAATGAAAGCAACTTAAAAACATAGCTACTTGGCCCTAACGAAAGAGAGACCTAAATTGCCAGCTGATAAAAACTGTTTGCTCAGTTAACTTCTATGTAGACTTACTGATCTACATTATCTAGGAGTCTGACTTCAAAAGCCCAATTCTGTTTTAGCAATAAATGGTAATGGGAGAAAGTTTGTGTGAGAAGGTGGAACTGTGAACGTGCAGTCTTTCCCTGTGATCATCATTTATGAAATGCAATATGCAGTTAATAAGAAGGATTCTGAAAGATGCTTTTTAGATATAATGAGTGCGTGGCCTCTTACAGCTATCTGAATTTTATTTTGTTAAGGGGAGCTGAATCAGCCTAAATATTGCGGCCAAATTCTCTTTTGGGCAAGTTTCCATTTCAATTTCAGTTTTATACTTGCTGTCCTGAACAGCCTATTATGTAGTTAAACAGCTGCAGCATTGCACCATAGACATGACTGCATTTCAGAGATAAGTTGAGCAATTTCTGTGTATACAAGAGGGCTTAATTCTTGCTTGGAGACTGTGTGTGCATATGAGTATGCCACAAAACAACTGTTCCCAAAATACTGTCCCTGGAGGTGAACACGAATAGTGGCAGCTGGGCCATGACTCTGCATTCAACAGTTCACCTGACCGACTCCACTACGCTGCAGGAAAGTGGCACGGGCTACACGAACGCGGGAGAGTTGGCCGTGGTTCCTGGGTCCAACTGGGAACCATTACACTGCTATATGCATATATATGTGTATATATATATATATGCAAATGTCCTCCTTCTATTATCTACAGCACAAAATGACTGCCTCTGCTCTTCCCTCCACCAGTGCCAAGAGAGGTTCCCCACTGCTCGTTCACACGGGAACCCTTAGGGTTAGTGCTGCAGCTTGGGGAAGAGCAATAGCCCGAACGAGCACATGGTCCTTCTGCCCACGGGCCACGCTCTGCTTGGCCCCTCGTCTCAGCTCACCTGCGGAGCGGGAAGAGGGCGCTGGGCAGGCAGGTGACCAGCGGAGGCTGCTTTTGCAGCACGCGCCCCAAACCCTCCTCCCCTGCTAGGGAAGCCAGAGGGGCGCTGGCGAGGAGGAGACTTGCCGAGGTCTCCAAGGGAGAAGGCTCCAGCTCCGGGCGCCCGGAGCCACCGCGCCGGCCCCGGCAAGGGCTCTCCCGCTTCTCGCCGCGCCGCGCTCCCGGATATACTCCGTCACCAGAGGCACCCTCGTGGGCACACAGGTGCCTTAAAGCTTGCCCTGGAAACACAACCTGGCTCTCTTCTTCCCTCCTCTAAATTCTGCAGGGGCAACGCCAAGCGCGGCCGGCGGGCGGGCTGCCCGCGGGGTGGCCGCTTCCCCGCGCCAGCCGCAGCCCGGCCTCGGGTTTGCGCGCCAGCCGGTAAAGTGCTTTGAGATCCTGCTGGATGAAAGGCACTGCATGAACGCAAGCGTCGACCCGCCGCGCGCCGGGCCGCGCTCGCCCGGCGTCGCAGGGCTGCGGACGGTCCTCGGTCCGCCGGCCACGCTGCTCCGCCGTGGTCCGCCCGGGGACGGCGCGCGGGGGAGGCGCCGGCCCTGCCAGGCGCCCCAGCTTTTCGGCACGCACGGCACCCGGCAGCTGGAGCTCACGGGCCAAATTCCGCCCCAGACCGGCCTGGAGGCGCCGTCGCGGGAGCGGCCCGGGGGGCGAGAGCCCGCGGAGCCGGCGCGGGGCCCCCGCGGGTCACGGCGCCCTGCGTCCTCTCCCTCTCGAATCCACGAACGCTTCCCTCCCTTTGGAGTATAAGCAGCGCTAAGGAAGTCAAAACTGGAGCAGTAATTTACTGATACAGCAGGAAACAGGCTTATTTTAAAACAAATAATTTTGCATGTATGAACTGTTTTACGTATATGAAATCCACACCCCTTCCTACGCACAATTTAATTCCGTCCTAACTCACCTCAGACCTAACAAGTGACGAGGTTTAAGCATGAACCAAAACGTAATTTTTTGGTATTAAACTGTACAGCAGTATTGGTCTCCACACCCTGCCGAAGGCCACTCCGATCAAGTCGACAAGAAATAATAAAATAACATTCTTCATCAGTTTACAACGAATTTCAAATCTAAAAAGATATACAAAGCAAAAATAAGTATGGCAAATATCGAAGATTTTACCAGTCAGGTCTTTTTCTTTATTGAAATTTTCATAATTCTGTTTACTATACTTGTGTTTTACAGGCAATGAAGAAATGAACAGAGGCTTTCTAGAATTTTCATCCTTTAAAATAAATTTTAGTCCAATCAGTATTCAATTAAATATGAGCATACTTTGTTATATCCAGCTGCTCTGTGTAGATGTACAGCATGAGGGCTCTAAATAAAAAGTATTTCACTTTCTGTCTTTATGTTTATTTACGTTCCTCCTGCATTGGTTTTGTAATTGAATTGTATTTTTATGATGTGGGGTCAGATTACAATTGATCTGTCCACGTGTTTATTAAGATACCATGTGCTGTGTGTCTTATGTCAGGAACTGAAGTGATTTAACCATGATTTATTTGCAACACAAGTATCATAAACATAATGTTGTTTTTCTAAACTAACCAGATGAACAATATGTAGATAGAAATGACTTATTTGCCTTTAATGATAGAATGTTACCTGTACAAGAATTTAATATATTGCACTTCAAAATAAAACATGCACAGATAACATATTATCAGATTTTTCAGGAGGCATCTAGTTTACTTTTGATTCTTCTTTTTTTTGGAACAAAGGTGGAACAAACAGGGATCATAGCTATCCAAAAACTTATACCGGACATTTCTGAATTATGGCACAGGAAATGTAAAATAAAGAGTCGGTGTCATTCATGCAGGCCTACTTTAGCCTGAGACCATCCAAAGAATTGTAAAATATCAAAAATCTATCAAAATATAATGGTAAAATTAAAGATTTTTGTGGATTGCTCCAAATCAGCATTACAACGTAAACTGGGATCTAAGCTTATCATCTGTAATCTGTTTCTGTTTACAGTTTGTCTTTACAAAGTCTGAATACTGGCAGGAGCAAATGCAACTTGTCTTAATCACATGACCCGTCACTGCAGGTCCCCACTTTTCAAGCAAGTAAGTCAAGTGTGATTTCTCCTAGAAGTACACAGGGAAATTAGATAAAATGCATCAGCTGCCATAAATAAATAAATAAATAAAAATATATGTGTGTATATATATATTTATAGGGGTGTTTGTACGTTTGTGTGTGTATCTATTTTAAACTTCCAAAATCGAGGAAAGACACTGGCTTTAGTTTTATGTGGATATTTCTAATTAGCAGCTCCACTTTAAGTAAGGAATCACTTTTCAAGACTAAAGACGCCAATGTCTGCAAATACATTTGTATTTAAAATAGTACAACAAATATAGGAAGTAGCATCAATATTGTACACTACCCAGGATTCAGCTCTTTCCTTAATAGAAAATGCCTTGAAAACACCAGGGATGGGAAATATAATGTTTCATTTATAGAAGAATATTTCAGGGATTTCTCTCTCTCTCTCTCTCTTTTTTTTTTTTTTTTTTTTTTTTTTTGAAGGATATACATTCGTCTTGTTTTTTGCTTCCAAACATAGTTTAAGGCTATTTGGTAAAGTATATACCAGATATCAGGCTCAATTTACAGGGTTTTCTCCTCACAGAAACTTCTCAAAACTTCATCTCTAAAGATTCGTATCTTGAAGCTAAACATGCTTTATCAGATATGCTCCAAAGACAGAACTCATGCTTAGCACTACACACTGTAGAAAAAAAAAAGAAGGAAAAGGAAAAAAAACCCTCAGATTTGAAGCAATGTCAGATCTGCATAACCTATGATACTTCAGGTTTTCAGTCGTCTGCCAGGCTGCAGGGTGCATGGGACACAGATTTAAAGTGCTCATCAGGTGAAGAACCAAAGTGCTAGAGTATAATTAAATAGCCGTTCTGCCTATGGCTAAGTACATTGCATTTGTTAAAGCAGGTAAAGAGGAAATGCATCAGTTGGGACGGTCTGTCTCACTGTGTTGACATGGTTTTGACCTAAAGCGATATTCAGAACCTTGGAATCGGGGTGTGTGAGTTACGTATCTTATTGCGTCTTCACCTGAAGACTTCTAAGTGCAGGGATGCTCAGTTGCCTCTGGAAGGTAGGTGAAGTGGAATAATTCTATCTTAATTTATTTTAAATTAAAGCCTCTTGACTGTGGTAATTACCACTTTTCTCTTCTGTTAATGAGAGGCTTGAAAATACATTATTTTCCTTATATTCCATGTCTGGAAATCACTTATCTCTTGAGTCATGTTTTTTTCTTATGTCTGAAGCAAGCAAGAAGCTTATTCTTGCTGTAACTGATACTGCATAGAAAAATAGTTCTAAAAAAAATACAACTGTAAACCACAGTTCACCTTTACCTTAACATAACCATTTAAACTTAGATATACTTACCACTCACATTCATAATTCTTAAACTGGTTACAACATCACAACTGGCATTTTAAACAAGCAAGATTTTTTTCTCAAGGATACCCTGGAAACTCAATTGAAATAACATTCTGAAGAGTTTGAAATATTACATGTAGCGCAGCTCTTGAATTAAAAGAGAGAAGGTTTATAAAATAAATGTTAACACATAAAAGAACCGTTAAAAATGCAATGAGTGTTCCAAAGGAGTAAGTATAACTTTTTCTTTACACATCTTGCTACAGAAGATCTAACTTTTTAAGGCTTCCATTTTCCTTTCACCCATCACTCAAGTCCTCTTGCATTATAATTTTGCTTAGGTTTCAGAATGTCGTTATACTGCTAGCAGTAAACGTTTCTCACTGGGCATTCCCAACTTCACCAGACTTGTATGCTTCTTGGTTTCTGATGAACTTTGGAGTTTTAGTGGCTGGATATCCCTGTTCATCTCCAGAAACTTGACATGACATGAGAGGCCTAATGTTATTTTGCAGTAACAGAGATGAGTAGAGTGGCAGAGCACATGGGCAAATATTTTAGCTGGGTTCAAGGAAAAGAAACTGGAGGTCAGAGAGATAAATGGGTTCTTTCTTTCCTGCTCTTTACATTTGTAGCACCTTCTACTTGGATTAGCTAATGCCTCTAGTGAATGGTGAGATGCACCCATTTATAGTTTGTTATTCTTATCCCTAATTATCACACATTTTATAAAAATATAAATAACAAAAAAGTAAGCTGGGTTCCATCTCAAGAGGTGTTTCTTGTTGTCCTCTGAGAATATATTGGATAAGTCAGGTCTCAACAAGCCCTATCCATTGTAGCTGATTGTAAGTCAGACAATAAATACAAAAGAATTTGTTCTTGCAATGAGCTCAGCAAATTCTGAGGAAATCAAAAGCATTCCACTGTGCTTATGGCACAAAGAACACAACAGCAAGGGCATATTTAGTGGAGAGAATGAGACAAAAATTACCAGGTAAGTGACAAACTGTACAAGCATTTTGTTTAAAAAAGAAACTCTGCAGCATTCTGTCTTTAAAGCCGAGTTTGAGCCTCTGGGATGTAGATCTCAATGCTGTCTGCACGCTCTGTGGCTGAATTCTGCCGGAAAGATGCTGCTCTCTTAGCAGCCATTAGCCGTCTTCTAGCTTCTTGTCGCTGTCTGTCGGGTAGGTCCAGAGATTTTTCTCTTGTGATAGGGAATTTTCCTTTTGGGGGCTTCTTTGGTACAGGAGGAGGAACCTTTCTTTCTTCCTGCAATGGGGCATTGAAATTGAAAGGTGAGCTGTATGTGGAAAATGTCACCTGCAGAACGTTCAAATTAAAGACGTGAAAAACACCAGTTTTCATACATACATCAGGCATGCTCGGCTTGCACTCTAAAACCAGCTGATTAATGGATTACCTGAATCACTGTCCATTCTAGGGGCACTGATGAAAACCTGTTATTTCAGCAGTCACTACAAATTTCAGTTGGACTGTATTTCTGCAGTTCCATGCTTTACAAAGACTACTACACTTCCTTTTACTCTCTTTGCAGGTATCCTGCACATGCAGTCTCACTTTCTTACGAATCCATTTAATTTTAGCTGACATGATTACAATCATTATGAACAGAAACGCAGACTGGCTTGCCAATAAGAACTCAGTGCATCTGTGTGGTCTGATCAAGTGAAAAGACTGTCTAAGATTAGCAGGACAGGATTTTTAATTAAATTAATCATCCTGAATTTAGTCTCAGCTGGATATGAGATAGCAGCTGTGTATACTTGTCTATTAGTTTAGCTTCCTCTCTGAATTGCTAAATGGAAATATGCAAACACCAACTAGATAGAGGAGAACATGGGGCTAATTGTTCTACTTGCCAGCCTAGACTATTTTTAAGAAAACCATATTGAAGAATTATCAGACTATAAGGTAAGAGTCAGTATATTAGAGTACCAAACAAGCTGTAAATGACTTCCACAAGTTGTAAATCGAGAACTGTTCTGAAGCAGGAAACTGGTATTTCCTCCACTTCTTCCAATCCAGAGATTGTGAAATATCATGTAAGGACCTTAAGAAGATTTTTAGGATCACAGAATTATGCAATAATTTATGCTGGAAAGGACCTCCGGAGGTGATCTGATACAACCTCCCATTCAAAGCAGGCCCACTTGAAATTAGGTCCAAATTTGAAGTTAAAGCAGGTTGTTTGAAGTCATACTTAATACTTGACTGAATATCTCCAAAGACACAGATTCCACAACTTCATATTTACTACCACATAGCTTTCTGCCAATGAACTTTCTAAAGTAACAGAAATCATCATGATTATGTGGTGCTAGTTGTGGAGAATATAGTTAATCTGACCAACTACAAGTTATAAATGGTAAAAAATAAAACTGAAGAACTTACAGCTTTCACAATTTTTTATTGTTTTGGGGATTTTTGAGAGAATTTTTGAATCTACTAGCAAAATACTTTAGCCAAGACAAGATGAAAAAGTTATATGACGTTATAGTCCGACATTCTTGACTCAATGGCAACAGTGCAGCAGCCTAAAATGAGACACACTTGCTCTTCTCCATGAGAGTCAACTCTTCCAGGCATTATTTGGTTTGCTATTTTAAGCCAAGAACATAAGGGTTCTGTTTCCTTTGTCCCATCTCTCCTACCCCTTTTTTTTCTAGTTTTCTTTATTTTCCTCTTGGGAACATCACTATTCCTGTCATTGTAATAATTTCTGACCTCCAGTTGTCACCAGTCAGTAAGAGTTGCAAACTCACCATCCACCAACCAGTTGGCTGACAAGCAAATTCCAAGAAGAGCATGAGGGAACGAAAGAGTTGTCAAGATGCCTCCTAATTCCTCCCAAATCAGACAATTATCCAGCTGAGGCCAAACGGTACTGACTCAAAGCAAATGCAGTCTTCATTTTACGGATACAATAATCAGCAAGGACAGTAGGATAATTAAGGGGAGGGATACAGCTCTAGTAAGGGGGAAGGCAGTTACATAATTACACTCATTTGTGGACAATTTTCCACCTGTGTTGCAAGTGTCACGGCCTGGGTGTATCCCAGGCTGTGGAGCTGCCGTGCAGAGATGTCAGCAGGGTGCAGTCAGAAGGGTGCCAGCCAGAGGCAATCCTTGCCCCACAGACTTTCACAGGCCAAGTTTTTGTTTGAGCTGTGTTTTGTCACATGTTTTTATCTTACTCCTGTTCTAGTATCAGTTATTTCTTGCAGGCAGATTTAAAGACTTAGTGCCCAGCTTTAAGCTGCCCCAAATGTGGCATCATGCTGGAACTGACCTTGGTTGAATTCTCAGGCTATTTTCCTCAACCTGATTTAAACAGAACAGATTTCAGCTCTGGTCCTTTTATCTCAAATCCAAATAATTTGAACAAAAGTGGTTAGGGAGCACACTGACAGGTCTTAGCAAAATCCATTTCATTTGTTATACAGTTCAACTCAACCTCCTTAAAAAAAAAAAAAAAAAAAAAAAAACTTACATCTGATGAAGAATTGTATTTTGCCAGTTAGATATTTTCTATCTTTCGGTTGGAAACCTCTCATGTTTTATTATCGGATTTAACACAAGGAGACTATAGAACTACAAGCGGAAAGTGAGTGGTACTGTCCATGGTCTACTTACCTTCCTTTCGGGTGATTCTATTATTTTCCATTCATTGAGTTTCAACTGGTGCAGTTCATCGAACTTCATGCTGACGTCTTCAATTGAGAGCTGCAATAAGTCCCAGAATCCTGCTAGGTCCTGGGAAGTTGGTCTCGGCATGGCACTCGGGTCCTGCCACGCACAAAAAGGAGATAATATGAATAGACCACGAGACTTTAAACAATGCACTTTGAGGCAGGGAAGGAATTGCAGCAGATTAGAGTGCTGCACCATGCTAAGGCTTACATGCGTTTTGCAGCTGGGAGCTGTGACTGGAAATTTGTGCCTCCTACCCAGTCCAAATATAAATGAGTTAGATGTCATATGCCAGCCTTTCTGCATCCTTGCAGCATGGGAAGTTCCTTAACACCATATGCTGGGCTGACCTGCATTTCTAAAATGTAGCAGTTGGCAGCCTATGTCTGCTGATTATTATTGGGAAGGGGAACCTGCTTTGTATTCTAGCCAGTGTGAAGTCTTTCTGGTTAAAAAATACATACAGGATAGCTGAGTAGAAGAAGGAATAACACTATAAAGTATTTGCCAGTTTATGCTAAATTCAATGTTTATATTGTCTTGGGTTTTCAATTTGTGTGTAAGGCATAAAGTTTTAATTACAGAATGCTGGCTTTTGGTCTTCCATGGGGTCAAATCATGCTCAGGAACTGGACAAGTACTACCCCCAGATACTGCAATCAGGTGGCATGCTGCACAAAAGACTTAATGGAGCAAATATTAATGGTAGCAATTTAGGAAAACTACCCTTTATTTGTCTATTAACCTGCACAAGATAAAAATCACATCAAAAGACTATTATTCAGACCCTTAACCCTTTGTGTGTGTGTGTGTGTGTATACATATACATATATACATATATATATATATATAGAGAGAGATTATATGTATATGTAGACATTAATATGTATATATACAGACATGTATAACCTTGCTAACCAGACAGTTAACCACGTGTAATTCTTTTGCCCATTCCTTTGGGAAACTGGACCAAGAACAACAGCCTATAAGCCTATTCCCTTGGAAGTCCTACTTTGCTAGAAGAAAGTCTCCTTTTTATAGGGACCTTTGGAGTCCCTAAGTTAACAGAACTTTCCATGTGTATTGTAACTTACTTCTGGGAAACATGATAAAACCCCAGATTACTACTCACTGAAAATGAGTAAATTGAGTAGATCTCAATTTAGCTCAAAGCTGTTTACCACCTATGTCAGTGGCACTAGCTACCCTACAAAGGTCAGTATTGTGGGCTTCCAGAACTGACTCTCTTTCAAATTTGTCAGGAGAGACCCACAGCAATATACCTTGTATTGCAATCTCTTCTAGCCAGCCTAGTATCATCAGTGCCTCTCCCCACTTTCCTCTAAAGAGCCATAAAATGATACCACGCATTGAAATGCCATTCCCTTCTGAATCAAGGGTAATTGCTCTTCGGTACCTTTGCGCTCCTCACACAGCACAACTCCAGCACAGCTGCTGTGCTGCGTGAGACGTGTCTTACGTTATCTGGACACAAGAGGGCTGCCTCCTGCTGCTATCCCGTACGTATCCATAGCCTACAGTTGCACTGTTAAACAATAGTGAAAATGATAACTGTTAAAGCTAGCTAAGTTTTGAAAAGATTGGCTTAAATCAACTTCTTTTCAGAATCTGCTCATTTATTTGGAATTCAGCTTTGCGGCCCTCCTGCTGAAGGAAGCCTAAAGCAAAATCAGAAAGGACCTAGCTGACACTCACGTTGCTCTCTTTTTGCCTACAACTCTGACATATTGATTAATGATCTCACACGAGTTGAGCAGGATCTGTGCTGACTACAGTATGGAGGAGGACACTTCAAAGAAAAAACAGGATGTTAGGGTGTTACATGAGGTAATGTGAATAATTCAGGAGGGAGTAGTTATTAACCAGTCATTTTCTTTTTCCTAGCAGTTAGTGGGAGCACTGTACCATAGGAGATACCAGGCCAGATTCTCATAAAAAATTCTTTGAAGCTGACAGCGCTCTGAATTTACCCTGACTGAGAGTCTTTGGTTAAGATATCTAAACCAAGAGCATAATCGAATGTGCTCCTTAAAGCTCCCATAACCCTTCTCAAAAGTCTATGGGTGATAAGTGAATTCCCTGGTTAAATTTCAGTTTGAGTAGCTACATCCATCTTCCTGAACCCTTGTTGCATTTTGAATTGCCTGAAGGGGACACCATTATTTTCTGTCCTACATTTATGTTTACTCCTGCTGAATACTGTTAGAGAAATGCTGTATTTTACCCCTATGAGTGTTTTCCAGGAGGGGAATGCAGTAACTGGCTGATAGCTGGCTGAGTTCCCATCGAGTACAGAGATGTTGCATTAGGAGCATATGGATTGCCTGCTGTAGATATGTGTTTAGTGAATATTTAGCAACAAACCCTGTCATTAAGCATAAGAAGAAAAGCCATGAAACATGAATGAGCTAAAAGCCTCGTTCTGCAGTTGCTGCTTTCTGTAGCTTCTGTTGCTGGTTTAATATTAATGCAGTTGAAGAATATTCAGAGCCTAAATCGTAAGAACGTGATGAAGCTGCTGTTTGGGAGTTCAAAGGTTTATTATGCAAATAAGAACATGCGAAATAAAATTTTTCCAGTTCTTTGGTCATCTTGCCTGCAAAGTTGTGGACCTCTCCCTTGTGTTCCTGTTGCTTCTGCTGTAATGAAATGTTTTAAACAGCCGATGGCTGTGCTGAGTGGGAGCTGCTGTTGTTACTGCAGCAATGCTCTCAAACACAAGTGCTGGTCCCACTTGAAGATGAATGAAGTGGAATGGAGGCTAGGCTCTCCAAATCTCAGTTTGCATAGCTTAATCAATCAGCTAATGGAGGGCACTTTGAAATTTGCAGTAACTTGTACACATTAATGAAGATTTCCTTCTTTTACCACCAAACAAATAAACGATAGTATACATGATATATCTGATACTACAAACATGGTCATTTCCTGCTTGCCAGATTTTGTGTATTTCTTCAGTCATTCTGTTGTGGTTACAAAAATTCTTGTTCTGACAAAGCCTTTGAAGCAGATAATTGGATTTTTTCCTAATGAGGACCGTGTATCTTATCATTTCCTATCAGAAGGTAGGACATTTTTTGGCGCAACTTTCTCAGTAATATTTTATTACAATTTCAGGAATTCTAGATATTTTACTTCATAGATGAAATGTAACAGATCAGTCTCTACAGAATGAATGTTTTACTTTAAAAAGTCATGTGGCAAATACCAACAAATAAGGAAGTATATCTAACCAGATACATAGGTCATGTCTGCTGTTAGGCATGCAACAAAATTCAGCACTTTCAATGTATGAGGTGTAGAGATAGATAGTCAAAAGATTAAAGTTATACTTCATCTTCAAGTCAGCCAGAGAGTAGATATTCTACCACTAGCCTAAGCAAGAATTACATTCTTCTATTGATTATTAACATCTTGCCACAATTTTCCTGTCACTGAGGGCTGCTGTCATTTTAATGAAGATAACATTTGAATTGAATTAGTCTCTAATGAACTTCCAGAACAACAGCAGTAACTCTTACAAGTAATATACTGCATCTGTTCCTTTAGCCCTAGGATGTCTTATATATAATTGGCAATACAAATTATGAAACCCAATTTTATGAACACTATGTATGATAGAATGATTCCAGATTGTTATAAAAATGAGCCGTAAGATTTCTCAGAAAACTTACATTTGTTCCCTTATATTTTTTCTTTAACCAATACAGCAAAAACAAACGTACCTAATGCACCTAAACTGAAATTATAAGTTTGCTTTGATTAAAACATGTACTAACATCACACTTAAAGATCAAGTCAAAAAAAATAAAAAGAGTGGTAAAACAAAAGGGAAACATGAAAATGACATTTCAGATGTTTGGATATATTACACTTCTGTTGTTGTTGACTTTGAAGTAAAATGTTAATTTCTAAAACCTATTTTTTTTTTTTTTTTTGGATTAGTTAGGTATGAATAGCCTTAAACTCTTCAAGAATGGCCAGAGATGGTGACTTACCAGATTTTGCTGACAAAGCCAATAAAACTGCTGGAATTTCTGAGACATGAGGAGCTGAGCACTTCCAACAGCACTTCGGATCTTACCTAGGACTGAGCACACAGACACCTTATTACTATATGTGTAAATGCAAAATGCCAGCTGAAGAAAACATATAGCTGAAATTGCAGCTTATTTTATAAGAAAAGTACATATTTATTTATGCTTTTTGAGATCATATATAGAAAATAATTTTAAGGAAGATAGAGACACAGAAAATATCTGTGGCACTTTATCCTTTGGCAATAGTAAATGATTTATTAATAACTCAGAACAACAGCCTATCTTTGCTTAAGAAATTGGAAATATTCAAGGGCATATATACAGCTAGCTGAAGCAGGCATTTATACACATATTTTAGAGAACAATCTTAAAGTCCAAAGAAAATGACCACAAAAAACCCTAGTGATAAGCATTATCATTCTGAATGTTTTCTCAGTAAATGCATTAATTCTGATCTCACAACTTAACTGCAAACAGTTCACTAGGTCTACTGACATCAAAAACTAGTGAGTTATCGAAGAACTTCATAGTCCACCAGTTTTCCTAGACTTATCTCCTAAGCACCGTCAGGCACAACTAACAAAAATAACTTTACTCCACCGACATCATACAGGAACATCATTTATCATGTTCCTGTAAGACTATCATTTTATTTTTCAGATGGCATCAAAAATCTATTCATACAGAAATTCTGTTTATATAAAGTCCTAAATTACCATTGCACAATATTCTGTTAAGATCATCATTAATACATTTTCTACATTCATTATGGATACACAACAAAAGAAAAAATAAAGGAAATTGAACCTAGATTTGCTCAGGTAAACTAAAAGCTGTTGAAGTACTCTTGCCCTGAGAACGAGGTAGGCCCTTCAAGGTAGAATCTTGTTCCCTCTGAAGTCAAAGGGAGCCTGGACCTTGGATCAAATTTTCTGGTTCTGCAATCACAAATGATTTCAATAAGTTGTATGGATGGTCCCAAAATGAACTCTCTTTATCCTATCTGTACTGGGATTAAGGTTAATATTTTAAACTATAGCATATAGTACTCCTACCATAATGCTGATCTTCTCAGAGCATTCATGTCTTTGAGATATGTCTTCGCACCCCCACTGGGAGCTGCAGGTCATCTACTCTGGAAGCTTCATAAAGACCTAAGCACAGGAGCCGCAGCACAGTGGGACATAAGCATATGCTCCAGGACTTTCCTCAGTCACGACTACACGATCTTGCTGGGCTTTCTCCCCTGTCACTGTACTTGCCTTTTGCAGTGTGCATAAGCACTGCAGAAAGGCAGCAAAATCTTTATACTTGACTGCTTCCAAGATTCAGCAGTCTAACCAAAATTACTGTATGCTTGCTGTATAGTTAATGAAAACAAATAATCAGCTCCCCAAGTTGGGCAGTTTATTTTGATTGAGATGAAGCTGTTTCTGGAGAGACCTATTTCTATCAATTGACTAAGCTTAAGAGGTCTGGTTAGAAAACTAGCTCCTCCTAGACACTTGCATTTGCTGGAATAAATACCATACTTTAGTAAATAGCAATGTATGTTCCTCAATCAAATTACACATCTTTCCCTATGCTGAAAAAACATCATCTTAAAAAACACTGTAAGCTGGAGTTTCAGTGGAAGACTGGGTTTCTCGTGCATATTCCTAGATCTTTAAATAGTGTTTGTGGGCAAAGCTGGAAGGAGATGGAAGTGGGACAGGAATTCTGAGGTCTTTCAGACTCAAAGAGCCTTATCATTTGAGGAAACCAAATTAATAATTTGAACAGAATCCAAAGGGTGGATTGAAGCTGTAATATTACCGGAAAATTAAACTGCGGTGTATGATATAGCAAACATTAAACACCATTAAGGTTCAGCTTTAGAATAAGAGGTGACTGGATGGTATGTCAAAAAATATTTTGAGAATAGGTAATATGCTTAATGTTGCTTTATCTAGACCAGTGAGACCTCTGCCTAACTAACCACAAGAAGTAAGAGATAATTTGGAAGTTTTGACTCCAGTTCTGTGAAAACATACATGCGTCTCTAACTTTAAATGCATATGTAAATTTGTAAAGCTGTGGTTTTCAAAATCTATTCAATTTTCTGTTAGACAATATACAGCTGCACCACAACACTAAATTAAACAGTACTATACATAATTCATCAGTCCCTTGTGGCACTCATTTGTGAAAGGGTTAAGTGGTTCAGGGCTTCATGAGTAATTCATTGGAGTTTTGTTTTTGTTTTGTCGGTCAAGTGAAATAAAACATTTTAATTGGTTTGGGGTTTCTGATCACCAAAACCCTTACTTTCCTCCACGGAGTTTTTAGCATATGAAAAGCAACATTCTGGGTGATAGAAAACCAACAAACACACAAAAAACTGAACAAAAAGGAAATGTTTCATTTGATATGAAACAAATTGCTTTAATTTCAGCATTTTTTAACAAACACGAAGACAAACAAGCTTGGATTCTCCTTCCCTTGATGCTCTGTAGCTCAGGACATAAAACAAACTCCTGATGTAGGGTCAGAATTCCTTCCTTGCCAAGACGAGAAATTTTGCTATAGTAGGTCTCCCTGACATCTTCTTGCTGAAGCTACTCCACACTACATTCAACTAATTACTGGACAGAAAGAGAATGAGATATGCTGATGAGCCACAGGCCAATGCTTAGAGCGCTTGTCTGACAAGGAACAAATTTTGGTTTTAGTTTCCTCCATCTAACTGTACAGCTCACAGCAGAAGCGTGTGGTCTGAGAAAAGACATCCTGCCTGGCCCTATTACGGAACTGCCGTTTTCTAGTGAACCTCACACCCAACCTCCCCAATCTCCCTCCCCCCCCAACAAAAATAAGCATTCATTGGATCTTCACTGTCCCAAAGGACCATGTGAACAAGCACCCATGATTTAAAGCCCAGGCAGACCAGACAAAATTTAGGCACTGGAAGGCAGCATTTTGGTGTAATACACGTGCGCTGGACATGCCAGACACAGTGGTCCTGTGCTACTCACGTGTGTCACTGAGTTGAGCTATATGCCGAAGATGCCTCACCAGAAACTACAGAAGCAACCTACTGCTGGGCGACTCCTGTGTCTTCTGGTGAAGCACAAAGGTTCCCCATCCCACCTGAGCAGGAGACCCCCCCAGGTAGAAAGGTGTGCCTGTGATTACTCTCAGGGACATCCCTGGAACTGCCTGACGTTGTCAGCCCGTGTCGGGTTGCTCAGGCCCTTATTCCGTTCAAATTTTGGAAATCCCCAAGGGCAGACAAACTACCAGCTCTTAGGGTAGCCAGTTCCAGTGTTTGACTACCCTCATGCTGACGATTTTTTTTTTTCTGTCCAGCTCGCATTTCCCTTACTGCAATACGTGCCTGTTTTAGCTCTCATCCTTTCAGTGTGTACCTCTGAGAAGAGTCTGGCTGCACTTTCTTGGTATTCACTCGCTAGGCAGTGGCAAACTGTAATTAGATCCCCTATTAGCATCTTCTTCCCCAGGCGAAATGAACCTTGTTCCCTCAGTGCTAGTGTACATATGGCAATTTTAAATAACTTGCAGAGCTAGGGCTCGGTTGCCAGGAATATTAGGTACAAAGAAGCCTATAGCAGTTCTTAAAAATGGCTCTAATAGCAGTGAATACACACATATAATTACAGGCCTACCATTTACTAAAGATCTCCCAACTCTATTTCCATTTCAATAAGTAAATCAGACTTAATAAAACATAGATGTTAGAATTTCTCATATTCATGCCACTCTGCTTTACTGTAATTAAATTAAAGTATTAAAACACTTCAATTCATAATCTTTAGCACAATATTAATAGACAACCAAAGCCTTGTTAGTAATTTCATGCATTGGGGAATTATTCTGATGAGTGCAGATTGATTATCTCCATGAAAGAATGATGAATGTTGGAGACTGTAGAGATTGAGATGTTTGGTAATGCTGAGAAGATTTTGCTTGTAAATAAATGACGATAAAATCAATCTATTCACATAAATATATATAAATTCCGTATAATTCATCTACTCCTTCACCCCTCATTAAGATAATGTTATCTTTACTTGAAAGTCAGGAAAGAGTGACACAACCATAATTCTGCTCCCTGAAGCACATGTAACATTCAGTTTTTGTTGTGTGGTCCTGTAAGACTTCTCTTTTGAGGACATGCAAAATTTAGACTATGTCTTCATTAAAAGCAGGCTCAAGATTTAGTCTCTGGTTAGAGATTGTGCAAGTTCTTTAAATAACATGCACAGTTAATGCAATAGTGTTTCCCCTGCAATAAGCATATTTTAAGATTGGAAATTATAGGTATATATGTCCTACTGCTTGAGAAGTGCTACAAAATCATTCAACTGGATATGGCTTTATATCACACAGACAGAGGGGGAAAATTAGATCTATCTATACTGAAAAAACCAAGATCATAGTCTAATGCTGTAACTCTATTTTTGACAGGTTAAAAACTTTGTACAGTTGTGTCACTACTCTACCAGTGATAAGAAACTGCTAAGAATTGATCTGTGTTTGATCATCTTTGTTTCCCTGGCACTCCTTACTGCTTATTTAACTGATGTGTCTGTATTACTGTTCATCCACCTTCAGCAATTTTTCATTGTAATTTAATTCTATTTTAACATTTTCATTTCATTTCATTTCATTTCATTTCATTTCATTCAGTTATTTCATTTTTTTATATAATTGTAAATAAATTGTTCACACAATACAGAGAATGTATGCCTGGGGAAAATCTTAAAGCTGTCATTTAGTTCAACCAGATATTTGTCTAATTTTTTATCCTCCTATATTAGTAATCTTTGGTCTGAAATATGTGTCTTTTTATAAAAAATAAGCATAATAGTAAGTGTATAAAGTTTAGAGTGAGATAATATTTTCAGACAGCACAGCTACGTATTAGCAATGTTCTATAACGTAAGTATGAAATGTATCTATTTTTCAAGATAAACTGTACAGCCTTTGGAATGGTATTGCTCAACCTGTAAAATATGCACATTACTATGTCAATATGCATCATACATTATTTTACATGACAAGGATGTGATTTGGAAATGAAAGCACTTCCTTTAATAGAAGTCAGTGAGAACTTTTATAAGGCAAGATTTTATAAAACATGGTATGTTCTATAAAACAAATGAACATATTAGAGAGTCCTGTTTGTAAATAAAAACTTCTTAGCTTTTTTAAATTCCGTATCAATTTTCAGATTTTTAAACCTGAAGATTTTAAGCTACTGAGATACTTGCAAATGACAAATTTCCACAGTACTAATCTTAGGGTCTGTTATCGCAACAGTAGGGCAACGGGATCCAAGTGGATTCAAATGTGAACAAGCAGACTCTGTGTAGATTGACTTTTTCCTTAAATGGAGCTGGGTCAAAAAGGAGAAAAACTGAGCAGAATAATTCAAATGCTAAGAGGGCTTCTTAGATTCCACATTCTGAGAGTGTCTCTTATTGACTTTAAAAACTGTTTCAAGGAAATGAAGACATTCTCTAGTCATTTACAACACTCCTGATGTAAATTACAACAGTTCCTGGAGGATAGAGCTGTGAAAAGCATAAGGAAAATTAGGTAAGTGACAGAATAACTTGCATTTGGTCGACCACCTAAGAAAACTTTTATGTGTGATAAATTGATGAATATGCAAAAATAAATCAGTTATGAGTTGTTGGGTTTTTTTCCCCCCAAAGTACAGAAGATTTAACTCTACCTTTTTCATTACTGTTTGTACATGTCATTAAATCCCTTCTAGCACACTGGAACTCTCCACCAGGGGTTTAGCAAGGAAAAGCCAGGCCTCCATGAAAGGAAGGGGTGAAGGAAGAGAGGGGTGACATTTTGTGCTCTCTCTTTTATATCTTTTCTACACTAGAGCTCACCTTACCTCAACAGGTGCAGTTACACCTGCAGAGCTCCTAACAAAGATGCAGAAGATACCAGCAAAACAACCCTTTTGCTGGTACATAGTTCATAACGGGCTTAGAGACTGTTCTAACAAAAGGAAATTTTTTGCAAGCATCAGTTTATATCTCCTCTTAGATTGTGACATAGGAGTAAAGTCTGTTTTCTCTTTGACTTGAGTACTGAAATACTTTTTGAAAAAACGCATGGCATTCAGGAGCCCATGATGTCCGCAGCTCCTCCTGCTCATCTCTGACAGATCTACAAGCTCTGGGCAGCGACTGGCGCCCGCAGCCGCCGTTCCCGTCCGGGCTGGCCTGCTCCCCTCCTTCCTGCACCTCCCAGCAGAGTCACCAGCTGCATGGTCCTGGCCCTCTCCGTCTTCCAGAGCTTCATGACAATCAAGAGCATTTTTCTTATCATCACCTACACATCACTAACAGCCAAATACAATTTCTAGGGTGTAAAACAGAAACTCCAGCCTTTACCCTTGAGAAACACGTATCTTTGCCTGGAGGTACTCCGCTAGTGCAGATGGTCAGATGACTGGGAACAGCTACTGCCATACACATACATACATACACACTTAAATATATATATATAATATATGTTATAATAAACATTGAGAATTCAAATAACTGCCCACATAAACAATACATAAAATTTCAGAGACTCAAAAATACAATTCATGGCCACTGACCAAATAAATAAATTCTGCAAAAAGAAAGAGAGAGAGGTTATTTTTCTCCTTTTCAAAGACCTGATGAGTAAAGTTCTTAAAACAACATTATGAGAGAGAAGCTACAGTGAAAGCAAAAATCAATACAGCAATCAGATCGCTTTCTGTGATCTCAAGGCTATTGTGATAACGTACAAAATAAAATTGCTTTCTAAAATGCAGTTCTGTTTTAACTCTTCGTATGATTAAACTGAAATATAAATGGTGGCATAAAGATTGGCTGCTGAGATGCAAAGCTGTATTTGTTCTTGAGGTATAATTAATACAACCTGGCTTAAAATAAATGATTCAGCACTAACATTGACAGTCTAAATGTGCAAACTTTGCTGTGAAGTGGTTTGGGAATAGTAGCTCCTGCTGGAAAATGGAAAACATATTCAGTTGCTTCTGGGTCAGGCATTTGTGAATATTTTTTCAGGGAACTACCAAATGCTTAAATATGTCAAAATATATTTCATGCTCAGGTATCATTAAACCTCAGTTCTTGTGCATACACACCTTTCAACCATCATGGCTCAACTGGGGGATACAAAATGTGTCAAAGAATCAACATGAAAAAAAATCTGCATACAGAAATCTTAAAATTCTGTGAAGCTCATTCCCTCCATAGAAAATAATTCTTTGATAACTTATTTTTTTCCTGATGTAAGTTATATTAAGTCATGGGATACCTTTTCAACGATAATGCAATTTGAAAATGCTTTGAGGAATATTTCTTGAAGTGAAACACATGAAATGGACAAGTGGAAGTCTGATTGTCATTTCTGGCAATCATTTGAAGACAAAAATCTGATTTTGTTTGTGCTATATAGACCTACTTTATAGTAATTCCACTAAGATATTAGGGAGATATCAAACACAGCTAACAAACCTTTTGCGGTTAGTTTAAAAAGTGTATTGCAAGGCCCATTTTAGTTGTGTTTAAGTGTATGTAAAGAAACTGTTTTCTCCTCTTACAGAATAGAGTCACTCTAGAAATAGTGAAAAGTAAAATCCTCATATCCACATCCATTTTGTTTTCTCTCTGAAATTATTCTAGGTTAAAATGGTCTCTCTAGGTCCAAGAAAGATGATTGAAATCCAATGCGTCTTCATGTCCTCTGCACAACTGTCTGACAGCTATTCTCCTAATTGCTGCTTCCCTGTGTGGGAAGGGGTTTCTCACTATTCCTAGACTGCAAGAGCACAGCACCACATGGGAGGAGGGAACGTGGTTCTGCACCTATGAATTGGTAGCCATCTAAAAACACCTTCTCCAAGTTTTACTAACATCATGCAAAGTTAGCTTCACATGCCAGAGAATAACTGCGTCTACAACTGAGAAAAGAGTACTGACGTGAGAGTATTTCCACTGCTCATTTCATAGGCTTGGAGATTAGATTAGAGCTGTGGGAGAAGAAAGGCTTGCAGAGAACGGAGGTGGGAGAGGTCCTCCCGAGGACTTCTCAGTGGCCTCCTGGGAGAGAGAGCAGCTAACTAGCTATGTATTTCCCCACTTTTCTCCCTAATAATTTTACTGTTGCCAAGGAGACTAAAGTCTTGCTTATTGGAGTGTTGCTTCAGATCACAATCACTGGTGTGCTCACATCAGTAAAAGACCATCTGGGAACCTGACACTTTGGGATACTTAATGATGGCAAGGAAATGCCAATATTCAGGAGTGCAAGGATTTGGGGAATTGAAAAACAAGATTTATAAGTTATATAAGAAGTATTAAAAAATAACTATTACGAAAGAAGGCTGGGGAACCCTTACACACTCTAAGTGAAGCACAGTATTTTATTATAGGTACTTTAACAGCCCTTAGGAGATCATTAAATACTTCATAGTATCAATACAACTTTGGAAAGCAATAGAGTTTGGAGAAAAAAAAAAAAACAGCCTTATGTCCCCCCACTCCACCACAAACACTATGTTTTTACTTGGAAAAGACTTGTGCACAACACAGTGGAGAAATAAGACTGCAAAATGAAAATGATGAAGCAAAATGTAGACATCCTTTCTCCAATAAAGGTCAATGCAAGAAACAGAGATTGGCCTGTTAGCAATCATGTAGGCCTAGCCCAAGACCTGAGGGTAGAACATAAAGAAGAAATCATTGAGGGGGAAGGAAGAAAGCAACCAGGAAAAAGTGTTCAGAGCTGTTGTGTGAGATTTGTGAAATGTAGGAAAAGATGCTAGTAAGGAAACTTAGTATGAACTAATTTGAGATCTGAGGAAACTGTGGTTGAGGAAATATTTCAGATCAGTGGAGACTGAAATATTTATAAAACTGAGACTGAAGAACAAGGATAATTGACCTCAGAGGGAATCACAGGGAGCTGGCTAGCGAGTGCTAGGACCACTTTGATATATTACTATCATTAGTGCTGGCTTGGATCTTGTTCCAAAATAGTCCACATTATTTTTCATTTTATCCTATCATTTCTTTCAAGGTGTCCACATGAACTAGGAGAAAAATAATGACTCTTGACAAAATTATACTAAGAAAATGCAGCCGAACTGCCATCTAAGACTTCATATGTCTGTGTAACTGTAGAAGTGCTTTAACTACTATTTTTGCCTATTCCTTTCGTTAGTCTAACAAATCCTTTATGTTAGGCAGAAGTGCCTATAAAGGAATGACAAAATTCTAAAAATAGTTGTTCCAAGTAGCAGGCAAATTATCAGCATTTAGGAAGACAAACAAAAAATGTTTACAGAGGACCACCTAGTACAGTCTGGCAAAGAATTAGGCACTAGAGTCATAGAAGCTGGTGGGAAGATTGTGTCAGAGATGGAGCCACAGATCTGCATCTATTGCACCACCTCAGCCACATTTAGCACCAGACTTTGATCCGGCACTTGACTTTATACAGATGGCTCCTCAACTACTTCTATAAAACCTCACTCTGGCAAAGGCCTTGCACAATGTATTACAGGAGAGGGATCTTCTATCTAACGGTTCTACAAAGTGTCTCTGATAATGCCAAATGAGTAAGGAAAAACTACAGACCACAATTCATCCTAAGAGATTTCCCATTTTAACAGGCATCTATTAAAAAAAGATACTGAAATGTTCTTACTCTCTTCAGAAAGATCATTTTCTTCTGCCTCTCTTTCCATTTCTTTACACCATCCTTCCATCCTCTTAGTTTCAGTATGTAGTAACTTCATAAACCAAGATCCATCCCGTCGACAAGGAGACATTCGACCAGTTTCTACTGTCTCAATGGCTGGCTCTAGCCAGGGTTCTGGTGGTGGAAGATTTGAGGTGTCAACTGGGGTTCTGTAATCTTCTCTGTAACTGAAGAGTCCCTGTGTCCGTACAGTTCTCACTGCGCTGTATTGGGTAGGAGTGCTGGGCTCTGAGTGCTGCTGGAACGATGAGCCAAACTGAAGTCCCTTGTCCTCCATGGTTATGTGTCCTGGAAAGCCCTCCAGTTCCAGGTCAGCCTGGACAGCTGCTGTTACACTGTTTGAGCGCTTAAACCGTCCATGTCTTAGTGATGAGGGATGGAAGAAAAGAGATTAAAAATATAAATACATATGCGATTATAAAGGGGCACAGAATAATGTTTCAGTGAATGAATTCTGGTTTTCCCCTTGAACTTTAGGCTAATATTTTTCCTTGTGCTTATTTCACTAAAATAAGACAGTGAGTAACAACAGAGGGAAAAAACAAATGCATGGAGTTATAGTGGAATTATTGATTTGAGCAAAGATACAACGGAAAATCATTTAAATTATCTCTTGAAGCAAATATTGATTTGTTCTCATACTATAAAATACCGTGTATCATTGCTAAATGAAATGAAAATAACTAGCAGTACTGCAGAGTTATATCCCTTATGGAGGACTATTAAGTACACGTATAAAAAAATCAAATATTAAGGATCATATTCAGATGAAATCTGAAAATCTTATAAGTAAAGACTTGTGAATTCTTTAATAAAAGAAAAAGAAAAATAGTAGCACCGGGTTTAAGAGGTTTTGGGTTTTTTTTTTCCTGCTTCATAGAATGATGATCAAATGTTGATTTTCTATTGTGATATGCCACTGAATAAAGACATTTTAGAAAAGCTTTATGTTAAAAAGATTGTGAAATCTTCTCCCATCTAGGCTTATTGGCTCAAATTGCTGCTTGTCAATAGTGGTAAAAAGCAAATAGCAGCTAGATACTGTCAGTTAGCTACTGTGAAATGAGATAATAGTCCCAGTCCAGTATTCAATGGGCAGTGTTTGCCAGGGATAACTTGTTGGTTAGTGCATTGGCCAGCAGTTTATCAAAGTAGATAAGGATTGACCAAGTGTAAAAGTTCAATCTATGTTAGGATAAAGGTATCCTGGCTAACATCCTATGCTTTATATCCTCCTGCAAGAACAGCAGAAGTCTGTCAGTGCAATAGGTCCTGCAGAAAGAACCATATTCCAATATATATCTCCTTGCATTTGTTCTATAACTAATGAAAGGATATCATTAATGCACTTAAAACTTTCACCTTTCACTTTCTTCCCTCCAATTACAATTTGGAAATCTGGCTGAATATTAAGGGACCACTAAATAATCTCTACAAATTTTACAAATCACAGCATGCATATAACAAATTTAACTTTGTGAATGATTTAGAGGTAGCACTTGCAAGATATTTATTAATTCTTTTTATATAAAAATGCTTTGTTTTATGAAAGACTACAGATTTTTGTATGTGCTTGAATTACCGTTTTTCATCTTCCACTTGCACTCCAACAGAGTGGTACTCCCGTAGACCTCTGCTCTCTGTATCTGAATCAGTTGCTGTTTCCACCTAATCCAACACAAAAGATATATCTGCAGAGTGAGCACTGACAATTCAGCATTATTTCTACCTGCACTTATTTAAATTAAATATATATTTTCTCTCTTACAGCTAAGAAATACCTAACACAGTAAAATAAAGTAAGTATTCAGCCTAGTATCATTGTTTTGGTGCTGTATTTTATAAAGCTTTGCACAACTACTTCTGTTCTGCTATGTAATTCCCTATTTCAACTTTAAGCAGATGCAATTATTCAGTTCAGTGGAAGTAGGAAGTAAGCTTGGTTTGGAAAGTCCTATTCTTAGAACTAGGAATCCACACGACAGCCCCTTTTATATTATTACAAAACATTCTCATTATAGTCCATGATTTACAAAATAAAATAAAAACTCAAGTAGTCACATAAACTTGCAAGTGATAAAAAGAAATGTTGCAATGAAATTTTATCGACAACTGCGCTGACAAATATAGAACCATTTAAATGACGTGAAGAATACAGTAGAAAGCCATATCTCACCTTTTTTAATAACACGGTCCTGAAAATGCTATATCAAGCAAGTAATTTATGCATTTTTATAGTATTCCCATCTGAAATGCACTTGCCAAAATACATTCACAGTGGAGTTTTCTTCATAATTGAGACCACATCTCTATCACAAGTTTCTGTAGGATTTTATGTAACACTCCCCACCGCCACACTGCCTCCAAATTTTTGACAATGAATGTTGTAAGGAACATGGAATGGAATCAAAGGAGAGTTAGAAAAAAAAGGAATAGAATAGACTGTCCTTTTGAATGATAGTTTCACTGTTAAATAAAAAAATGTATTATCAGCAAGCAGTTTCTCAGGATGGATAGTCTATGGGTACATTCAAATAATATATTGTATGACGAAGACAAGACAACCCCTCCCCTTGCAGCAGACTCAGGCAGCACACTTGCACCCTGCAGCTCGTCCTGGCCCTCTAGAATGAGCCCAACAACCTTCACAGCTCTCTCCCAGCTGCACAGCCCGAGTCCCCCCAGTTCCTGGAAGGATGCAGAGAGAAGGGGGAAGCAGGGTAGGAAGTGAATGTACATGTGGACTGCATTTTCTGAAGAAGCTAGCTGTAACTTCTTTCAGTCTCCAAGCAGGAGCTCCATGTATATTCACACTGAAGGGAATCAAAACTGGTAATCAGAATACATTTCATATTTACCTGGTTGTGGGTCTTGGAGATCTTAATTAAAAGCTACTGTACAATCCCGTTAGTAAGTGTTACAGCAGCCCTTGAACAGTACAGAGTAGTGTCAGGCACAGGTTTGCAAAGCGTTCCAGATACCAGCATGGAAACTGTCACGGAAAGACACATTTCCCAGCAACTCCATTCATTCTGCATGAGCTGCAGAGGAAAGCATGCCCTGTCATCTGTTCCCACCTTGTTAGATGCACGGAAGCCTGCTATATTTGCTTGGACAGGCTGTGCATTTTGAGAACTGTTTCCTCTAAGATATCAGACTCAGAAACAGTCTCAAAGATTTGTTGCTGTCAGTATAAAAAGAAAGCTCTCTTTTGACATTAGCAGTGAAAAACAGCCTCAGCTATTGAGGCAGGTGGCTTAGGAGGAAAAAAAGACAGGAAAATTAGCTTCCCTAGTTAAGGTGGATCTCAGGTACAATGTGAGTGAGAGGTTTGAGCTGAGCCTGGAAGGTCACTCTCTCCCTAAAAAACATTGCTGTAAGCAGAGCAGCAATAAGGGTCAGTCTCTTAGCACAAGGAATAGCTATTGGGAAAGACACCTTTCTTTATAGCACGCAAGTTACCACGGGCCCAAAAGAGTCTTGAATAACAGGCTCAGGTCTAAGTGAGGGACTAGGCCCTCAGCTACCCCTTTCTGAGACTTCAGAAAAGCTGGGCATGACATTTCTTCTTCATTAGAGACTGACAGGCAGAAATAAAAATGAACTGGACTAGGCCAAGAGCCCACATATGCACATGCACATACGCACACTGATGAGCTTCCTAGCTCTAGCCAGTGAGTTGCTATTACTATTTTTGAAGTTGAATTTGTGAATGCAGGAGAGCAGCTGCCTTCTCTTCTGGATGGATTACCATCACCCCTTTCTTTCTGCTATCGAAAAGCAGTCTCTGCAGAACCCTCTCCTCTCTAGCTCAGGGAAATTAGTTTTATTTAGTTTTGTCATTTCCAGTGCCAGCTTTTTCTCGCTGAATTAGATTCATGTGAATGAGATGCCATGAAAAGCAAGTTACACTAGCAGTCCTGGACTGCAGTGATGGGAGCTCAGTGCAATGTGCATAGCCATGTTTTGAAGAACGAAACGAACCTGTTCTCAAAGGGAGAGAAGATGGCAGGTCGTGAATAAGGGGAGATAGCACGGAAGGATTAGATTATGGCTCTTGAGGGCACCTTTACGAATGCTGACAGGAAGAAGATGTTAGTCAGGGAAACATTTTCTGGAGGAAGTCTCCTGATGTTTGAATCCCGGCAACTTCTGCAATAGTCAAGAGTGTTGCTAAAAGCTACAGTATTTGGGTTCTTTCTAGGAGAGACAGAAAGAGCCCCAAATCTACCAGAGTCACTCTGAAGTAAATCATACACTTTAGGACCTTACTGAGCTTGAAACTGCAAAAAGTAATGTTATGAAAAGGGAGGTCTTCAACCAGGGAGTTCACTTTCTCATGGAGATCAGACCACTGGAAAGTAGCGGTGCTGCACGGGCTTCACTAGGAGTATTACCTGCAGACAACATTGCAGTGAATGAATTTTGATTAAAAATACCTTTAATACTAAGTACATAAAGGAACATAAGAAATTAGTTTGATTTTGATTAACCAAGTTAGACTGTAGGATTAGGGGTCAGAGTCAGAGCTGTTAATATTAAGGGAGTATACTTGATTCAAAAAATCATCAAGGCATAAACATGTAAATGTGTAATATTTTCCTTCTGACATGTGGGAAGTGTTTTTCTTCATTTAAGGACTTTCACGTCTCTCTACTTGACAGTCTTGTGTCTTCAGTTCCTTCCAAAGCACTGTGCTTCCTTCGCAAAGCCCTTGGGATGACCATTTCTGCATGCCACGCCCCTTGGGGCTTGCCGAATGAGTCCTGCGGGTTAAGTGCTGGATATGGAAGTGGACTAAGGAAGGTCAACGGCATCACACCTGTGAGGCTAATGCACAGCTAGGAACAAGTGTGTGGAAGGTGAGCGATGGTCAACGGGACAGAGAAGAGACTTTTGGCTTCCATGTGGATCTCTCAGTGGCTCAGACACAGCCCTGTTGTAACTGTGACGGTCTAAAGATACAAACAAGAAAAGGTTTGTATGGAGAAGATCAGTTAGGCCAGTTGATACTGCTGGAATAAAGCAGACAAATTTGGGAACACACACCTTTCTTAATACTGCATATCAAAGCCGTATCTGTTTTTGCCCACTACATTGCTTGGTTTAGTAAAAGTACGTCTTCATTTGAACTCTGCTTTTGATGTTTTGGGGGGCAGATTCCCTTTTACATTTTGCTTGACATGGTATTTTTCTGGTATTTTTCTTTGACGTAACACGTCTAGGAAAAATCATTTTATTTATCCAAGCACTTTTTTATTGATATTTCACCTAGAAGTATATCCCGGATAACTTCCCCAATATGTAACTAACACCTGGAATTTGCAGGCATAAATGAAGTAATCTACTATAAAATTTTATTCAAAACAAAATTATCAAGGAAATTATGTCCCAGATATCAAAATGGAAATGGCATTAGTTACTTCTAAATATAAACTGTTGCCAAATTATCCTTCAATCCAGTTTGCCAAGACTGATACTGACTAAATGACCTCATGATTGCTTTCCTATTTTAATGCTTTCATTTCCTTACTGTGCCTTGTAACAGCAGAAGAATGCCAAATAATTTTTTGAACAATCTTGGAGAGCACATATTGTAATAACCAACAAAAAAGGAGGAAAATGCCAACGCAAGTTAGAGTGCGAAAAAACAAAATAATTTTCACTCACAAAGAAACAAATGAACAAACAAATTGTATTTCTGAATGGCAGATGGTATAAAGACTCCTGCTAGAGGACAACAGGAAACTCTTTAAGTTTAATCAGATCGGCCAAACTAAATTCAAATGAGCAGAGGAGAAAAGTAATGCTTCGTTTGAATGTTTTTCAAGTTTCAGGCTTCTGAAACTTGAATAAGCCTTAAGAAATCTGATGTTATTCTTTATGATTCATTATTTTTTTAATAACATAGATTCTGAAATAGATTCTGCATAGATTCTAAAAGTCTTCATATTTACAACTTACCCCACAATCTCAACAAAGTGAAATAAGATGACAAGAGGTATGGCTATCTAATCATGAGGTAGTCTCACATAGTCTCACAAAAAGATTGCCAGAAATCAACCAAAAGCAGAAGAAAGAAGAGAAACAGATCTAATGTAGTAGGTTAACTTCCTCTCCTCTTGCAAACAAAGAAATAATAGATATAATTTAAAATTTGGCCCTTCATGCCTTAAAAAAATGTTGTTTGGGGGGGGTTATAGTATGGCATTCTTAGTAAATTAATCGGAGCAAGGCAAATCTAGACAATTTTCTGTAATTAAAAGCATTTTCAAGAGAAAGATCTAGAAGTTCCTGCTGTTGGGGCCAGAACCCTCCTTCAGCCACATTCTCTGCCCCTTGCAAAGGTACTACCATCAGAGGTATCATCGAAGGTACTATTCACCAGAAGGCTACAGGGTCAACAAAGCTCCGGCGCGGGGCAGCTTCCATGGCCAGGGCAGGAGGAACCAGATCACAAGGCAGAGCAATTTGCTTGGTATGAGGGGTGAGCCCCTGGCTTCATGGAGGACTGAGACCCAAAGGAAATCATCTATCTTTGCTACCAAGGGTTAAATTTAAATTATTCCCCGTATAAAATTTGATCTTTTATAAGCACTGTTTTAAAGAAGTTTAGCCTGCAGTACAGCATAGGCTATACTCTTAATTCATATTTCTATGCATGAAAAACAAATCATTCTTTTGTACTTATTTCTGTCTTTGCCTTACCTTTCATATGGACCCAGTTCTCCCCTACACTGTTTTTGTTGCCAATACAAGGAACAGACAATACTATAAAACCTCTGTGACCAGTGATGAATGACCAATTCATCTCAAAATTTGAAAAACGAAATATCAGATACTGACAGCAACTTGGTAATAAACCATATACGACTAAATTATACTTGCACAAAATTATTTGAAAAAATGTAAATTAATATTGCAATTAAATTGCACATTACAATCAATCTTGGTTTGTTTATAGGCAGTCAGTCTAGAAAAGGATGTATGAACTGATGAAATTATTTCTGCTAAGTATTAACTGTTTTTTTAGCTGATAATTTTTAACAACTAAAAAGCAACTTTTATTTCTGTACTCAAGTATTATGCTGCTCTCAAACAAAAGTACTGCAAAATCACATTTCACTGTTCTAAAAATCACAGTCTAAGATTCCATACACACTGTCTCTAAGGGAAGTTTGAATAAAATATATTCAGTGCACAGGAAAAGGGATTCCAACCTGGTGTCTTTTTCTTCTCTCTCCTAATCATTCGTAGTAAGAGTCCTTCAGGCCACATTATCTCTCCCCATGCAACCTCACTGCCCTCAATGGGTTTTCACTGCTGTAACCAACTTGTTCTATAATTAGAATTTAATAAACAATCTCTCTGATGATGTACAGGAAGGAAAATAATTCACCTTTCCTCTCTTGTATAGGCTTCTTAGCAATAACAAGAGTAAAAAGGGAAGAAAACACAACATTTGACACTAGACCAAGTAAATGCAATTGTGAACACAGATAACCATTCTTAGGTAAAGGAAGATCTCATTTGTACGCAGTAACTTCAAAGTAGGAAAAAATACTTCAAAGTAAAACTACAGTATTAACCTCCACTGCTTTAGTTAACTCAAATAACACTTTTATCAGCCAAAAAGCTTATAGTATTTCAAAATAATTTTTAGAAACACACCAAAATGTACCAAAACCTGCAGGCTTGAGTGATTTTGAGTGTCTCACTATCGGATACCATTTCGCTACTCTACTGCTTCCCAGCAGAACATCCAGACTACTCAAATATGTTGTGTGGCACAGTAAGTGCTAATTACTCCAAGAATACCATGTAACAGGTTGAAAACTTCCACAGCTCTCTGCAGAAAGCACTATTTGCTAAAAAGTGGATGCCAGAGTTCACAACTGAAATCCATGTTAAGCTAATATGAGATAATAACACAAAGTAACGCACAAAACAGTGATTACTCCTAACTTTTTTGGTGCGTTTAATGCTAAATGGCAAATTATTCTGAACCAAGTCAGCAAATATTCTGCAAGGCAGCATTTTGGGTCTTTCCCAGTTTGAATGTTTCACAAGGTTAACTGGCACCTAACAAAACAAGCAATAGTAATTTGTGAGAAGAGTAAAAGCTTAGAAGTCTGTAATAACCACAGCTTTTTTCTAGCTACTATTTCAGCCGCTAAGCTTTTTAACAAATGGAGGACACTAAAATACAGATACTGGCTGAGAGCACTGCTAACAGGCAACTCTGTGAAATCGGACTCTGTGTTGCTCAACACAGTATTTAAAGTATTTAAATACTTATATAAAGTATTTAAATAAAATAAAATAAAATAAAGTATTTAAATACTTTAAAGTATTAAACTTAAAGTTAATACTTTAAAGGCCAAGTTACAGCTTCTAAACCATGGATGTGTTATCAAAACTTTCAGAGACTTCCACAAGCCAGGGATAGCACCCACTTCTCTCTCCCCAAAACATAGCTTCATAATGATTTTAGGAGGACAATGATCAAAGTTTACCACTAACACTTTGGATCATTTATGATCCCAAGACCAGTGGAATCAATGGGAGTATTGTGCCGACTGCAGAGGGCTACGTGCACACTGCAGCGAGGCACTGACAGGGACGGTATAACCTCTACACGCTTATCCAAGTAAGTACACCACATGGGAACAAAACACTTCGCTTACAAAGGAGATTTCAGTTTGAGGCTGCAGAGTTTCTTGAACAAAGGTTTTGCCATAAAACTCTAATAATAATTTTGTTTCCAAAAATGAAAAAAAAAAGATCCACCTTTGACTCAAAAATGAGGCTGGCAAGTTATTGCACTAATCCTCCTGAATGCAACTTTTGATTTATAAGAACAATTTGTTTAATGAAGATCCTGGAGGGAAAAAAAAGTAAATCTTTTGAAGAGTGATCTCCTGATGATAACAAAGATGACAGAGTCCATTCTCTATGCTGCTACAATTAGTGTTTATCTCCAAAAATATCATCATGAGTCAGTCTCCACACTTAAAACATTTGTTTCCATACCATCTACTTCTGGAGTTCCTGTTCATTTTGAGAAATCTCAACATCTTTTAAATAGAGAAGAAATAAAGGACCGTACATTTTGGGATGCTTGAAATAAAAGACGAAGTAATTTCTTGACATGTTTTCTGTTATATTTTACAGTCTAAATGCCTTTCACATGAAATGGCTTATACCTAGGTGTTGTTGAATGGTAATTATTAGCAAATATACTAGGTTATGAAAAAAAAAATCCCTGGAAATATATCAGCAATAATCTTGTTTTTGACTTATGATTTATTTCACTCTAGACAATCTCTGTTCCTCCATTTTAATTCAAATGCTTTGATTTGTCTTCTGCTGTCATGGTAGAAGACAGATACGAAGACTATAGCTACTAATATTACTAGAATTTTATTCTTTGTGATACATATTTTTAAGAATGCTGACTGTATTTTTAATCCCAGAACCAGTATTTTGTAACTTGCCTAAATTTAGGGATCATCATTATCTGTTGCCTACCGACATATCTGACAATATTCCTCTTCCCTTGAATATGCAAGTGAAAAAAAAATCAACAGCTTTATTCTGGGAAAGCTTTGCTTCTGAAAGCTTTTTTTTTTGTGCAAAAAGCTTCAGAGGGAGGGCTAGCACACTACAAAATGGGCTACCATAGCTAAGCTTTTCTCCATCTGTGCAGGCTGGAGGAGACTGATCATGTATAGTAACTCCAAAGCTCCCCAGCAGTGTTAGGTTTCCTGTACATGTGCACACCAGTCCCAAGGTACATGTGTATTATGCCAGAACTTTCTAAGAAGACTTCTGCTCATTGCATGTACACTGCCCAGACCATATACCCCAAAGACACCGGGGCCCGCGGCTGGGTCCATGGCGGTTCTACCTGCTTCTAGAGGCATCGCTGCTCCTTCTTTATCCGTCTGCCTCCCTCCCACCATACAGAACTCCATTAGTAATCACTCTCACACCAACATGTTAAAGCAATGAAACATTAAAAAATGCACAAATTAACCATCCTGATAGCAAATTAATTAATGCAAATAAATGCAAATTCAATGCAATACCCTGGCATAGCATGCTAATGAGAAAACAAGTCATTTAGTCAATCAAGGAAATATGCAAATAAAAAACATCCTTTCCTAAGATGCTTTGATGCAGAAGTCTGAAAGAAATGAAATACTTTAGTTGCATTTTGGAGGCATAAATTATTATTTATGTAGTTTTCAAATAAATGTATTCTGTCCTGTGTTATTATTCCATACAAATATGGCAATTGGAATATGACAAAATGCATTTTCTGCTTAGAAATGCTGCAGATCAGTATTTTTCACACCAATGTAAAGTTTGAAACTGACTGCTGAAAAAACAAAAAAAGCACAGTAGGATGTCAAGGGTAATCTTGCAATTTTAACCTTATCTAATACCAAATGGTAGAACCAAGTAGTTTCTACTTCTCAAAAAAAAAAAAAAAAAAAAAAAAAAAAAAAAAAAAAAAAACACTTCAGCCTTCTAAGACCTCCTATTGAAAAACAAAACTCTGCCTTTTGCAGTATATACACCTGAGAACTAATATTATGGCCTAAGCATCAGATGATATGTTGTTACAGAAGTTCCACTGCCTTGATGTAAATCATTGTACAGACATCTTCATGGCTCATAAGCACAGATTTTTAAACACACCACATACCGAGAAGGGTCAAAGCCCCGTGAAAAGTACTGGTCATCACCTGTAGTGAAAAATAGGACCAAGTGATATAATCAAAGTTTCAGAATTAGTTGTTGAAATTCCATGAACTGAAGCAAGACACCAACATGGCTAAATACCATTGCACACAGCTGCTGTAAGGAAGAGATAAGAACAAGACTACATACAATTCTTTTCTGAAAACGAAGTATCAGGCTGGGGCTAAAAGGTATCAAACATTACTCGCTGCTCTTCTGAGCTTTTGACCGTTATCTGTAAAGTCCCTTTTCTGAACAATTTAGGATATGCTAATTACTTTGTAAAACATTTGAAAAGTAGTAATCTGAATGTTCTACTATCGCTATTAAATTGCATACTTTTCCATGTGTAAAGAAGCATGATCAAACATCTCTATGCTGAGAAATATTCAAGCAACATGCTGACAAAGCCTACATCTTTCGTAAGTCTAATACTCACGTTGTATAATAGGAAAAATATATCATACTGCTGCGTTAGTCAGATAATTTCAACAGATAGCTGTGACATGCTTAACCCAAATGTTAACTCACAATCATATCTTGAAATTAGTAGAAATGGAATTACTACTATTTAAGAAAAAAATAATTATTTTTGCACAATTACTTCCTAAGAGACAGACAGTCACTCACTGAGCTCAGTTACGTGGACTATTACTGCTCTAGACTATTCTCAAGATCTATACTGTTATCTCAGCAATACCTGTAACTATGCCAAAATATATGGTATTTCTTTTACAATTGATCTGGCAAAAGGAGAGATTTTTAAGCACAGGAATGAACCCAACAATGTAAGGGGGGATATTCACATAACCAAAAGTAAATGTGTGTTTAAGCACGAGTAGAAGGGGAGCCTAAATTTTAATCTGCTCCTCTGTTTCAAAGGACGTCGAATTCTTTGCAAGTTTAACTTGCGGATTTTATTAATACTTGGCATTTCCTAGAGATTAAAATAAATGACCATTACTATTGAGTACCTTCCAGTTAGTAGAAGGTATATCATTCAAAACATGCATCTGGAATCACCTTATTTCATGCACCTGAAACGAGACAACATGGCACAGTCTGATGGGCATTCTGTCAGCTGAAATAAATACAATATTTTTTGCTGTACAAATGCAGAAGCATTCAAAGATTGTGCTTAATAATGTTATTTAATTACTGGCCACCTATAATTATGCTGTTTCTACATCAGCAAGTTTCTTTCTTTCCCGTGGTACCTTCTTCTACCCAACACAACGCTGGTCAGTAAAGTGGGGGATTAGATTTTTAGGTGGAATAAGCATTGAGGATCCAGCATAGTTACACATTTTCCAAGGTCAAAAGAGAAGGATAATGGAAAAAAAATACAGTCAAGCATTTTAAAGCTGGCATAATTCTATAAAAAGGACCATGAATTCATGGAGAGAAGGAGATGAACATGCTGTTCACCTGTAGCTCTGCAGTATAATTTTCCTATCAAGTGTTAATGACAGGTAACCTCCCTAGAGATTTATTCATTCATTTTCTTCCAGGTACTGCATATTAGCTGAAGACTTTTCTGCACAGCCACATTGCCATGATGTGAATTACAATTAACACTAAGCAGCCAGGGGTTGTTTGTTAGATTATTAGAACCAGTGAAGCTGAATGACTCATTCTACGCTATTTACAGAAAGAAGGCAAGCAATTCATCACAGAACAGATGTTAATGATAGGCTACCTGAATCCCTATAGAGGAACGTCGACTCTTAAGAAACTCCTCTGCTTTTGACACTAAAATGGCCTTGTCACTGGTTCGTATCGAGGCGCTCTGGCTCTCAGAAGTGTGGCGCTGTGCAGCTGCAGTTTCCAAGGCAAGGTTCATGGCCTTGTTACTGTCCAAACTGTCTGTGGAGTTGTACATCCCTCGCCCGTCTTGAGGCCACGGGGAGATCCTCTGAGTCCGGCTGTCGTGATATGCATCCTGGGTGGATTCTGTGCTGCTCTGTGCTGTGACGGAGATTAGTGGCTTGGAAGTGGTACGAGGCGGCACCGGAGGCGGTGTTTTTTTGTAACTTGTGTAAGTTACAGCTATGGAAAGAATGAAAATACAAGAAAGAGGAAGAGGAATCAAGATTAATTTGATTGAAACATCACAAGAGAAACCACCGTAACGCTGAGATTATGCTAATTACAAATGAAGGCAACGCAACATAGCGTTCTTTGTGAACCTCACTATTAGTTCCAAACGTCTCCCATACTCAGATGGGTATCCATAGCAACGTTTTATTTCAACTAGGAAGCAAAGGTTGAAAACGCTCCACGTGCTAAAATGGGAGCCCCAGATTATGATGAAGACGAAAGGGAGTCAGCAAGGATCTGTGTGCGTAAGTCTGACACTTGAGAGTTATGCTGGATTTGTACACACCGGTGCCTCTGAGGTTGTTTCAGCATAGAATAAAGCTGATAAGAGAAATAAAGGATGTTTTTTTTTCTCTTCTTGTAATCATTTGAATTGATATGGTGCATTAAGAAAGCAACATCAATATACTGGAACAAAACATTCTTCAGAAAACTTCTACTAAACAGTACGCCACACTTTAACCTTTAAAAATACTTCCAGGTCTACTGCTGCAGTTAGACAAGCCTGGCTACTTACACAAGATATTAAAAATATTCATGATATGGTAAATATCCAGGCATGCAAGTATTTATAATATATGGACAACACACATAAGGCTACAAATAATACCAAATATAGTGACATTTTATCTATTATCTTTCAGTGAATTTTAAATTCTTAGAACACACATTAAAGGGTTATACACTGAAATACAATGAATCATTAAAAATACAGACATAAAAATGGGTCTGAAACACTGTAAGAACTAGATATACAAGGTTGGAACTAAGAATTTTAGTCTGATGAACACAGCAAGTTTGAGGCCGATTTGACTTGGATTCTGTCTTGCAGCAAAAGGCTCAATAAAGCCTCCAAGGAAGCTCCACCAAACACAGAATTCTGACAATGCTGCTTCCTTACAAAATTTTAGGAAACAGAATCTTTCTTCCATAGAGTCTGAAAACTATTTATTTAGTGATTATTATCACAGAGCTAAACTGTCAAATAGTTTAACCCCACTATACTGTTTTGTTAAAGCATTTCTGTTATGGGAGAGTTTTTTCCTCAAAGCAGATACATAATTCATAAAATTAGAGACTGATACAAAAGTGCTTCATAATATAGCTTTCCATATTCTTGTACAGGAAAATCAAAACTAACTCTTTTCTCAAATAATTGCAGCAACACAAAGAAAATTATCATCTTTCCCTATACCAATAATGCCAAAATAGCATAATATATTCATGCAGAGACCAAGGTAGTAAACCTTTTTAATAAAAAGTTGTTTTTCAGGTCTTGCTAAATGCATTCAACACCATAATGGTGACTCAGGTAACCTTGGATTTCAGGTTACTTGAGGACAACAAATTTTACAAGCATTCCCCTTCTCATTACATAGACATCAGCTGAGGAGCAATGGAAATCAGGAATGCTTTTCCAGTTGTTCTTTTTAATATGAGGCTAAGTTGCAGCTCTCTGGAGAAAGCTCTCTAGAGAGAAAAGAGTTTTAGAAATCTGCCAGTAACTAGAACTTCTTCTGAGCAAGAATCACCAAGCGAGCATACAAGGAAACTGAGTCTAGAGAAAACTATTCTTAGATTTTGATTTTTGATAATCATAAATAAAATGGTGATCATAGATAAAGGAGAGTGAGGCAGAGCTAGGAAGTAAAAACCTTCATGTGAAGCACATTTTGAATTACTACTGATGCAGCTCAAATTCTGGAGGAGATTTTAAGAGTCTTCTCTCTGAACTAAATTGCTCTAACACAGCGAAATGCGTGAAAACATGCTTTTCAGATTCTGAGACTGCACATTTTTTAAAGTGCAGTTTTGTTGTCCTATCACCAATCTTATCTCCTGTCAGTTTTGTAACCAGCTGCTAAGAAGAAAGGAAAACCCGACACTTTTCAAATGCTTCAGCGAATACAGAAAGCTCATGAAAGAAGAATGGTTCTAATGCTTGGAAATTATGATAGTGTCTCACAAGCTTAAGCAAAGGCTCAAATTAATGCTTCCACTGAGGGAACTGCCATAATACTGTTGCCACCCCTCTCCCCCCACCAACCCTGACAAATATATATGCAGGTGATGAAAGTGCTGGGAAACATTTGAAATAGAGACAATGGAATAAAATAATGAGTGAAATGCAGATAAGGAAATGCAGATAAGCTTATCAATGTTATGACTAATTTATTATTTTTCACCAACTGTCTTCATCCAAAAGAATAGCAGTGAATAACAAAACATATGGTAAATGTGATAATGAAACATCATAAGCAAGTATATCCCTACTACTCAGGTAGCAGATCGCTGTTCTGCCTAATGAATATAAATGTTAAATATGGCAGCCTTTCTCAGCTAACTTAATTTTCATTTAAATTTCTTGAAAAGAAAAGAAAAGAAAAGAAAAGAAAAGAAAAGAAAAGAAAAGAAAAGAAAAGAAAAGAAAAGAAAAAAGAAAAGAAAAGAAAAGAAAAGAAAAGAAAAGAAAAGAAAAGAAAAGAAAAGAAAAGAAAAGAAAAGAAAAGAAAAGAAAAAATTCTCCTTATGGCAGAACCGAAGCAGTTACCTGATCATTTTATTTTTTTAGAACTGAATATTTTCTTCTGGAAATCTCAGATTGTTTTGGTAGTATAATGTGTCTTAGAGCCATGAAGTCTTACTGTTACTGTAGTATTCTGGCCAGCATTTACTCATGAGCAATGAGTAGAAATTTAAAAAAAACCACAGATATTCAACAAGGAGAAGAAACCAGGAGAAAGATTTAAAGTTCATGGGAAATACGATACATATTTACAGTGAAACGTGGCAGAAAGAAATCCGATTAATTTCTAAGCTACAGTCACAGAGATCAAATATTGAGCAGGGAAATAAAAATCCATTTCTAAGCAGTTAATGAGTTCATATCTGGAACAACAGTCTCAGAGCCACAGAAATCTGGGACTAATTGGAAACTGTAACAAAATCAGGTAAGAGGATGAAAGCATGAATCTGTGAGGCAAATTTTAAGACCAAATTCTATTTGCTTTAATCATTCAAGTGGTTCCAGTGAAGCTAATGGGATAACTTATGTGAATAACGCTACCAAGGCTTGACTCAGATGAATTTGATATGATGACTAAATGATAGATTAGGGACACATTAAAGGAGAAAAAATACCCTATAATCCATAGTTTACTGCCTATGTTTGGTCTTGGGTCTCTAATAATTAAGGTCTGGAGGAGGAAACAATGTGATTTTCAAAAATTTTCAATTAATTATTATATCTGTGAATGTTTCTGTTACCTGAAGTAATGTCTCTCTGTACCTTGCCCAATTCTTGGCCCTGGCAGTAGTAAGCACCACATTTTATATACAGGAAGAAACTTTTCCTTTTCCTGATAGAGAATGTGCTTTCTTTTCATTTATCATATGCTGATAGACATGAGCTTTTGCCATCTTTGCACCATTCACAACTTTGAAAACTTTCATTGGCCTTATTTGTTCTCAGGCTAAAGGAAGAACACAAAATCTCTTCAGTTTTGCTTCGTGCCCTTCCTGTGTTTTTTGCTCTATCCTTCCATAAAGTCCCAAGCTGTGTCGGGTTTTTCCTGCAGTGCAGCAGCTCCCTTCCCCACAGGGAGGGTGAGGGCTGGGCAGGACAGCCCTAGAGCGCCTAGCGCTGACCCAGGGGTGATGCCCAAGGAAGTCCATACAGGAAGCTGAGGCAGAAAACTAAATGGTATTTCTGGTATTTTTCTAGGCAGTTCTGCTGAGGCCAAAGCAAAGTAAAAGCAACACGCTTCTGCTACAGCAATAATAAGCTTGTAAAATCTGCAGCTGCTCTGAAATGCCAAGAGAAAAACAAACGTAGATGGCACAAGAAGTAAAGAAATGAACCTTCTTAGTGCTTAAATTAAATGCAGAAGAAATTAGGAAAAAATACATACTTTCTTTCCTGGTATATTCAGACGCTATCGTAATACAGAAATCTCTGTTTATTTTTTGCTTTTTTTTAATAAAGCATGAAAAATCCTTATTTGGAAATCATAATATACAATCTGTCTCCATCTGTTATCGAATGATCATCAACCAAAATGATAAATATGGTCAAAAAACCTTCTTCAAATATTAAAATATGTGGATATTTCAGACTACCATTGAATTATAGTATTGACTGTTCAGGTATTTGCGCTACTCAACATAAACATGTGCATCAGCTCCCCTGGGTTTTTCCTTTAGGGAAGGACATTGTTAGATAAATGGAGAGCCCACCAAGTGGTTTGCTGCTGCTTCATACTGAACAAGGTTAAATGATTAAAATCAGGTACAAATTATTCAGAAGAAAGGAGTGGGTAGCACAGCAGCATAACATGCATTGATTTGGCACTCAGACAGGAAAAAAAGTGTAACACATATCCATTTGTTTTTGTAAGGACTGTTGTCATTATGTAGCGAGTCCACTTCCCCTCTATGCCTGCTCCTGCTACCTTTTCCTAGCTTATGAGCCACAATTGATACCTTAACTGACAAACGACCACTTCTCTCCTCAAATATACAAAATTCCCCATCAATGCTGGATTTAGCATGGAGATGGCCCCAAGTGACATGTTCTGTAAAACACATTGATGTCTCTTAAGTGCCCTGTGATACAAGCTGGGAAGCACTGTCCAGAACCAGAGTATCAGGCATTGTGGCCATACTGCAGAATGAGCAAGAAGCCAAGCCCCAGAGAACTTGCAATTTAACTGTTCAGACACATACAATAGAAATCTAAGGAAAGTTTACTGATTTCTTAAGTAACAGGAACTTTTCTATTTTAATATACCTGGAAGCAGAATACCCCTCTTAATTTACACTGCATTTGACTAAACTTGGGTAAAGACATTGTAGTTTCAGTCATAGAAGTAAATCAGGAACTCTGCCCATATTTCAGGCCAAACGGCCTGTACTAGAAATAAAATGACTAAAAGCATTCAGTTAAGATCTGACTTCAAGTTATCCACAGAGATTCATGCCAAAAAGAAGAAAAGAGAGACTTGGTATATTTGATGAAGTATCCGTGGCTGTAGGTGACTTTCAGAACACCTTTCCAAAGGCAGTCTTTTATTAAATCACCACTGTTGGGCCATTTGAAAGGTATAATCACCTGAGGGATTTTTACAAATCAACACAACCACTAAGCACTAAATAAAAAAAAATGACATTATTTAGGCTGAGATCACAAAGTTAACTGTATGATGAATTTACATGAAAGCACCGTCAATTAAAGGCAATGGTTATCCCTTATGACACATGGAAGGAGTAAACTGGATTTTCTGTTTTGGAAGGAGGTTTATTCAGAATGAAGATAATTACTCTGCTGGGAGTGTGGAGCTGCCCTGGAGGCAGAGTTCCCCAGGGCATATTGCTGCAGGCAGAGATGGAGCATCTAAGACTTTCCCAAGAACCAGAGCACTGAAAGAAATGCAGTGTGGACCACCAGGTAGATGCTAGATGAAGGAAAGTGAATGCTAACCCTGAAACCACTTCTGAGTACCAAAAAGAATATTTATTGTAATGAAAAAACACAACTAAATCTAACCCTATATGAAAAGATTACTCAGTTCTTGCTGTCAGCCTTTAACTACTGTGAACACTCTTCCAGTTAAAAACTTTTAAAGTTCCAGCTAACATGGTCATCTCTGAAATGCCCTGATGCCTCCTCATCACACTTTATCATGTTTATCAGGACCACAATACCCTTAAAATAAAAAAAGGTGCTTGTGGTTACATAACAATAACTTCTCAAAACAAAGAATGATTAACATTAAAAAAAAATTTAGAAAGCCTCTATTTAAAAGAAAGGATGTTGGTACATGTCTTTTTATATACGAGTAAGTTATCAACTTCCCTCATACACTGGTCTCCAATGCCAAACATAATTAAAAGGAAAATTAATATCAGATAGGTCAGTTTAATTTTTACAAAGCAAATTTAGCTTTTTCTAAAGTCATATTGTGAAATGTTAGAAAGGGGTTTCTTTCTTGCATCAGTAATATTGTTAATGTTCAGTCATAATGAGATGATTTAGAAATGCTTAGTTTTGACATGGCTACATAATTAAGAAAGAGTGATCAGCTAGAACATGAGGTAAAGTTCAAGGTAAATTAGCCTGCCTGGATCCAGTCTGCCATTTTAGTGGTGTGCTATCAGTGGCCACCCCGAAGACCCACACCTATGACTTTGAGTTTACTTCTTCTTGACGCTGGAGCAGAACGTGCTCAGGCTCTACAAATAAAAGTGTTTAGCCTTGCTTCATTACCTGACCTTGAGCAGCACTAACTGAATGTAAATGCAAGGTATTCAGAATACTACTCAGACACAGCTACTTTGTACTTAAATTGAAATAATGGCTGTGTTTGAATGTAAGGCAGGTAAGGACACATCTCACATCTACATTCTCACACACCCCTGGCTTTTCCAGCTGTTTTGTTTGCTACTTCTGGGATAGGTGCTCACTTCTGCTTCTTGCTCTGCTAGTGGAAGATCTGTCACTTCTGAGGGTCCTCCAGATTTAAGGGTTTCTCCATTTGTAAGATTAGAAGAGGTGAGTGTTTTCTTTTTCTTTTTTGAATTGTAAGGTTATTTGAACCTTGCAAACAGTCTTTAAAGCTTACCACTGTCATATTGTGCTTGATGTTCAGGAAAAGAATGTTTCTTTAAATAAATACATTCTTTAATCAAGTATAATTATTTTCCATTAAACCTAATCAGAGGGCTATTTTAGTTATTATCATATCTTCCAGTAAATATACCAAGTATCTCTGTTTCTCAGAAGAGAGGATCTTTGCGCTTGGATATATTATGATCTCTTTCCTGCAAAAAGAATCTCTTTTCTTGCTTTACAGATTAAGCAGTAAGAAACAGCTGGTACAAAAACACAATGGTGTTTTTGTGAAGTATTTTCCTGAGAAGAATGCTTACCCCCAGATGAGTTCTTTCAGCAGAGTTATCTGTCCATATGATGGGCTTTTTAAAATTTGAGTGACATAATGCAAAGTACTGTCTAGGTAGTAGGTATCTACAAGTTCCTAAGCTTTTCCCTCAACAGGTCATTTTAGATGCATCATATTTAGGTAAACCTGGATATTTGTCAGACACTAATGTCAGATGTTAATTGATGGTCTCATCTTGCCACAGTCCATGGGAGCAAAATGCTGCATTTATTCTGTGCCAGATTTTTTGAGATGAGTCTTTCAGTAACAATAAGTTTTATCATACCTTCAAGCCACTATCCTTATTTGAGAACTATGCAGGGGAAGATCCAAGTCTAATTTAGTTGTCTGCTCTCTTTTAGAAATATTGGAGAGGATAAGCAGTTCTGGAAGGTAATTCTCAAACATCTTAGATGCCTATTTTACTGGAAACAAATGATGATTCATGACACCTATGCAGGTGCCTACTTCTCTCCATCGACTAGAAGGAGAACCAAGGATAACCAGCTCAGATCTAGACATCTAATTCTGAGGTGCCTAAATGGGTAGGACAAACTCCAACCTCTCAAAACTCTGGCATGACAAAACCTAACTTCTGTTACCTGGGTTCATTAGAAAGGTGGGGGCTTCATCTCATCTGCTCCACAGCCCCTGTGAACTGGCTAGTAAAGCAAGCCTGTGTGACATTTGCTCGCGTTAAGGGTCTGATTGACACCTGATTTCATTTGATCTCTTCTGCTGGACCTACTGCATAGCAGTTACTAATACTTTGGCCCAAGGTCCCTTTGTAGCTCTACAGGAGTATTAAATACAAATTCTTTGTATTTCTTGTGCAGTTTTAGACACCGAGCAAGACTATGCTGTTTAGCTCCGCTAAAGCCGTTGACATTGAGGTCAGAATAGTTAGAATAATTCAAAGAAACTCAGAATCTGGAACATTATCATAACATTTTATCGACATAGGCAAGATCTATGTCTATTATCTATAATTATTTTTAAAGAGCTTTTCAAAGCAACATGTCACTGAGACACTGCTGCCAGATGAATCCCATACAAAATGTTATTTTTTAAGCAGCATCTGTTCTTGACATCTCTCTGCTAAACAGAATCTACATAGCATTTGAGATGAGAGTCTAAAATCATTAGTATGATACCTAAGCTCAATCAGAATTTACTGGAGGATAACACAAAATTACTGGATGAGATTTTTTTTTATCAGTAAGTGCATTCGGTTAGACTCAATAATTACAGTAGACCCTTTTAGGCTAAAGCTCTACACATCTATCTGATTTTGTACAGGAAACTAACAATTAAGCAGAAATGAGACTACTAAATATGGGAAAAGCTGGAGTCTAAGAGTAGTATCTGAACAGACTACAATCTCCCAACTGGAGCTGGAAGGAGAACAGTATAAAAAGAATTACTGTAATCAAGTCATTCAGTGCGTAAATGGTTGCCTCCATATTGAGGAAACTAAGCTCCGTAGGCAGCCCATGTTACGTAAACGACAAAATCTGTTTTGACAGTGTAATTAATGTTAGTCTCAAAACAGAAATGCAAATCAAACAAGACATCAAGGTCAGAAACTGTAAGCCTTTGCCAAAGTTAAAAGAGATGTGGGCAACATAAACCTCATGGATTGCTGACGGACTAGTTACAAAGGGTTCTATTTTAGATCAGTTAATTTGCAAGAAATTATAGCCTAACCAGCACTTAGCATCCTGTAGACAGCAAAGCAAAGTGCTGACAGCTGCTTTGCTCTTCAAGACAGTTCTTGTGTGCCTCTAAAATACTGAAGTTGCTTTACAAAACATCATCTCAGCTTTTCAGTGGCAAGGAGGTAAAAAAGGTACTTTTACCTATTCTGTATTTCATTTACAGAATGTATGTGTGCCTTTTCAGGAATATAGATTATATTTGTCACATCACCAAACAAGTGAGAAGTAAAGAGAAAAAAGAGCTCCAAAATCTAAGAGCCATTGTTAAATTGGAGACTTTTCACATTGAAAGCAATGGAAAATTCGAAATCATTTTTCAGTAGAAAAGAATCAAACCAATATTGGTGTAATTCTGTACTTAAAGAAATCTTTTTTCTTGACTTCCCATGCAGCCTTATTATTCAAGTGAAGTATTTTCTGCCAGCCTCTTGAAACACATTCACAGACATATTATGCAGGTTTATTATTCAGACTTTTGTTTGTATATTTTCTAGTCTCACTCTTATAATAACTATGTGTACCTTGTGATTTTCTTTAATTTCCAACAGGAAATTCCAAACTGCGAAGGACACAAAAGCATTTGCTCAGTTAATCTTAAAAAAGTGTTGTGCAGTAGAATAATTTTAATGGTGCATTATGATAATTGTACTAAACTAAAGAATTTAAAAGATTAAAAGCTATTTTACTTAAAGAAAATGTAATGCTTACCTTTAAATCATTCTTTTAATCAGTAGAAAGCTACAGCTTTGGACACAATCTCAGAGTACACTTCTGAGATTGCAACAGTACAGGCAATAGTCAAACCAAGAAATCCTTTTACCCAAGATACAAATTGGTAAATGTCAGGATCCTTCAGGATCCAACCTTTAGTTTCATCCTATAATGAAAGTTGAATATGACTGACTTTTAACTCAGAATTCTGAAAGTTAGCTAGCTATACCTAAGCCATCATTGTAGACTATTTTTATAGGCAAGTGAGAGAAATAGAGACCTCAGGAGGACAACTAATCTCATAACAAATACCAATCCTAAAGGAGATAAATCACATCTCATTGACTATAATAGAACATTAATGTGACTGCCTTTGACAGCTACATTTTAGATATTTGTATTAGGTGAGAAGAATTTTTATGGCTGAAATTTTATGTTTTTTCACTATGGGGAAGGAGATTAGGAGTAGAAGAAGACTAAGAGTGGAAATATATGTATTTTTGGGGACGGAGAACTATCCCAAAAAGTTCACCTGTATTTAACAAAACAAAAACTAAATGCATATAAAAACTTATGACTCATTGATATGTCCTTATTATTATGTTCCCAATCTCGGTAAGCCCAGTGATGGCTTACTCACTTCAAACTCAGTATCTTCCCCAAACTTGTTATAATATCCTTTAATTGCCTCTGAAGAGTAGTAATAAGATGTTTGGATTGCTCTGATATTTGGGTAAACTATGGTTTTCAGTGTACATATTTTAATTGGCTATATACTGAGACTAAACCTTGCATTTTCGGCATGCTAGAACATTTCATGTACAGTGAGTACAGAGTTTGCTGTTAAGGATCAGTGTGTCATTAGGTAAGCAAGTAATTATGTAAGATACCTCAGTGTAGATGTTTGTTGTCTGTCAGCGTACAATAAGATCCATACACTGTATTCACTCTAGGTCAAATTTACCTAAACATAGGTATCTAAGGCCGTTTCACATGTCCTAGGCTATTCTGCCTAGCCTACAGTTGTTTGTCCAGAAGGAGACAGTTCTCCTACAGATCTCACACGGATGTCCCAGATGTCTCAAATGACACCAGCCATTAATCCTCAAACTGATCTGAGTTTACTGTCATGGGAACTTAGACAACTATCTCCCATGTAAACATATGTTTTTAAGTGACTTCACCTGGATCCAAATCCCATCCCACTCACCTACCCATTATGGCCGAGAGTGAATTCTGTCTGGTTATGTCCTTGGAATGTCACTTATTTCAGAGAGACCTGGACAGGCTGGAGAGTTGGGCAGAGAGGAACCTCCTGAGGTTCAACAAGGGCAAGTGCAGAGTCCGGCACCTAGGCAAAAATAACCCTAGGCACCAGTACAAGATGGGGGCTGACCATCCAGAGAGCAGCTCTGCAGAGAAGGACCTGGGAGTGCTGGTGGATGACAAGTTGACCATGAGCCAGCAATGTGCCCTTGTGACCAAGAAGGCCACAGGTATCCTGGGGTGCATTTGGACGACTATTGCCAGCAGGTGGAGGGAGGTGATCCTGCCCCTCTACTCAGCCTTGCTGAGGCCTCATCTTGAGTCCTGTGTCCAGTTCTGGGCTGCCCAGGACAAGAGAGACATGGAGCTACTGGAGAGAGTCCAGCATAGGGCTACGAGGATGATCAGAGGGCTGGAGCATCTGCCCTATGAGGAACGGCTGTGAGAGCTGGGCCTGTTTAGCCTGGGGAAGAGAAGACTGAGGGGGGATCTTATCAATGTGTACAAGTACGTGAAGGGAGGGTGTCAAGGGGATGGGGACAAACTCTTTTCAGTTGTCCCATGTGACAGGACAGGAGGCAATGGGCAGAAATTGAAGCACAGGAAGTTCCTCCTGACCGTGAGGGGGAATTTCTTCCCTGTGAGAGTGACAGAGCACTGGCACAGGTTGCCCAGAGAGGTTGTGGAGTCTTCTTCTCTGGAGCTATTCAAGGCCCGCCTGGATGCAACACTGTCTACCATGCTTTAGGTGCCCCTGCTTGAGCGGGGAGGTTGGACTAGATGATCTCCAGAGGTCCCTTCCAACCTTACTGATTCTGTGATTCTATTTTAGCATCTTTATTTTCAATGAACCTCTGAAAAAATGTATTTTAATTGTGAAGTTTACCATTAGCCCTTCTACAATAGGCCTGATCCTGAACAAAATTGCCAGAGCAGAAATCAAAACTTAAGTACAAGCCTGACCTTTGTCTAGACTCCATTTCAGGGAAGTCAGATTAGGGGATGGCACTTGCTGAAGGGTTGGAATCTGCCTGGGAGAGATACGTAAGCATCACCACAGGCTTTTCAGCTCAACAAAACAGAGATAGAATTCATTGGAACTAAACCTAGAGCTAACTATAAGAGTCTTTCTCTTTCTGAGAAAAGCCTGACTTCTGAGTCTTGCCATTCAAATATGGATACTACTTTATTTAAAGTATAATGAATTTGCTTTGTTTCTACCTTCAGATCTCTGTATTATTATGAAAGACTTGGGTAGCAGCCACCCACTAGTATCCCATTCTCCTGGAAATGGCAATATTGCAAGTTAGAAATAAATAATGTCCCTCAGGAGAAGCGTATTTTTAAGGGGAAAGCATTAATCAAAATGTCCTCTCCATGAGGTGGAACAGTAGGGAAAGCACTTAACTTGTCTCTCTACATATCTGACAATACATTTTTGGAAATGGTTTTACCAGCTGACAGGTATTCTGGAAGGTGAAGGGACCCTGCTGAAGCAAGATCTGCCCTGCCATAAAGGGTAGGTATATCATTATTTTGAAATACAGCTCGATCTCGTCTCACATACCCTCTCTATGCCACAGCACCTTCCCTAGGGCCCACATATAGAGTAATTCTCCCCTGGCTATGCACATAGATTTACAAAGATTGTCCAGATTTCAAAGAAGCTAGAGCAGAACAGAGATCTCCCTCTTGCTGCACTGAAAGCTTCATGGAGCTGAGGCCATAACTTTCATCAGCTTCAAGAGTGCAACACTTATTTAAATTAACTGATGAACTCAGCCCCGATGGATGAAATATTTTAGGTGAACTAGTACAAAGGTCTTGCCAAAATACAGTAAAAACAAGCTCTCTATATCCAGCACAGAAAGCACTGTATTCCAAGGCACATGTCAGTATTATGGCTCCTGACATACGCTTCTCTAAAAAGGCAGGATAAGAGAAGACTTAAGGAGTCTCTTCTGAAAGGACTCCTTAAGAGGTCTTTCTCATTCCCTGAGGAACGGAGAAGGAGAAGCATCGTCAGGAGAGGATCCTGGCAATGTAAAAGGAAGAAGCCCCAGGAACATTTCAGCTAGGCAACGCTCACTCGTGCTGTGAGCTTCCCACTGCTGTGCCTACCCACCTAAGGACAAAACCCTCTGGCAGTCTCTAGCTAAATAGCTGGGCTGAAATTTATCTTTGCTGCTATTAGCTTCTATCTTTCCAGGAAGGCTTCACACACCTAAGCAGTGAACCACCTTCCTTGCATGATTTTTTTTTCTTTCTTTCTTACCCTTTCTTTTCTTTTTTTTCTTTTTTTTTTTTTTCTTTTTTTATAATGTCATTCAGAAAATGCAGCTGAGAAAACTGATCTCACAGAGCAGCTTTGAAGCCAAATTCTTCCAGGGAAGGGAGCATGAGTGTCCTTTTTAATAAAAAAAAAAAGAGCCAGCTGTCTGGCAAATCTAATAGGTTATGGAGGAATTATGTCAAGTGCAGAACAGCAGGAGCAAAAGAAAGACAGTCATTACACATTTTTAAAACTAACCATAGATGCAAGGCAGGGACTTCATTTTTTATCTTTGCCTCTGCAGATCATCTGTACCAAGGAGAATGAAAATCGTAAAAAGCTCCTGGCTACTGATCCAACTGTTTTGCATGCCTCACCAGCCTGAAGAAGCCGGGTGGTCAGACAGCCCTGACTAGCACAGCCTTCCTCCGATCTCAGGGCATCCCAGAGTTTTGAAGAGTTACAGCAGCCCTTTGGCCATGCTCCGTTGAACTCCTCAGACCAAAGGGTCTGTGTCACCTTCATTCGAGTGACTCCCTGGATCACTTCCATAACGTAGAACTGCTGCTTAACAGTGGTGTCAGCAAAGGAGGAGAATAGTATATTTAAAAGAATTAGAGACTAATTATTCCCCCCAGATACACTCAGAGCAATGAAAATGATGTGTGCATATCCAAATGTAGAACTGGGCTCATCGTTTGTTAGTATAAAATTTATTCTCACAGTATATGCACAGAAGCTGGCACAGCACCAAAGTAATAACTCAGGATCCCAAAGTGCTCCCACAGATATATGTTATGTTTCCTGCAGAGAATTGGAGTGCCAGATAATTCCATGGGGCACCCAACAGTAATTAAACAAAGTCAATGGGAAAATTATAATTGAGAAAACAGCCTTCTATATCTTATCTGGAATTAAGTTTTTGTGGGAGTTTAAATATACCTATAATATAGGACACTGCTGCAAACTATTATTTAGCAACAGATACCAATAATAACCTCTAAGACTCTGCATTTATTTCCATTCTTTGTATAGACAGAATATAAATTTTGGAGATGTTACTTCACACATCCATTTCCCCTCCAGCCCTTTTGCCTGGATTTTCCTAGAAATATTGTACCAGATTAAAAAAATCCAAGCAACTGCCTGGATAAGTATCTTATTCTTGAAAAGCTGAAAGAAGACCATGTATTTATTGATCATAACCACTGTTTCTTTTACGAATTTAGGAGTGTATTTTATCTGATCTTTTTTATATATGGCTAGTGCTCAAGGACAGAGTGCTACAACCACAGCAGCACCCCAGTAAGTTTGTATTGCAAACTCAGAATCCCTATGACAATCCATGACTTATTCTTTTGCCCGTATTTGCTGTCCTCATATCTTTGAAACAAAAATATAACAAATGCTGTTAGTATTCAAACAGCAACCAGAAGATCAGTCCTTCTGAATTCTGCAGTGCCATGCTATGCAGCAGCACTACATATAGCAGTGCTAGCAACTACTATGCAGCTGCTGGACGAAATACCAGATATTCTCATGCCATTATGTCTACATGTACATGATCATGCAGTCCTTTTACTGACAAAGACAGTTTTGTGGACAAATTTCAAGTCTACACTCTACAAATTCACCCTACATAGCCCCTTACTTCAAAAATGAAAAGCTGAAAACGGGTTTGAATCAGGAGAAAGGAAACCTGCAGTTCCTCAGGCATTTTGAGCTGTAACTGAAAACTCCCTCATGCAATGTGACCTTGTTTGAATTAATTGGTTTTGGAATTACTGCTCAATAGTTCAGTAAATGTGGAATTCTCTTAAGTTTACTCTTTGCCAAGCCGATTCCTACTGGCTGAGAAAAGCAAAATTAAAAAAATGACATACGTCTCATCTTTTTCAGTGCCAGCTCTTCAGTAAGAACTGATACAGTAGAGCCACCTAGTAGTAGGAATTAGCTGAAAGGAGTTGCATATAACTAAAACTAAAGGTTTGCTTTACACTATATTTTCCAGAAAAAAATGGAGCAAGTCATTGCAATGGAGTGTACCTGGCACTTAGGGCTACGGCTTAGAGGATATAATTATATCCTCTGAAATCAGCAGTACTGCATGCTAAGTTTTCTCAGGATTGGTTAGAAATCCCCAAAGAGGGATCCAAGTGATCTTGGACTTACTATTTAACATTAGAGAAGAAATTCAGGATGCTTTTATGTACTATGACCCAACTCCATTCTGCTGAAATCCACAGGTAATTTTTTTTTTTTTTTTTTTTTTTTTTTTTTTTTTTTGTTATTCATCAATTCATCAAGATTACAGGCTTTGTTGTAGTCAAATAATTTGAGTTATAGAAAAATGTCAGTTAGTTTTAAGAAACTAGCATTGATGCTCTCTTCCTTTCATTAGCCTAAAATCTAGAGAACGTACTGAGGTCAGATGTTCAGTTCTGTTTGACAGGAGAAGGATCTCCTATCTCTCAGCAGACTGCTTCAGTTCCTGCATTATAAGGTATTTCCATTTTCTTCTGTGGAAGCTGTTTCACTTTGAATATAAAAGCAATATACACTGAGCAGATATCCCATCTGTCAGGTGAATGTCCTATGTAGTAGGCTAAAGCAGCGGTCTCTCTCTCAATGAAGTTGAAAGTGTTTTATCCAAATAAATCCAAATAATACTATCAGGAGAAACTGAGTATGCCCTCCTCATCTAAATATACAATAACATGGCATTTAGGATATTCAGTTTGATGACCAAAGATGTAAATTTGCATTACTCTCTGGCTCACTTAGAAGATGGATTTTAACAATTTTTTTCTCAACAGACCATCCTAATTGCTAGCTCCAGGCTCATTCTAGCTCAATAAGTATTGCAGCAATCAAGGTAAAAACTGTAAGGAAACATCCCAATATGTTCTATAACATACAGAATATTTCATATATAGTACTCTCTCCGCATATAGGGTGCATTACAAAACTAGCTGACCTTATCAAGAAAAGGGAGCACCAAACCAGAGCTTCCCATGTCATGTATAACTCCTTTCCTCTAACTGCCTGTGAACAGCTGTCCTCACATTAGCTCTTTATTTGTTTTCACCAATGCCAAAAATGGAAACAAAGTGTTCTTTTTTACTCAGATTTTCCTTTCACTAACTGAAACTGAAAGATGTTTGGTTTGGTTCTGACTGAATCATGCTTTTTGCTTTTATTTTTTCTGGTCCTGACCTAACTGAAAAGGCTAGTTAGTTTAACAGAGCCATTTGCTTTCAGCCAGCAGTCACAGGAAAAGACAAAGAAAACAGAGTGGTTCAGGTCTTTCAGACCTCCTTGTCAGCTACGGTTTCACGGTACAACCCAGAGTTGCACAAGGGTATTTGAATCGCCGTTAGCAGAACGTCCCAGGTATTGCAAGTGATTTGATGTGTTTCCCTGGCATTGCTGCCAGCCTCGTAGGCTGTTTCTCAGCAGGACCTCACAGCCTGGGCTGACTATGCATTGCGCTGGCGATACGGCTCTGGCGCCCCAGGTAGCTTGGGCATCTTCCCCACAGCTCTCTGCTATGCTACCCAGCCGTCACCAGAAGTGCTGCAAGCTGACACTGTAGTTATACACACACATACATCTTTCTGCAATAGGAAAGTTGATATTATTTGGAAAAATAAACCAGATTTTATGGACTCTTCCTGGCGAATGAAGCATTGCTTACAAGAGTAGCAAAGGTGTAAGGAAGTGGTAGTTAAAATGACTGCTGCACTTTGTGACTTCTCACTCAGGAAATTACACGTTGTCTGTGATGGAGGAACGAGGTGGGAGGCAGCAGCAGCTGGAGCTGTATTTTCTCAGCTTTGCATCTGACAGCTGCAACTGGATGCAGTGCAGAGAGAGAAAAGGATTTTTTGGATTGCTCTGTCATTCAAGGCTATAACTTTTAATATGCAGTATTTTTTACAAGGTTCATTATCTTTTTACAAAATGAAACAGAATGGATAGAAATGACCTAATCATAGTGAAATACCGTCAGTCTTAGCAGGGACCACATGGAGTCTGGGTCTAGCTTTTAGCGTGCCTGCTATGCGGGCTGCCTTCGACGCGCCGTCACTTGTCTCATCCTTTAACACCTGGAGCAACAGGGAGCACCCTGTGTCTTGGCCCGCTGTCTCCAGCAGAGGCGGACAACTATTCCACAAATATTTAAACTATGTTGGTCTGTTCCAAAGATACGTGCCTGTTAGTACCACAGAAACTATGAAGTATGAACTAATTATTTGTCATTCTTTTTCCACCTATTAAAAAAACTTTGCAAACAGAGTCTGTTAAGAAGGTCCCACATAATATTCATCATAGTTGCGACCTTCCTACCTGCTGAAAGATGCTCATAAGCCTAGGAACATTTTAGGAAACTGCATGTTGTTAATATATATTCCACAGTTTCATAATTGAATTCATAGACCAAATATTATATTTTTTGTTTCCAGCTTACATTTTTAGTTACTCGATTGAATTTTTAGCTCAGCCTGTGTTATGATTTAACTGCTTTACAACACTGATTTGAGCCACTCATGACCTATATCACTAAAATTTCAAGTAATAATTGAATTGCAATGCCTATTAATTTTCTATGAAATTGGTTTAGTTTCTTTATCAAGAGAGTTTGTAACGTCAGAAGGAAAAAAGGAATTAATCTAATGTAATTTTCCTAACAATTCCAAAGATTGAATTGGAACTGAAGGTTGATGTAAAGCTTTGACTTCTTTGACATTTATTTGGATGAGGCCTGTATACATGTCAAATATCTGCCAATACCATTTTTGTTTTTCAGGCAACTGCTTCTTTTACAATTTTCAGATAGGGTCAGAGGAGTAAGAGATTTTTTTTGAACTATATAATAACAGGAAATGAACCACCTCCTGCCAATGTGATAAATGCTGAAGACGGAAATATGGAAGAGTTACCCTGTGGTTTTATAAACAATAGCTTATTTGGCAAATGAAAATTTCAATTAACAATGAATCACATAATTCTTACTCTTCTTGTAAATTAGATAAATATTCCTAATTTGAATATAGAAGTTGAGGATAAACTTGCTAAGTGTTACAGGGATAATAATTTGAATATAGAACTACATGCAGAACAGCATATAGTTCATAGGCTCGGAATTACAGCCTTGGCTCAGGACAAGATCTATCATCTTTTTTCTGTTATTTTTATTTTTTTTTTTTCCTCCACAATGCCAGTATTGCCTAACCACAACAAAGGAGAAAGATTACATATTTAGGCAATAAAACTTATCTGATAAATCATTTCAGAGATGAGAAAGAAGCCATGTGTGAAACAAAGGTTAGAGTTTTCAAAACTGCATTATTTAAGCAGGAGATTGCTAATCAATTCCAAACATTTTTCATAAGTATAAAACACTGAGATGCAAACATATTCTCTGCCTAATCTATTTATTTTCCAAAACATATCATATCTTATTCAGCTTTGTGACTCCAAAGAAAATAAAGTGATTTGCTTTCAGATGAGATATTTGGGCTTAGCTGGCATATAAACTTATAACAATTTAGATGAAAATCAGTCAAGTTGGTTACCAAATTAATTCTGAAATGTTCTAATACAGTACCTGGAGTCAGGCATGAAAATAGATATTTAACACTTTCTTTGACTATGGAATGTTTCTTCCTAATAGTTATACATTATAGGACAAACAGGAAAAGTTACTATCTGAGGAAGCAATAAAGTCGCTTATTGTTAACAATAAATTAAATTAACAGCCATAGCATCACTGTTAAACAAGGGATAGGGATGTTGAAGGAAGCCACGACTCCCAGTTTTACACTAAAGTTATCTATAGCAATTAAAATATTATTCTTAAGATAAAATAGCATTTTATGCTATTTCTAGAAGTGTATATTCCTGTTATTCAACTTCAGCTTAGTTTTTAAGCTCCCACTGTTCTGTTACACAACAGATGTGTCAAGCAAATAATTTTAAAAATATTTTTGCTTGTTACATTTTGAGCTATATTTTACATTCTATAAATGGGCAATTTGCACTGCAATTTCATAGTATGTGGCAAGGACAATATTATACTCAGGAAATGACATAATATATTTGGAAACATAAAAGTATATTTGAATCACTTAGTAAAGAGTATGTATTTGTTATAGATTCAAATTTTTTTAACTATCCCTGCAATCTCTATCAATACTAAATGCTAGTATTGGTAGAGAAAGATTCTAGATTTTATTTTAAATCTATTGTAAAATTAATAAAGCTAACATATTTATTAAGCAACTAATGAGAGAAAAGAAATTCACTATAGGAATGACAAAAGATCCTAAGAATTAATGGTATAACAATGAATACTAACAATTACTGGTGAGTAATAACAAACATAAACGAAGGTTGCCATGATGTTTATGATTCAGTGTATCAATACAACCAATTAAAAGTAAGTAATTAATTCCATTAAGTTAATTTCCTGTAAGTGTTTAGACCAAATATTTAAAATACTGCTTCTCTTTTCCTTCTGGTATTTTAAGGATCTAAATCAAGGCCAGGGCAACTGATATCATTTAGAAAATCAATTTCCTGATAGACAACAATATCTAGATGTCTGACAATATCTCAATTATACCATTTGCACTTGCATTTTTTTTTGCACCTGCATAAAAAAAAAAAGGAACTCAGATCAAAGCCATGGTGAAATCCAAGTTCATTATTTATGCACACATCATTCTCTCTAGAAAGAATGTATTCCAAACTGCAGCCACAACCATGCAGTATTAAAGACTTAAGGATATTATCACTATAGAGGGAAATTGTTTCCAGTGTCATATATATATATATATATATAACTTTTCACAAAACCAGAGTATATATTTTTACATGCATAATAGTGAAAAGGTCAGTGTAGATTTCCTTACCTGTGGTTGACCTGATAGTTGAGGTGATGTTGGAAGATGCCATCGCAGGAATACATTCATCATCTTGGGAATAGCCTGCCTGAATGGCACGCAAGTAACTGTGGCTTCTTGTTCGGAAACATCCAGGGAGGTCAAGGGCATCCATTGCCTGAGCTTCAACTTCACTAAACACTGATTCACACACCGATTCAAATTGCCCATTAACCTCTGCTTCACTCATCTGAATAAACAACAACAATGCATTTGATTTTTGACTTGCTTTTTTGTGATCATCACGGCCTCAACATCTCAAATGGACACCTGTACATTGATGAAGAACTGTTTTAGCAAATAGTTAAAATTTAGTAATCCCTTCTGATCACATTCACATTTTTAAACTTACATCAGCGCTTTATATGTAAATAGTAAGTACATCACACATGCCATAAAATTAATTTTACATTTAGTATCTTTTGGCATATTTAGTCACTAAGTACATGATGGTAATGAACAAATCTGAGATCACTCTGCGCTAACAGAAATCTCTCTGCTGGGGCTGGAGAACAGACATCAGCTAAGCTAATATTAGCTCTCAAAAGGTGAGAGCGGGTTGCCTGGAGTCCTCACTTATCAGCAGAGTTACCAGTCATATGGACATTTAGCCTGTGCTGCAAGTCGTCCTCTTCCTCTCGCAATAAGGGAGCTCCTGGAAGTATCTCCTACTTGAGAATGTGTGACTTCAAAGGATGTCATGCTTCTAAAAAGCCTGAGAAATGTTGCATCTAACGTTATGTCCGGTGTAGCACTGGACAGAGAGCCTTTGAGATATCCGCACTGGAAAAGGAGCTGGGCACCTCCTCATGTAGTGTATGAGAAAGGGATACTTGCCTGAGGCAAACTACTCAGAAAGGCATTTTAGGCATAAGGCTAGCCAATAGCAAATGCAAAGCACCATCACCTTCTTGATGTCCCTGCACCTCTGTGAAGTTATGTCCCTAAGTTTAAGCTGAAGACATAAAACTGCAATTTATGGCAATACATTGCCCCATATCCTCTTCCACAGCTAAAGGGCTAACACGCGTTCTTCGAAATAGAGGCGAAAAACTGTGCAAAGAACACTGGCTTTTCTTTGTAAGAGGTGGCCAGAGGAGAAAGCAATGCTTGACCCACGTTCAGCTGCGAAGAGCCCTAAACCAAATCCTTGCCTCCTGGATAACTACTTTTGCCATTCAACTACCGTGTAAAATTTGGACGCAGCCACTACTGCTACCTTGTCCTTAGCAGCATTATTTTAGGTATGAAACTTCTCCTGCTGTGTCAGCTGAGGAACCCTCTCTGTCATAGCGTGCTGAAGGTGCCCTGAGAGCATGCACCCGGCTGGACCCTCAGGGGATCTCGGCTCCCTGGAGAGCTCCGCCAGCAGCCTGTGTCTACCTCCTGCACCTGTATTGCAGTTTTGAAGGTGAGAGCCTAAACTCTATCTAAATCATCTTTTTAGCTGCTTCTCTGAAGATGGCCCTAACTGTCTCTGGAATGTGTCTGAATAACTCAAAATAGTGTTTATCCAAAGCCAGATGGGAAGCTAAATATTGCAGAGACAAATACAAGACCTTCTGATATGTCCTCCTGACAGTAATTTCAAAAAAGAGAGTGCTAGAACTCAGAATCAGTACAAATATCAAGTTAAATTTCTAACATCACTAAACAGCACATCTAGTTGATATTACTTTTTATATATTGCTGCTACGTACATTATTCATTATTACTGTTCCTAGTACATTATTCATTATGGAAACAGAATGACTGCAAATGTTTCAAATGTTTCAGGATATTGATTAAGTAAATGGAAATTTCATACAGAACTTCTGATGATAATGAATAACTTATTTTAATTTTATGTCAGACATTTTGGCTACTAAATCTACTTTGAAAGGAATTACATTATCCTTCATTAAAATGTACTTCTAATAAAGTTAAGTAGACTAATGCAATCTCAAAAAGATTTTAAAAATCTTACTCTGAAATATTTTGCATATATCACTGATCAAAAAATTCATGGTAATGTAGTCCATAAACACTTTATGTCCTAAGCATTTCTTTTAAACTGTGCTCAACAGTAGAAAAATAAACATTTTAAAACTTCCATTAGAAATACAAGCTATAGAATCCAGGATCTTGACTGTACCCCTGATCAAAAGTGAAAGGGGAAGGAACTAATGAAAAAAGGCATTTAAAAATAACCAAACTCATACATACTGTTTTTACAGAAATGAGATAAGAAGAGAATGGTGTCATGGCAAAAGAACAGGAAACAGCAAAGTTTCAAAACTTGTTATTTTAATGCATGTACTTCGTATACTATTTAATATATTTATTACTGATTTTGAAATAGCTGAATAGTTACGTAGAAAATACATGATTGATACAAAATTAGACTGAAAAATAAAGTAAGGAAATGTATCCAGTAGGACTGGCCAACTGAGCAATATAACTGCAGATGAAATCCACTATGAAAATTTTTCTGGGTAATGCATACTGTAAGGAAAAATTTGAACCATCACTGAACCATTGAAACCAGTTGGGCATTACGGACAGCTCAGTGGACCTCGTGCACAGAGATGGTAGAAAAAAGCAGACAATGTTAAGAGTAATTCTATAGAATAGCATTTTATACGGTGATAACGAACAACATTTGCTTTGAATGCAGGATCTAAATCTTGTCAAACTTTCCCCAAAATGGAGGGTAATAAAAGCAGAAACATCCAAATCAGGATAACAGAAATAAAGGTAAGAAAAATCACGTTAAGAACAGGCTTCACAAGGGAGCTATACAAAACAACAAAAGGTCAGGAAAATGACTGACTGTTTCCAATTCTGGCACGTGCCATACAAGATTATAGTTAGTTTTATGCCACGTAAATTAAGGAACTTGACTGAATGGCCTTTATTAGGAGACTAGTCCCTTCCAGCTCTCAAGTGACAGGGGAGAGCGACACACACTTCCAGAGGGCTACTCGGCCCACTAGCAATGTCCATCGTCCTGGAAGAAACTATTTCTCTCCATTAACTACAGAGGAAGCTTTAGGCAACTGATTTCCTATCTGCTTATTTGCCTCAGTTAAGAGCCTCTAGTTAGATGAGCTGAATACAGGCCTGAATAGCCACGCAAAACAAATCGAATGTGCATGAATAAAAAACTAATTTTAAAAGATTTTTCAACATAAGCATTGTACATAATTAGCTATTACACCTTTTTAAGTGCCTCACTAAATGCACACAGAAAAATGAAGTACAGATGTCTGGGAAGAGGGCAGGTCCAGCTGTCATGAAGCAATTCTGAGAAGGAATGTCATGACAAACAAACATTAGAAACATCGGAAATTTTGTGTAGAGTCCTCTGCTGACCAGAACATCCAGAGAGCTCATACAGCTGTTTGCACTTCAGGCCTGGTTCAGAACTCACTTCAGCATGAATTAGTACTAACTACCAATATAAAACCAGTAGGAAAGTAAATGTCTCTTCAGAAGTCCCTATACATTGAATATTTGATGGCACTTCCTCTTTCACCCCAAAAGAGTAAGAAATTGAGTTCAAAGATGAATCTCTGATTTCTAGGAGCGTAAGCACTTTATTCTGTATCTTAGAAGTGTGTACTTTATGATCAATCTGCCTTCTACACATTTCAATATTTCATACAGAATGAAAAGGAAAATGACAATATTTACCCTTTTTATGAAAAAAGGAAAATATTATGTCTGAGGTGTCTCTTTATTTCTAACATTCAATGTTATTCTTGAAATTATTAGCAAGGGTTACATTCCTTAGAACTGAATTATTTTGACAATTCACATCCTCAGTTTGATATTAAGTTAAAAAAAAAACTAATAGCATCCACTAATAACAAATCTTGTTTCTGTAGTTAGCCTACACGAAAAATTATAACAAGAATTTCCCACCTGGCTAACACAGCTGGCCTGACTGAGCGTGCTCACTGCTCTCATATAGCTCTGATTCCTTGAGCGAAACTTTGGGGAATTGTAGTTTGCGGAGGGATCCAGGTTGTGACCCCCAGGCACGTCACTTGCAGTTTGAAGGTAGCTCTGACTACAAAGGAAAGAGGAAGAAAAAAAAGGAAAGGGTGTAAAACTACAGATGGAATCAATTAGGACAGTAAAGACAATAATTTGTATGAGACTCGCAAATCTATTCCCCAGAGTCAAAATCTCTCTCTGTATAAAGCAACATAGATCTCTTGCAGTCAAAAGCCTTTACACAAACAGACTTTGTCTGTAATCCTGCTACCTAGATGATAAAAAGTTTTAAACATCTTTACTGTATTTAAACATCATCACTCCTCCTGGCTATTAATGTCAAACTTTAATAAAAGAGAATGTCTAGGTCAGTAAGAAAACGAACTAGAACAAAAGCATAACCAAAGTAACTTAAAGTGCTTTTTCATAAATAAAATGTTACTTGTCATCCATTTTTCATCAAGGTGTTATGCATCAAGAGATTTTTTATCTTCAAAAGACTGAAATATATTCACAAAAGATCAAAATATTCTGTGCTTTAGCTAAAAAGATTGATTAATAAGGTACTTAGAGCAACTGCACCAAGCTTTAGAAATGCTCTTCTTACAGCATATCTTCCAGTTTATCTGACTGGGACCCTAACACACCCAGCATCTCCTCAGTACCCTTTCATTGCAAAGGTATGTTAGTCTTCTGGATTTATAAATACTTTGATTATCTGACACTTTAGGGGAAAAAAAGAACTGTACTTTGCTTTGAATACAGAATTAAAAAAAATAAAGTTGTGATTCAGTTGCAATTACTCTGAAAATCAGGATTTAGGAGTCAGATGTTGCTTCTCCCTAAACAGCAGTGAACAAATTCATGAATGTTTCAAAAATGCTGGGTTTAAGGTGGTAAATAGGCATTTCTAATATTTTTTTCTTAAGGGTAAGTTTAACAAAAACACAGTTTTTGCTAGAAACTGATTTGGACCAGTTGAATTGATAATGTTGCCATTGCAAGCAGAGCTGGAGGAGTTATTCAGTGCAGCTCTGGCAGTGATCTGTGCCAGAGCTGGGAGGAATTTCCCTATGGAAGAGGGAGTTTCTTCTCTGGAAGGGCCAGGGCACTCAGCAGATGAGAAAGACTACAGGTTCAACTTCTGGCTCAGCATGAGGCATATATCAAGACTTTGTTTCTTAGACTATATTTATGATATATTGAACATAAACATGGGCCAATGCCCGAGGAAGGATGCATCAGCCTTCCTCACTAGGTGGACACAAAATTGAGTTTCAGCTGTGCTTGAAACAACCTTTGAAGTGCACTCAAGAGAGGAATCTCAGGCCCTTTAGCATGGATCTGATCAGAGATAGCAAGCTGTGCTGAGCTCCACCTCCCTGTGTGGCCATGTCCTGTGAGCTGGGCAGGTGAGGCAACCAGCCTCCCTGAGGGATGGGATTTATAGACCCTCTGAGCTTTTACTTGGGAGATCTGTTCTCAAAAGACTTCCATGCATTCTCCTGACTTGGCCATAGAAACAGCCTTACTTCCTCAATGAATCTGCTAATGGCTGGGGGGATTTGCTTCTTTAGGATGGGCTGCGTTCTCAAAAAAGAAAAAAAAATCAGACAAATTTTCATCTTGGTGCAAGACAGGCTTTTGTTTGAATTCTTGAGGAATTGCCCTGAAGGACAAACATTTTTTTCTTGACATTTTTCAGTACCTTCTATGGATTATCTTTGCAACCTCAAAACAGAGGTAAAGTATGCAGAAACTGTGCTCTAACTACTAAAAACAAAACTAAAATGTATGAGATTGATGCAGGCATATGAACATAGGTTAATTAAGTCATTACAAAGTCAAAGTGATTTGCAGATTAAGACAACTCTCTGACAGTAGGTCTAATTTGGTTTTAGATGATGAAAACAAGAACTACAGCAGTATTTTTTGCTGCCATAGGTATGAGGACAAATATAATAGATTAACAAAGTGGCATAGAGCCTCGCTATCTATATTGAGGTGTCAGATGCAAGTAAACCTCCTTTCCTCTAAAAGCAGCAGGCTAATGACTGTCATCTGCTTTGATGAGTCCTGACTCTTTGCATATACTTTGCTAAATCTGTCCTGTATTGTTCATGTATTTTTTCTGAAACAGTTAGATGAGTCCCCTCTGTACCCTCTGCTTGTCATTGGATGGCAAAAATTCTTAGATTCTGAGTTCTGAAACAGCCTGTGAAAGAGGAATTTGGGGTTTCTTCACTAAAATATAAGATTTTCAGAGGCCACATAAGGAAAAGAGGCAATAGAAATACATTTTTTTTATAAACTACTTAAAAATAATTATGATTGGTTCCTAATAACTGACTTCTTTGCTAAGTAATACTCTAACAATCTAGTATTTCCTTATGGAGATACCAGTTCCTTATGAGGTATTGCTATCATTAACTATAATCAACAATTTCTACAGCAATAATTTATTAGGGAAAGAAGCCCAGTATACCGTGGTACTGTTAAACAGCTGAGATTTGATGGATGAGTTTGAACATTACCTGGTAGTTAAATAATTTTTCACTTATCAGAGGAGAGCAATTTATTCAAAGGACTGTAGCAGAATAAAAGAAATACTACATATATTACTCTGTAAAAGCAATTTCACATCCATTCAATTAATACTTTGAACTTTCTTTCTGATAAAAAGAAATGATTGGTTTTCATTTCTACAATACACACTCAAATTAATCCTCTAGGATAAATGTCTCAGTGCATGAAAAAAAATGATGATCTTGCTACTACCATGATTCAGAACTAAAACACTATAGGCACAACAGTTACATAAGGAAATTGCTCTCAGATATCATTATCTGCGCAAGGAACTGTCATGCTTGTCAACAAAATACAACACTCCATGCAACATTGGTAAATGCTGGCTTTTTAACATCAACCACTCTGTCTGTAAGCACAGGAACAAAACTCTTGACTTTCATTTCCAAAAAAATACAGCTATATCACTTTGAAAAAATAAAATAATTTTATTCTGTATTCTGTAATAAATGATCTTATATCTCAACTGACCACTGATGAAGGGCAAGACAGGCATGAGCACCTGAAGTGGTTTGACAATTCATCTCCAGTACCACAGAACAAATACACACATTAAAATTAAGGAGGTGACTCCAAGGTCTGGTACTATCGAAAGAGAGGAAGAGAATGAGACAATAGGAAAAAATAAATTCGTATGTCAGTCTTTGCATTTACTTTTCTAAACAGCCAAATTCTTAGGAGTGGATTCACATGTAAAAGTTTATTTGCCATCCAGAGTTGCTTTCCTTTTTCCATTGGTTTCAGAGGAAGTCCAGGGCAGTGAGGAGGAGGTGCTTAAACTTGATGACATGTGTCTTGTGGGCAAGCAAAGCTCGAAGTCAGAGAAGCTTTTGGGAATAGGATTGAGACTTCCGAGTTCAATGGCCCTATGACCTTGCACACCTCAAGAACTTCTGCCCGAAGAAGAAAGGTTTAGGAGTCACAGATAAGATGGCTAAATTTGCAACAACACTTCCAGTACTCAGCAGATTGACTGAGCATATTCAAAGAAGACAAAGTACCATGTTACAACTGCTTAAAGTGAACAACAGCACAACAGGTTTATCAGGGTAGTGTAACTGTTTTTATGCATTTCAGATATCAAATGACTGGAAAAGATGTTAGATCCCATATTCCAAGAGCAAAAAACAGACAAAGAATAAGGGAAGGGACAGCAGTCCAAACTAGGGTCCTGCTTAGAGGTTTCTGGGAATCTTGCATCACAATCTTTTTTTCTACCGCAGCCTTCTACTTTTCTGCAAAGCCTCTGATCCCTGTATCCAGACCTTAAATGCCCAACCAGTGCTCTCTGAGAGCTTTTTCTGGCCACAGAGGTCACCTAAACCAGTCCCTCTGAGTCCAGCTCTCCTTCATCTTTGAAAGGTCCTGGAGAACTGGAGAGGTGCCTGAGGACTGGAAGAAAGCCAGTGTCACTCCAGTCTTCAAAAAGGGCAAGAAGGAGGACCCAGGCTACTATAGGCTGGTCAGGCTCACTTCTATCCCTGGAAAGCTTGGAACAGCTCATTTTGGATGTCATCTCCAGACATATGGAGGAAAAAAAGGTGATCAGGAGTAGCCAGCATGGATTCACCAAAGGGAAATCCTGCTTAACCAATCTGAGAGCCTTCTATGATGGAATGACTGTCTGGGTAGATGAGGGGAGAGCAGTGGACGTTGTGTACCTTGACTTCAGCAAGGCTTTTGACGCTGTCTCCTATAACATCCTCCTAGAGAAGCTCTGGAAGTGTGGGTTAGACGAGTGGACAGTGAAGTGGATCGAGAAGTGGCTGAAAGGCAGAGCTCAGAGGGTCATCATCAGTGGCGTGGAGTCCAGTCGGAGGCCTGTGGCTAGTGGCGTCTCCCAGGGCTCAGGACTGGGTCCCATCCTGTTCAACCTCTTCATCAATGACCTGGCTGAGGGGACAAAGTGCCTCCTCAGCAAGTTTGCTGATGATCCCAAGCTGGGAGGAGTGGCTGACACACCTGAGGGCTGTGCTGCCATTCAGAGAGACCTGGACAGGCTGGAGAGTTGGGCAGAGAGGAACCTCCTGAGGTTCAACAAGGGCAAGTGCAGAGTCCTGCACCTAGGCAAAAATAACCCTAGGCACCAGTACAAGATGGGGGCTGACCATCCAGAGAGCAGCTCTGCAGAGAAGGACCTGGGAGTGCTGGTGGATGACAAGTTGACCATGAGCCAGCAGTGTGCCCTTGTGGCCAAGAAAGTCAATGGTCTCCTGGGGTGCATTGGGAAGAGTGTTGCCAGCAGGTGGAGGGAGGTGATCCTGCCCCTCTACTCAGACCTGGGGAGGCCTCATCTCAAGTCCTGTGTCCAGTTCTGGGCTCCCCACTACAAGAGAGACCTGGAGCTACTGGAAAGAGTCCAGCGTAGGGCCACAAATATGATCAGAGGGCTGGAGCATCTGCCCTATGAAGAATGGCTGCGAGAGCTGGGCCTCTTCAGCCTGGGGAAGAGAAGACTGAGGGGGGATCTTATCAATGTGTACAAGTACCTGAAGGGAGGGTGTCAAGGGGATGGGGACAAACTCTTTTCAGTTGTCCCATGTGACAGGACAAGAGGCAATGGGCAGAAATTGAAGCACAGGAAGTTCCTCCTGACCGTGAGGGGGAATTTCTTCCCTGTGAGAGTGACAGAGCACTGGCACAGGTTGCCCAGAGAGGTTGTGGAGTCTCCTTCTCTGGAGCTATTCAAGGCCCATCTGGATGCAACCCTGTCTAACGTGCTCTAGGTGACCCTGCTTGAGCAGGGAGGTTGGACTAGATGATCTCCAGAGGTACCTTCCAACCTTACTGATTCTGTGATTCTATGATTTAATCTTGACCACCCCAGATCCCAGTCCTTTCTCCTTTCTAGACCCGTCTCAATCCCCAGTTCACAGTTGTATTTCAGAGCTTACAATACTCCAGCACATCCTCCTCTTTTCAACCTCAGTAGATATTAAAAATATTCCTAATGCTCCTATCTCCCAGCAGAACCCACTTCACACTCTCATGGGCTGCTACAGCCAGCTAATTCTGCTCTCTCACTGGGAGACATTGCCTCATCACTGCCTTCCACAAAAACAAAATCTCATCTTCTGCTTAAAGAAACCATAGTTGCTCACACTTCACTACGATCAAACTTAAAAACCAAAAAAAAAAAAAAAAAAAAAAAAAAAAAACAACAACAAAAAAAATATAAAGTGCAGCAGGATGCATTAAAGAAAAAAAAAAGAAAAGAAAGAGAAATGACAAAATGACAAGCACCTTTTTTGGCTCCAGGAGACAAATCTCTCATGTAGTCATCTTGCACAGGACTGAATAGAGCAAAAATGCAGGAGCAAGTTTAGCTTTACTTATATTGCCATCAAAAAGCATTAGATGACACTTGCCAAGAGATTTCAGGAGATGGAAGAGCATGTGTAAATGCCATTATCTTTTTCCCCACTTATCTCATTTTGGCAGGAGAGAAAGAAAACATTTTGAACTAGAGAGCTATTAAGAATGTGCTTGATTGAATGGAACAATCATATAAGCTAAGCTAATAACTGTGATCAAGCATTAGCTAGTGCTGGGGGAAGAATCCTTACTTCCTTATCTTTAGTCATCTATTATTTAGCCATCTATTTCCTCTGCTGTTAACCATGTATCTTTAAAAGAAGCAAGATGTTTACTTGAGGTGGATAGTGAATAACTTTTATTCATCCTTTTTTCCTAAATTCTATTGTTTTATATAACTTTTGTAAAGTTTATAACCATGGTATACGTCTGAAGTGTTGGGGGGATCTGAGGCAGTCCTGCTGTGGTCTTTGCACCACTCACCTGAAGTATGCTATTCTGTACAGTGCTGAGCCCATGCTTAGCTAGCACTGTGTTCAAAGGCTGACGAACATCCAGGGTTATCTGCAGCTTGTTTCCTGAAGTCTGTGTCATCACCCTATGATTAATACTGCTAGAAGCTAGAATTACAACACACACTATTACACTGTGCCCTTATACAACCACTGGATGTTCTGCAGAATACAAATTTTTTGGATATTTGGTGAAAAGCTACGTATGATAGTGCAACAACGTGCACACCCTGAAATGCCAGGTTTGGGGGAAAGAGCTGATATAGTCTTACAGCTAAGCTAAGGTCAAAACAAAGCAAAACAAAATAAAATCTGACTTCCCCCTACAAATTCATATTCCTGCACAGCAGTACTTGACAGTCAAGACAACTCTAGTGAGAACATGCAGCATGTGAGTCCTGAGAAGGGAACTTCTGTCATACACATTTTTCTTTTGATTCCTTGTATTTTACTTTCTAATCAGTGACTGGTATCATATACTTTGGCATAGATCTAATACCCTTTAAAAACAAAAAAACAAACAAACAAGAAAAGCATGTACATAATGAAACAGCATGATCCACCTGCCAAGATCATTCGTTGGCCTACTCACACATAGTCAAAATAGTGATTACTCCCCAGAGTACCTGTTCTCTTACAAGTGTTCAGCCACCCATGCATCCCCTGTCAAAGAAATGAATTAAAATCTTTTTTTTCCAATCCTGACACCCTGCCTCTAAAAGGCACAGCAAGAAAGTCACCTTCTGATTCTGAATGGGTCTATTCCTTTATTAAGGGAGCATCAAATATAAAGAAAGTCCATTTTCCATCAAATTAATTTCCAGAATTCTAATATTCTAAAATTGTACTTTTTTATTTTCATGATCACCCCTGCATTTGTCAAAAGAAAAATCTAAGAATGAATGGGAGCATTAAAGCAAGTACAATCACCTCAGTTTAAATCAGTATATGCAATTCAGAAGTATCGTTCTGGGACAAAAAAGATAAAATTTGTAAAAGAATTCATCTTGGGCATCTAAAAGGCAGGTGCATTAGAATTAGCAAGGTAGTGTAAGTTATCAAAACCTATTTTATTTAAAGATTTACATTTCAATGGATATTCATTTCTCTATCTGAATCTGTCTTTGTAGGTGCATAAAATAACTCATCGACCAGAACCCAATGATTAAACTTAGCTAGCAGTGTCATTGTATAGCAGCTTGGAGTCATGGCGTGTCTCTGTGGATCCCTGCTGAGGTCAATACGGCTCTGCATAGGGATATAGACATGCCTGCGTGCAGTCCACTGGAGAGCTCAGAGTATAGACGTTAAGTCTGATGCTTCCATAAGAAAAGCATGATGAGTCTGGTTCTTTGAAATACTGAAAGTACACTTAAATCTGGTGAATTTATCTGTCACAAAGAGTTTCCTTTCTAATCTTTGTCAGAATGGAGCTTCTCTTTGATCAAGGATAGAGATTAAAATTTGGGCCAAATTAAATTTTTAAAAAGCCTGTATGTTTCACCATTGACCTATCACCTCCTTTTAAAAAGGTGTCTGAGAGATATTGAATATTTGATTTATTACAGACTGTTTCCTTCTTTGTGAAATGCCTGCTAATCACTGGATTGAAAATGAGGTCTTTTTATTATTTCAGTGAAAATAATACTTTCTTAACTCTGTTAACACTATCCTCCCAAAGAATATACTCAATTTAATGATGGATTTTTATAGCTAGGACTTTAATCATATAATTTTTTAAAAAATAATTTTGTTTTGTTTTGTTTTACCTAAAGTCTCTAGGCACTAGAGACACCAATACTTTGCTTCTCATTTAATTTACTCTTACTACTCATCTTTTCTTATAGGTATGGCATTTCAAGAATTCATAAGCAACTTAGAAATGTACCTCTACTGATTTTTGCTAGGATTAAGGCTCCAAGTTTCTGTAACTCTTAGCTTGAGGCTTATTCTGCTAAATCATTCTTAAATTCCTTAAGACTAAATCTGAAAAGGCATTGAGGAGACAAAACCCTATTAAAATCATCAGGACCAGCTTCAGCAGGGTTTAGGCTCCTAAATACCTTTATGAAAACAGAATTTAGGGTTTAAAGCCCATCAGTTCTAAGCATTAAATACCTAACTATCTCATTCTTCTAATTTGCTATTGCATCTTGGTAACCCATCCTCCAGTTATACGCCAAAGTTAGATCTTTCTCAGAAAGAGGAACTTGAGAAATCTAGGGATAAAGATCTCATCTAACAGATTGGAGACATCATGGTCTCAAAACATCTTCTGTTCCCCCTTGCACTTCACAAGAACCTGATCTGACTGCACAACTTGCTAAGTTAGTGCCACACCTACCAGGATGCAGAGAGAACCTCTCTCAGCATTAACTATTTAGGGACTGTGTACAACAAGAAACAGAAGTGAATGAGAGGAAATCATCCAGAACACACCAACAGTCTGATGGTTTGATCACTCTTTGCAAAGATATAGAGGATGTAGGCTTAATCAAGCCTGTACTCAAAATCATGAAGAGTGTGGATGTAATAAAAAAGGTCTAATTTGGGAAATCAGAAATCACAGCTATTGTTTCTAAGAGGTGACAGATGTGCATATACAGCTAATCCTAAAAGTCTTTTCCTAGCATCCTATTTTGAGCTTGCCTTGGGGATTAGACAGTGAGCTGGTCAGCGACAACAAAACTTTGGCAGATGTTACTGCAGAAACTCAGGTTCATTTAAAGTATCATGCAACAGTTCAATAAATGGATGTCCGGATCTAAGTAGAACTTAAATATTGGATTTAATATTAAACGCCAAATCCCTTTTGGAATTGGGGCATTCATGATGTTCTCCAGAGAGCTATTTCACTTTTTTTCCCCTTTTACCTGCTATATCTGCACATTTATATGTATGCATAAAACCATAACTAGGTAAAACAAATGTAGACTACAGACCATTAGGATTCAGTAAAGCTTCTGAGCATGAGCTTCATTTAAGCATGTGTGTAATTCCATTAGAGTCAATAGATCTTAAGCAAATAAGGTCTTCCTACACTGTAGTAAAAGACAGAGATAAGACAACATAATTTCTAAAAAAAACTGGAGCAGAAGTGGGAGACTGTCTTTGCTGTGAGGATGACAGGTCACTGGAACAGGTTATGGAGTCTCCTATTCCAAACCTGCCTGGACATGATCCAGTGCAATGTACTCTAGGTGACTCTGCTTGAGCAGGGGGGGTTGGACTAGATGATCCCCAGAGGTTCCTTTCAACCTCAACCATTCTGTGTTCTGTGACATATGTAATTTCTGCTTTTTGCTCCAAAGCATCTTATTTTTCAAATTCTTACCTGAAGCAGAGAGTGTTTTTACACACATACTTTTTGTTTCATTTATTTTTTATTTAAAAAGCCAAAACAAATGAGAAAAACAGCTCTTGATCCAGCCTTTCGCATAAAAACTGAAAGTAAAATATTTGGGGAAAGCAGGAGTGAATAGGCACTTTACTATAAAAACAGAAACACATTTACACTCAGATCTCAGTACTTGCGCTTGTGCCACTGGCCTGAATCTTACCGCATTTTCACTGCACTCCATCACATAATTGCATCTTCCTAACAAAAGGCTGTTTTATTCCTGAGAAGACTCTGTGCTTTGAGTCTCCTTTTTATACCTAATCCAGAGTCATACAATTCAGCCCTACTGTATAAAGCTGGTATTCTCTAAGGCAGGAGATATGGGTTCAAACACTTCACTGAGTTTCAAAGGGACACTGGTGAAATGCAACTGCTGCCTCTGAGAGAGCACGATGCCTTATATTGTTTAAGAGCATCTCCTATTATTCTGCAGGGGAGGAAGGCATGGAGACCTTCTTATGACCCCATAAAAGATGCTTCCTAGGTAGCCAGATGACTAGTTGCCCTTCAGCAGCATTCCCTCTTAACCCTGTGGACTAATCTAACCCAGATCTTATTGACTGTAGCAGAGAATACTATCACTATGCCAGTGGCCCACTGATTGCCTTATTAGTTGATAAGGCTTTGTAATTAGCCCTCAAACTCTCTTCAGTAAATCTCCAATTTCACCCCTCAGAGGCTCTGTGCAGATACTACTACACTACAGAGCCTCAGAAAGCTGCTAATGAAGTGTGTAATGAGGCTTTTTAGAGTCGGAAGATCGAGAAAAAAAATCAAAGATAAATAAAAAGCATATAAAAGATGAGGGCTACTTTTCTAGTGATTTCTCCCATCTTCTCTACTGAAAATATTCTTCAGGTGCAGCTTCTAAGTTACTCTTACTTTAAAATGCAGATGGAGATTTAAGAATAAATTGAAGTTTACTCCTAAAAACTAAAAAAAAAAAAAGCATTGTATCACTGATGTACAGCAATGGATACTGTTGAAATATTGCACTAATTTCTCTAGCAAGGAATCTGTACTTAAATCTCTGTTTTACAGCACCTCCCCCTCCTACACACACACATACATGCACACGCACATGCACACACACACACACACACACATACACACACACACACTTACCTTTAGCCTGCAATATCAAGATTGCTCTCTCTGTACCTAACAAACTGTATTTCACTAGGACAAAGCCCACAGATTGCCCATCACTAAAGGATATGATGTTTGCACTGTCAGGGCAAAGATGGATGAAAGAATAGAGGTTTGCTCTCATGCAGTATTTCCAAACTTCTCATTTTGTTTTTCATTTTCTCATGTAAGTGTGCTACTAAGCGTCACAGATGATAAGAATTTTTGTAAATGGAGATTTCTCACAAGTCTTAAAAGATCCTAAGCTGTCCCAGACTTCCTACTGATGGAGGAGCTGTGGCAGATCTTCTTGTAACGTTATCCCCTTGCTGTGTGCAAGTTTGTCCTTTGGCAACGTTTCCGTCGCTACTGTAGAGTCTGTAGAATGGAACATGTGGATATGCCTTAGGCCATAGTCCACATATTTTCTAAATCAGGATAAGTTAGCATGGCCACAGAGAGATGCTATCTTTTATTCTGAAATGGGAAGGTGGGGAAAGGCTCATTTTAACTCGGATCAGTGCATTAATTTGGTTCACCATAAGCCCAGGATACACTTGTGGTTCAGCCATTTCAAGTCAAACTTAGGCATATTAGCTTAAAATACCGATTGAGATATCAGATTATGAAACAGAGTAGTTGAAATGTAGCATACACTGAGTTCTTCAAGTGTGCTCTGGGCTTTGATAACATCCGATGCAGAGGAGGTTATAGACATTTGAGGGGGATACATCTGTTGGTATAGTGAACATGACTCAAAAGTTCAAGACGCTCATTTTCATACAGAGGCCAAAACCTGCCAGAGGCTTAAACAGAGAATATAGTCAAGATAAATCGAAGCATCACTGGTACTGTACTGTATTAGTCCACCAAATAATTTTTATTATGACATATTTCTCTCCGATTTGAAACTCTACATTTTCATGCTATCTATCTGCTTACACGCCTTTCTGCCTGCTCAGCCATAAACTTAAGGTATGTGGAGTGCCAGCCGCCACAGTAAAGTCTGTCATTAGAGGATCAGGAAACTAAAGTACACATTGCTGATGTTGTTTTTATTTTATGGTAGCTTAACCTATTTCATCTTCATGTTTTCAACATCTACTTTCCCATGAGTCACTTCAGAGCATGATGGAAAACCTCAGCACAGCATGATTATTCATTTGCGTGAGTGAACTCAGCATAGTTTCAAACAGAATGTCTTAACTCTGGGCTAAATGCCACTGTTATCCATTTTGATTCAATAGTTAGGCAGTTTTCAGAGTGTTTCAGGACATTTCAAAAAGGAGAGAATGGAACTTACTCTTTCCACAGTGCTATCCTGTTCATTTACATAAGCTGTATATGATCTTCTGAATACAGGAAGCACCAAATAACTGAATCATTGTCTTCAATCAGAGTTAGAAATTTTGTTCCACCACCTAGCCCCAAATTCTCTTTTTTATTTTCAGCTTTCTTTTCAGGATCACAGCATATCTGACAGCTTTGCCCAGCTTTTAGCTGTTTGTCACAAATATAGAGAAATGACATTCAATCTAGACAGCGCCTTGCACATAACTTTACTAAGTTGGAGTGATATCCATATAGATCATGTGGGTCAGTCTCCGTTCCAGGCTGTTTTGACCTTTACTGCAAATGAAAGCACCTACCAGCTTGAACACAGTTCAACTGCATCCCCAGCAGCAGAAAGCAATGGACAATTGAAAAGATTCGCATTTCACCTTGGAAAGACCTGTATCTGTCTATAGGATCACAAATCTAACATCCAAAAGGTTTTGTGTGTCTAATCATAAAACAAACAAACTCTAGGTGACCCTGCTTGGGCAGGGAGATTGGACTAGATGATCTCCAGGGGCCCCTTCCAACTTCAACCATTCTGTGATTCTGTGAAAAATGTTTTATGTTTTTATCCTCTGACAAGCAAGAGTCAAGATTATTTTCACAATAAATGGGACTGCTGGCACTATCCCAAGAAAGCAAAAAGTTGGACTGGAAGCAGATTCAAGCACCTGTCCTGTCTCCGCAGCAGCAAGCTTTATTGTATTATACTTCACTCAAACACAATTTCATAGTAATAGATAACATTGGTCTTTCACCCTATGCTATAATAGTAAGTACCGCAACATCCTACTTCTTATTCTTTCATAACAACACTCACAAAGAAAGAGTTAAAGTATATTCATCTTCAGAGATTAAAATATCGATATCTAGATGCATTTAATTTTTGAAAAATCCATCATGATTCAAGTCACTTTGGCTGTATCTGTACTCAGAAATAATGCAAGTCCGTTCTCTGACCATTTGGCTGACTGACCTGTACAGTATAACCTTCTTACCCTATGGAAAGGATGGATGCAACTAAATAGGCTACTCTCTGAAATATGTCTGGGTGCTACATAGCGGAGAGCCAGCTGGTCTAGGCTGAAAGCTGACCAGGGATCATGCTAGCTGTGCTAATGGTTTCACAGATGTGGAGATCAGATGTCAGAGTTTGGGTCCATGCCCTCCTGCCACCATTTGCAAAAAACAGCAGTGGCCAGACCCAACACTTCTTTTTTATTCCTACGTGCACTAAAACTCCTTTCCAAGAGTTACTTAGAAAGAATTAATCCAGAATTTTAATGGCTCTGTTAAATCAGTTACATCTACCTATTTGTATATTGTTAAAAACAATTATTTATTCAAATATGAATATGCATTTTTATTGTTTATGAATTTTTAATGTTAAATTTGCTGAGGAGACATTTTTGAACAACATGAAACAAAAAATAGAGGCCACTAACATTTTTCAAAATAGAAACAGTTTAAATTGAAAAAACAACTTTGCAAAGGTGCCTGATAAAATTTGGAGGAGAGGCATATAACATATCAAAGGTTTGCTGAATATTGAATGAAGCCTTTTCTAATTGTCATTCTATCCTGTTCAAGATTGTGATAGAAGACTATGCTTATTCTCGTGAAGCCCATGTATATATGTATTGCAGCCTACGCATCTTTTTTGTACCACTGAAAAAAATCAGTGTTCGTATTACAGGTTTACTGGTGTTCTTTCAGAACTCAGTTCTGAGCTGTACTGTCCATTCAAGCAGAGGACTAAGGGAGTATAAGCACCATTTTATTTCTGCGTATTAGCTATCTCCACCCTGATAAACAAGCTAAAAAGCCAGTTAATGCAGCTGACATCTTGCATTATGTAATTTCTCATAATACATGCCAGAAATGCTATTCAGTCCTGCTGTACACGCAGGAATGCTGTTCAAAACCTTAGCTTCTGGCTCAGCAGCATGATCAGCAGTAAAAGGGTACTCAGCGTGTAACGGGGATTACCGACCTGTGCGGGAGGAGGATGGAAAACTCCATAACCATAATCCTTTGCTATATCCTTCCTACAAATCTGCCAGACATAAAAAGTAACCACAGAGACAGCGAGACAGAGAAGTACTGGGATGAGATGCCTGCTGGTGAAACCCCTGGTTTAAGATGAGCATTTGAAATTTTATGAAACAAGAAATTTGCTGTTTTCTTGCTCAAAGTGATAGATAATGACAAGGACTGCTGGAATTTGCAGATTTTTGTAGAAAGGACATATAAGAACTAGAATATTTGTCATATTTCTGTCTAAAGTTCACTGGAAATAATGTGCATGCCTAGCTGGCAAATTCAAGGTACTGTCCCTAAATGTAAGCGATGAACCAGGTTTTGAAAGGTAAGTGTCAGCAACAGTCTGGCTGCTCAATCATCTAGCGCAGTGTTTACGACAAATCCTCAGCAGAGCCCTCAATAATATTTCACAATATTACAAGAAACCTCCTCCTGTTCTGACTGCAGTTAGTGGTAACTGTGCTGCTGAATCCTTTGGGACCATGAACAGGCACAGCTGTCCGGACTTGAGTTGCCAATCCAGAGGAGAGACCTGTTGGTCTTGTTTCATGACGTCTTGAAATCAAGATCTCAGCATCTCCAGCATCTCACAGCCTATGTTCATTCATCGGAGCTGAGCCTACAGAGCTGCATGAGCAAGCTAGACAAAACAATGTAGTTAACTGTTCTCTTCAATGATAGTGAAATTTTTTCTTCCAGTTTGCAAGCTAAATAATTCAACTTAATTAAATCAAAGGGATTTTTGCCTAAGGTTTCTGGTTTGCTTTGTTTTGTTTTATGAAAGGGTGAGTCACTATGGTACACTATGTATGGCATTACCTACAGAACAATAAGAAACCTCTGATCAGAAGTTTCACTCTTAATTTCTTCATTTTATGTATTTCTCTCAGGCAAAAAGATCAATTCTCTAAGCTGTGAGAAACACCCAGTTAGATTAATAAAAGCTCAGATTTGAAACCAGGCTATGACTCTGAAATTGTCTTTAGAAAAATACTTACAGTTTTGTTATAAAGCGTAGAAAGGATAAAAAGGAGAGAGAAAAAAAGATCTATTGGAAAACATACATAAACTACATACTTTCCTATAATTTTAAAATATGTGTTAGTTATTTGATAGGCCATATTGTAGTTGTTACGAATACACAAATATCAATCAAACACCACCCTCCACAATGTGTTTACATTAGTATGATACAGTATAGCTAATACGCAGGGAAAGTATATTAATATATTCAGTGTAAGATACCACATATATGATACAATTCCATATTTGTTATTATAACTAGTGTAAAAAAGCATCTATTTTCTCCTTCAGAGAATGGTACAAAATAATAAAGGATTACAATACCAAAAAATCCTTTTAGAGAAGTAATATTCAGAATGTTAAAGGTTACATACAAAGATGGACATATTTCCTTTAGCAAACCTAATGAACTTTCTTAGTAGCAGGTTTATTATAAGGATAGAAGAAGATGGCATTTTTTTCATGCAGTAATCAAGCCAATTTAAAATGAACTTATGAGACAGCTAAGTTAGCTTTTTAACTACAGTATCATATTTTCTTGTGGATACTGACCACTATCAATAAAACACATGGAAAAATGACATAAGTCATTGCAGCCTTCAGTACGACATGCGACCCAGTATAGTGAAGCTTACTTTTGATGATCTCCCAGTGGTCTCTGTCCAATGGATTTTAATAATGACTCAGGTCGAACTGCTACTTTTGGTGATGTCTTAGGGCTAGTATCAGAATCTCCACTTTCTTCATCTCCCATGGCCTTAATATAGCTCCCACTCCTCATTCTTCTGCAGGGGATTTCTTCATCTTTCCCACCAGCAGGGTATCCTCCCCACTCATCCTGAGGCACCTAATGGACAGCATTAAGCACACATGCAAAAGGTACATTATTCTTTTCATATATTGAAATACTTGCTTCAGTTCTTTATTTTACAAAGACAAATCATGTGAATTTTTTGAACGTCAGAATAAAAGCATGTAAGAAAGCATTTCTAAAGTCTCCAAATGATCTGGAAATCTTACTGTCAGTTTCAGGAGCAGTTTTTGAATGTTAGAACTTAAAAAACAGGTCACTGCCTGTTAGCTGAGCTGCAGTAACTATCTGTACATATGCTCTAAATTGCAGTAAATTGCTTATCTTAACCTCTGTTAAAAGCTTCCACACAGATTTTAAGCTAATGAATAGTAAGTTGATCACATAGCTCAGACTTAAAAAAAAAAAAAAGCTGAACACTTTTGAGTATTTTACCCCCTCTCCTTCCATGGGGCTTTTGCATTTTTTTCAGAAAGAGGAATGAAGTATTTAATTAAAAATAAGCTGTGATTTTGGCATAAATAGATGAAATTATGATTTAGGGTAAACTTTTGTGAAAAAAAGACGTGGCATTTGGTCCTTTTTTCTTATTTTGAAACAGCACAATATTTCATTGAGGCTGTAACATATCAAGAATGTAATCAGTTAATTATTAATTCTGTATAGCTGAGGTTGTTTTTATACAGTTGAGGTGCTCTTTCAGATAGTAAGTCTGGTGGCCAGACAATTCATAGCTGGTGGATATCTGCCTGTAGCACAAGTTGGCAGGGAATTGAGTAGCAGTAGAATTTCCAATCTACAGCAAAATCAGCCTTGTTTTAAGCCTCCTGGGGAACCTCTCAGCAAGCCTGTCTCTGTCAGTTTTACAGATTCTTTGCTTTTTGCTTAATCTTTCAAGGTGCTAAATCCTCTGGTTCTAATCCAGAAACACACTTAAGCATTTTCTTAAAGTGCATAAGCAACTCACTGAAATCCATTGTAATGACTTGTGGTTAAAAAGAAGGATGTGATTAAATGCTTTGGCAGACCAGGGTTGATGCACTTGGCAGCATCAAGTCCTTTATCAGCATAATGACTTAAATATATATTACACAGAACAATGACATTATTTACCAATATACTGTAAATCAAGACTTCAAGTTAAGCAATGTATTAAGGAGTTTCTGCGAAGTAGGATGTCAGATCAAGACTTTAAGTTAAACATATTTGAGACTGTCTACAAACGAAGTTCACTGAGGAACTAGAGGAAATGCTCCCATTGATTTCATCAGGCTTGGAGGCTAGGTTTAAATTACTCTCCCTGTCACATTCTCCCTGTCATCTCTACTGCCCTTACAAGATACATGAATTAGCCATGCACTAGGTGAACAGACATGGTGCTTTGAGTTCCAGAAAGGGATCCAGGCGGAAATGAAATTTTATAAGAGGAGGAAACAAGTAGAGATATTGAATTAAAGGAACAAACTCAGCAGAGGAAAAGAAAGACTGAAGATTAAGTCAGAAGAGAAGAGATAAGTAAGATCAGAAAAGCATTGGAAAGGAATATCTCAGAAAAAAAATATGAATTGTATTTGTATAAAAAGTAATAGGATTGAGTATGAATCTAAATAAAATATGGTTTAGATCTTGCAAAGACACAAACCCATAATATTATTCTGTTTTGGATGGTGATTGGAAAGGGAACAGGAATCTGCCCTCTGAGGAACGGCTGCGAGAGCTGGGCCTCTTCAGCCTGGGGAAGAGAAGACTGAGGGGGGATCTTCTCAATGTGTACAAGTACCTGAAGGGAGGGTGTCAAGGGGATGGGGACAAACTCTTTTCAGTTGTCCTATGTGACAGGACAAGAGGCAATGGGCAGAAACTGAAGCACAGGAAGTTCCTCCTGACCGTGAGGGGGAATTTCTTCCCTGTTAGAGTGACGGAGCCCTGGCACAGGTTGCCCAGAGAGGTTGTGGAGCCTCCTTCTGTGGAGATCTTCAAGGCCCGCCTGGATGCAACCCTGTCTAACATGCTCTAGGCGACCCTGCTTGAGCGGGGAGGTTGGACTAGATGATCTCCAGAGGTCCCTTCCAACCTTACTGATTCTGTGATTCTATGAAACATTTTCCCAAACTGAAAGCCTGAAAATGTGATATATCATCTGCATTTCTTTCTAAAATCCATTATATATGAAATTTATGTAGCAAGAAGAATTTCTGAGATTCTGGAAGACCTAAAAAATATCTGTGTGCAATAATAGCTGTAATAGCCAGACTCCTATAATAAAGAAAATAAATGTATTTTCTTAAGCTTTATCATCCACAGCTGGCAAATCTGTTAACTATGAAAATCTGAATTAAGGTGCTATATTAAGAAAAATTAATCGATACCATACAAAGATGTTCTCAGTTTTAATTCTTCTTTATTACTTGGATGTGAGCGTAGCTAACAACAAGAACCAAATGCTGAAAAAGCATTTCTTGGCATATAGATTGGCCCACTGCAAGCTATACAGTTTAATTTTATGTATTAAAAATGAATTATTACATTCATTCTTAGTATTCTTTTTCAAAAACCTATAGCTTTTTTAAAGAAAGATTATTTTGGCTTAAAATTTCTCACATTCATTTTAGCTCAGATATTACATAGAAAGTTTGGAAAGATACTGATCAACAACCTTATATCTACTTAAATACAAAAAAAGGTTTCTCAACTTTCTTCTGTCTGAAATTCCATGTTCATGTAGCTAAATAATGATTTGGACCTAAGTAAGTAAATGCAGGCTTAATTGTAACTTGAACTTGAAATCATATTTTTAAAGATAGGAATTGCTGATTTTCACACTGAAGTATCTAAAAAATAAAGATTTTCTTACTGTGATAAAGAAATTTATGGGAACTAATCTTCCAGCTATATTCCATTTCTTTCACTTCCTCAATTCTTAAGTTAAATGATTTCTGAAGAAAGCTAAAAAATAAATAAGCCACAAACCACACATATGCACCAAGAATCCTTTTATCCCTTTTCTAATCAGAGTAACTTGTTGGCAATCATAAAAGCCTTTATGACTGAAAAAAGTTATTTGCAATAAAAATATGATTCTGGAGCTAGCATTGAATTTTCACAATATTTTCTCCCAGATTTTATGCATGGCCTAGGAGAAAGCTTGGAGTCTTTCTACTGTCTGCTGCACTTTTCTTTCCCTCATGGATTAAGAATAACAGCAAAACTTGAGTGCCAATACAGTCACCACTGGCTCATCATTTACTTTAGCTGAGAGGTTAAATGCTTGGAAAAACCTTTTCAAATCCAGGCTATCTCAGATCCCAATATAGCCTTAAAGAGAAGCAAAAGGCTATAATAGTGCACAAAAAGATTATTATTTATTTTGAAATATTAACAGTATTTTACAGAAAGTGCGAGGGTCATTAAATATATATATCCTAAAACATAAAAAGGGCTTCACAGATTGCAGAAATGCTTTCTTACAATAGTTAGCAGTCCCTGAAATTCCCATCTGCAGAGTTTGCAGCTGCTAATTGGGAATAATTACCCTAATTACCTATTTGCGTATAGTGATGAGTGCAGATATTTATAATTTCTAAAAAAGCCTTCCTGCTGTTCTACATGTTAACATGAATCCTCGTCTATGCAGTTTTTATCCACAGAAGAGTTAGACTGCATATTACCATATGAATTTCCTTTTGTAAGAACAACGAGCTGACAAGGTCTAGATCTTTTCATTTAATTTTGTCATCATCTGCTGATTTGGTTATAACTACTAGAGAAATGATGAGTCTCTTTCACAAATTTAATACATTATTGCTGTGAGGCACCAGCAAGTTCAGGAAATTCGAGATCTCTCAATTGTTCTGGTGCTTTTTAAAATTGTTCTGGTACTCATTCACTCTGATATCTTAAATTAATTACTTAGGGACAGATTTAATAAACCACCTAGTACCTCAAACTCACCTTACTACATTTTATGCAGCTGATCCCTGTAGGGAACTCTAGAGCCTGAGGTAGGAGCCTAAAATCCCCATAAAAGGCATTAAGGAGAGTTAGCTCCTTCAGAATAAGATCAAAAAGGAAACCAAGAGTTCTCTTCAGCTAGCCAGCCAAAAAGCTGACCATGAAGACAAGTCTAAAATTCTCCTTTCTAGGGCTTACTGTATTTGATTACAGGTGGCAGAAAGGGCCTTCTGTCTTTCACCATTCATAGCCTGAGACCATCTTCTTTTTAAAGAACAGAGCAGGCTTACTCTTTGCTTCTGTGACAAAACTGCTATAGATATTAGCGACCTCAATGTCCATTTTCTAACTAATAATGGTTAGAGTGCTCAGCTTTGTGCTCTCCTTGTTTTTTTAACTCATCCTCTTTTCATGAAACACGGAGATTCCCAGGGGAGGGCTGGGGAGAGCTTGTTAGAAGAGAAGAACTTCATATATGAGCATGGCTGTGCTGTTGTAGCCTTGTGATCCAGGCACCTACCTGGAAGAAAGGGCATTTGTTACGGTCCCTGGGCCAAAGACTACCCATGAATTTTATGTGAACAGCATTTGGATAAAACTCTCAGAGAATTTTAACAAGGAAAGAAGTTCCCTCACTCCAAATGCCTTCTAACCTGATGCTCAGCATGCTCTTTGGGGAACTGAGAAGATACAGGTGTGAACCTATGCAGGCTAAGGAAGAAATTGAATTTGGTTCTTCACAGTGAGTATTCCGGACACTTTGTGGTTACTTAGAAGCATTTCTCTGCCTTAGAAGAAAGGTAACTACCCTTGTAGCCCTTGCTGTTCATTTGTCTTGGTTGTGTTCAGATTAGACCTGCCAGGTGAAAAGGGCAGAAAAATGCCTGATTTCTGACTCCTGACTAGATTTCAACAATTGGTGTATCCCCATTTGCATATTATTGAAAATTCTACATATAAGCAGAAGCATATTGTTGGAGAGAAGAGGGATGAATTCACATCACCAAATCTGAGGAACAAACTTGGAACCACAGAATCACTGAGGTTGGAAGGGACCCCAGAGGTCTCTAGTCCAGCCTCTTGCTCAAGCAGGGAGGTCTTTCATCCAATTTCTTACTACAGCAGGTTGCCCAGGGCTACATCTGGCTAGGTTTTGAATATCTCCAAGAATGGAGACTCCTCTCTGGGCAACGTATTTCAGGTAAATACCAATGGTAAAAATGTTTTTCATTATATCTAATTAGAGATAGATAACCTAGGCTCCCATTCAGGCACTAGTTTTAGATTTTTAAAGTTCAACAGCATGAGTACGCAACCTATTTGAAAAATACTCATGTCAAAACCAGAAAAAACAACAAAATTGTAATTTCTCTGGAATTGGACTACTGATAATTCAAGTTTTTGGATCTCAATTTAGCCAAAGAAGTCAATCCAGAAACTGCTACGGGCATTTCAAAACAGGTCTGCTCCTGTTGTTCCAGTCTAATTCCATGGAATTTATTCCAAATTTCCAGAGTTTCAAAGGTGTTCTACCACTGAAGTGCTGATCTGCTTAAAATCTGGCATCTCACTTTACTAGCTAAACTGAAATACTTCTAAATATACGGCTTTAGCTGAGGGAGCTGACTATCATTTCTTCACATTTCTCATTCTCAAAGGTTAAAAAGAGTATTACCTACCTCACGGGAGTCCTGTGAAATTTAATTAGCATGCAGATGTAAAATGCACTGAAATACTCATTATCACCTGAATTTTATTTTAATATAAATTCCACATTTTACCAGAAGCCGAAGCTGTCTGTGCCTATTGATAGGCTATTGACAGGAAGAAGAACAAGATATGAAACGCTACATAGTAGACAGATAATTGTTGTAATTTTATGCTTTCTTGGTCTAGAAGAGGAGAAGACCAAAAAAAGGAAGATAGAACCTGACATATAGGTAAGAGATTTTCCCTTAAACTAGGTCTCCTTCAAGGACTCTCAGAAGAAAAGCCCATATGCATAAGCAGATGAAAATACATGACAATCTTGCAAGGAAGATAAAAATGCTTTTTAGCATGGTAGGAATTTTCCTTGATATTATACTGGGAAGTGGAAGCCGGACATCCTGTTTTATAAAAAAATTTTGGAAGAAAGATGACAGTGGAACACGGACCTGTTATTAGACTTTTCCTCTGAATTTAAAGAAGACTACATTGCAATCTTTCTCATAGAGTTTCTTCTGGAGTGGTGGTAGCCTTATCCGAACAAAAAGAAACCATATAGGCTATAGGCTATTAAATTAAATGGGGGAGGAGAGGTACTAAGAGGCCAATTAACGGTTCTTCCGTAACTAAATCTTACACCTTGCTTTTGTTGGTTATTTCTTCTCTGACTATAAGTTTATTTCTTCATGTTTTTTTTTGTTTTAAGGACTCCGGTTTTGGTTTCTGTGGAGTGAGGGGAGTGGGAATTCTCTGCTGCCATTTTAGTAAGCCTCTAAATATCCCCCTTCTGCACTAAAGAAATTGTAAATCTATGCTACATTAGAACATATTTGTTTATCTACCCTTTCCCTTGAGTGGACAGTATGTTCAAGACTGTTGTGAAGTGTAACTAGTGGATGAAATATTTACCACAAATTGGGAAGGGCTCGAAATTGTGTTTTCCTTTGATACTTGACTTTGCACTTGAAATTTTCTTGCACCCATTTTTGAAGGAAATATAATTTTTCCTCTTTTCTGAATCAAAGTAAATAATTTATTGCCACACAAATGTTAGAATCAAGCCCTCTAATGGCATCCCACCATTTACTGGTTGTATAGTCTAGCCCAGCTACTCTTACGGCTAGCTAGACCTACTTCGTCTAGCTTTTTGCAGAAGGGAACAGTGTAGCATCTATAAACAAAACCCTTGCTTCCTCAGTAGCTAACCTTGTGCACCTCTCAACCCCATTCTCAGTGCACATTTTTATGTAATTTTTCTGGGTTTTGTATGTGCTGATTCACTGTTCAAAGAATATGAATTATACAATGAAACATTCAAAACTCTCTACAAAATACGTCAGGGACTCCTCCTCACTCCTCACCACTAACTATGCCATTCCTTTTGATTAGCTTTAATTTTCACATGCCACTCCCTCTCCTTGAAATCATTGACAACTCAGAATCACATAGAGTTCTTGTAATACTCCCTGAAAGTCAGCTGACACTGTCCATCAAGCCAGGAATTAATCCAAGAAAGGAAGAGACACTTTTGTTTTGCCAGTGATTCTTTCTAGGCTTTGAGCTGAACAGCCATAGTATCATAAGACGAGGAAGAAAGTCAGATAGATCCCAAATACTTTATGCTTTACACCACGCTGGAAACAATACCTTGAACTGCACTTGGAAATGGACTGTACATCCATGAAAATCATAAAGCACAAACACCGTATTCCAGCTGGAAGATTTCTGATGAGGCAAACCAATAGCAGCATTCTTTACCAGCTGATTTATTTAGATGTTTTTTGTGTGCAGCCCCAAGCAGAACTGTATTAACTAGTTCTTGATGCAAAGAAGACTTATGTCTAATGTACTCAGGATTGCTAAGTCACTGCTTTTGTATTTTCTCAGTAACAGTGTTCTTTTTGTTGAAAAAAAATACTTTCTAATCCTTATCTTTGCAGTGATGAACTCAAAAACATGAACCATCACTGCATTTCCAAACGGATTCTCCAGAAACTCTGCAAATAATAATACAAAGATGGCTAAACAGTGTAAACAGGATTGTGAGGACTCTGTGGCTACGTTTATGTTGTTTGGAGGAATACGGGCAAAGCGTCCGCTTCAGGAGCCACGTGACTCATACTGCGTGCAAGGACACTCGCAGATCAGCCACCTGCACAGCCTTTGCTCTGCTGCTGGGTGCATGCAAAGCATGCCCTCTATATCTGAAGTGGTGAAGTAAAGTGCAGTCAGATGGCAGTGGAGGGGGTTGTTTGCACTAGAAGTGATTTTTTTCTGCCAGGCCTGGGGCTCACCAAGATCTTGTGGTGGAATTTTGAGATGAGATGGGTCCGGATGAAAGGACTTGGCTTGTCCTTAAATGAGAACGCAGATACAATTAATCCAAAACAAAATCTGTGGGGATTTAACCTAGAAACCCCTGATTCTCATCTGTTGCTGGTTTCCCTGGGTAAGCTTAAGCCAACTCAAAAAAAATACTGCCATCAATTTAAGTGGGCCAAGTTTTCCTTAAATAATATTCATCTTTTCTATCAGTTTCATATTACTTTACAGACTCAGATCACTTCATGTAGCTATCTGAAAAATAACTCCAACAACACAATGAAGATAAGTTTTCAGTGTGTGATGAGCTGCTGCAGCTCGCTGTGCAGTCATCAGTGCTAGTGAAAGAGAGGGAATGGCAACACAAGGCCAGGGAGGGCAGCCCCACTCCACTGGGCAGCAATGTAATCGTAGCTTAGGTTGACAGGGAAACTGCATGCTCAGTCTTGCTGTGCCTTAATTCCTGTGTGTGAAATAAGGATAATTGTGCTTCTTTAGCTGGTGATGGTTTTGCAAGGATAAAAATGGTATGATAATTACTCTACGGTTATGCATACATTGGTAAAAAAAGACCCATTGTCTTGCCTGAAGGCCAGCTGGCCTGCAACACCTTGCATCCATGCTATTGAATTGCCAGAACAGCATGACTGCTAGGAACAGTCCCTGGTCTCTGATAAGTCCTGAACTGTACCCAGGAATTGCTTAGGGAAATACTAGTTGGCTTGGATCAAAACAATGCCATAGACAGGTTGACATAACAATGTAGAGGATAAGGATCCACTGCCAAGGAACCTTTACTGACAATATTCAACTTTCTAGTATAGATGTAGAATAAGGTAGCAAGTTTTTTGATGATAGAGATCCACATAACTATTAAAGACCAAAACTTGGAACTTCTCACACTTGCCACAAAATTCCTGCCAATTAATCTGCCATAGTCATGCCATCAGAATTTATCTTCTTCCTCCCTGTGCTGGTGGGCCAGCCTGTAGCTGCCTTTACTCCATATCCTTCTCCATAAGTGGAATGAATTGAATTACAATGTGAATTCTGTTAAAGCCAAGCATCAAAGGGCCAAAGAGCTAGACTGGAGTCCAACTTGTCACTCCAGGCAAAGGAGAGCCAGGTATATACCTGCCAGCTGGGCGGCCTGAATGACAGGGCAGCAGACAAGGCCAAGGGGACCACAATATCAGCAACTGAAGCTCGCTACAAGTTTCCTTGGCAGATATTTTTAGGAAAGGCAGGCGGAATTGCCTGGAAAACATTTGCAGAATAGATGGAGCCTGGTATTTGCAAAGCACAGTAGAGAAAAAATACAGAAAAGGCAAAAAGCTCTATGCTGAATTTATGACAATTAATACTTTAAGCTGTGAATCATGTTTGTGAATATTTGGGAGGGGATAGGAATGAAAGCTATTTCAATTGACAAAATTTTGTTTCTCTAGAATTTACCGCTGGTTATGTATTATCTGTTTCCATGTGCTTTGAAAAACACTTGCCCCAGGAGCGAGAAAGGAAAGGTCCTTGATTTTGTTGCCGCAGTTTTGTCAGACATTAAGCAGGACTGAGTAAAAACTCACTGGAAACTAATCCTCCCTGAAGACCTGCAGGATTGCATATCTGCATTTCTTCTGTCATGAAGATATCTGCACTTCTTCCACCACTTCCCTTTTTCTAGACTGCATGATGTACAAATGGTGTTGATATGCATATAGAAAAAAACTATATGCAGGATGCAAGACTTATCTATCACAAGGTTAATTTGTGGGGTTCCTGCTGTATATTCCCTAATGATGTGAGACAAACAGAAGTTCACTTCTTGGCAAGTTATCTATTAGCTACTGTTTCAAATAGCGAAAACATGGCAAGGCCCTCAGATACAACCCTAATGCACATCTGCTGCTGCAAAGGAGCTTTGGGAAAAGAGAGAGGCTTTATTTTCTGCTATCCTGAAAACCCATGCATTAAACTTGGTTGCACAAGCCTTGATGTGAAACAAGAGGGGCCTTAAGGAGCAACAGAGCAAATCTCTTCATGAAGAACATTCACTCTAGAAAAATCTAATTTGCCTAATTGCATTTGCAGTGTATAGCCTAGTTTTATGCCCAAATTAAGAACTGCAACTTAAAAATTGAAACTAGAATCTGCTAGAGCTCATTAGTTCATATACAGTGAAGAGCTTGCATAAGTTTAGGACTATATGAATTTTGTAATACAAATACATTCAATGATTTAATAAAGTAATAACAGAATAAGAAAAGAACTCTGCTTCTCAGAGCATTTAAAGGTCAGTTTGTCAGCTGTGCCCAAAGCCTCTCCTACAAAAGCTGCTGTAATTATACCACAGATGAATTTTGCTCCTGTATTTATTCATCTCCAGACACTTACATCACAGTAAAACACTTGAAGTCAGCCAGTTCTGTGGATCCCATTGGGAAACCTGCTCTGTGTCCTATATGCAAACCCCAGAAGGTGAAACAAGCTCACAGAAAAAGAAAAAAAAAAAAAGTCTATTAAGGGAAAAGTTTGACGCAGCCAGTAGAGAAAATTCTAGATTGCTGCCAAGTGTGGCAGAAGGCTCATCTGCTTTTATTTCCAAGCTGTGAGCCTGTCTCACCTGATAAAAAATACCCCTGAGCACACGAGCTTCTTAATAATTTAAGGAACCTGGCCTTGATCCTAGAGAAAAGAAGTAATTTTTTATGTGCTGAAATACGTATTAAGTTGTGGAAAGTGCACAAGACTCACTGAGCACGTGAGACACGTGTCCCTGTGCACACCAGGTTATCGGCCCGGTGTCTCTGGGGCTTTGCTGCCTCAAGTCTGAGCGCTCCCCAAAGCAGTCGCCCAGGCGCGGTGCGGGTGCTCCGGACTCGCGCGCTGGGCTTGCGCTGCGTAGGCTTGGCTTGCCGGGCTCATGCTGGGCCACCTGCTGAGGGAGGTGGACTGCCACGCTCTGCCAGACGCAGGGGCTCGGATTCCCTGCATCACCTCCAGTGACGTTACAGGTGGGCAAATATGCCTAGAAAAGTGCCCAGTGGCTGAGAAAACAGGACAGGAACTATTTTCATGAGTTGTGAATAGATTTGACCAAATAGCAGAGGAATCCTGGCTCCGGTGAGCTGTTTTTTTGTGGGTCTTTAGAAGCCAAGAGCCAAGGGTCTGGTGGTTGTAGGCAGCCTGCTGTAGGGCAGCTTCAAACAGCTTCAGTCCAATTAACATCTTCTGACTAAGCTTTTCACTTTAAAGACTGTGGATTTTAATCACTGGATGGATGTCTTTTCTTTCGTTGACACTGAGCTCTCACCTTGTGAATCCACCAGGTAGGTTCTCCTTTCCTGCCTTACTACTGTATCCACACTGACTATTTCTATCCACATTCTGAAAAGGAGCGACAAGAGTATCATCAGCCCATGGGCCCAGATTCTCTTCTCTGTATGAGCTCTCAGCCAAAATCACCTACAGCTCCCTCAAGAAACATCTTTGCCTTTACCACTTTAGATATTAAGGAAATTCAGAGTTGTCCCCTTAGCATTACTCCTATGAGTGGGGCAAAGCCTCCCAGATCATTCATGGGCACAGAATTATGGAGTGAAAGACAAAAATGCTCTTATAGGAAGGGAATGATAGGTGCTCCCCACATCCTTACAACACACAGCATCTCTAAAACCACAGAGTCGGTAGATGTACCAAGGACCCCACAGTCACACAGTTATTTTTATAGGCTAGACAGAGAGGAAGACATAAAAGACGACATCTCTAGTCCTGACTAAAAGAAGGCCTGAAATAAATGGTGTCTTATTTAATCCAAACAGGAAATGAGATCACTTTCTTCCTGTTTTTATAAGGCTGATACTGAAAAAATAGTGCACATCTTTAAAATATATTTAAAATAATTTAAAGGGTATATAAACATATATATTTGCCTCTTTTGTCCTATATAGCTACTAGGTCATATTTAATTGTCCATATACTTTTGAAAAGATCTATTCTCCTACCAGAAATACCAGGGACCTTGCCTATACAGACATTCAGCCATTTAAACACAGATGTAGTCCTGTTTGACTAAGTCCTTAGACACAGGACTGTGAGACCATCAAAACCAGTCGGAAAAAAATCAAAGCAACATTTCTGAATGCTACACAGTTTTCTACAGTCATGTTCTCACAGGCCAAATGGTGCTCGCAGCTCAGGAGAGGAGCCAGGTCTGTTCCAGGCAGCAGGCCAGCAGCACAGGGGAGTGTGCGGTTGCTATAGCCTCAGCGTCCCCATTCCTGGCAGCCCCTCAGTGGCTGGGCGTTATAGGCCTCTCTTGCACATGCTCCACTCCTAACTTTAGGAGGGCAAAAGACCAACTGAGATGTCCTTATGGAACTGGGCTGTAGAAATGGAAGCGGTGTAGCATATGTCTATGCTGATTTCAGATGCAGATTATCTTTTGATCTACACTAGCTTTTCCTGCCCTAGAAACAATTCAGTTGTTAATTCTGGAGTGATGACTGTGAGTGGTGATTCCATCATTCCACCACCACCATGGTGGTGACATAAATCATTGTGAAGGCAATGTGGGTGATGGTGACCAAGTCATCTGGCCACAGATGCCAGTATCATAACTCTGCTATTAATACCTAACTCAATAGTATATGTCAATTGATAGAATACTGGACATAGTCTCTGTAGTACGCACACGTTTATTTTGTCATCCAACAGCTATAACCCAGTTTCACAAAGATGACATGCTGAGGAAGGTGCACTGGGTTGAAAACCACCCTTGCAAAGCAGTAGGACATCTCCTTAGGGCAACAGTCTAGGTTCTGTCATGTTCCCAGGGGAGTTCCTAGAATTACGCAAGTGAGGATTTACACCTATTACTGTATTAGCTTGTCCTCAAAGCTCTTCTCCATGCTTGTATAATTTAAGCCAGTATGGATCCTTGTTGATACTACTTCTTTTTTATTTTTCTTTTTAAAGAAACAGACTCTTGTGCTTTTCTTTCATTCAGTAGAGTACACAGCTGACATTACTACCTACATGCTTAGCACTGCCAGTGCTGTAATGGATGACGCTAGTACTTAAATGCACTAGGAAGACAGAAGGGGGCTGAAGCCATTTTTAGAACAACATGCTATTTTCTTTTTTAGTGCTGACTAATTCACTGTACCTTGTGGTATGTTTACCTCGATTGCTTGCTGCTTCACAGGCTGTTGAATGGTTGAGGGAGGAATATTAATCAGTGACACATAGCACTGATGGTGAATGCTCTGTTCTTGCCTGTCTTTTGGTTTATGGTCTGAATCACTTTTCTTTAATAGCATTCACAGATATTTCAGTCCTGGAAACCGTAAGTGACGCTTTCATAGTCTTAAGTTTAGTACAGCTACCTAGTTTATATGCATTTTTCCTCTTGAAAAACTTTGCTCCTCACAAGCAGTAAAACTAGTCAAATAGTCATTGCACTGTATATGCATTAAACCTGTCAGCCAAAACAACTGAAGAAGATAAAAGAGATCTCACAATTCATTTGTCTTTTATTTAACATATCTTACATGGAAAAGTAAAATGACACAGAAAGCATGGCACTGTAGCTACAGCTATATAAATGTATGCTTATTCTATATGTGTGAACTACATCTGCCTCTTCACTTAGATGACAGAAGTGTTTCGTGTCCAGAGATGTGTTTATAGCTCAATTTGTCGTCTGCCTTCAAATTAGAATTTTCAGGCCCACAGATAAAATCTGTTGCTAATCATTCACAAGTATCTGATAAATGCTATTAGTGTACAGTTACAAAGCTAATTGTTGCAATAGCAGACTGGTATGGGCTTACATTGCAACTAAACTGATTTCACGACTAGCTGGAGCCCAAAGGGGAGGTCCCACTCTTCCCCTCTCCTTTCCATCTGCATGTTCCCATTACCACCACTGAGTCTGGAGTGATGCAAATCTAATCTGGTAGTGAGAGCTGGTAGCTTTAGATCAGAAAAATAATCACTATCTCATACAGCTTTATTTTCTACGAATTCAGTTCTCCTCTGAAATTGTTTCCTTCAGGATTAGATGACCATCCATACTGGAACAAGGCAAATGACCAGGGTGGTGTGGTGAGCAATACAGCAGCTAGCGATCTGACTGAATTACCTGTAACTTGCAGGTAGGCACTTTTGTGCAAAGACCTCCCTTGCCACACCGACTCTGCTGGCACTCGGAAGTCTGAAACTCCAAGAGAGGAGCCAGAGACTAAGCTTGGAGCTTTCACAGGTTAAAAACTTCGTAGTTTCAACTCTATGATGTGACTTAACCATGTAATATGCACATGCCTTCAAATACTCTTTTCTCATCTCCTTTTTTTCAGTCTATGAATTTTAGAGAAACTCATTTTTTAAAGAGCTCTTTCCTTTGTGTTCCCTTCAAAGTTTGCATTCTAAGGAAAAGGCAGCTTGTGTAAGACAAAATGGAAGTCCAGAAGCAAAATTCAGAAAACATGGTTTCAAGCACAGGCCTAAGGCATTGCGACACACACACACCTCCTGTTCGTGACTCTATACACCACAACTCTACAGTGGAAAACAGGAATAGTAATAACTTTTAAAGATGTTAAAAGAAAAAATAACAAGAGGGAGACCAGTGGATGGAACAGAGATTCAGGTCCAGTGAGTCCCTGTATATAGGTAGTAAAGTAAAATAAATAAATAATATGAATTTGTAATACTAATATATAAACATTGAATATACTGATTTTTATTGTGCTAGGGTATGTGTACACGTATAAAATCTTTGAAGGACTACAATTTCACATTTTTGCTTTAAGAAGGATTTTAAAATGTATAGCTGACATCGAAATACCATCACTCAGAAGACACTACTCACGTGCAGTAATGCACAGAGATTCCAGTAAAGGGCCTGAGGTCTTATGCTAATTTGTTCATTTGTGCACCTCAGGGAAATATGCTGCTGCATAATCAACTTCATAATCCCTCGAATCCATTTCCAGATATTTTGGAGCAAGGCAGTAAACTCTCCTGGCTGTGGATCCTTTCTCTATCTTTTTCACTTTCTGCACGTAGTGATTATTTTCATCCAATCGTTATTTACTGATGTAAAAAAAAGTTAAATATCCTTCCTTAGTTTTGCTGATAGAGTAATTGAAGTGTGCAGTGATTAACAAATTACATTTGCTGGGTCAGAGAGAAAGTTCATGGCAGAGATAATAACAGGTCTCACATCTCTGGTTTCAATGATTACAGGGTCACAACACAGCATCCCTCAAAGTAGATGTTTCAAAACTATGTGTTTAGTTATGACATTGGCAGAATGGGGTCCCTCATTTGTTTGCTGATCTTGGGCTAGTGAATAAGCCAGCCTCTCAGTCTGAAGGATATTCCTGCTTTGAATAGCATATTCAGATTCTACAGAACCTACATTTCATTTAAAATATCTACAGTAAGAATATTCCTAACACAGAATTGCTAGTATTTTTGCTTCAGACACTGCTATATATTCTTTATTATAGCAACCGAGTACCAAAGTCTTAACATATTCATATTGTAGCATCTCTGTGAATTAGGGAACTGCTAATATCCCATTTTTAAAGGGGCTTAAAAAGGAAGATCGCAGAGGAAGTCTCTGGTGTAAAAGCTTAAAATTTGCATCTCCTAAATTGTAAGCTGAAACCCTAATCACACTTTCTTTCAATCATCTCAAATTCACCAAAAGCCTGAAATAAAGATTTCTGAAAGAAATGTGCTTTCCTGTTCCCTGGACCTTGGGCTCCTCGTGGGCTCTCAGCCTAAAGCTTACTGATAATCAAGTCAGTTTGTGAACTCAGTGTTTCACATTCACTTGAGGACACTGATATAACTGGGGATTAAGGAGGAGGACCATGAAAAGTAGAAACTGGTGGCTTCTGCAAAGAAAAAAGGAGACATCAAGATGGGAGAAGAAGAAACAAGGAAATGTGACAAGGAGGAAAGCACAAAACTGAGCAGAGAGGTAAAGGACCCAGAGCTCTCTGTATACATGTGTGTCAAGATACAGAAGAAGCTAGCAATAACTACACTTCTCTATACTGCAAGAGTGCTACTTGAATATGGTAAAACACTATTTCTGTCGGCCTAAAACTAGAATCAGTGTGCATGGTAATGCTAGGAGGGTTGTATTTTCCCTCCTCTGAAATGAGGAAATTTTGTATATTACAGCAGGGAATCTTGATTCTGGATGACTGTATATGTATTTGAAAAGATTCAGCTCTTCATCTGTGACTCATTACTATTAGTCGGTTATCGCTCACAGAGGAAGAGGGCTCTGCACAGAAGTAGGATGGTTGTTATTCCATGTCTGTTGGCTTTTGCAGAGGTCACAGGAACGAAGATCTCTAAAAACATAAATCTGAAGTGCAGATTTGCATGTGTTAATGTGCGACTCAGGGAAGTTCTACAGAAGCTGAAATTCATTACATAAGAAAATGGAGGAGAAGGTACTGAGAACAATGTGGGCTTTGTAGGCTGTACTTTGTAGAAATTCCTAAGGCAATGCTTATATAATACGTTCTTCTGAGTGGCAATTCCAGCTGGAGGAGTTACCCTCCCAACTACTCCATCCTTTCTGCTCTGCTTACACTGCAGCTGTCTGTGCACCTTGATGTGCTGATGCAACTTATCACGGGATTGTGCTGTAAGTAGATCACATAAGTGATGTACATGTCTAAAAAATATTTTGGAAGCTATTTTTTATACCTATATCACTTCAAGATCCAGAGTACAGTCCAGCATCATAAATGGCTATATCAGCACGACTTTGGGGTGGCATGTAGTAGCAGCTATAGAAGTTTAAATGTAGGTGAGGATGGGAGCATCTTTAGAACTAGCTGCTGCTAAAGAAAATAAGACCACAAAACAACAGCTCAAATAGTATCAGATCTGAAATATTCATCTCCCTGTGGTACTTATATAAGTTTTAGCATATGAACTCAATGAAAACCTCAAACAGGCTCAGTTCAATATGATTTTAGGTAACACAGTCACTAAAACAAAGTTCATGAGTAATTGCCATCAACACAAAGGAACTGAGTATGCCAGTAAATTTTCCTGTTACTTAAAATAACCTAGAGACAAGGAATAAAAGAACATAAAAATAGGATTCCAAACAGCATATTTTAAAAATTTTTTCATTCATGTTTGTATTTGATAAATTTTTTCTAGCCCCAATCTGCTAGGAGAACTGCCCCTTTTCTAATCTGAGGCATGGATTTTATCAAGATTTTTAATGCAAACGCAAAAGGTGAAAACACATTCACTGACCTTAAACTAATTTATATTATACCAGTTTCATTTAGGTTTTAATCTGTGCCACATAAACAAAGACTAAAGCTAGAGATTTCTCACTTTCATGGAAGAGCTGCATTGTGTGAACTAGTTCTGTTTTTCTTTGACAGAGATATGCAGATGACCCTTCCATTTTTTACAATGACTTTGTGACATAAAATATAAAGCTTTCTCCATTAAAAATATTACAAAAATCTTCTTCTTACCTGAAGGTAATGGCACGGCCTCAAGGAAGGTTTGATTTCCTGATGAACCAGAGGCTTATCTAAGTTAAGTGATGATTTACGATAAGCTTCTTTAGCCTGACTTACTGTAAGTGTGGACCAAGAACTCCTTTTCATGTATTTACCATCGGGGGTCATTGCTAGCCCTTCACAAGCTGAACATTTCACGTCATTGTTACTTTTGGAAGTCTTCAATGAGAGATCACCAAAATGGCCCTGGAGTGCTTCAGGGTAGCAATGGGATATATGATCTGCATGGTGCCTATTTACCACACTAGGGGTTCGGTAAGTGCTATCACTGTCCAAATTATCATCAGAGCTCCACCAGCTGCTCATTCCAGATTTATGCTTGCTCTCTGGTTTTCGCTCCTTACTTTTACTCCTTTTGCTATGCTTGGAATGGTGCCCATGATGGTGATCATCCCCTCGACTGTCTCCCTTTGTCCCATTAACATTTCCCTTGGATGATCCTTCCAGAGAATGAGATTTAGTAAAAAGTTTCTGGACTGAATGAACGAGATGGCGTATTCTTCCTGGGCTCTCACTGCGTTGTTCTGCAGCTGTTGAGGTTCTCTGATACTGTAAAGTGTGAAACCCATCCCGGTGAAGAGGAAGTTGTTTCTCAAATTGGTCCAAAAGATTTGCAGGAATGCGGTTAATCTTGGGGTTACCGTGAGACATGGCGCAGTCGTCTCTTGTGTCGTAATGTGAGCTGTAGTGCATTCTGGGGAAAGTGCTACTTGACATGTGATCGCCCATTACCATGGGCATCATCATGCATTCAGAATGGATGGAGCTGCGTGGTGAGCAACGATGGTGGTCCAGCGGACAACTCTCCGTGGGGCTGAGAAGATAGGATTGCCTCGGCTCCTGCCCATGGTGAATATGGTCGTGGGTGTGTTCACAATCTTCAGGGGATGCTAAGCCACAAGTATGAGCTGAACATAACTGTGGTTGGTTGCGACTACCAGATAATCCTTTCATATTCCTTGGAGCAGGAGAGTATCTTTCCTCATTGAAGTGCTGAGAAGGTGACCATGAGTACTGCTGGTCTGTCAGGAGAACACATAAAACCTATGTTATATCTAATTAAAAGACTGACTTGCAAAATCCAAGTATATTGTAAAACTGAACTGTTTTTTTTCCTGTAAACTCAGTGAGAAGTCTTACTTATCATTTATGGGATTTGATTTGCCATATTAAAGCTGGTTAAAACTGCTCACTTTGAGCAATTTATGAGGTGAATGCAAGGGGTTTCTTGTTAGCAAAATTGTCTGCTAGCAGCTCTACAATTTTATGAAGTTATTCATTATGTAACTTTACTCAAACACATTTAACGAATACATTCAAGTGTTCAGTTTATTATTTGGTATTTGGAATTGGTATGCTAAGTTTTGTGGTTAGCCATTTAAGTTACATGGGTCTAATTCTATTTCTGTGGTTTCTCAGTTGGATCTCTTAACCTTCATGCATCCCTCCTCCATGGAAAGAGTCATCGTCTTATCACAAACTGAACTTTTTTTTATTATATGAATCTCAGCTATAGGATCCCATGTTTACTGTTCATAAACATAAATAATAAGCCATATAGATAAAAAGGAATATGAACATGCTGAAATCAGGCCTATTTTTTATATCACTAAACAGTTTGTGAATAAGCTTATCATACTACTTGAACTTCTGTTAACATTAGTCCAGAAGGATTATGGCCATCACCATACTTGTACGGTCTTCTCTTTTAGGCAGTTTTTTCCATTCATGTTTCTGTCCAAATTAAAAAAATATTTATCTAACCACTCTGTATTATTCCTGATAAAACAGGTATCTCCAGGTACAACCTACAGGATTTTATATATTCTATTATTTGTTTCTACAGATTGGGTGCGATATGTATTTGTGCTTACAATCCACTTAGCATAGTCTTTCTGCAGACTTGCTCTTGAGATCCTAAGTAATCTGAAAGTTAGTACAGGTTAGTACAGGTTGTCTCAGCCAAAAACAAAACTAAAGAGTATATACTCATCATATATAACAATATAACCTGACACTGGAGACTGGCTTCTAGAGATAACACAGTAGTCAAGAGCAATTTGAAGAGTTCCTAAGCACATGTGAAAACTCTTTTCTAAGTCACACTCCCACTGCTGGTTAAACACCCATATACAGTCATGAAACAAATCAATACCTATGCCCCCTTTAATTTTATTAAATTAGCAAGTTTTTTAAGGATTTCAATACAGAATGCAATTTGTGGCAAGTCTTTAACATCATCAGTCTTATAACCTAAATCCCCTGGAGTGTAATATGCTTAGATAATTTTATTACATCTTAATTTCAATAGAATTCCACATGATATTTTTTTAAAAAATGTAGCATTGAACTAATAAATAATAGGTGCATCCTAGGTGCAGACCTGCCACACTAAAGTCAAAGATGAATTTAAGGGTTCAAATTTCACCTCCAAACTTTATCCTGATGTCTGTGTGTATATATCCTTTTCTGCTTCTATTTTGTTTTTAATACCAGTTTCTTTTACTTAATTCTGGCTATCTTCACATGAAAAAGAAAACTTATCACTGTTCATTACTCAGACTATTGTACTGTTTAGTTTATAATACCCTATGTAAATGTAATTCTAAAAAGGAAAGATAAATGTTTCTCTGAAATAACATTATTCTGATTATCCAATTAAAAGCACAGCTACATATAGACAAAGTAGCAAAGCATAAGTGTGCATTGTGATTCAGGCACATAAGTAGCACTGTAATTAATGGTACTTAAACCAGTATACTACCAAACATTATCAGGGGAATAATAATGGTCCATGTGTTGAACTTAGACTGTGCTTCCCATAAAGGGTTTCCAAAGCATCTGACAGAAATTACTGCATTATTTCTTACAGCAATCCTGCGAGATGTGGATGGCACTGTTCTCCTTTTACATGAAAGCATACTAGAATACAGGCAGCACTTCCCAAACTGCTTGTGAATTTGCTGATTTTGGTTTTTACAGTTGTTTGAGGCAAAGGGAGGTGAAAGGAGGCTCCTCTATCTGACACCACAATTAAAGTCAGCTCCTCAACCTTTTCATCACGATCTTGCACGTCTTTGAATGAGGTAACTCTTGCACTAGGGCTACAAACTGCCAATGTATTTCCAAAAAAGTACGGGCATGGCAGAGATCCAGAAGGAAGAAAAGAGTTAGCCAGGAACAAGAAGTTCACTTAAATGAGCTCCCTGAAGCAGAACTGCTAGTCTCTGGTGATTTCTTTTGGCCTCATGCAGCATCAAACATAGCCCAGAAGGCTTCAAACATTTTTGTCTTGTTAGATCACTAGGAGTATGAGACAGCATGATTTGATCACACTGCTATGGATAATCTAACAACAGCTTTTCCATCCCTCATGACTCCCTATGATTCTAGCCCAGTACAATTACAGAAATATACAATTTTCTGTACACAATTTTCTGTACATTGCCTTCACAGCCTTACAGTGTTTCACATGCCTGGTGGAATTTTTGAATTTATTATTTGAAATATAGAGATTAGAAACTACTATAGACATTTAATAAACATAATTAAAATAATTAAAACCTGAATTTAAAAGGGGGCACTTTCCAGAAGTAATTTTCTACTCTAAAATCTGCCATAGAAGGTAACTGATTGTAAGTAAAGTCTCAAATTACTTACATGTGCATCATCTAAATTTATCGCTCCAATTATGTTTGGGCTCTGCTTGGAACACAAAATCCATCTTATGCCCCCAGGCACCATTATTTCTTCTTATCAATCCTCTCAAAACCTTCACACTTTTGAATTATTATATAAAATTATCAAGTGTTCTAGGCTTGATACTTCATTCACATTTTTGTGGGACGCATTTTTCAGGGCTCAAAGAAACAGTCAAGCTATGGCTGAATGAATTAAGGTATGATACCAGACCAGTGTAACTGACCATGTGCTAGCTCTTAGCCTGCCAGAAAAACAAAGAAAAATGTGCTATCTTAAAATTAAATTAAGCTAACAATGCTTTACAAGGGGCTAAAAGTGTCTATGGTCAATATCCACAGCTCAGCTAATTCATAAAAACTTGTAAAGCCCTAATATTAATGGTATTTCTGAATCTTTAAAAAATAAAGTTAAGATCCTAAATTAGTTAAGATCCTGTGCTAGACTGGACAAGAATTTTAATCTGTTTCTGAAAGATAATAAAATACAAAATAAAATATAAACTTTCTTTTACAAGTGCAGATTCTGAATTTTCTTAGAATAATGACTCTTGAAAAATATCACAGTAACTGAAGGTACTAATGTCTAGTCCCTTAAAAAAAGAGTCATCATCAGAACCAAAGAACTGAAGGAAAATGGAAGAACAAAATCAGCATAGTCCCAAGTAGTCGAACAGAAAAACAGTATCTAATGTATGAGTACATTAATGGCTTTTTTAGGTTCCATCAGAGCAAAACAGAACCTTTCCACTGACTCCGATGACTATCGGGTCAGTACGTTGCAAACTGTGGAGGAAGCAGACACAGACATGTGCTGGCAGAGTCATATTTCACTCTGACAGACAGGATGCCACATTTCTGAAAACTCTTTAAAGCTGTTCTTTCCAGAGACCACTGTATAGTCATAAGTCAAACTTTAACCTTCACAGATGCAAGGATTTTTGCATCTCTTTCTATCTTGCATCTCTTTCCCTGTTGTGTCATGCCTTTTTCTGCTTTTTTACTGATTATTTCTCCTTACTCTCTGATACGAAACCTTCTGCTCTCTTATTTCAAGCAGATGTTCATTTGCCTGTCATCAGGGACTGGTTGTAATTTTTTGAGCATTCAAGCTTCTTTATTGTATCAGTCAGTAATCAAGGGAAGAAAGACAGGTACAATGACTAAGAACATTGCTTGAAATGATGAATTAGATCCACTCATATTAATGTACAAAAGGGTTGAAAACCTTTAAGCAATGAAAAATCTGGGCTGGGCATGTCTAAGTTCCTGGAACACCACTTTTTGCTAAAGGGATTCGATGTAAAAACACTGGAAATGTCTCTAATATTCAAAAGAAGTGCGTGTCTCTAGAAATATTTTTATACAAATCTCTTTGTGTGCTTTGTATTGAAAACAAGCTTACGGAGCATTAAATAATAATAATTCCTAGAACTACTAAATAGTGCTGTTTTTTTTCTCATTCTTTTTCCTTTTCTTTTTTTTTCTTTTGCAAAACACTTTGCTTTCACTGAGAAATTAATTTAAATTGCTTTAACCTTATAAGCTCTTTGTAAACACTTCTGTAATCATGCCACAAATTTAGTAGATATTCACTTCTAATATATATAAGCCTTTTTTTCAGCACATGGCAAAGCTTGCACTAAAAAATTAGTATGAAGAAGTTATTAAATACACTTTTTTTTTTTTTTTTTCATTTTGGGGACTCTGAGGGTCTTTCTCACATGGAGCCTAAGAAGATGAGCACTAACACTAGGAAGTCAGTCTGGGGCCTCGGTGTGCAGGGCAGCTATGCCTCTAACAAAGCAGTACACTAATGGCTTGCACATCTGAAACATTTGTACTATTTTCATTCGAGAAGAAAGAACTCCTTTGGATAGTCGACATAATAGAATGCTAGAAAGAGACACCTAAATCTAGCTCTGAAAAAGATGTGGTATAGAAAACCAGGTTGTTGCACTGTGCTGCTTCACTCAATTTAATTAGCACTGCAATGCATCATGAAGAAATATTCTCACAGCCCACCTAAAATGAATATAAACATTAAGTATCCTAACAACAAAGATATTAATAAAAAAGTGCATATTAAATATTAAAATGCATAAACAGAATATTTTAGCTGGAGCTCTGCTTGCCCAAGAACTGCAGCAGCCAGCAATAGATGAGCACTTTTTCTTCATTAATTTGTTATAATATCTTTTCTCGATTCAATTCTAACTTTGAAAGTGAACATTTTCACAGACTGAGTTATGACTAACCTGCCAACTAGTAGGAAGAAATTCTGGAAATGCCTTAAACTGCTGCACTGGTTTCATGAGATTTCCAATTTATTTATTTAGTATAACATTTTATATAAAATTTACACAACAATACAGAGATTGAGTGACTACCTGATTTTAACATCTGGCTGTAGGAGATGTCTTGTATCTTCTGCTACACTGCCTGGATGCAGTTGGACTGCATGCAGCGCTGCCTGTCTGCAAAGTCCTCCTATTTAATGTCCCAGTAAAGGCATCAAACTAAACAACTACACTCAAAACCTAGGTGAGTTACTTGAAATATTAAACTATGAGGAGCAGCTACCCCTCCAAAATAAGCAGTTGGCTCTCTCAGGGCAATCACAACAAGGTATTTCACACACCCAGTCTCCCTATGCAGTCAAAGGAGAAAAGCTGGCAGTTCTGAGGACCTAAACCCAAGCAACAAAATGGCCAAGGCTAGTGAGTAAACACTTGAATCCCAAGCTTGCTCCAACACTTAGGGACCTGACAGAAGCCCACAAAATAAATATTTCTCCCTGTTCAGGATGCTGCGTGGTCCTTGGCACCTGCGGCTGAGTTTATACTAGCAGGCTGAGCCAGGCTAGAGGATGGGATCAGTCCGTACAGCTAAGCTGCTGCCATCATAGGTTCAGACTGTGTAAGAAGCACTCTCCCAAACAATGCACTGGCATGAATTTGGGACTAACACGGGCCAATGACTACTACCAATAGGCAGTCTGGATGTGGTTTTACTTTGCAGCGTGAGAAACTGATGTGATTCATCTCATTCTGAAATATGTCTAAAAATGTCAGATGAATACCATCCTTCAGGAGCATATTTTTCTCTGCTGACAACAGGGGAAGCTGGAAATGACCGGTTCAGATGCAGAAAGCTACATCATAAATATCTGAAGTTAGACAGAATGCATGAACCCGCGTCTAATGCTAAAACCTGGCTAATGTTTTAATTCAGTGGAACTGCATAGAAAATAGTGCCAAGGATAAGATACAGCTTTTGTGGCTTCCGTCTATTTAGTTCAGTCGCAGTCTCAAGCATGGATGCAGATGTCTGCAGGTGGCAAGAATATCTGACAGCACCTGATGATATCTACGTATTGGGCATAACTGCAGCGCTCGGTGGCCAGGGCCGCAGGGTACCCAGTGCAGAGGAGGTCATGAGGGGCACCACGCTGGTCACCGTGAGGTCCAGCTGCAGGGGACCTATGTGGGGGCACATGCCTTCAAATAGTGAAAGAGATATCTTTTCTGTTCCTCAGTACCTAAATCAGTAATTAAATTTGATGTTAATTGTCAATAAATTAAATTAAGTGAAATTCCCCAAGCCGAGACTGTTTTACCCACAACAATCTGTCAGCCCAACAGTTTTCTTTCTTCAGCTCCATCCATCTTTCAAATAGAGTTTAGCAGATTGGCAACCCAACATCCCAATGGATTTAGCTCCGAGATAAATAAGTATGATCACAGACATGGCAAAGCAGTCACAGAAGTGCACAGAAACTTCAAGAGAGAGAAGGGAGATTTTGCTCTGAGGGAGCTGGGGAATGAAGGAAATAGCAACTTTTAGGGTATAAAAACTGGGACGCTTTCAAAAAAAAAAAGGAGTGATCATGGGGGCAAGCTGTGACTGGGGGCATGTCAAAGCACAGTTACAACACAGAGCCCCTGGCATGGAAAACATGGAGATGCCATTTCTGAAAAAGGAGAAAAGCGGTCCAAAGTAGGGAAATAGCATTTGAGGAATGAAGCTATCCCCACACAGTAGAGGGGGGGGACAGTGGGCGCCTTGGTTTGACTTGGGGCTGGGAGTGCCCATGCCATGCCAAAGGACTGGGCTGAAACCCTGCAGAGGCAATACAGGAAGGGCAGAAGCCCTGGGGGCTGGAGCGGAGGGATGCAGCGAGTCCTCGAAGTGATGTGAAATTAGTTTCCAGCAGCTTGGTGTGTGATGTCCTGGTATTGATTGGGATGTAACACACAGCCCTTCACACTGCTTTTCAAGTTCAAAGTACATCGCCCCTGTTCACCTTTGCAACAGTGCTATGACAGAGGTAAATCCACAGATTGATTTATGGCTAGCATTTTTTTCACACGATCTGTGAATATATTTTTGACAAAAATATAAAGTATCAGAACTTGACTGACCTAAACTAATTAACATATAAGCTATTTCCTGTAATATTCTGGAGAAGAGCAGCTGTATAGAGTCAACCATGGCTTCACTATGTGAGCGTCATTGAAAAATATGTAAGAAACTTATAATGTTTCCAAATATAGGCTAGAAAAGACAGCCCAATGCCACTAAACGTCTTTTGTCTGTTGTTGTACCTGCTTTTACAGATTCCTTTTCCCAAAGGAGAAAATTTTGCAGCCTGCAGTTATCAGGCCAAATATAGGGGACAATCAGTTTCCCTTGGCATAATTAAAACTGCAAACCATTTTCTCAGGAGAGAATCTGATTATGAGTTTACCATGCAACTCAGCAATTAAAGACAGCCAAAGCAATTGGGTAGTCAAGCTCAGAGATATTCAGGAATCTACACATTCAGGAATCCAAGTCACATTGAAGGCAACGGTAAATCTCTCATTAGCTTCACTAGGGCTGCTGTTAGTCCTAAACATTTTTCTGCAAAATCTTCTTAGTTAACTATATTGACAAATTCTGTTGTCGGAAGGGGATTGTCTCCAATTCGTATGGTACGTTACAAAGAAACAATTCGTGCCTGACTGGAATAAAGGTGCTAAAAGCCTGAATAAATCACTGGAAACATCTTAAAGTCAGGAAGAAGACAGAATCAAGGGGTGGAGCTGATCCCACTAAAGTACTGCCACCAGTTTCAGAGGGGCCAAGATTTAGCCCAGGGATCTGAACCATTTACTGTTCCACTGAATGAAACTACCAAATCATCCTGGTGGCTCTCCTAATAAGAAATACTTTTCATTCATTATTAGCTAAAAATTAAACATAACAAATAATGTTGATACTTCTGAACTTCTTTCTTGAAATTTTTGCTCAATATTTCTGAAATTCTTCTTGATTTCCCCTTTATTTATGATTGTGTACCAGTGATTTACCATCCTATGTAATACTGAAAGTGGTTTTGGTCAATGTATTTCATTATGGGAATTGAAAAGGGGATATAGAAGAAGACAGATCAAGTATGATGATAATCAATTTTAGTAGACCAAATTAGGAGAGGAGGACATTTCTTTCACTATTTGAAGGCATGTGCCGATTTAAGGGATGCAAGAATGGTATTACTATATCCAAGTAAAAACATTTACCATACAACTCTACCACTTTTTATTATTTCATAAAAATTGTTTATATGGCCACTCTAAGATATTTTAAAGATTTTGATCATATTATAAAGTGTTCTTTGGGGAAAAAGAACACCCTGAAATTAATTCTCAAAAGCATTGGTTGCAGACACAAAACCCATGACTTCAATTTAAAATACCTTTCTACTTCAAAACCCCTTTTACTTTTTTAAACATTCAATTGCTGTTAAACTGTCAAAATTGAAGAAAAGGGTTTGATTTTTGTTTGCTTCAATATCAGTTCCTTGTAGTCTTTTGATTCACCCAATATTTCAAAGTTTCAGCCTTGGTCTGATTCAAAACAATTATTTCTTTTACTTTTTGGAATTCATCATTATCTGCTCAGCTGTACGCCCTTGGCGCTGCCTCTTGCTGCTTTGTCATTGTACAGTGAACTTTTCTGCTCAGCTCTACCCACTGAGATTGAGGAGGTCTCATTCTGATTTTCCTATGGGGTACAGGAAGAAATAGCAGTCTGGTAATAAGTTCCCTTTCAAACATGTTGCCATAGTAACAGGTATAAAACCTCCCTCCTTCCATAACCTTCAGATGGGGATTTTTCAAATCAGGGTGCTGTCTCTTTTCTGCTCAGCTGACAGCTCAATTTTGACTCAGTGAGAAACACTGCAAATATTCATTGCCTTTTCCTGCAGCCGGTGCACCCAGACTTCCCATGTGGCAGTGAAGGGTCAAAATATGCACCCTGGCCTTGGGAAGTGGTGCTGGTGCAAACACTGCACACCCATGACAAGGCTGAGACAGGGCATCATATTATATCGCTGTCTGATTATTTATTAAAAGAAAATTACTTTGTAAAAAGGGGAAAAAAGAAAGGCAATTGCATGAGAAACTCATGAAGAAAGGTGACGGCTGAACTCACAAGTAAAAGTCTGGACTGCACTAGCAACATTTGCTGGTACTTATCCTGCTGTTGTTATCCCGGTGAAAAACCTGTCATGAAGATAAGCTGAACCAATGGACCATGTGGTCGGTGCTGTGAGAGACGGCCTTGGTCACGTCCTGTCAGGATACAAGTACCCACAGCCCTTTAGTGGTGCCTGTACAAGCTGCCTTGCTCTAAATAGGGCCTTAGCAGTTGATAGGGGACATGGATGGCAGGGCCTGGTAGCTTACTTTCTACGTAATTGGAAAGCATGTCATGTCAGCTGCCTGCACTGAAGACACTTTGTGAAGAGGGCAAGCACAGCTGAGTAAGGTCAGCTGAACTGGTCCCTCATCTCCTGCTGGAGCCCTTCCACTCTATTGGTAGGTAAATATTGCAGATCAGCTATGTACCCAGGTGCTGCAGAGGTCACCAGGACATGTATGAGAGAGAAAAGTCCTCCTTTGCTAACATCCCTCATCCCAAGTGTGAAACAACTCAAGCTTTTTCAACTTCTCCTCACATTATCTCTCTTTTCCTTGGATACTGAAGGTAGTGTTTCAAGATGTGGTCTTACAGTCTGAAAAGTTTATCAGTTTGGAAAAAAAAAAAAAAAAAAAAACATTTCCTCTTCAACCAAACTGAAGAGCCTCCTCAGCTACATAGTCAGATCAGAATGCATAAATTGTTTGGACCAAAAATATTTTGCTTCTTGGCAAAGAAATGAATGCATTATCCCCTTTGTATTCTGTAGTAGAAATAGATGAATAATTCATAACAAATAACCCATTTGATTAATCTTACATCCTACAAATATCTTTTCCTGTTTGTGAATTGACCTTGGGCCTAATGGGATTTTTGTGGAGTTATCTGACATTATGAGGTGCTTAATTTTTACAGATAGCTTCTGGTCTGCAGATTGTTAGTAAGCATTTGTTGCCAATGGTTTATAATTAAAATGCAGGATATTTAGTATGTTTATATAGGACACTCAGTCCACATGACATAATTTTGTTCTATGATTGAATAAGTAATTTGCAAAATTAGCTCTTGAGCATAACTATAAGGAATTTAAAGTCCAAAAAAATTTTTTTTTTTGAAAAATATACTCCATTATTTCATTAACATTTTATGTGCTCTCAACCATTGTATCAGTAAACTTCTACACTACAATACCCTGGTATAGGCACAACTTGAAGTGGAATTGTTTAGAAGAATGCTCAAATCTTCATAGAAAAAGGCCTATTTTTTTGCAGTATCTGTCCAGCTAATCACAATTAGTGAATATGACACAGAGACATATTTGGTTATTTAAAACCACTTGTAAGTTTAAATCATAGAATCATAGAATTGGTAAGGTTGGAAGGGACCTCCGGAGATCATCTAGTCCAGCCCTCAAACAAGTGGCCCATATGGGGATCGAACCCGCAACCTTGGCATTATTAGCACCATGCTCTAAATGAATTCTTTGTCTACCAAACCATCTGTCTATCTATTTTTATCACATGGAAGAAGGACAGTCCAGCAGTTACAGCATTAACTTGGGAGACCTCAGTTCAAGATTTCCTGGAAAACCTTGGATTCAAGGGTGAGGCCCTGGGAAGCGATGACAAAGGCTACTCACAGGCTCAACGAGCTCTGCTGTCAACGAAAAACAAAACTTTGCCTCCCTAGGTTAAAGTTAGCTTTTGTGGATGTCTCTTACAGACTCCCTGCTTCAGCTCTCCATGCTGTAGGAATGACAGTAACTTCTGTATCTCTGAGAGCTAGTGTCAAAAAGCAGGGAAACATTCAGCTTCTGGCTCATATTTTGCCCACACAGTATTTAAGATAAAGCACTTGTTGCTGTGCCTGTTAACTACAGAGGTAAGTGTAACTGTGGCAGTTTATTCTGTGTGTCTGATTCCCATCAACTCCAGTCAAAGTCTTAATGGCCCACCACCACTGGATGCTCTGAGGGAAGGCGGGCCGAGGCATGGACAACTCTTGTCTGTCCTTGGGAAAATTTCTTAACTCATGCCCACGTTATGAATCCATTAATAAGTGCAACAAGCTTTCAGATACTGACTGCACTGAGGAAGATTAGATGATTAGGTAGAAAGACAGACAAACTGGAAAGTGAGGCCTTTATTTTTTAATTTCAGAAAAGGCTATGGCCTTTCTTGATGTCCCAACACTTGATGTCAGAAAGGCATGATCAGGCAATCAAAAGTGATTGAATAACCATGAGTTAGTGTCTGACACTTGAACTGCACCAATTAATCAAAAGTATGCCTACAATAACTGTGAAATTAAAAAAAAAATTGTAACTTGCCCTTAAATTCTGTCACAGTTTACTTTGCAATTGAGGCAGGTTAATAGCATTATTAGTAACTGCAGTTCATTTTATGTTTTGTAATCCTTTCCTTCACAAAACTCAATATCCTTTCCTTTCTCAAAGACAAAATAGTTATTTATCAAAACAAAAGCTGTTAAGTGCAAGTTCTCTGACTACCTTGCCTAACACAAAAAGCTGCCAAGTGTGAAATAAATGCCTTTCTTACCTACAAAAAGGAATCAATCTTAAGGAAAAGTTCAGCCCATCTTCCCTGTTCAAATGTTTCTTTTTCTATTCTAATAACATTTAAGTACAGCACATCTTCCATGTGCCTCTTGGTATGATTGCACTATTTATTTTTGACACTCGAAGTAAATTGTTACTTTGCCCTATACATGCCTAAAGACAGAAAGGCTGTGAGGGGTTTCCAATTTGTACAGTAAAGAGAATGTTTATTCCCTAACATGCTACATCGCCCAGTTATTTTAACTACTAGATGTAAGAAAGCTTTCAGAACTCCCAGTTCCAGGTTCAGAGTCTTACAGTGAGCTGCTTGAGATCATGCAGCATGTCAGATTTCTTGCTCTTACTCCTATGTCCTGCTACCTTTGTAAGGCTGCTCATTTTATACTTTCCTAATAAAAAGAATAGGACTTGTTGCAGATCAAGGCAAGAGTGTGAATCTTGTAACCATGAAAATACTTACCATCCTGACCTCTATTAAACAAATGGTAATAGAAAAACTATGAAATATTGTTCTTGGGCACAGATCAAGTATACACACTTGGGTAAGCTTTTCTAAAAGAATGCATTGCATTTCTGCCTGTGTTAACTGATGAGCACTTTTACAGAATCAATAATGTAACAGAATTGAGATCAGTCCTGTCTCTTGAAACTTTTCTCCAATTAAGGTAGTGGATCATTCTATTAATAATATTACTTAGTGATTATTCAGCACTTTTACCCTGGTGAAAAATTGTGCAAACATTAATTAATCCCCACCAAAGCCCTGAAACCTCAATAGGAAATATTAAACCCGTTTTATAAATAGGAGCCTGGAGGCAGAGATCTTTCAATATCTGAGAGATTGCAATTAGAAGCACCTTGGGAGAGCGAGAAAGCATGACAGACTAAAATAATAAATGGTCCAGCAGTTAGAGCTACCTTAAAGAATAGCATCTCTGTTCTACCTTTACTTGAGGCAGTTATTAGAACTTGTACTTCTCAAGGAAAGCCCTTTCTGAGAGTTTTCAGGAATTGATATCTCTAGCAGTTCTTCAGACTGCTATTGCTGCTCATACAAAATAATTAAATAGTCCCTAGGACAGAGAGAGATAGAGCCCAGTTCTATAATGCAGTGACTAGAGCATTCACACAGGTTCAGATTTCTCTTCAATGAATATCTAACTTTATATGTGTACAACAGCAGGAAAAAGTGGAGACTGAGACTGATCTAACAGCATTCATCTTGAGCAGTAACATAAGATACGGAAGACTGAAATTCAAGTCCGTGTTCAGATCATAGATTTGAACTGGAGTCTTCAGGTAAAGGACTACAACACCATGGGACAGACAGAAAGACAGGCTGCAGCTGTCTGGAGAAGCGTACAGTGGATACTACAGATTGTCTACACTGAACACAGCTGACTGTTCCAAAACTTTCATAGATGTTTTCACAATTTCCACCTTCCATACTATACTCCTTCCTCTATTACAGTGATTCTCTGTAAGGGAGAATGGGCCTCATATGTTGTGACGTTATGGATGGGATCTATTCCACCTATTCTGGCCATCTGCAGTTTGACAGCCACGTTAGGTAGGTAGGTTTTTTTTCTGGAAATATTAAAGGCATCCACCTCTCTCCATTCATCATCTAGGGAGCTTTGGTATTTAATTTTTGATGATTCCACTAGGCACTCAAAATTTAGGAGGAAGAATAGATCTTTCCCTGCCTTTAGCATATTATATTTTGTTCTGTCCTCTCTCTGGAAACAGCTGATTATTGCTAAAACAGCTTAGTTTCTTTGTAGTGTTGTTGACATTTTATTCTTGTTATTTGCTTTCCTGTTCCTCATTTCTGTTGACAAATCCTGTAGCTTTTTCCTAATCAGGATGCTGGACAATTGATCAGCTCAGCACATATGTTTGTGCTGGGAGATTACTTATTTTATATGCAGCTCCATTACACCTCTAGCTACTGCCACCCAACATGTGCTACTATTGACCTATATACTATTTGCTCTGGCTTCAGAAATCTTGCAGGGGTTCTTTCTCAGCCAAAATGGAAGAAAAATAAGTTTGACATACCCTTAGAATATAATTCATCTCACCCTAAGTTAGGCTTCTAAAATAGGTCAAATCAGCTATGTCCTAGAAATGTCTATCACTCCACATTGACTTTAAAAGAAGTCTAGATATCTACAGTTTAGACATCTACATCTGAACTACTTTTCTACTGTTAGATGTGATGAATTTCACCAAGGTACCTGAACTATGTAATACATACTGTGAAGTGGACCAAAAAGGCAAAAAGGAACAAATGTCCAAGAAGGAACTCAATCAATGACTCCTCCACATCAATCACTTATGGGATCCTAAGGGAACCTCATGTTTGATCATATCTTCCCTTTTACACTACTATAATTGAGGCAAAACTCAAGAAACTGCAAAATTTGTAATCCTTACTAAAGGATCTTCAGTGTTTTCCTTAACACATTTTTCAGTTTAACATTCTAAACTTATCCCATAGATTTCTTCCTCTTATTTTTTAATATCAGTTAGACAAACAAATCCAATACAGATATCTTTACAACCATGGTTTATAGAATGTCCTGACTTGAGCGTAACTGAGTCATGGCTACACTGATTGCTTTAGAAAAGCCTCTTCTAAGAGACGATTTAAATACAATGACATCTCCTGCCTGAATTCAGGCTCCTTGTTCAAACTGTTTTGTTTTGTATTTTCCCCTTAATATAGCAACTATGATTTATCTTCCTATCACAAGCACAGCTTGAAGGTCAGAGTAGAAGTTTATAATATTCCTGACAAAATGCAAAAATATTCATAATAACACAAAATAAACTGTTATAATATATTAACTTGAGCATTTTTATGAGAAGAAAAAGCTTACTAAATTACACTAACTTCTAAAACCCTTACCTTGAATAAAAGCAGCGTTAACTGGAAAATAAAAAGAAACCATTTTCCATATTTCTCTTCCAAAAAAAGCCCACATAAAAGAAATCGGGCATAAAAAATTTTTGATGGATTTCACATAAAACAATGACAATCTGAATATGAAATTCCAAGAACAGAAATTCAATTTTGCACAGCCTAAAAGGTATAAATCTGGCTACACTGAAGCCAGTGGGACATTTTACTAATAGCTTTGGGAGACAGAGGTATTAAGAACTCACTCATTGGCTCTGTGAGTTTATGGTTTCTTTTTCCTTCTGTTATTTTTAAAAGTTAAAAGGCAACATTGGAAACTCCTTCTGCAATTGTTATGCTATCTGGAGAATAAGATAAAGAGACAAAAGAGGGAAAGTTGGTAATTTCCTTGAACACCTTCTTTCAAATTCTCGGTTGCCAAGATGTTATCAATATCTGATGCCTTTCTGCTTTAGATTCTCTAATGTCATACAGCAGGTGAGAATTTCTTGGAAGGACTGGACTGAGAGCTTTTTGGCCACTCTCATTAATGCCACCCGGCACCATGCTAGCTCTGGGCTTTGCGACTGCAGAAAGGTTGTATGTACCCCAGAGCAGCCTCCTGCTTCATCCCCACCACGGCTGCATCCAGCCCCTGCGTGTATAAGCAGTACAAGTTATCTGAGAGACGGTATCTGTACCTAGCTCCTCCTCTGGCGTCCCTGGAAAACTGAAGCCCGACTTGAGCAGATCGCCACCCTCTTCTTCTGAAAAGACAGAAACAAAGTAGCTATTTAATAACTCTGATATTTCTGTATACCCAGACATTAGCTCTCCTCTAGTTTTTAAATCCACCCAGTGATGACTCTTACCATTCAGTACCTCTGATACTGTGATGCTGTAGGGGGTGCTGCTAGCTGCAACATCTGTTTCCTTTTGCCACGTGTTATTTTTTGTTTTCCTGGCATTTTTTGAATTTGTTTTTTAATTTTACCACTCCTTTTCACCTTGCTAGTGTTTTTATGTTCATAAATGCCTTTTTTAACATCTTTTACATCATTATTTTCAGCTTTGCTTTGTCACATTGAACGACTTAAGAATACATGCATTAGGATATGAAATATTACAATAATATGTTTTAATATAAGTACATGATAATGCATTTTTTTACTTTGTCTTCTATGTTTCTGCCCTAATCTTCATGCCTTCTGGTGTCTCAGTCAAGTGGAAGTTGAGTACAGCCTTACGTTATACTACTCCTCACCAAGCACAGTCCCCTCAAAAGAAGAGAGAAAGAATGGAGGAATCCACAGTCTCTCACGATATGTTCAGAGAAATACAAAACCAAGTATTGCAGACCATGTTTTTGTTGTGCACGACTGAAGACAGCTGACTTCTAATAACTTACATGAGTAAATGTATCTCATTTTCTAAGGCAGACATTCACAGACATTTGAACCAATGCAAAGTCTTCTTTTCGGTAACTCGACCACTGTATTGGAGAAGCTGCTTTTTGTAATTCAGCTTACAACAGACACACTGTTTTGCCTGTTTGAGTGCTCCATTTAACAAATACATGTATTTTGTATATTTCTTGGTCTTGGTTGCACTTTTTATTTGTACTAGGATTTCTTTCCAATTATCTCACAGCAAGTGGGATGATTGAATATACTCATGCAGATACTCTCAAACAATCGTTCCTGGTTTTGACAATTTCTGAGGTTAAGAATTGATAACAACGGAAAGTATAGCATAGATACTGCATAGAAAATAAATCCTGAGTATGTTAAGATATTCAGAAAAGCTGAGCTGTCAAATAAACATCTTGTTTATAAACTCACTTGTTAAGTAAACTTACTCTGCTAAAATAAGCCTACTAGAGAGTTAGTTAAATGATGGATAAAAAGTCATACACAATTTTAAAAATGACTGGCATATGAATTCAAATTAAATTTCATTTGGAGAGGTAATGGACAACTCTAATTAAATAAAAGCACAAATTAGGCAGTTTCCATGGAGACTTTGCTCACATGATCTCCCTATATTGTATAACTCATGGAGCCTCTAATTTGGATGCACAGGAGTAAGGAATTAAGCGGAAGACATAACAAAAAATGTTCTGAAGCAACCTTTAGATTTATGTAAATAGTTTGGAGTTGTTGCTGATAACTTCGTAATAACAGAGATTTACATTGAAGCAGTGGTCTTGTATTTCTGAAAAAGAAGCTACTGAGTTATTCCAAAATTACATAATGTACGGTTATTCAAAAACATTTATAAAATGATCTGTAGAAAATAAAATGCATAAAATGATTTCTCTCTTGCAAGAAGTCATCATTATTCTCACAGATTCTGCCTAAAACTATGCTAAAGTTTAGAGACAGACTAAAATAGACTAGATCTTTAAGGGCCTTCTGTGTTTGAGACAAAAAAGGAAAATAACTTTCCGTATCAAAAAAAGTCAGATTGACTCATCTTGATGAGTCAGATTCCAACTTTGCCATAAGATTCTTGTGTCAATTTGGACAATTCAGTAATCTCTTCTTGCCTCAATTATTCAGGTGAAAAATTAGGATTATAATGCTTTTCTTTCTCATTCCTCTCCTATATGAACACATTTGTTAATGTCAGTGAGGTTGTTGTCTATAAAAGCCTATAAAGAGCATAAGAAAGTTATAATTACCATCCTGAAAAAGAGCTGTATTCTGTTTTGAATAGGGTCATTTCAGAGGAATTTTTAATTTCCATGTATTATACTTAGATTTATGAATCTGTGATGAGTAGCTTTTAGTTACTTAGTTTACTTCCTAAGCATGAAGATTTCTTATAAAATAAATATTTGATGTCTATACCTATTCATACCACTAACCCATTGTTTAGACAGTCTTTTCAAAAGGCTGTGGCAGTTCCTTCAGTCCTTGAAGAGATTCAAATTTTGTATCCTCCACTTACGAAGTATAAATTAATCTAAAGTCTTAGTGGTTCTTGTGGTATTACAAAGACAATCTTTTTGTGAGGTTGAACTGTACTTCAAAGTCATAGTATTCCTTCAACAACAGGCATACCTGGTCTTTGTTCAGCTTACATTTTTGCTAGGAATTATCATTTTTATTATTGACCATAGAAATTAAAAGCATATCTTTCATTCATGTGCAGAGCAGTAACCTTCATATCTCATGGTAATGAAGCCAGGCAGATCATCAAAGAATTCTGGCGCATGCTAAAATTCAAGTGGCATAAAATACTTGCACTGGCACTGTTACGTCATTGACCTCCTCCGTTTCATAGATCAATAATATTTTAGCTTTTCCACAGCTCAAGGTGGCCTGACTGATACTGGTTTCACACCAGTAGATGTAACAGGAAAATGGAGACTTAGTGTGTAATGTTTTGATGGGCAATGAAGGGCAATTAAAGGTGAGAGTATGAAAATAGGATGATTTACCATTTAAGGATTTAAACAACATAAAAAACACATAGTCTGCAGACAAGGAAAACAACTACTATTTAAAATCCCTCCATATGTACAAACTACTCCATCACTAGTCTAACTAGAAATCAAAAACAGCCACAATAAATGATAGTCTTTAAAAATGCAGTGATGTCTGCTTCTGTGAAAGCTAAAGGTATAGTAAGGTCATGCTTTGATATTCACAACTGAGAAAGCACAAATTGTCATTTACATCTAATGCCTCTCTTTCTTTTTTAAAGCTGATAGATTTGTCATGCATTCCAGTGCAAGAATACTTAGATGATATTCAAGACTATGTTAAGAAGCTTTCTCAGCTAAAGTTCTCCAGACTTAAACTTAGAAATATCAGGAGAGGTTGGTGAGCTGGAGCCAGCATGACAGATCTAGCGTCCTCATCCAACCCTGAGGCTACTACATCTATAGCGTTGCGACACATTAACAAGCACAGAGGTAGCCTGACATCTTCTACCCAGATTTTCTGTGTATAGGAGATAGATTACTGTCCAATGCAAGGCCAAAATAAAACTGCTGAAGGCCACAGAATTACAGCCACACAAAATCTGAGTAAAGGAGATGTAGATAATCATTTGGGTTCAATTTTCATGTTGCCTGAGCTGGACTTAGTACTGGATTGAGGCATCAGTGGGACATATTACTTTATGTTCTGGATAAGGTAAGTTAAATTTCTGTACAGGCTAATGGAGATGCTCACTCTTCTCCCCTGCTCCCTACTGCCTGTGGTCTAAGTGAGCATTTTGACAGTGAGTGCACAGAAGCCATCTGGCATTGCTTCTTTTCCTCAGCTTGATAATTACCTCATCTATCCACCAGATTTTATCATCTCAGTTTTAACCTCTTGAGCTGTTCTTTGAATTTGATATGTCAGTTCAAATCCTTTCTCCTCATCTTCAAAGTCTTGCACCAAGATATGCCTTTACGTTGACCCTCATTTCTCATACACTTGCTCAGCTTATAATAAACAAGTACACCGTTTCCATCTCCCAGTCACACTTCAATAACCCATCCATCCACAAAATAGGCCCCAGTCTCAGTGGACTTGTTGCTCACATCCTTCAAAAGGCTCACATCAGCAAGAGTTATAATCAGTTAACTGCCTTCTTCATCACAATATGAGAGTGAGACTGAACTAGAACTGATGTTGAACTTCCCAGTTTATTGGATTTTAATTTATTTATTATCAGCCTCCTCTGGACCTCCCACTGCATTTTTCCCATATGTGTGTTTTTCTTTTAGCCTGTAAGCTCCCTAGGGTAGCTGTTGTTCTTTTATTTGTGTCTTATATAGCACCTGGCGTATTAACTCTGACAACAGATGAAAGAAAACACAGGCACTAAAATGTCTGGATTAAACAGCAGGTGCAACTTTATTTGATCACATAATTACCAAGCATAAAATGTGTCCAGAGTATGAATACAGGGTTCTCACCATCACTCCATGATCAGAGAAAACCAGATTGCCTCTTCCAGACTAGAAATCATACTGAGTAAAAAGGGAGAAAACTGTGGGGATCCTGAAAGACAGTCTATATATCTGAAAGTCCACTAGCCTGCTTTCCAATTAAAGTTTTTCCTGTAGGTGATCTTTGGCCCTAACTAAAGATCTCTTAAGTCTGCTGTGTGACACGTGTGACTCAGAACTGTTAGTACTATGATCCTGATCTAGGGGAAATGACCAAACGCATATGTGCCTGGGCACCATTACAGCCCCCTTGTTCCTCCTGGGAGATAGCTAATTGGCAGTGGCTCAGGCTTTCCCCAGGTGGCCAATGTCATTTGTGTAACCGACACCTGATTTCTTTTCACCTGATCTGCAAAAGTTCCCATCTGATCAACACTGCTACATCCTTACTGTAAATTAGACACTGGGAGGCTTTTATTCTGGCCATTAGGCCAACATGGTCTTGCCATGTACTTCATCATGGCAACAGGCTGGCTCCATCCAAGCTGTTATTGGGAATGGTCCCAATAACACTAATTACCAAATCAAGCCTGAGAATTGCTTGGGAGAGTGAAAATTACTTGGCCAATGCCAAACCTAAGCCAGGGACCCCTGTAACAAACATTATAAATAATCAAATTCCTTAAGCCTTTACCCTGGCACTGTAATTTACTACTACAGATGTAGCCTAGGTGGCAGTATTGTCAAATAGTAGAATATTCTTGTGCCATATTTTGATAGCATGATGATAAGCAATAAGTACACAGAAGCACAGCAGGGCTGCATAAATTCTGATTGAAGTAAAAAATTAAAGATGGTATTAGGAGATTTAAGGTTATTGAGGTTTCCTTTGCAAGAGACCTATCTGAAAAGCTTTAGCAGTAACGCATTAATGGTAAGAGATAGATATTATTTAATTAAGTTGCTTTTATTTTTCTAATCACCACCTCTTTTTTGTTCTTACATTTTCTTACACAATACACAGAAAAACGTCCCTGATGGCTCCAACAAAGATCCATTTATCGCAGTATGCCGGCTCTAGCACTTGCCCAAAGTGGATGCTGTGGGAAATAACATGGACAGAGACTGGGCAAATATGTAGATTGAATCATCTTTGCTTAGCATACCTTTCCAGCTTCCTGTAAATGACCCTTAAGGGACTTCCTGAGATGGAAGTTTAATCTAGACCGTTGTTTTTAATAGCCACCAATGGATCTATCCTCTACGGATTCATCTAATCTTCTCTGAGTCCATTTATACTGATAGCCTCTACAGCATCCTGTGCCAATGTGTCTCACAATTTAATTATGCATTATTTGAAAAAGAATTTCCTTTTTTGTTTTGTTTTGTTTAGCAGGATGCCTGATAATGTAATTAGGTGGCCCTATTTCTTCTGTTGTGAAAAAGAGAGGATCACTGATCCCTATTCACTTTGTCTATGTTGTTTGTAATTGTGTAGACCTCTATCTATCATATCCCTGCCTCAGTTTTCTCTTTTCCAAACTGAGGAAGCAATCTATGTAGCTTTTTTCTCATGGAGAAGCCATTCTAGACCTCTCATCATCCTTCTCACCTTTCTGTGTATATTTTTGTTGTTCTGCTATATCATTTTTAGATACAGCAGTCAGAAATGCAAACAGCTTTATTATATGGGTTTTTCCAGTGGCATGGGCTTTTCCCAGTGGCATGATGTTGTTCAATGCTTTGTTTTCTATTTTCCCTAATATTTTCATGTGCCCATTTCGTAACTCAGCGAATTCATTATTCATTTTAAGTTGTGCCCAAGAGAGACAATTTCTTTGGCTTTCCCCTTACACAAGAACATTTCTCTTATATATTTTTCTAATAAATATTGAAGAGACCCAGCATTTTACTTAGCTCAGGTTACCACCAAGACTGCTAAAAACAAACAAACAACACCCACTCTGCCTCCAGAGGAGCAGAACTGAGGAAATTCTTGTCTCTTGCTTTCATCTAGTCTGTCCACTTTTATATAACATAGTTCCAGGTCTGTGAAATCAGGTCTCAGATATCAGAGAAACTAGCCAGGCACACTGCCTATTAAATCAAGCAGAGGAAGTTGGCTGTGTCTCTGAGGTCCTATCTCTGAAAAACTGTAAAATGAAATATATTGCTGGGATCACAAATCCTGTCAGGGGGTCATCTTGCTCTTGGCAGCTCCGAATCTCCCCTCCCAGCTATTGGCAGCTGAAAGGCATCCACAAACTCCAGGCTGCCTTAGCAGTACTGTGGTGATCACCCTAAAAGGCTTTGGCTCCCCAGGGCAGCCTTTTCTAGCCAGCCAGCGTTGCTTCATTCCTTAGAAACCTTTCTGAGCTCCCTCAGTCGTTTTACCCCAGAGACCTGCACGCTCTTCTCCCTCTTCCCTGCCCTCCTTCAGGCAATAAATATAAAAGGTGTTGAATAATGTTGCAGAGTGTTAGAGTACATTCATTTTGCAGTCATTCTGGAATATAAATGACCAATTCAGTTAAATAGCTGTTTCTTTCCTTATCAAAATTAACAAATGTCTGCTAGCAAAAAGAGAGAGCCAGCAATAACAGACTGCATTCAGACACGGCTCTGTGTGATCGTGCGCTTCAAACAGCCTAGGAAATTCCTAAAAGCCCTTTCTTCCTTGATTTTTCACAGCTGAAAGATTGAGTCAAGCTCCTCAATGAGCCATTTATACCTTTTGCTGCTTTTCAGGATCTGTGAGAGAAATTCCACATCTTTTATATTAAAAAAGAGAAAAAATTAAAGAATATATTAGCTATTTTTTGTGAATAATGACCCTTATTCAGTGAGCCAAAGACTTCTGGACATCCCAGCAAAATCTCTAGCTCTTCCTGCCTGGTTCCAGTTCTTCAGCATCTGTCCTTCTTTCTCCCCCCAAGTAGAAGACAACAGCAGCCTTTTCTGTGCATTTATCTTCCACCTGCTGCGGCATTCTTGGACAGACAGGCAGCTGCCTTCACAGCGGATACCTGAGGAGGTCCAAGAAGTCAATTTTGGGTCTTGCCAGCGAGTAAACAGAAAACACAGGTCAGGAATACAGTTTGAATGATTTTGCACAGCTGCTGAGACTTCATTTTGGTGCCAGAGAGATAAAATGCTTACTCTATTAAAATATGTGAGGAAATTACATGACAAAGTACTTAAGAGAGACCAAAATGAGGATATACTCCAGGAAAAGTATAGGACAAAATCCAGTAGTGAGAGAGGAGTGCAAAAGTCAAAAACTTGAGATTGCACCTTTCCCAGTAATACAAAAAATATCCCTCAATCTCCCCAGTTTGTGATGGGAAAATCCAGAGTTTTTGTCTTACTGCATAGATGTAGATATTTCATCACCTTCTTCCTATCTTGTGTATATGCACAGAAAATGAAACAGACATTTAAGAAAAAAAGTGTAGATAAAATTAGTCTATTTAGTATATTTAGAATGAACTTTGAGGGGGAAAAAAAACATATCTTTAAGACGCTCTCCTTAAAAATGCCTGAGCTATCTCATGTTAAATTATCTTTGACAGAACAATATGTGTTTTGTAACCTTTCAGTTTTCAGGTTAAAAGTAGAGAAACAATATGCCCATACTGTACTGTTTTGTAAGAAACACAAAAAACTACAACTAAAACTACTAGCAGGTCATGGCATTCTGCTTTTACAGCTTTGTTTTACAGTACTGCAAAAGGGCCACAGGAATATTCATTTGCTTCCAGTACTATCCCTGTCTTTTAGATGTTCAATAAATATGATCTTTGAACATTAGAGGACTACGGAATTTGTCACAATGAGCAGGGCTATATGATGAGTCATAGTAATCACTGGTTTACCAAAGTAGGAGAAATTTAGTATGAAAAAACTCGACCCTGCTGGGGTATGAGGGCACAGTCAGCAGTTCCAGTGAAAACTGAAATCAGCTATCAGTAGCTGCAGCTGTGCAAACCCTCAGTAAGGCCTTTGACACGAGCTGACGAAGCTCTCTATTAGCAGAGATGGGATGAGTGTGGGTTATCCTGAACACAAATGGTGGAAATGGGAGCAGAAGGAGAGCTCAAATACGTTCATTCATATTTTGTAAAATCCAAGCCACTTTTGGTGATTTCTCTGACCATGTAAATGCTAGGGGTGGTATGACTGACAGCTCATAGTTTTCAATTTGGTAAATATGATAAATTACAACAATTACATAAGATACAATATGCAGCTTCTTGGGCACTTTAAGCAGATGGAGAATGAAAGTATCTTTTAAACGAGCCATTTTTTCTTCTGAAAAATAACAATAACCAGAAAAAGGCTTCTTCTCAGAACAAGTCAGGGCACCAGAGCAACTGTAATGGGCTGATGGAGCAGGATACCTCATTTCTTTGTCCTATGTTTTTACAGTAGCTATGATCAGTGATTCAAACTGATCCCTTAAACTGTCTTCTGTAGTGACTGGTCATTACCTCCGTTCCCCTCAATGCCGTTGGAATGCAAATCCTGCTCTCTCATCTGACTCCTTTCATCATTCTCATATATAAATAATTCCCTTTTACCACATCCCTCTTTTTTCCATTTCCTTCAGAGCTTTTTTTTTTCTGTTTTCCTCCTAGTATTTTCTCCAAAACTTTAATTAATTTTCTATTCTCTCTTTCCTGTATATCTAACCTCAGCCACAATACAAAGGAGGTACAAGTAATATGTAACTGGCTAAGGACCTCCTGATTATTTTGTGCATACATGTGTGCTTCCAGTTATATGATCTATTTAGTTATTTATACCACAAGATCTTTAATGAGGGGCCACAATTAATTAAAACAAGCAAAGCAAATAGCAATTTCAAAATATAAACAAAAAAAATAGGAACAACTTAAACTAAAAAAGGAAGAAAAACTGCTTAGTTAAAGTCTGAAATGAAAGAAACTTTTATATTTTTAAAATAATTCAATTCAGTATGGACCTTTTTCAAAACAAGCTGCATGAAATGTGAAGCAACAGATAGGCATTCAAGCTGGAAAAATAGAGCTTCTCAAAATGTCAAAACAGGGTGCTTCAACAATTTCCTCTTTTTTTTTTCCTTTGAAGTAGGAACTTGTTTGGAACTGTTTTTTCCCCATAAACAGGCTCAGCTTCAGGAAAGCTGCATTTTACAAAGAAAAGGCTTCTGCCAGCTGCTTCACAGTGAGCTCTCACTAACGCATGTTTAGCACACTGCACAGTGGCTGCAACCCTCCTCAGGTCTCTGGTTGCTCTAGAAAATGTGTAATACAGGAAGAATTTCTTTGATTATGTAGGATATGCACACACACACTGACACGTTATATTTTAAATCCAATTTTACTGGGGCTGAGGTGGACCTTTCTGTTTGTTGGCTGTACCATCCTGCTACCATCTGCACAGCCGCTGGATCATTTGGACTTTCCCTATGACACAAACAGCAATGAAGGCAAGAGAAAATCAGTTCCACACGTGGGCAGGGCAAATGGAAAGCAAAATGATAAGCTGTGTATTGCAGATGGGCAGAATCAATGTTGAAGATTTTGCACAAATGCTTGGCTAATTCCTCAGTGGCGAGGCTTCCTCCTAAGGTTAGCTGGATGGATCTCACCTGAAGAGATGAATTTTCATTTAATTTCCTGGGATTTTCATTGAGGCACTTTGGAGCCTGGGGCAGCCTGGTCTTCTTCTACTGCCATTGGGGAGAAACAGGGAGCTCTGGCTCATCAGTATCCCCCCACTAGGGACTTAGCTAGGAAGAGCTGTGCAGCCAGGCTCGGCACCTCCTTCCTCAGCTCAGGACTTAAAGCAAAATGATATCAAGCCAGGCTGTTGTGGTTAGCTACAAAGGAATTGAGAAACTGAACGCACATTTTTGCTCTCTCAACAAAGACATTTTTCAAGTTACCTCCCTGTCTGCAATTACACTTGTAGCTCCTACACTGAAAGGCAAACCTAAATTTCTTCCACGTTTAGGTATGGCTAACTCTGCCTGAGCTACACAGGGAAAATAGGTTTCCGCTCTTCAGATCTTCTTCAGCATTCACCTGCAGAATTCCTCGTTAAGATCTGTACACAAGCAAATCCCTGTACACATGCAGGGCCAATGTATTTTCCTGTGCTCTTTTTATTCCCATATCTGTAATACACGATGCACTTTTGACAGATGTAAGCTTGGCCTTTTCTTGCCCTGCTGACAATGCATGGTTAGGATTACACCCAGTTTGCTCTCTGGAGGATCTCACACAGCTGACAATTTCAAGGATAAGTGTTTAAAGATATGGACTTAGACACCTGATCAGATATCGATGGTTTAACATGCTTCATCAGCCCTTGTGTGACTATGCACCTGCCTGTTAAGGTAGGTAAACCAGACTAGCTAAACCACAGCTTGGAGGTAACACTACCTAGAATTAGCTCATATTTGCTAATAAGATAACAGTGTAAATAAGTTCAGTTACCACAGCTCAGCAGACACATGGTAACTTGTCAAGCTAAAGCAAGTTAATTGTGGGCAGGGCCCTAACTTTCCTCTGGTAGTCATGGATGCTAAGTATACACGGCACTAACCCATCATCAATTTTACAGCTACTTTTTGGACAGTAATGTTACCTTGAGCACAGTATCTTTCAATTGTGATTAGTCCTTGTCATGAATTTACTAATTGGGACATCCATAAACATTTGCTATTTGCTGTGATGTTATAAACATTCATGCAGTATCTTAGCTATGATTACCTTTAAAGGATTCTTCTTCAAGGAAAGGAAAAAAGGGGTTTGTATGAGTCCTCAAGCTCACATTAGAAAAGGAAAACAAGTAATTGCTGTTAGGCCCATTTTGCTTCCCCATGTCTTTGTTTGTTCAAAGCCATAAATGGGGCCACCAGAAAGGTCAGGGAGCTGCAAATGGAATATTGAGATTTTCATTTCTGAAGCATTGCTCATTCAAGCCTGGGCTGGTGGTGACAAACTCATTGGCTAAAAATGAATTATCAAATTCTGTCAATTCCCAGAGGAAAGCTGTCCATCACTAAAAAACTTTGCCTACTCTTTGTTGTCTCAGAATGAAAGGGCAAGAGGAATAAAATCACCTGTCAGTTTCTCAGGTTCTCACCCCATCAGAGTCAAGTCACACCAGCAAGACAGTGCTGGGAATCCTGCCTCCACATACCCATTACTCACCTGTGCAATTGGACATGGTTCCTATGCTATTGGTCCTGCATTTCTTAACGACATTTGTGAGTGTTTCAAAATGCAAAGCTGTTTTTGCTCTACAGAAACCATGAATAAGACCACCATACTTTTAGCAATTTGATCTCCCAGTAATGGATTTCCAAGTGAGTTTAAATCAGTGCTTAATTTCTGCTTTTTCAGGACAATGGCAGTGATTAGTAGTAATGTTTGACTTCCAGTTCCATTTTTTATGCAGCTGTAATGCCGCCTGCATTTGACTGCTGCTTTAATGATTACTAATGATTTTATTTTGTAAGTAATACAACTTTTTGCATTCATTGTCTGGACTCTGAGCAAAAAGCTATTTGAGTAGAATTATGCAATCTGTTCACATAAGACCTTTAGTTGGTTAAACTTAATTTTGAGTCAGAGCAAAGAAAAATGCCAAAGTCACTGAAAACACACCACATTTTTATACGATTGTTAGAACATGATTGAGTGAAAGTGGCAGCAGCTAAAACTAATTACAACAAAATAACATCACCCAGATAGAAATGACTTTCTAGTGCTGAAAGCTTTTAACAGGCTAAAGCTGCCTGCTGCTCCCATAGTTCTTAAGTGTGAAATTATCTGCTGCAGGACGTCAGTGTATATGATTACCTCTTGAAGTGCCAATGGCTGTGCTCTGCACTGTATACACAACAGCTATCTCTTACTCAGAACATAACTCCTAGGCTTGCCTTATCGTATATAATACCCATCTATATTGCATATATATATCCCACCTTCTTTGACTTCATGAGAAATTTTCACATGACTCTTATTCTCTGATGGACAGATAAGTAAAGCTGGTTTTTGCTGTTACAGGAAAATATCAACTTATTGAGAACTACTTTTTTTTTTTTTTTTTTTTGCAGGAATATATCCATTTTGATGAAAATTTCCTCTTCCAGTCAGAGAGGGAAGGAAGCCTGCCTTAGAAGAAATTGCTGATTTTGACATTGATTGAGAGCACAGGAGAAGCAGCTGTCAGCTGTTACTTTATCTAGGTCAGGTTTAGGGTTAGAAAGCTAGTCCCTCACAATCTGATCAAGTGTGTTAAGGAACTTGATATTCTGGCCTTATCTTTTCTAGTTTCTTCTGCTTGAAGCTGTTCAAATTAGTTTAAATGAATAAATATTCATTAAAGCACAGGGAGATTGATTTAGCTGTTCAAAAGTCTAGTAAACTGACCTACCTAAAATATAAAAAGCAGAAGAATGTATTTAAGTTTCTATACTTCCACCAGTGTCCATACCTCTCTTTTACTTCTCATGAGGGGAAAGAAAAGAGCGTTTCAATTTTCTTGAATTCTGAAAACTCGCAATCCTGAAAATTCCTGTGATAGTGGAAAATTCTTTTCTGCTCAGTCTAATACCAAGAAAATGTTCAGCCTTCGAAGAAGACAAGTAACTGTTTGTATATCCTCTGCACTTATTTTTCATTATCATCAAATGCATTATGCAAATGCATAAATATGAGGGTATTGCTTTACAGCTCATTCCATAAAAGGCAGAGAGGATAAGAGGTCTTTTCTCGGTTGATTTTTTTCTAAAGTTTTCAGATTCATGGATAAAAGGAAATTATCTGTGACTAAAACTTGACACCTTTAAAAAAATGGAATTGAATATATTTTGGTGGGATACTTTTACTGGTGTAGAAAGATATTAAATATCACACTAAAATCCACATTATTTTATCAGTAAAAGTTTACTGCATCATATATGTAGTGAAAGTAGGGATGGAACTTCTGGATGCTATGCCATTAAGCTAATTACTGTAGATTTCCTGATCTCCTATGTGCTGATTAGCTGCTTATGTCCATCGCCTTCAGCCCTGTCTTCAGCACACATACTTGCTCCATATCATGTGTCTTTCCGTAAAGAATATTTATAATGCATGTAACTTTAATTTGGTTAGAAAGCAGCAGCTGCTAATCAATAGCAGCTCAGGTTTCAGCCACCAGGAATCCACCAAGAATATACACAGGGAGGGTCCTGAGCAAAGTCTTCAACAACAGCACCTTCGATGCTCTCAGTACTGGAGCTAACTAGTTCCACTAATCTGCAGAAATAATCAATTGAAATTGCCCTTGATTGATGTGTAAATATGTCCAGGGATGATACGGTCCTGGACAGCATGGCAGAGAGTGTTTCGCTACCTGCTAAGTTATAGTGTTGGTGCTCCGAACCAAGGAATTGGCTCTGGGCAGACCCAGAAACCTCTAAAGCTTCTCTAGCTATTTTCCTTTGTTTTTCTTGCTTGGCATATTTCTCTTCTTCCCAAAACTCTGATCAGAAGTTATGAATAATGAACAATGCTCAATTAAAAAACTCCCAATAGAGAGCCAATATGATATCTGAGAAACTGCAGCTCAGACTGCATGTTGCAGTCATTTCTCCTGTTATTTGTTCATCTTGGGCTTTGGATTGTAAATTCAAGTGCTCTGAGCTTACAGTATCTCCTCTATATGTGTGCATTGGTCAGCTCACAGCCTCCTGACATTACAACACTAAACTTAATACATAAGTAATGAAATAATTAATTAGGATTAGAATTATTCTACTACTAAATAGTAATAGTAATTTACTACTGCTTAATAGTAAAATTACTAGTATTTAAAATAGCGCCTGAAGAAAGTGCACAGTCTAGGACATCAAGAAACTGCAAATGAAAATTAGGGCAGCTTGATCTATCTTAGAAACACTACAGACAAAGGATTTTTCACCTTATTTTTTTTTTTTTTTTTTTTTTTTTGTGAAACATAGTAACATCGAGGATGAACAAAAACATTAGAAAGAACAATAAAAACAATAAAGAAAACAGCCATCTGAGTGCAGTAAGCAGGAAGATCCAGAAATGAACTCTTCCGCAGATAATGACTCAATTCATATAACTGATAAATAAACATTGTGATGATACCTACAAAAGACTTCTGGAAATTAACTCACTAACCTACTGTTAATACTATATAAATGGATCTACATAGAAATGGAGTGGCAATTTTTGATTATGCTGTCAAATCATACTGAATCCAAGAGTCATGATTAATTTGCATATATATTTCCATTTATATGAATCTGCATTCCCCTGAAGATGCTTCTTAGATTAAACAGAACATGTAGTAGCACAGATGAAAAAGACTTCAAATTTCAGCCTATAATAATACAATTTGAGAATGAGTTTTGTAGATTTGTATTTTACTGTTTATATTATTTCATGGAATGCAATGCTACTGTAAATAGAATCTCTAGGACTCTTTCCCAGGTAGCCACTGAAGCTTCCCTTGGTTGTTCCCCCTCTGCTTTTCTTTTAGCCATTTGACTATAATTAGCAGGAATATGGTACATCTATGGAAATGAAATTATCTGCCTAAAAAATAAAATTTCCTTATACCAGAACTAATCAGATTATAACACATAAATTTTATAGGAACAATGGTAGACACTTACTGTTTGTTTGCCAAATGGATACTAGAAAAAATCTCTAGACAATACACTGAGAAGGAGCATCATATTTAGGATAGATTAGTAGAATCCTTCCTAGCTAGGATATTTCAAACATCCCATTGTGGCCATTGGCCTTTCTCACAGCTACCCCAAACTTTTATCTAAGACTATTTTTCTCCCATTGTTGATAATTCACATCAAGAAATTATATATTTTGCTTAATATTATCCATCTTCCTTGGCCATGAGGTCAAAAAAATAGGGAGCTAACGCCTCAGAAGATAATTGGGAGGGTCTTTCATCATCCTAATTACATGTTCAGCCTACTTATATTCCTGGGAATTCACCACAGGTATCACCTTCTTCACTGACTTATTAGATTTTTTTACACATATTTTATTTTTCTTATGGTTCCAAATTATTCTTGGAAGCTCCTTTTTGATGTTAACTTTCTTCTCAGGAAGTGTCCACAGCTCACTTCTACATGAAATACTAGGCCTTATAAAAAGCCCTGCATGTCTGAAGCTTGGCTTTTCTCAGTACTTCAAAGCTATGGATTATCTAATGAGAAAAACAAGAGGCATTCTTAGTTGTGCTGTGCCTTAATTAATTTCCTCATTAAACTGTAAGTAATTAACATTCTCTGGCATTTAAACTGCATTTTTATATCAGTGTTTATTTATCTAAACATGTTCAAACAGTGTATTTTGTTTCTCTTCATTGATCTTACATCCATTTTTCTGTTTCATCAGTCTGCATCTCCTGTAACACATGATGTACCCTGAAAGTCAGTAAGTTTATTTTAATAGTTGGTTACGCACTTACCACTGGTGAGAAAACACTAATATCAGGAAAATTAGAACAGAATATTATTTTGACTGGATTTGTTGAAATATGTGAAAAGCCAACACTTGTTTGAAAAATATTTAAAAAGGATAGTGCATGAGGTAAAAGCTAATTCATGATCAGATAAAAAAGAAATAGTTCATATCAATCAGAAACATATAAAGCTAGGCCTTTTCCAACACAATACAAAAAAAAAAAGGAATCTTGCTAATGCCAATGCTGCTCAGAAAAATATCCAACGCTTTCTGGCTCCTGGTCACTGGAGTCAAAATATTTTGTTAAAATATCTTGTTAAAAGCCTTACTGAAGACAACAGCCAACACTTTTCAATTCAATAACTGTAACTTAATGTAACTTAAAAATGTAACTTAAAAAACAACAACACAAAAAGTTTCAAGTATCTTTTTGTATTCTACTTGGCATAAAAATAATCTTTTTGGCTAAACTGAACCTGTAATTTCTTCAATTGACAATGACTTCTACTTTCTGAATTAATGTGACCTTATTTACATTCTGGTGGCTTTTGCATTGCTATGTTTGAGTTACAAAGTTGCAGTAGGTGGTGTTATCACCTACTTTTTGATTTTCTGCTTTTAATCATTAGCAATAAAAATCGAATTCAGTGCTACATGGCTGGAGTTCTGAGACTTCTGTTTCCAGATGTGCCAACTGTTTCATTTTCTGTAGGCAAAGCCAACTTTGTGAGAAAACAAACAAACACAGAAACAGAAGTCAGCTTTTCAAAAGTTTAAAATTTTGCTTAACTTGTTTTCCAGATAACTAACTCAATGGAAGAATATACTATGGAGATAACGCTCTGCATTAGAAATGACTCACCAGACAAACAATAGGCCTTTTCTATTCACACTTTCTTAGATCTCAAATTATGTGTCCGACTATCCCTTAATCTGAGTCACTACTGATTTGGGGTAATATTTACATGCAACTTTCCATCACTGTGCATCAAAAACAAACTAACCGAGAGGAAATGCGATCAGTCCACAGACATTTTTTATTCACCTCCTTTTCTCATTTCTTCATTTTAGTACTGTTTTTTTCCCTCCTATTCTGATATTCCTATTGAGAACTCCTCTTCATGATTCATACAGGTTACACTCTCATGAAGTATCTGGAACTTGGTTTTCGCTTTCTGAGCATTACTCTGCTGCCCTTGCGTCCTGTCTCCCTTCTCCCTCCTGTGCTCATCGGCTGTTCTGCCTGTGACGTGGTTGTGACAAGGAGCTATTTTCTGCATTCGTGGGGTGCTTGGTGCAAAAGGGCCACGAGGCAAGACTTAGGGTGTTACCTCACTACAAACAACTGGAATAAGGACAAGGCAATCTACAGAGCCTTAAATGCAAGACAGAATAAGTTAAGTTAATTGTGCTCTGTAAGGTATGGACATGTGTGAGGCGCAATCTAGGAGATGGGAGGATGTTGCTTTGCTTGCTAGAAGAGAATATCATGATAAAGGATGTCTTCCTTCATAAAAAAACATAAATATAATATGATGACAATGATCAAAGTGGAAGGAAAGGACAGACAGGAATCAAACACAGCACTGATGGAAAGTATGCAATGATTGAAAATATGAAGGCTTAAGTTACGTATGGTTGAGCAACAGCTGTTGGATGGATGGATGGATGGATGGAAGATTCCTGTATCTTTTTTTTTTTTTAATAAATAATGTAATAATGAATCATAGTGGAGAAAAAGCTACATGAGAATTCACTTTGCAAATATTTTGCTTCCTAGAAACAGCTTTTGAATGTGAAAAAAGGTGCACCTACAATTCTGGAAAAATAAGAAAGGAAAAACAACAGATAGGAAATCTAAAGCATAGTTCTGGTAGATCAATGTCAGTGGAGCTGAAGGGTTGAATAGCAATGGGACACAGTCTGATGAAATAAATGAAGGGTTTGCATTGCAAGGTTAAGCATTAAAGTATGATTTTTGCCTCAGCTATTCTCTGAAGATCTCAGCTGTCCTTTCTGTTGCTAGACTATAATGGAAAATTTGACATTTCAGCATCCTTTCCCTTAAATTTCCTGTGATAAATATTTCATTTTAATATGCAAAACTGAGTTCGATGTCCTCTTTTCCATTTTCAAGAGACAGGTGAGCACCACTGGATATGCTTTGCAGCACATGTCCTGGTCTTTCAAGCGGAGATGAACTAAAATCTGCAACAGCAGTTAACTTTTTGGGAAAAAGAAAAAAAAAGTGGCAGCATCTAGGCAACTGAGGGAAGAATATGAATCAGGAACTCATGGATCCTAATTACTGTTTTTGCTGCAGGCTTGATTTGAAAACCTTGGGCAAGTCAGAGTCTTTCCGCCTCAGCTACTCCATCTCCGCAGCGTTAAATGTAGCTGTACTCTTCAAAGGCAACCCCTGAGCTTTTATTCTTGAGTTTATTTGGGCCTTCCCTGCCGAAGTGGCTGCAAAGGGCCCAGGGCAAGCATCGCTGCGGAGCCGGCGGCGAGCAGGGGCGCTCGCGGGCGGGCCGCGGCCGCCCGGGCTCGCGCTGCTGCTGGCGGCAGCTCTACCACGAGACCGCGGCCGCTCCCGGGGACCCAGGCGGCGGGCGTCCTCGGCCCGCCGCTGAACTCAAGCCACCCCTCTCGGACTAACACACTCATAGGCTCATGAATAGAATTGTTATAAATACAGCAGCTATAAAATGTAATATAAGGCATATATTAGTCATGCACTGTGTTTTCCACTTTTCCATCCTAGACACAAAACCAGATATATTCAAGGCATCCTAGCATCCTGTGACACCTCACTCAAAATCAGTGGGGACAGAAATTTAAATACTGTTGAATTCTCTTGGCTACAGGATTTTATTTCACTCTTATGCTGCTATTTATAGATCAGGATAGTGATATGGAGATTTTTAAACATATCGCAAGAGATGCTCCCAGTAATAGAGACACTGCAATTTAAAGACTAGACCCAGTAAACACGAAAATCTGTTGGTAGTTACAACACTTCAGCAATGCTTGGGAAAAAAAATCACATGCAAAACAAACAAAAGAATGGAACATGGGGAAAATATGCTTTTCATTTAAATTAAAAGTAATTTAAAGGGAAGGGGATAACACAAAGTATCAAAAACATGTTGTTATTCACCAATTCCAAATTTTGTTATAAAAGCTAATTGTTTTCCTTTCATGAGGCTATCTGCATAGGATCATTTGATTATTTTTTTTTCTTTTATCTGCTGTCACAATTTCAGTTTGCAGTGAAGTTGATGATGGGAGAGATTTTTCAGTGCATTTAAAGCTGATGGTATTATTCCAACAGTAAAGATAATGGGAAGAAGTAAGACTTGAGAATGTATTCAAGTACCGTACAAAAATACATGTGTTACCACCAAAGAACAGTAGGCACAGCTTTATAGAATTACAGTTTCTCATTTCACTGTCCTGTGAGATAGACTTTTGGCTGGGGGGGGGAGCAGGGTGGGAACAGGCAAGCATAAATTTATTGAATTAGCTTCTATTTTCAGGTCAGTCACACTTAGAATATATTTTCCATAATTATTAAATATGATTTTGTTAGTCCTAGAGCAAGGTACCATGCTATCCAAATCAAGATATAAACTCTGTTTCCCTGGCACCATTTGCTTTCCAATGCCACTTGTACTGCGTGCATTATTAGAAAATCCTGAGAAATGCTGCATCCTTGACCCAATACTGAGTCATCATAAACTGTGGGAAGGTGGAAACAAAGCAAAATGAAACCTTATACCCCCATCGATTTCTTAGGTCAGCACTTTTTTTGCTTGTTTTCTGAGCTCTAGACTATCCTTATTCTTCAGTAATAACCAAATTACTACATTTTATTCCCAGCACTGTAATATTTTTCAGGCAAAGGGTGTACTATGCTGCATACAAAGCAAGTTAGATAAATCAGGAATGGTACCTATGAGCTCTAACTACACTAACAAATTAAACGATACCCAGAAACATTCCCAGGCTCTGGCCTGTAATGGTTAAATTGTCTATACTGTCATCTATATGTCTAAAAAGTTAAATTGATCTGTGTCGTCTTTTTGCTTGTGCCACCTAGCGCTGTCCTAAAATATTCCCAGCAATGATATGGGAATCAGATGCTTCTGGGAACATGAGCAGTTCCCAGTCACTCTCAATATACAGTTTGCTGGCAAGCATCTACCCATGCAGACAAGTTTTGGAGATTTACTAAAATAAAGGTAGGTCAGACCATGCAGCAAGCTTCAGTGCCCCTCACTGTTCTTGGGCATGTTTAGTTTACTAGTATGTAAGTAGCTATGGTATATGTGCAAGAACATTAAGGGCAAAAAATTGCACTTAGTTCCTGACCACACAGTATTTAAAGTCATACAACTGCCAAACATCAGGTTATAATTCTTTATTCATTTGGAAAATCCTACGAGTGAGACCTGATTCCTAATGACACACTTAAGTTAGGTGTCTACAGGTGTGCTGGGCATTGGAGATAGCCGTATATTCAAAGGACATTTATTCAATACCATCAATGGAGTCTGCACTGTGAGCTGAATAATCTTCCAGGCTTCCCTGATGGGATCTTCATTGATTATAATCAGAGCTTGGACATCTAACTCTTATGTAGACACTTGTATTTGACATTTTAATCACGAAACGAGTTCCATCTAACACATTCCTGCTTGCTGGAAAAGCAGAGTAATATTCTTGATTTCAAAATTGCACGTGAAGCTACAAAACAGAAAGATGAATCAACAAAACACACTTTTAATTTATACTCAAAATCTCATTCCTTCTTCTGTGCTCTAGCATCCTGGCTGATTTTGGCTGCATGACCCACCTGAGTCCCTCTGGCTGCCTCTTAAACAGGAGCCAGAGGATATTCCAGCTGTCATTCATGCACGGAATCAAGAGCATAGGGGACAGTAGGTCACAACAGGGTGTGGATAGACTGAGCATCCACATCAGAGAGCTGGGAAGTACTACAAAGTCCTATCCCCTAGGTACCCTCTATATATGTCCCTCTTCTCTTTCCTTTTGATGAGGATGGGCACTCTTTTTTTGTGCCTTCCATTTTAAATTCCTTCCTGGCTCCCAGGATCACAGCTGGAATAACACAGAAAGCGTTTCCTGACAACAGCCAAGAAGAACTTGGAGTTCTTCCCTTTCCTGTCCTGTTCTCTGTTTCCTTTTCCTTCCTCTCATCCTATCTGTATCTTCTCCAGACTTCCAGACTTTTCCCCTGGGGCTGGGTTATAAAAGGAGTCTGCTCATTCCTTGAGATTCTACTCTGTTCTTTAATCAGTATTTTTTATTCTATGCTAAATAGCTTCCTGCTGTTCACATTTGAAGAGTTTTGACAGTTTATAAATTGTATATGTTTGAGATGTATTTTTCTGTACAGGCATCTGGCTGTGCTTACATTCTTCTGTCTCCATTTAGCTTTGGGCAAGTTGCGTGTTCCTGGCCATGGCAGCTCAGTGCTGGAGCCTGTGCTCAGGTATGGCCCCGTGCATCATCGTGCTGCCAACACGCTTCTAATCGGGAGCATGCTGGCTGCTAGCCCAGGAGCGCCAGACCACAGCACAGGTCAGCAGAGTCCTGCAATTTGGTAGGTAACACAGGCTGGGCATGGGAATGCCCTGAAACTACCCAAGATATGGATACTTAAGAGCTCCAGGCTGGCCGCTTCTGATCCTGTCCTGCTGACATAACAATTCTACTGTATGCAGGTGAATTTTCATTTGGATCTACAGTATTGTCATTTCTGGGCTTTCCATTTGGGGAAACTTATAACTGATGCGTTTTATTTAATAGTCGATGATTACATCATGCTTTTTGTAAATAATCCTAAAATTAGCAGATGGTATGATGGTAGTCAACAGATTAGTTGACTATACATCTTTTGATTAGGCAATATTCATGCTGGAGATACCAAACCACAAGTTTTTGAAAGTACACAAGTGCTGCATTTAAAAATACTGATAGGTAATGATTTTTCATAATAAATTACTTCAGAAGTTCAACATGTGTGGAAAGTAGCTACTTCTTACAACTGCTAAATCAATCTTAGCCAGTAATTCTTTGATGACTATCACCCAAAGCATTTTAAAAGACTAATATATAAGAAAAACATTTGTCATTAGTAAAACCAGATAACCTTATTTTTTAACAAAGGCTCAACTTACATTGACTGATTTTCATTACCCTTGAATTGAAAGTTAATTGATTCAATTTAATTAAAATAAATTTAATTTAATTTAATTGATTTTGTAATTCCTAAAATGATATTATTACAAGTGTCTGACTGCAATCAGACAAATTGTGGCATCCTGACCTATTCATAATAGTTTTCAAATATAGTGTAATGTCTCTACAGGCTACATAGCAATACAAAAAAATGACAAAAAGAACTGGATATTCCCATTGGAGACCCTTCTAGTTACCCCATGAGTAAATGTTCTAGAAGGCCAATCTATTCATAAATACATGTATTTTTATGTAATTTAGTGACAGGAGTGCATGATTATCACATTGACAGTTACTCTGACAATATATCTGCCTTCAGCAATTTATGTATTCTAAAATGAGAATCCTGGCCATTTTATTACATTTGGCACAAAGCACTTAAATAATATCCAGAGGCTGGAGAAAAAAATAAGATAAATACTCTACCATTAATGGTGTCGCTTTTCCCAACAACATTTACAAGCACTCAGCTGTGCTACAGCTGCTACCAAACTATCACTGAAGAAACCAAGCAGTTTTCCCTCTCCCTTCCCAACCTGCATTAGATTTTTTTTTTAAATTCTATTCACAGAAAACTAATCCTTTGGCCTACGAAAAACATGAGTATGGAGTTAAAGGCAATCTGTGCTAAATTATGTAGTGTTCTAAAAATTATACTCCCTTTCTTTCATTTTTTTTCTTGCATTTTATTTGCTAATAGGAATACAAAGCTAACAAAAGTGCTAAGAAATTCAGGGTCATTATTCACATTTTATGAATCAGGGAACAGTAAGGTAAGTCTCTTGCCTGAAGTCAAGCAACAGGCTACTTGAATCTAGGTTTTGTGAATCCCTGTTAGTTCACTTAGATAAGCAAAAAACACAGAACTGCTAAAGACAGAACCTATAAGTCAGTTGCTCTTCCAACACTCATAAAGTCTTTAGTTATTTTTCTATTTCAGCAAAGAAAGTACACAAAAGGATTTACTCTTAGAATCAAAGAATCAGTAAGGTTGGAAGGGACCTCTGGAGATCATCTAGTCCAACCTCCCCGCTCAGCAGGGGCACCTAGAGCATGTTAGACAGGGTTGCATCCAGGCGGGTCTTGAAGATCTCCAGAGAAGGAGACTCCACCACCTCCCTGGGCAACCTGTGCCAGGGCTCCGTCACTCTCACAGGGAAGAAATTCCCCCTCACGGTCAGGAGGAACTTCCTGTGCTTCAATTTCTGCCCATTGCCTCTTGTCCTGTCACATGGGACAACTGAAAAGAGTTTGTCCCCGTCCCCTTGACACCCTCCCTTCAGGTACTTGTACACATTGATAAGATCCCCCCTCAGTCTTCTCTTCCCCAGGCTGAAGAGGCCCAGCTCTCGCAGCCGTTCCTCACAGGGCAGGTGCTCCAGCCCTCTGATCATCCTCGTAGCCCTATGCTGGACTCTCTCCAGTAGCTCCATGTCTCTCTTGTCCTGGGAAGCCCAGAACTGGACACAGGACTCGAGATGAGGCCTCAGCAGGGCTGAGTAGAGGGGCAGGATCACCTCCCTCCACCTGCTGGCAACACTCTTCCCAATGCACCCCAGGATACTATTGGCCTTCTTGGCCACAAGGGCACATTGCTGGCTCATGGTCAATCTGTCATCCACCAGCACTCCCAGGTCCTCTGCAGAGCTGCTCTCCAGAAGGTCAGCCCCCATCTTGTACTGGTCCCTAGGGTTATTTTTGCCTAGGTGCAGGACTCTGCACTTGCCCTTGTTGAACCTCAGCAGGTTCCTTTCCACCCAGCCCTCCAGCCTGTCCAGGTCTCTGTGAATGGCAGCACAGCCCTCAGGTGTGTCAGCCACTCCTCCCAGCTTGGGATCATCAGCAAACTTGCTGAGGAGGCACTCTGTCCCCTCAGCCAGGTCATTGATGAAGAAGTTGAATAGGATGGGAGCCAGGACTGAGCCCCGGGGGACACCACTAGCCACAGGCCTCTAACTAGACTCCATGCCACTGATGACGACCCTCTGAGCTCTGCCTTTCAGCCAGTTCTCAATCCACCTCACTGTCCACTCGTCTAACCCACACTTCCTGAGCTTCTCTAGGAGGATGTTATGGGAGACAGTGTCCAAAGCCTTGCTTAAGTCAAGGGACACAACGTCCACTGCTCTCCCCTCATCTACCCAGACAGTCATTCCATCATGGAAGGCTATCAGGTTGGTTAAGCAGGATTTTGCCTTGGTGAATCCATGCTGGCTACTCCTGATCACCTTCTTCTCCTCCATATGTCTGGAGATGACATCCAGAATGAGCTGTTTCATCACCTTCCCAGGGATGGAGGTGAGGCTGACTGGCCTGTAGTTGCCTGGGTCCTCCTTCTTGCCCTTCTTGAAGACTGGAGTGACACTGGCTTTCTTCCAGTCCTCAGGCACCTCTCCAGTTCTCCAGGACCTTTCAAAGATGATGGAGAGTAGCCTGGCAACAACATCTGCCAACTCCCTCAGTACCCGTGGGTACATCCCATCAGGGCCCATGGATCTGTGGATGTCTAGCCTGCCCAGAAGGTCTTTAATCCTATCCTCCTCGACCAAAGGAAAGTCTTCTCTTCTGCAGACTTTCTCCCTCACGTCCACGCTGCAGGATTCCTGAGGGCTGCCCTTAGCAGTGAAGACTGAAGCAAAGAAGGCATTCAGTAATTCTGCCTTCTGCGTATCCTTTGTCACCAGGGCCTCCACCCCATTCAGGAGCAGGCCCACACTTTCCTTAGTCCTCCTCTTGCTGCTGATGTATTTGAAGAAGCCCTTCCTGTTGTCCTTGACATCCCTTGCCAGACTCAATGCCAGCTGAGCCTTAGCCTTCCTCGCCGCATCTCTACATACTCTGACTGCATTCCTATAATTCTCCCAAGTAGCCTGTCCCCTCTTCCACATTCTGTGTACTTTCTTCTTCTCTCTGAATTTGGCCAAGAGCTCCTTGCTCACCCATGCAGGTCTCCTGCCTCTTTTGCTGCACTTCTTAGTCATAGGGATGCACCGTTCTTGACCTTGGAGGAAGTGATGTTTGAACACTAGCCAGCTCTCCTGGACCCCCCTTCCTTCTAGGGCCTTAACCCATGAGATTCCACCGATTAGGTCTCTGAAGAGCCCAAAGGCCACTTTCCTGAAGTCCAGGATTGTATTCCTGCTTGTTGCCTTACTTCTTTCCTGCAGGATCCTGAACTCCACCATCTCGTGGTCACTGCAGCCAAGGCTGCCCTCAACCTTCACATCTCTAACCAGTCCCTCTCTGTTGGTAAGGACAAGATCCAGCAGGACACCCTTCCTCGTAGGCTCCTCCACCATTTGTGACAAGAAGTTACCATCAGTGCATTGCAGGAGCCTCCTAGACTGTTTGTGCCTTGCTGTGTAGTCCTTCCAGCAGACATCAGGGTGGTGGAAGTTCCCCATGAGAACTAGGGCCTATGATCATGAGGCTACCTCCAGCTGCCTATAGAAGGCCTCATCAACTTTCTCTTCCTGGTCAGGTGGCCTGTAGTAGACACCCACAACAGTGTCCCCCATGCTAGCCTGCCCTCTGATCTTTACCCATAAGCTCTTGATTGCCTCCTCCTCCTCCTCGCCTAGGCAGAGCTCGATGCATTCCAGTTACTCTCTCACATAAAGATCAACTCCACCACCTCGCCTCCCTGGCCTGTCTCTCCTAAAAAGCAGTTCTTTTCTGTCAAAGGGAAACCTGTGATTTAGGATGTTTACCATTCAGATAAGAAAGAAGCATAAAGAAATTCAGTTAAGGTAATTGTGTATCCCAAATGCCTTTCACATCCCATTTGAGACACACAATACTTTCAGAGGAAACTCAATGGAAATGCTTGAGCTCAAGAAGTGACTGTGTCTTACTCCCATTTGCACCACAACTCTTTCCTTGCCTTGGCTCATTCAGTGTCTGAATAACTGTTTATAAGCTGAGGTGTTTACTTGCCATCCTACATGGCTTATGTTTGTAAGACATGAAAAGCAATTAGCATGGTGATGAGTTTGACCTAATAAGCCTATTGCAAGGGAGGATCGGCATGGTGTTAGCCACATTTATGCAGCTTTCATTTGTCCTGGAGTAGGACAGAGCAAGCTTGTATCTACCTAGAAAACACTCTTTTAGATCCAGAGCCAAAAACTGACTGTCACTTCACGCAGAGGTTTGGTTTATATTGCAGTCAGCAGTCAGCCAGTAAGTATTTCTAGCTGCATTGCTGCAGTTGTAAAACACTCAGCACAGGGTATAAGAGGTCCACTGAGAGAGCCACATGGAGTTCTAGCCTACTGGGGCTGCTTTGGAACCAGTACTTGCAAAAATTAGTTTAAAGGTGGCTCAGGATGTTTACATTAAGCATAGTAAAGATGTGACTCGCAGAGACATTAGAGCAGAGTAGACATACAGAGATGCAGAGAAAGTCTCATTCTGAACATTTATTATCTGGATGCAGTATCCAAATGACTTCAATTTATTACTTCAAATTTTGATAAGGTGATTAGTCTTGGCTGACTACTTCAAAGAGTAACTACCCTTTGAAGTGGTTTTGAGCTTTTGCACACATCTTTGTAAAGCACCCATCGCAGCCATTTACAGGAACCATATAAGAATAACACACATAAACTATGTCTTGAAGGCTCAAAGGACATAAAAATATATCTCTTGCTGAAGTCAGTGGAGTTGCACATGGTCCTCACTATAAGCAAATGAAAAGACTCCACATCTCGAGTTTCCTATTGCATACATCTTTAAAGCATCTTCCTTATTATATACTGTCTACATATTTTATGTTTTCCCACAAAATTATGTTAGAAAAACTTTCAAGAAGTTATGCTACAGCACACACCTGTCATAGACAGTTTGTAACACACACAGCTTAAATAAGCCTGAAATGGCACAGCTTTATAAACTGGCTATATAAAGAATAACATATGTACCTCACTTCATGTAGAAAACTACCGGAAAATTATGAAGTTACATATTTGAATATTCCTTGATGGTACTGGGAGGACACATTAAGCACTGCCTCTGCTGTCCCAAGCAGGCTGCCACCCTACCTGGGAGTCCCAGAACGGCAGAAAAGACCTTGACTGACTCCAGCTGCAGCAGATCAGCTAGCAGAGAGCATCTCCCACACCAGGAATGGTAGAACAGCAAAGTTATTCAGTGTATGCCAAGAGGAAATGGGCAATAGTAGTTTTTCAGCGTCCCTAAACTTAAAAAAAAAAAAAAGGGGGGGGGGAATTCCCGAACTGCTTGAAATGGTATTAGTAAAGTGATGTTTCTGACTAGTCTGCCTATGACACCTTTCTTTGTCTTCACCCTGCATTCTCTCTTGCTTACACACACACTCACACTCCCTTTAAAATTTCAATTGATTAAACCCACCACATTTTGCATACTCTGTGGAAAAAAATAAAAATCCCAAACCGTTTCTCAGTATTGGTTCAGGAAGTTTGGTTAGTCATCCTCTTCTTTCTCATAAAAATATTTTTTAAATACAGTTTGGGCTATAATTTTAATCTGCATTGGAACAAAACCCAGATATTTCAGAATTTGTGATGAGAAACATGAGACAGAAACACTGCTATTAGAGAATAGCCAAAGGGAAAATGGTTAGATGCCCAGCTTAGCGTCTATACTCTGCTTGCTTTGATGCAGGGACTTGACTCCACCCATCTCAATGACAACTGAGTACTCTAACCACCAGGCTAATGTTATCTTCTCTCCAGCTGGAATTGTTCCATCTTGTTTAAATAATTAAATATCCAGAGACCTGTGAAGAGTCTGTCTTTCTAATCTAGTGGCTAGGGCATTCATCTGGCAAACTGACCTGGTGATCTGGTAAGACAGCATTCTGCAAAGGCATTTACAGCCAATTCACCCCTAACAAAAAGGAGAAAGTTTTTCTTCTCATCCTGGTATAAATTCTCCCAACTGCCTTCTATTTCCTGATCCAGTGCTGGTCAGGGGCTGCTACAGTGCTGGTAGGTTAGCAAGCACTCTACATAGTGCATTGATACAGTTAAAAAAAGAAAAAAGAAAAAAAGATAAACTTCCCTGGAAAGACTATAGAAGGAACCAGAAAATATCACTAATATCATAAAATGGAGTTTTTTTAAAAAATGCTTCTGAAATTCTAGTTACGATCTCTTTTGGAAATGGGCTATGGAAAAGACCATATATAATGTTTCTTTCTCTCATATGGTGCCAAGTACCTAAAAACCAATCCTGAGAAATTCCTAGAATTCTTTAGCAGGCAGAATAACCCATCAGATCCAAAAATGTCTCCATATAGTGGAGTCGTGGGTCATGAAATTTGGTCCCTGCTCCTGCAGGAAATGGAATTATATACAATCCTGCTAAGGCCTTTATTAACTAAGAACTGTATCAGAAACTCTATAAAGTCACATCTCTAGAATAAGAAAGGTTTGACAGAGGACCGGCATGTGGCTACAACCTGTCCCCCCCCCCAAATCAACGCACTACAAGCATGGCAAAGCGGCCCCTTGCAGCTGCTCACTCTGCCAACCCCTCTGCAAGGTCTACGCTCTAATAGTAAGGAAAAACTGGAAACAAAGCATAGCCCATATTTATGCCACTGTGGAGTCAACCTGTTCCCAAAGATTTTATCTAGAAATTTATTAAGAGGACCAGGGCAGGTGCGAAACCATAGCTCCAATTTCCTCCACGAGATTTAGCTGTCAGCATGCTTGCTGGCAAGAGCTTACGCCTTCCCACCTAGCACCCAGGCAACACTTGGCCATGTTTCAGGGTCTTTCTCCATCGTATTTTGGACAAGACTGCCCCATGCTGAGAGGGAAGGGAGCTTAGCCGCTTACTCTGGCCCGCTTTATTTGCTGCAACAGATTGAGTTAAAGAGGTAAAACTGACAGCCCGTGCAGAGCTGAGTGCCGTTCAGGGACCCATGGTATCTGTTGATATTTTAGCTTCGAGCGCAGCCACATACACCTTTGGGATGAAGAGCCGCAGTGACCTGCTGCCAGTCCACAGCACAAGGAAGCGCCAGGGCCGCCAGTCGTCCGTCACTGCCTCCCTCCCCCGCGGCCACCCAGCGAGGCAGGGCTAGCCTGGAGACCGCTGCTTGGGAGAAGACTTTGCATCATCCAGCCTTAATTAGTCCCCTATCTCCTGCTCCCATGTGGTAGGGTGGACAAGCTAGAAAAACCCTACATAACATAGTGAAACAAAATTAAAAAATGCAGCCCTAAAAAGGTTACAGAAAGCCTAAGACTGACAGCTTGGACAGATTTTTACAAACCTCTTCCCATTATTTCCCCTTGTGCCTGCAGCTGGCTTATTTTCCTGTGTGCAGTTGTTCAGGAAGTGGCATGAGGCACAAGCGCTGCAAAGGTTGCCATGGAGAGAAGCTGGAGCTTGCACTTTATTTATTTAATTTCTTTCTGAATGGCAGTATGCTGCAGTACGTAAAACCTGCATGTCTCGCTAGCATACCAGATACTGCGAGCCTGGGGTTGTATTAATGTGTAGCTTGTCTTTTGAAAAGCACAGGAAAGATCTGAGCCTCATTTGCAGCTGATTCTGTTTCTGTTGGGGGATTGAATTTCCCTGGAGATTCATGGCTGAAATATTCACTGAAGCAGAGTTAACAGTTACCTCAATTAAATCATAATTTTTTTACCTGATACAAGGACACCTTATGTCAGTGCTGTTAAATATGCAATTTCAATGCGACTTTCATGAGTGAATGGAGCATGCTCTTTTTATGCTTGTTTTATTTATTTATATAGCCACGAGATTTCTGTAGAATCCTTCCTGTCTGTGTAAAATAGAAATTGCAAAGGAATGTTTGTAATTAATGAAACAAGCAAGGAAAGATGCTGATGAATTTTATCCTTCAGCATTACAGAAAATCTTGTCACGATAAAGTGACACAGGTGCAACATGTACAAATACACGAAGGTCACTTTGTTTTGTGACCTACTATATCTAGGGACACCAGAGCAGTGTATAATTGTTAGTTAAAAAAAAATATGTATGGGATATTTAATCCTTTTGTCCTTCTCTCTCTCTCTCTCTCTCTCTCCAACTTTTTAAAGCTTTTTAAAAGGTTATTGCCTGAAACTAAACCCCACAGGAATACAGAGAGCCTGTAATTATACATCATAAAGACAAAGTAATTGTTTGGAATTATACAGGTCGTGACACAGCTCAGGATCTGGACACGGATGGTAAACTTCGGTTTATCCAAGTATTACAATTCACACTGTTTTATATTGAAAAACAATATATTGTGAATTGTACTCTCATCTTCTTTTTGGGCAGACGTGGCTATCCATGACACAATGTCTGGACGGGACAGCACACTTCCTCCACCCAGCATATCTTATCTAGTGTTCTCGGTATGCCTTGCTACCTGTGAATTTGCATGCAAAAAGAATAATAGAAGATCTGTGGGCCAATGACTATGTCTTTTTTTCCTGTTCTGTACCTATTATGTATTGCCAAGTTGCTTTAACAGCACTAGCTATCTTTTAATTGGTTCAGTAGACATTACACAGTTTAGTCATATGTATTGATGATTAATTAAGCCAGCTCATATCTGTGTTTAAATTCAAATCTAAGGAGAAATATTAAATTTTGTCCTTCTCTACAAGCTGAAATAGAGGGATAATCAAAGGATAAAATAATAGGAAAAAATCCTGTTCTCAACTTATAAAAGGGTGGAAATTAATAGATTCATTCTGATTGGTGACTGTGCTATGGGAGTTATTTTATGATCCACACACTTGAACTGTAATATAGAATTAATTTTAAAAAGTCATACCTTTCATTAGTACAATGTATGTATTTGCATAATGTCAAAGAAATAATATCAAGCCTTCATTGTAATGAGATCCTTACCTAAGGAGGTTATATGGCCTGCTGTCCTTGCGTGGGATAATAGGCAGTTTTTCAGTGCTAAGGATTTTTACCCCAGTCCTGCACAAAGTTAACACTGAACTTTCCAGAAATTCACCTAACAGTCTTACTTGACTGAGGCAAACATATATCAGAAAAAAGTCCTTGAAGGAGTTAGGAGTTACTCAATAAAATGTCCACTGTACAATACGTTGGAGACTGTAAAAGGAAACAAATCCGTTTAATGAGTATGAATGTTTTATCATACTATGTGTCACTTGGTGGGCCTAGATTTTAACAATTAAATACGAGACTTGGGCAATCTTAAAGATGGACATTAACAGAATCAGATGCTAAGAGAGAGCCAGAAATTATCCAGCATCTTCTGCTCTTTACTAGTAGCTTCTTATTTGTCCATAAAATTGCCCTGGGTGTCTACGCTCAAGCAGTTATGCTTTTGAAAAGTAATCATTGGGGAACTATACATCTTACATCCACCTGAGCTCTACTACAGTCTTAAGTTCACCGGCCAAGTGCCTGATTTCTGTTTTAGTTTCCATGAGGGCTTGATTTTCTACAGGGACCCCTGAAAACCCACATCAACTGCACTGGGCTCCCCACCAAGCACACCACCATTTCATGCAACAGGCAGAAATGCTAGTCATCAGCAACTGGGAGCTGTTTGGCAGCATCACACACCCTTTCCATTTCCTTCTCTGAATCCCCCAGCACATACCAGCCCTAGATCATCTCCACTCCAGAGGTAGCTGCGTAGGACTCAAAGTTGACACCCTCCATCTGCAGAGCAGAGCTGCCCAGGTCCCCACTGAGGGCTGCCGTTTGAGAATCTGCCCCGGCATCTAGAGACATACAGGATACTGACAGCAAAAATCACCACCCTATGAAACAGCCCTGGCTTAGGTCTTTATTATTTGCTTAGACCTTTCAGAAGGAGAGCCTAACATCTGATTTCTCTAGGTTATGCTTACAAAGCCCAACAGTGTGCAACCAGCTGAGTAACACAGTTAACATCGAAATTGCAAACAGGGGGTCCCCAGGCTCTCCCTAGACAAGTTACTACAGTAGCTGATATGTCGGCTTAAAGAACATCAGAGTAGACTTGAACAGATTTTTTTTTTTTTGCTTTTCCCTGGTATTACACTGTCATCCCTCTGGGCCTCCAGAGGTGAAGTGCCTTGCTGAAAGCTGAGCTGTTAGAGATTAGCAGCTTGCAAAGGGTTAAGTACATTAGCCACTGTATTCAAGAGAGGAGCAGGAGTGAGAAAGGCAACTAGAAACCCGTTAGACCAACCTATTCTCAGAGCAAAACACTCATATCAATCATCAGGGAAAACAGGACGTACTGCTTAGAGGACACAAGCAGAAAATAAAATCTCAAACTCTAACAAAGATTTATTTGCTAGACAAATCCAAGCAAGTTCTTTGAAAGGGTGACCAAGAAAATAGATGATAGAAAGGTGATGAAAGCAATCTGTCTGTATTTCACCCAGGCATTTGATAAGCTGTCACATCAGAAATTGGTGGGGAAAATGAGAAGACAGGAACAAGCACTATATTGACATCATTGATTAAAAACTGGCTGTCAGCCAGAAACAGACAATGTTAAGTATCTGAGGTAACTACATAAAAAGGTGGGGAAGCAAGGGGTCTTGATGCTGCCATACCCCAACATCTGAGCTCATCCTGAGATTTTTTCACTATATTTTATGTATGATTGCTTATGATTTATTTCAAAAGAATTTTTAAAAAAAAGAGATCGAGAGAGACGAGGGGAAACCTTATAAATGAGGGCTATAACTACTTCTATGATGTTTACTGCAACTGAGAAAAGTATCTAGACTCCCCCCATGTATTTATTTTCTCCTCCTCATATTTCTAGATAATAGCTTTATTTCTCCTCACACTCTGCAGAAGTAATTTCTCTCTGAAGACTATATAAAAAGACTAGAAAAAGAGGAAAAATCAATCTTTTGAATTATAAAAAAAAAAAAAAATCAGGAAAAGGTTATGGGAAATTATGACTGAAGATCAGAACCGTGCTGCACATGCTGAACAAAATGCTCTAGCTCAGCAAAGTCACCCTATTGATTTTAATACAACACAAAAATATTTTACTCTTGCTCCCTGCTTAAAGATCTCTCAGACTAAAGCCCAAATGGGGAACCTCTGGCATGTCTGCACAGCCAGCTGAAATCCAAAGTGCATCGTGAAAATAAATATAATAAATTCAGGGAAATCTTGGAATTCTCTTAAACTTGAAGCAGAAAGAAATTAACTGAGGAAGTCTGAGAATATGTTAGGATTCAAATTAAAGGGCATGCTTCTACAAAAATCCCTTTTGCTTCACTCTTTTTTTCTGTACTTTGTATATGATTCTCTATTCACTTCAGTGGAACAGCAACATTTCAGTTTTTAAGAGGTGTTTGCAACCCAGGATCAGATCTCATATGACCTGTCAATTTTTTAATAACGTATCTTCAGTTTACACCCAGACACCATGTAAAATTGGAAATCTGAAAAGATTAAAGCAATCGTGACAGTTTAAAGGAAAGAAGTGTACTTGCCTGAAACATCTTCACTTTTTTTCCTAGCCTTATATCAATAATAATTGTATAAAGCATATTAAGAACGACAAAACACAAACATGTCACATACAACTTCTTTCTCTGCTGCAGTCTTCTAAGTAATTGATCATGAGTAATAGCTTCAAAAGCTGTGTGAGGACATATTTCCCACTAGCTGAGCAATATTATATAAAGAGCTTTAATTTTGTCTCAAGACAATGCACCTATTTCTTACTTATTACCTATACCTGAAGATCTGATCAAGATCCTGAAAGTCCAGTGTACAACATAATCTTTCAATGTACCTTTTGTACAACTGAAATAAAAGACAGTGGATGTGAGAGTTATACATTTCAGGTTTACGATACAGAAATTTCAAAGTTTGGTCTAGCTCAGGATACAGAAGTTATCAGACAATGAAAAATCTTTTTTTTTTTTTTCCCTTCCTTACTTTTTCCCCAACTGAATACAAAGAATAATTTTCTATCAGGGTCATGGGGAGCTATTGCAATCTAAATACATACAATCAGCAACAACACAAATGATGCTTCTGTTTAAAAAGAAAGGACTGTGATAACTCTCAGATAGTAAAATGGGCAATGCTGGGCAAGTAATAGCCCTGATTGTATTCCTCAGATATCTTGTACTACCATTACTCAGCCTGCCCTTTCTGGCTGGCAGCAAGGAGGACGGAGAGAGGCAGCTCCTTCTGATGACCATCATCAGCAGTTCATGACAGTGCAGACTGCTAGCCAAGCTGGTGTGTGTAAACTGCCACAGACTTTTTCAGTCCAATACAGTTACAAGGATCTACATTTAGTGCAGAATTTCTCTAGAAAAACAGCACCTTCCATCATCCCTCCACTGTGACAATGTTTCTTATTAGGCGCAATTTCAAATGGTGAAGAGAACAACCGTAACATTTGAAAAAAAATCAAGATTTTACCGTAACATCAGAAATAAAGTAGAAAGATTACATTATTGACCTGATCCTTCTGCAAGGGCATATGATACTTCAAGACAAGAATGTCAAGGTGTACAAAAAGGTGACGTGTAAGTACTAATAATATGAAACAGCTTTGAGTTACTGAGCTCGCATTCTGGTGCAGAAGGCTGGTTAGGGTTTGTCAAGTTACATTGCTAATGAAAAGCTTCATGAAGACAAATAAAAGTAACAATGTAGGTAGATAAATACTAGGTAAATACTATACTCAAGGGAAAACTTTGAGATACTTTTATTTTAAATAACAGAATCACAGAATCAGTAAGGTTGGAAGGGACCTCTGGAGATCATCTAGTCCAACCTCCACCGGGCATCTGTTTTACAAAAAGGTGACTGAATCATTTTAGTACGCCCCCTAGGCCCTTGAAAATATTTCTGTTTTTTTTTTTTTTTTTTTTAAAACCCAAGTCATATCATTCTCAACTTGTTTTTTGGTTTTATCTATATTTTAGAGTGATTCCAGCTAGCACATTTATTTTGAAGTTTGAGTGATAACCCTAGAAGAATGTATGTAAATCCTCCTAAAAAGTATAGCATGTCTTTAGAAACAAGATTGTATTTGCCCTAGCACACACAGGTAGATACTTGTATGCCACTGCACAATTTCCAGAAGCATATCTAATTTTATATTGCTTAAAAGCCTTCAAAGTCCTAGGCGAAGGTACACAGCACACATAGTTTCTAAAATGCAGATAACACAAAGTTTAGTGTTTAGTTTTGTTATGAACAGGGAGCTCTGTAGGAGTGAAATTTCCTGTGAGAACTTTCCAATTTCGTGAGCAAGAGTAAAATCATCCCCCCAAACAGCTAAGGTAGCTACAGGGCAAAACTGTAGTTCTTGAATATGTCTCAAAGTACCAGAGCTTATCTTTGTGTGCATGTATTTATACATCTTTTCTGTTTTTCACTGTATCTCAAGAGCTAAAGCACCACCTTCTCTCTCTGCACTAAGAGATGAGTGGACATTTCAAGACAAGAATTCTAATCTGTCTTAATACTTTTTATAATGCAGATTTTAAATGACCCCATGTGTTTCCAGAATTCCTTTGAGTATCCTGGCCCAAAACATCACTCCCTCAGCCCCTGGGTGAATTTGGTATGAGATGAGAATATTTGTGAAATCTTTTTGTGAATTAGACAAAGTCTTACAGATTAAGGTTTAAACTACAGTTATTCATACTTAAGATGCTTCCTTTATATTTCGCTGTTCTTCTCAGCAGTTCCTCACCAATGTAATTGGATTTGTTTCATTACTACAAGAGACTCAGACATGGGAGTTCAGTGAGTCTCACTTAAATCTGAGGTATATCAATAGGACTGTTCTCAGTGATTTCAATGTTCTTGGGATCAGACCTGTAGAGATTTAGTCACATAGCACTGCTTCTAGAAATATTCTCGTACCAGTTCACCTGGAACAGTACTTCAATATAGAATAAGATTATCAGTATCCAAAATATCCGACACTAAAGACACTTCGTGGGCTGAAGTAGAAACAGCTGCATAGCCAGAAACATTTCAGTGTATTGACTAAATACTAATCATGTACTGGAAACATGATGCAATGCATTAACATTCACAAACATTATACATATTATTGGTATCATTAATAACAATTCATATATCCATAGCCATGTATTTTGTAGCTTAGTTGGTGAGATATATTTTGGATAGGTGAACTATATCCTTAAGATGGACAGAAAATTAGCTGGACCGCTGGCTGACAGTGTTGTGACTAGCACTAAAAAGTCCAGCTGATGACTAGTTTCTAATGACATCTCCTGGGGCCAATACTGTTTAATGTCGTAACGAATGCCGGGATGATGGGACCAACCGCACCATCAGCAATGGTATCAGTTTAGGGGGAATAGTCAATATGATAGAGGATAGGACTGCTATTGAGAAGGATTTAGACAGGCTAGAGTAATAGGATGACAAAAAACTCACAATGTTCAGGCCAATGCAAAGTCCTGCACATGGGATGGATTAACCCTGAGCCACAGCAGATGCTGGTAGCCAACTGGCTAGAAGGCAGCTTTGCAGAAAAGGATGTGGGGTTTCTGATGGACACCACAGTTAAGGTTAGTCAACAGTGTATCCTCAAGCATTGTCAAACATCAGAGCAGGTTTGTCAAGAGAAAAAAAAAGATGCTGCCCATCTTTTATCATCTACTCATGAGTGAGTAGAGTCGTACTTTGGCATTTTTGCTTAGCATCATGTCTGCTTCAATTTTCACTTCAGCAAAATAAGCTGGTATATTTGTCATTCTTAAAATAAATAATTTTGCAAGTCTGACATTACAACAATGAAAGTACAGCATGCTCATAAGCCAGATATTTTCTAGCTAACAAGATATTTGCTAAAGCCTGTTTCAGGTGATTTAGTGACTGCTCTCTGCACAGAGATAGCACTCCATTTGTAGCATGTACTCTTTGCTTAGTACATTTAATAAACAGATTGCCTTCTGCTCATTCGATAACACAGATTTACTTGGCCTTTAAAAATGACTTTCTAAACCCTAAAAAATATATCCTTGTAGAACTGAATTTAGTCTATAAAACATGGCACTTTTTGATAATGCCATGCAATTAAAGGACATATCTCTTGAGTGTACAGAGCTACCTGCAACATAAAAGCTTACTGTACTCATTTCCTCTGCTATCCGACCTCTTTTCCAGCATGCCTCTCCATGAATCTCTACTTACCTTGTTTTCCTTAAAACTCTCTTTTTTAGCATCCCATGGATTTTTATTACTTGCAGATGAAATGTGTGGCTGCGCTTTAGTTAACCAGAAGCCTTTGAAGAGAAATTAAGAGACTCTACTGTGTGGTAGCTTGGAGGCAGCAAAGTTCTTTGCTATGGAGATATAATGTGCTTGTGTTCTTGTCACAGCATCTGTATAAATATCACGCTTGTTCTCCGCTGTATGCTGACAATTTTCTGGTTCTGCATGGTAACCCTTCTATCTAACACTGTGTTCTAGGTGTCGCCGTCCCTGCACTTCCTATGGTTTCTCTTCACTTTGCCTCTCTTTGTCTTTCTGATTTACAATATAAAACAAAAAAATGTTAACCGTTATACGACACAATGAATATGGCTTCATCTTGTATTCATTTCTGTTTATTGTTTGTTGTTTTTACCATCACTTATTCTAATTGTCATTCATGAAAAAATATATTTAATTATTAAGAGAGTGATTTTTGATATGTACTAGGAAGTAGTAAAGAGTATTTACTAACAATATTTAGCAGTTCATTACTGACAAAAGCTAACTTTCCCCACCATTTAGCAATTAATTTCAGGCATTACCTATATCCAAATAACAACACTGAACACAAATGTCAGCTTTTAAGTCATAGGATTGAATAAATCCATTCCCTGTGAAGCTTCTTTTTGTGAGTGCTACTTCTTTGGATTACAGTTTTTCTTAAATAAAACTCCATATTAAAAAGCCAAATAAAAGGAGCTTTAATTCAGCTGTAGTCGTGTTTCCCCTTGATTTGGAGGAAGTGAAATATCTCTACTGAGAGACAAAGTAACAGCTAAGATTAAATTTCACACAGTCGTATTGATGATTATCCCTCAACAGCCTTCCCCATTTCAATTGGATTTCAAAGGGGAAGGGCCAGTGTTGGCTCCAGCTATTCTAAATAGGAGACATTTGACATTTCACTGCACAGATTTTTAAGATTTATAAAACATTAGGAAGAGTTCATTTATATTATAGAGTTCTGAATTTCTCTCTTTCCAGAGACTATTTTTGCTACACCAGTCACTCAAACACATCTCATCTACCTGCCAATGGTACTTAAGGCAACACAATTTAACTCAGATCTCACAGATTTTCCCTCTGAGCACATGTCCAAATTCTGAGCCACATAAAGACTCCAAAGACAAAAATAACTTAACACATTTGAACGTTCAGTTTCTATGGAGACAAATAGACGTGTCTAACGCGAGTTCTCATTCAGCTGGATGTTACACATATCCGGATCACTTCCCTATGCCTTTGGGACAGGTATGATTCCATAAATAAATAAATATGTATATATATAAAAATAAGTAAAACTACAAAAAAGCCACACAAAATCCCAGACCCTTGTGTTTCTAACGTGCAACAGTTACATAAGAATCACTGCTGGCAGTCAATTCATGTTCTTGCATTCCCACCCGACATCACCACCTTATTGATACGTTTGGAGTACAGTTTGTGCTGTTTTCAATAGTAAAATCTTTTTGTTGAAGCATACGCAAATTCAAAGCTCAGGACACAGAAAATAATAAAAAGCTCAGGTTTAGAGAATAATAGTTCCCCACTATGAGCTATCTACTACAGATGCCTGATGCTGCCAGGTCAAAGTAATGAATGTTACATGAACAGCCTGACCTTTTTAGCTAGGATCAGCAAAAAGATGCCTCAAAAGCACAGCATCATGATTAGAGCTGTAGAAGTACTCAGGAGACTTCTCGTTGGCAGCTGGATACAAAGACCAGTTTCTGAAAGAGCATTTTAAGTGGCACTCTAGTCAGTCTTAAAGATCAAATTTAAAGAGGTTCTATTCAAAATTATCATAATCTTTAATGGCATTTTCTGAATCCTGTGCTTCTCCAAGGCTTACTAGTAGCCCAATGTCTCAGTCAGCTCTTCCTTCATATAAGCTGCAGGTAAAATACAGCATGAGATCATCACTATTGAGGGTTTCTATAAAGCTCTTCACAAAAAGACAGGCTCTGATGATTACATGTGAGCCAACTTCTATGCAATAGCCATGCAAGCTGTCATTAGCACAGCACTGAGCTTCATCTTAGTTCTCAGCAGGGCTTTATTAGCTTCTTACTGTATCACACTAATTATGGCTACATGGGTTTTGGCCTGCAACTTGCTCATGAACGACCAGTTCAGAGCTTGAGCAGAGTGAATTCATGCATGACTACAAATACAGATATATATCACAAAGATCAATTACAGTGAGAGAGCCAGCCTCATCCACCTTAAATTGACCTAGCTTACTTTATTTTAACATTGCTATGCCTATCTATCCCTCCAAGGACCTGCCAGATTTGTTGCACTAAAAAGGCACAAATACCTGCTCAGCTAAAATTTATTATGCACAAAGATCATAAAAAGTATGAAGCAGCTGGGAAAGGCCCAATGAGATGTTCACTGGAGAGAAGTCCAGCTGCCTGCTCAACTAGCTAACCCCTAACTGGGAGTCACCTGGGTAGCACCCAGAGCGGAAGGTAACAGAGACAAGGTCCTCCACCGCTCTGGGCAGGTGGCAACATCTACCTCAGTTAGTCCCTACTGTGATGAGCTTTTCCTCCTGTGCCTCTGGTGTTTCTAGTGCTCACACCAATACTGCATGTACCCCAGCCTCCTTCACTGGCAATGTGTCTTCATAATGACATTTCAAACACTGCCTACTCACTTTGTAATGGGTAGGTTATTCCAGCTGAGGACTTGCAATGCTGTAGACTCAGCCAAGAAGTTTTGTACAGACTGGCCTAGTCTCTAAATGGACAGATGCATACTCATAGTACTGGGTTATGTAGATTTAGCACTCAAACAAATGTTAATTTAGGAATATCTTCATATTCCACACCATTGTTGGTATCAGTTGTCTGCACTGCACTTTAATTAATGTCCTTGTAGTTTTGTTTATATATGTCCTATCTGCACTTTCATTATTACGTTTTTAAGAAGATCTGACTTACGGAGTTGGGCTGTCCACTTGCCTGGCAGCTGGCACCTTCCCACCCACTAACTGTGAACTGAAGGGACTTTTTAAAAAAACAAATAGAATTCCCAGAGATAATTTGTGAAAAACAGAAAATGGGTAAAGGAGAGAAAGGCAAATTAGTGTCTTCACTGAGGCAGAACCCAGCCACGAGAGCAAAGCCGGCAGCCAGCAGCCACCCAGTTGGCACACACATATCAGCCAGGCAGTTCTGCGCAGCTCCAGGTTAGCAACAGCGTGGCTACTATATGGGCTGTTACATAGGAAGAGGGGATGGAAATGAAGAACACAAATTCATAGGAAATAAGACTATAGTATTTCTGTTTGTCTAAATAACAACTTGTCATTTTGTGCAGGTTATCCTGCTCATCAGTTATTAAGATTCATTAAAACTTCCCCATAAATTTAATATAGTACCAGTTCAGTAGCTGATGGAAAAGTTATTTTGACTACCATTCACCAAAATGGCAATAAAGAGGTTTATGCTACTTGACTGGAATTCTACCAGAATATTGGCATATTTTCCAGTACTTTAAAACTCACTTCATAAACTTTTCTTGTATGATTATTTGACTCAACAGAAGTAAGACTCATTTGCCTAAATGAATTTGAGAAACAGTCTTGAGTCCATATATAGTCAGTGTGGAGATAAAGTACTTTTAATGTGCTATTCATCTAATCTTAAAACAGACATCTAAAATAGGTCAGATGAATCATATCCTGAAAGTGCTTTTTTCTCTCCATTTACTGTAAAGTGAGGCTAGGGTAACTAGCTTTAGCATAGACACCTACAGTGTAAACACTTAGAGTCAGGTGAGATGAATCTCATCTTAAAAATTCAAATATAGAATCAGATACTTAATATACAACAAAACTATGCCAAAGTTCCAACAGCACATGTGAAAATCCTTAGCAAGAAGGAACAGAAAAAAACTCATTAAATCCCAGCTGAATCTTTCTTTTTCTAAAAGTAAAGACAAAGATTACTTCTGATTAACAAATTCAATTTTCTAGAACTTTTGTTTTATATCTCTGATATAAAAAACAATCAGAGAAAAACAATCCCTTGAGCAATTACTCTAGTGTGTAGTGCTCACATGTAGCAGGTGTACTAGTCACCCCAGCTGGAATGAGAGGATTTTCCTACTGTCTCCTCTTCCAAACTGAGGTCTTCTGAGTGCCCCAAATTTGACCCTCAACAGCACAAACCTTTGAATACCAGCAGGAGACACCTACAGCACTGCCTTCCCCACTCCTATTAATTTCTTGCCCCTTCAGCTTGTTGCTTTTGCTCCAGATCATGTTGCCCTTCACTTGGCAAACTGATGTTGTCTAGGATGATTCCAAAAGACTTAAAATAATTCTTTTAGGAAAAAAAAGTGAAGCAAATCAAATATGAAATTCAGTTCTAGACTGTAGCTACTAACAACACTGTGCAGCACCTATTCTGAGTATGTGTGACCTGGATCCCTCCGGATGGTGACTTGTATGTGCAAGGATGCCAACGCAGAAAGGGAAGGTGTACGCTGCAGCACCCAAAGGGGCTATGAACCCCCTTTAGGTGCCATCTGACACAAGTCCCAAGACCCAGCCCATGAAGCAACCAGCCCTGCACCTGCTTGGAGCCCACTAGGGATTTCTCGTGGCCGAACAGCATGGCTAGTGGCCAGGCCACCCCCAGGGCTAATGCTGGTGCTCTCCCAGCTCTCGCAATCACACATCTGTGCTGGGGCTGAGGCTCCCATCTGGTCCTGGAAACTCAGTAGTGAGAGCCTCCAGCATTCACAGTACTGCCATAGGCTACATTTTTCCTCTGACTAATGTAAGGGAAACAGCTTGCACAGAGGAATTAGTAACTTCAAGTTAGGCACTATGAATTCCCCCAGCTATGCTCACATCCACTTCCATTCCAACGTATGGTGATGAAAATACAGGAAAACCTGCAGCATAACATTTAGGAATTAATTAATTGAACTATCAGTGTTTGAGAGCAAGAGATGCCACAGGAATCCAAAATAAACTTTATGAATCTGTGCAGGTTCATAAAACGTCTATTTTTCCTAATTTGTAGAAAGTTTTAGAATATACAGGCTATCATAAGAACAGTTTCAGATAGCAATAGTTTATACATACATCTTGTCCTAACATGCAAAACCTTACCTAGCATTTTTTGCATAGCCAGCATTGATAGAAAAAAATAGATTGCACTTCAGCCACAAAATTATAAAAAATATCCCAAATCTTTTAGCATTACTTCATTTCAAGAAAACTATTTTGCTCTATTATATAATTCTTGTGCAAATAGAATAAGATTTTATTATCAATTTGACAAAGTTCCTGTTTATAAAATGTACTTTTTCTCAACAAATAAAAAACATGCCTTCAAAGACATAAAAAACACCCTTGAATCATTCACATTAGCATCTCCATAATTCTTACTGTACATATGCTTCGGATTGCATAGCATATTGCATTGGAGAGTTTTGCAAGAGGTCACACATACTATATGCAATATTTTAAACATTAAGCATTGAAATACAGAAGAGATTGAGAAAACAAGCCCAGATCTTAAATAAAAAAAAAAAAAAAAAAAAAAAAAGAAAAAAACAGAAACACACTTTACATAACTTTTCCCAGTTTATGATGACTGAATAATTTGACATCTATGCAAAGCATGAAGTTCACCAATGCCATTAAAAGGTGTGACAATCAACAAACACAGCTATAATCCACCTTGGCAATAGGTAGCTAGTACATCCAGCAAATTCTGATCTGGGAGTTCTGCCACTGACTTACAAGGGGCAACAACTTGGGGGAGTTTTTTTTTATTTTTTTTGTTCTTAAATAACAAAATTATTTCCTTATCTTGAACAGCAGAGGATAACTTAAAAAAATCAGATAGAACAGAAAGGTTTTTGAAAAGACTGGAAAATAGATGCAGTTGCAGAAAATTCCTGATGACAGAACCTATTTAACACAAAGGAATCAGATCATGCAAGGAACATTGTTTATGAGATGATGCAGGAAGGGCTTTTAAGATCTTTTTTTCTTTTTTAAGAGCAGATTATTCTGAGATAGATCATGAATATATCTCCAGGAAGCTCCACAGGTATTAGAGAGTGAGGCTGAATAGGGTTATCACCGCAGTGCGAGAGGAACTGCAGTTTCCCAGCTGCAGCAGTGTCATAGCTCAATTAACTTCAAAGGAGCCATAATAACCTCTACTAGCGAAGAATGGCCCCACAGTTTTGTGCAGGTTCAAATCAGGAAAACTCAACCATCTGATGGCCACAGAGGAAGTAACTGCAATAGGCAGAACAAGAGAATATATCACTACAAAGAAATACTGTTGCTTAGGAATATTACTACAAATGCTGTTTATACTTGTAAATAAAACAGGCCAGAGAGATCTCGCTGGCTTTGAGGCAGCTTGGCACAACGCAGCTCTTGCTCATGCAGCTGAAATCACTTCATCCCACTCTTCAGCTTCCTCAAATGAGATGTCTCCATCCAAACTCCCTCTCAGGAAAGGTGCCTGACCTGCCTGAACACTTGAAATATACCCAGGGACAGGCAGCAGGAGCATGCTGGAGATGTAACCATGTGGACGGCCACCTGGCAGTGAGGGGTCAGAGCCTGGCCCTGTCCAGTTCACTGCTGCAGGTGCAGTGGTGGACACTGGGCAGAAGGTCCACTGACCTGCTATACTTTGCATTCAGAGCAGTTCGGTACAAGAGGGATGACAGGCTCAGTCCTACCTCCAGGGACTGGAGAATTAGTCCTACAAGGAGCAAAGCAAGGCTTGAGCCAAGAGAGAGAGGAAAAACAGTTTTACTACTACTTATTTCTTCCACTGATATTAACAGAGCAGATTAAAACAGATCTCAGCAATGACCCACAAAATGCTTCACAGGACACTGCACAAGTCTTGAATCAATGGATAGCTCACTTGGCCAGGGAAAGGATTTGTTCTGGGATTTCTCTGAGATGAAGACAACATACCGGAACCTACAAGTCAAATTACCAGGTAATTGGAAGTTTAAAGAAGATACCCACCCTGTTTAATGAAGTTATTCTGTATTATGAGATGAATGAAAAATAGTATCCTTTTAAAGGGAAAAATGCATCCTACATTATAGCTCAAATATATTAGTGAATGTATCTCTATAATCATAAATAATTGCTTTCTTCTCATAAAATTTATCTACTTTACATGCTAAAACATAGTTTTCCAGAGAAATATCTTTTGCTTGACTTATTTCTGGTCTCTTGCAGATAGATAAAGCTTTGTTTATTTAGTGACTACATAATTTCATAAAATAGTGTCATAGGGAAAAAATGAGCTTCAAATTCCGATTTCTGTATTTGAGACAAATATACTACTTTTTATTGAATAAGAAATGAACTGTTACACAGGGTGCCTCTTGCATGGCATGGAAAGTGTACTACGAGAATATCAGTAATCTTCTGAAGGGAAAAAACAAGCGGTACTTTTTTGGCTGGATTCACTGAGAATATTGTATAAGATATAATGTGATATTAGGTTTTGGTTAAAATTCATAAGGGCTTGGGCTAAAATTCTTAAGCCTATTTAATATTGATTATTTTTGCTTATCTCTGCAACTTTTAACAGAAACATGATGCAAAGAGGATGCAGAAATGAGGCAAACCGAGTCTTAACTCCAACATTCAGAATAAGCAGTATTTTCTTAGCCTAAATTCCATTTTTCTGTAACTACACAAATTTAAACCACTAGCAATGGAGATATTAATCAGATTTAAGGGTGATGCCTCGGTGATGATGTTGCAATTTGAAAACTACTTAGTTAATGATTATGAAAGATATTTGTATGAAATGATATATTATCTCAACATTTGCTCTTGGGGATTATTGCCCAGTGCTGTCATTAAACAAAGCAAAAACCTGATGCTGGACAAAATATTAATATTCTTCTATTAGAAGAAGATGTCATAAAAATTCTATCTCAAGCGCTTATATAAAAATTTGTGAGCTACAGTTCCCATGGCAACAGGCAACATATTTTAGCTAACATAGCTGCTTTCCATTCTAGAGACTTCATTGTCGCTGCAGTTTACAAATACAAAAGTCGTTTTTCTAAGAATCTGACATGGTAAGTAGACAAAACACTGGAAACATCCTGAGGTACATACAGCTTTCACTTCAGATGTAGGCTGATTAAAGGCTTCTTTTTCTTCTCACCTCTATTTCATGGGATTTTCTACCATCCCCAACCTATTGTGTACTAATTTAGCTCTCCTGACAGTACAGGAGCTCCAGCAAAAGGCACCTGAAGGTGGCCGCCTCTACCTTAGCCTGACTCTTTTTAGAATTTGCAGAAGCAGCTACTTTGCCAGCAGGTTCCCTCTTTCTCTCTTTCCTCCCCTCAGTTACCAGAATAGGATTTCCTTCAGCACAGAAAGTCAGCACAACATATTTGTGACACCTGTTAAGTCTTTTGGATTGAGCCTACACACAGTAACCAGCTTAACACACTGCTGACACACGCCCATAGCAACAAGTCTTTCCTTTTCCAACTCTGTGTGAATCTTACTATTAATCTGAATCACTTTCATGTGCTTTTGAAAACATCTGGCTCTATAGTTTTCAACAATCACAAAAAAGCATCTGTGAAAAAGTTTTGAAAGATGACTTGTAAGAGATACCAGAACCGATATTCTTACTTTAGTTTCACTGAAATTTTACTCTCTGGTATGGTCTAAATGGAAAGACTGGGGAGGGGCATCATAAATTTCTATGTAATGTAAGTTTAGGATTGCCAGTGTGCAATCCTTTCCTTGCAAACAACAGTATCTCCCACTATTTTCTCAGTGAGTTTAGAAGAATTCCTTCTAGAGGAGAGATGTTAATCCATGTCAGCAAGTGAATCACCACCCCTTCATGGGTAACTGGTGCTTTTGAAAGCAAGCTGCATTGCCCACTGTATTCGATACACTCTTTAATGAAGTGCTGGCTCGACCCCTGAAGTTTTGCTGTTCTGAGCCCTGATAAAGCTTCTAAGGTACTTACCTCCTCATGGATCTTCCTTCCTGCCTAAATATATGGAAGGCAAAAGCACTGAGCTGTTAAATGTCTGTGAATTAATTATACATGGCATTGGCATGCAGAGAATTTATCTGACTGAATTTATTTCTCAGTTTGCTGAGTTGAGCAATGCACCAAAGACAGGACCAGGATAGGTAGTTGGAAAAGCAGCTCCGGGGCTGGAGTATGATCCCCTCTCCTGTGGGTAGGTAACGTGCAAATTTGACACAGGCAATTCAAGGATGAAGGTGTGAGATGTAATATATACCACTTACAAGCTTCAACTAAAAAACATTTAAAAAGAAGCCATGGAAACTAGTTATCTTTTTCCAACACCAGTGCAATGTGTACCCGCTTCCAGACAATGATGTTATAATACAGAGGAATAATCTACTTATTTCTATATCCATTGAAAGAGTTATGCAGAACCTGCCTATTATTTTGTTCATGTTAACTAAGCATGTATGATCTAGGACTCTGATGAAGGCTGAAGTGTTCAGCTGATATAGAAAAAGCATTTCACCTACCATAGCAATTATTACAAGAGTATTTTTTCTCATGAAGCTCAACATATAAAACAAATCAGCATTGGGTTATGCTGCTTAAACAGTGTCTTAGCATTTTATTGTCTTTACAGTACAAATTCTTCAATCTCCTACCATAGATTTTAACACAGAAATTTCAAGGCCCTAAGCCACCAGGCAGGTTGATTGTGCCTATCAAACTGGGTAAAATAGTAAATACCTTCGTTCTGCAAAAATTGATGAAGTGTTAACCACCAAAACTGGAAAAAAGTCATCTTCATATAAATTAGCACTGCCTAGTCTTGCAGTAAAATCAGACACACACATACACAAGTCACTGATCTTGATAGACAAGTCTTACACTACCACATCCAAAATTTCTGGTTATAGGAATCACAGCCATGTTTAGTCAGAGGGAAACAGAGCAATGGAAAAATACTAGCTGTTGCATCTCTGATCCTCCTGGTCACTTTGAGACTGCGATCAGGATTAGGAAACATTTCTAGAACTATCTGAAACTGAATAAAAAATATCAAAGTCATTTCAAGTATACTGTCAAATTTTGAAATAGCAGGGACAGTGCAAAACATTTTAACTTTTTGAATAGTCTTACTTAATAATTTCAGAAGAATAAATATGATAGCAGTATGATTTATGTTTGTTAAACATGTTGTAACAGGAAAGAAATACCTGATTCTTGATCTATGCAGTACACTAAACCCATGCACAGGTTTTGTTGGTTTCTGGCATGTTTTCTGAACAGCTCTATCCCTTAAAACAGATTTGGTAACCTACAGCTGAGATCATTAACTGGAAGCAAAGTAAAAATTCCAAGGTCTTAAAACAAATGTAAATGTAAAAAATTACAAAAATTACACATTTTTAAAAATATTCTGAAGTGGTATTATTTTTGAGAAAGCAATCTTTAAAAAATCAGTTAGAAAAACCATATGGTACTATTATTTTATAATATACACAAACAATCAAAATTCATTAAGAGGCCTTGCTTAATCACTTAATTGGCCATGGAGGATCATAACAATCATGATTCATATTGTGTCCTGGAAAACAGACAAATAGAACAGAAAAATGTGGGAATGTAAAATATTTATCGTATAAAACATTCTAGGTATAGCTTTCAGCTGCCACAAGTTAGCCTAAACATGGAAATAAAGGGTAGCATTGAGCATTATGTAATCACACTTAATTACAAAGATCGTCAATGCAATATTCTATACTTGTCTACTTTAAGCAGCTACCATCTGAAAATTTCAAGATACTTCACAAGTTTAGCTGTGGAAAACACTGTATTTCATCCATGTTATTAAAATGAGGAAATTAAAGGAGAGTGGTTTTGAGCGAAGAGCCAAATATCACAAGAAGTCAAGCTTTAACTTTTGATTGTTAGACCTCTGTCTCAACTTTAAGACCATTCTTCTTACTCCCTGACAGCATACTAGAGAAGACAGTCTGTTTCTTTTCTAAGAAATGTAAGATCCAGTGCAAAATTAGAACAAGACAGGTGTTAATAGTAACTACAATGGAAAGCTCAATAATTATACACAATACTTCATAGATGTGTCAAAATCTATAAAAAAATCTACACTTTGGCAGATTAATGTCAAATTTATGCCTTGAGCCAACATGGTTGTCCACTTTTCAATTCATAATCTAAATTATCCTCCTTAAGGATTTGCTTTTGGCAATAATTCCAATTTAATATCTTTCTTCATAAGAGTTCTTGTGGAGTATAGAATTAGTTTAAAACTTCTGAATATATTTATCTTCGAAGACTTCAACATTTCAGAGTGTTCATTTGACCTGTTTTTCCCAATGTTATGAAGTGTTTGGGCTGTTCAAGCTGTTCTACAGTGTAATAGGTTCACAACAATTTCCAGTAGCATCACAGGCTAAATGTAGAGCATGAGTGGTTGAATGACAGTTTAGAAAAATCACTGTCTTAACAGAATGTTCGGGATAATTTGACAAGCCCAATATCATAATTACTGTTGCCCTTGCAGCTCTCCAATAATTATGTTTCAGATTTTTCTGGGAAGAAAATGTTTAATTAAAAAAAGAAACAAGTCATGAATTCTTACATTTGTAAATCAAAGATACGTCATATAACTCTGCTGTAACTAGTAGCTAAAGTCCAAATCTTTTTTTCCCCCCATTTTTTTTCCTTTTAACTCTGTTTGCTGGTAATGAATGAGACATGTAATTACTCTGATTCATCCTATATCCTTTACATGAAGTACCCTAGAGCACCTAACAACAATAATTAATAAAATATCAAAAAACTGAATGAATTAAAAGCACAACTGAAAATTAAATCCTTAACTTGACATCAAGCATAATCAAGAATTACACAAATCTCATCCAGATGAATGTTATACAAATACCTAAGAAATGAGCTGTAATCACCTATACATCTCTACCAACGGCTGTTTATAACAGTTCTTGTCCAACAAATATAAAACATAGTGAAGAACCAAAACAATGAAACCAAGTAATCCTAAGGAGTAGAATAAACCCATGTGGAAAGGACCAGCATCATATGCCTCCACAAAACTCCTCATTTCAAAAAAGTAGTATATAGCTCCTTCTAAGTCTGAAATTACCTTATTTTCAGGAAACCTTAGTACGCTTTCATTCTCCTTTTCTGCATATATTTCCATGGAAAATAAACAAGCAAAATTGTGAATACAGAAATCAATGTTTAAGTACTGGAATAAATTCCATGCCACTGTACGGTTCCAGGATGATTAACCATTTTTGTCTCTTTTCCTGTCTTTGCTACTCCATGACAGAGCCTGCACTCCGGGGCAACCCGCCCGGTGGGGCACGGCCCCGCTCCCCACGCGCCCTGCCTCCAGCCCGGCCCCAGCAGGGCAGGCGTCCCCTGCGACGTGCAGCCTCCAGCGCTCAAGTGCCTATAGGAGGCTGGCTCTAATGCAGCCCAGTCGGGAAACTCATGAGCTGCTTGGGACCAGGGGTCTGAAAGACCTCAGAAATAATAAAAATTTCCACAAAATGAATCGCAATCAATTTGAAACTAATTTTTGTATCTTTCTCTTCCTAGGGCAAATTCACCTATCAGACTTTTCATTTTGATATGGAATTCTTGTTTTTCTACCTGAAGGTTTATCTAGCAGCTTGATATCCTGAACAGAAGAACTACATGCTGTTAAATTCTACTCAAGACTCTGAAGGCCACAGGAGTACAGCAGAAACAAAAACTTTCTCCTCACAGATTTCACCTGAGGCAAAAAAGTAAAGGAGTAAACATAGATGTAGAAGGAACTAATAGAACTATAAAATTCCCCTGTGGCTTGATTGCTTTCATTTTATACTTTTTATCAAGATTGTACTCAGCCTAAATTGAAATATTGTGCTCTTTCTGAGCCTGATCTAAATAAAAAGAAATGGCACTAAACTTCAGCAGAAAGATTAGAAAAAAATTCATTCCTTGGAAAAAAATCTAGAGGGTAGCTAGCCAAAAGGATCTGTGAAATAATTTCTCCAAATTTGTTTTTTGAAGATCTCTCACCTCTAATCAAGTAATATTGAACTTCGATATTTCGTTGTTGATAATCTTGGACTAAATTCCATTCAGTACTATTTGTTCTAAAACATCCATTCTTTGTTAATATTCTACGCAATCCTAAACATGTTTTTGGCAAACGTGGAGAAAAAGGATAAATGAGACAAGATTTACTGCTGCTCTTGACTGAATGCTACTGTAACTGCCAATAATATGGCTGCGCAGACGCTTTCAAATAAACTGTGATTTCAGCTACAAAGCCCTAGTACTGGAGCAATAAGATATCCATTTAGCTTCTTAACTTGGGAATTTTGTAAATAGAAATGTGCACAGTATAGTGGACGATTAACCAGTCTGTGAATTAATACTCATTGCATGGACAAAGTGTTACTTCTTTTGGAAAAAGAGCAGGTCACCAACCAATCACCTTGATTAGATATACATGTACATTATGGATTTACGCTTCATTAGCATTTGAGACCCTCTTTCTCTGAATGCTTCCCACAGGACTTCATGTGCCAAATTCCTACCATAACTTGAGCTACTGTATGAAGACTTGAGAGTGCAAACTCCTCTTAACTTTAACCAGAGATAATTTTGGTCTATTGACAGCACTTAAGACAACTTCTTTTCCCAAGACCTTGACTTGGGGAAAACTATGACCAGGATTTTCAGAAACAACAACAACAAAAAAAAGCATTTTGAAGTTGAAGGCTACCATTATTCACAATGAAGAACTACTGAAGTTCTGAATAAACCCAGCCATACTTCATACCCTGAGATACTTCATACAACTTCAAGCTTAGTTAGATAAACTGCAACAAAAGACTTTCTCATTAACACAAAGAAGTCATCGTTGGATCTTGTGAAAAGAGCCTGGACACCTTACTTTTGGGTGCTCGTAAGGAAAGGAGAAGACATTCCAGAGCTGACACCAAAATGGTGTTAAAAGAAGATACAACAGAGAGGTAGAAGATGCATTTGGTCTGTCTACTGCAGATTCCTAACTCAGGTGGCACTGAATTAATACATACATGATTCAGAATAGGAATTTGCAGGCTCCCTTCCTAGCCAGTGGAAAGCAACCTAGACAGCTGGTATAAACCTCCCTCTAAACATCTCTATGGAGCCCCTGTGCATTAAATGCATATTCTTGGTCTCCTAAACAAGCCAACACAAGACAGTAGGTATTTGGATATGTTTGAACTAGGGCATAACTTGGTGCAGAAATAGTAAGTTCCTTGGTACCTTTGCAATTCCAACTGCTAAGTTCACATCTGAGTACATAAAGCTAACAGAAGTGAAACTGCATCACAACTGGGAATACTGGGAAGCAGCTGTGTGGTTTTTTTTCTTTTTTGTTCTTTTTTTTTAATAAAGGGTAAAGCATTTGCCAAGAAAAGGGGTAAGGCTCCTCAGTTTCTCATGTGAAAGTGTTATTGCCTCTGTCTGCAAAGGTACCTGGGATGAAGCTGTTCTCTGTCTGTCCTAAGAAGGTGGGTCATTGCATAGAAAAGTGATGCATGAGCTACACTGCCCATGAGAGAACATGAGTTAAGTAGCTGACTCCTAAAGATACTTTCTAGGAGTCAGGCCTGAATCCCTCAGTTTGGCCTTATAGCCATTGCAGTGTATGCATTTACCCAAAGACTTTAATACAAAATGCATAACTTATCCTTCAAGCAAGGGCTGGAGTCCCAGACTGTCTCCTTCGCACTGCCCAGGAAAAAAATGTCATAAGGAAAGCAAATAATTGCTTTAGACAAGCTACCGTCACAGAAAATAGGAATTTCTTATTAATTAGTCATAGCTTGTCAAAAAGTGTTTTAAAGCTGAAACACAGAAAGCGAGCAACATCTGGAAAAAGAAAAGAGCCATAGATTGGACCTACAGCATAGGAGACTCTCTTTGGGAAAGCAGGCATCTATAGAAAAGCGTAAGATAATGACCTTATAATCTGGCCAATTCTGTTGCATATTTATTAGTCAGATAGAAAAACATAATCCTGGAAATCAGATTTCTCAGGGTTATGCCATAAAGACATTGACAAGATTAAGAAGGAATATTTTACAGTACCTAGGTAAATAAAAGTAGTTAGGTAACAGCATGGAGGAAAAGCTTTCTGTTACAGTAGGTTGCCAACACCACCTTTCCTGTTGCAGTGCCATTATTTAGCAGGAGCCTAAAAGTTTGGGGGAAATTTCATACCCTTACATGTTTTGAAGTCTCTGACTTCATTCATTCATTATTCATTCTGCTCCCTAGAGACACATGCTGGCAATTACTCCTCCCTGTTTGCAATAACAGTAACCCAAGGTTACATGCCTACACAGGCATGAGCAGATTGCACTAAGCTGGATTCTGCTCACAGTGTGCATGACGTTAACCATATCAAACTGGGGGAAAGCCATTCATTCCTATTCTATCAGCCAGATTTTGGGATCACCCCCTCAACTGCTTGATACAGACAACTGCTTGGGCTTCAGCTGGCAGTTCAGAACTGTAGCTAGGAGCATTTGTTAGATGCATAGAAAGGAGGAGTGGGAAAGAAGGTGTTAAGTACACGTAAGGAATGACTTTGCTTCTATACAAAACATTTTCAAAATTTCTACATGAATATTCTCTCCAGTTCTCATAGGTTTGGAAATGATTTAGAATTCATGTGAGAGCCAGAGATTCAACCTTCAGAAAACCAACCTTACAACGTTAGTCTTAAAGAGTACAATATTTCCAAATTATCAAAACAAAAGTTGAAAGGTGACTTGATTGCTACATATAAATGCTGAGCAATAGTAAGGATGTTGTAATTGTGTTAGTCTAAAGCTATGGAGAGGCAAGGTTTGCAGGCCAAGGCAGTAACTTCATCAGGCCAGATGGCACAGCTGAAAAAAGTGCATAAGCTTGTGGGCGCACAGCTTTTCAACAGGTCAATGAAAACCAATCTTTCACAGAGACTCAGAAAACATACATGAAAAAGGGACATTTTTCAGTCTTACTAACAAAAGCATTGCAAAAGAAAGACTGGAAGCCAAAGTAGACAAATTCAATCTTTCCACAACATTGCAATTTCCTAGTGCTGAGGGTAATTAAATATTGGAATGGCTTACCAGGGGAGCTGGTGGACTCGCCATCGCTTGGAGCTTTAGGATGAGACTAGATATCATTGTAAAAGAGGTGCTTTAATCCAGCTTCTGGAAGTTCTCAACATGCCCATAACACTTGCAGCTCTGCATTAAGACAATGACTATAATCAAATCTCATATTTTAGGGTTTCAGCTGATCAACTGCAAGGGTCATAAAGAATTTATTTTCATCTTGACATACAATCAGCCGGATATTTTGTTACAGTGTATATATACTGATCTATTTCTGAAGTATCAGAGATCTATAGAAGAGACCCAGGGGAGCTGACATAGCAACCAGTGGCGATTGGATAAGTACATTTTCTTAGTGTCTGATATTCACCAAGCAGTCTTACCCTAAAGTGAGCTCACTTTGTTTGAACTTGAAACCATCTGGACACAAACCACTTCTGAACTGGGAGCTATGTGACCAGGTCAGTGCAGAGCTAAGTTTGATCTGTGTGTCCAGCTAAGAGGCCTGGTATCAGTTCCAGCTCGGTATTGCGCTAACGCGGTTATGTGACTTTTGCAAGAAAGCTGCTTCATGCTTTGCCAGAGGCTCACACAGTGCCAGAGCATTGGCTGAATGTCAGAATAAAACCTACTGGACTGCCTTACTCTTTGAGGTCTTGATAATGAATCTTGCTGGACTGGCTCAAACAGAGTACTAATCCTAAGATTCGATAAACAGAAATCTTAATTGAATGTTTTGTTTTGTGCTGGTTCAATGTGAGATTCAAATAATTTGTTAATAAACTAAAGTCTTCTGGACATATATCATCTAATTAACTCATTGTTATTGAGTAGCCAGAAGTAATACCTTGATCTCTTCCGCTGTCTCCTGAAAATTCACATGCTTCAGTGTAACTGGAGCTATCATGTTTGCACAGAGGTATCAGGATGCATTTAGCAGTCTATGATCTCCATGTATAATGAGACACCTAAGTGTCCCTTTTGGTCTTTAATATAGTTACAGCTGTAATGGTGCAATCTGCACTATTTTAGCAAGATATTGTCATGACTTAATTATTAAATGTAAGTAAAGCCAGATACAAGATAGGACATTCTGCTGATAGGACACTAGGCAAGATATTACAGTCATGCGAGAAAATGGTATGTCTCAACTCTGCCGAATAAAGGAGTAAGGGAGACATGGTTCCTCTAGTGATTTCTGTGAGTTGCAGAACAGTGTGTCCAGTTCTGTGAGTCTCCAAAATGAGATCTGTTTGAGCCAAATCTGTATTTCCAGACTTTTCTTCTTTGCAGCTACACATGCTATTCTCCTACATCCCTTTGATATTGAATTAGACTCGGAGAGATCTCTCTCTGTACTAACCAAAGAGATATTCAATAAAATTGTGTGCACTTAGACTTGGAATATATTTGGACTATTCAGGACATTTTCCATACAAAATAAAGACAGTTTCTCCCTCCTATAATTCTGTATGATGCATATTAGTTCTGAGGCTCTGTTCTCAATATCAGTTAGGATCTTTATGTTAAGACCACCTTATTTCAAAATAAGACTGGGGTATACTGTGATAAGAATACCTACTACCACAAAAGTGAGTTTAATTAAAAAAAAGAAAAAAAGAAATACCGATGCTACTTCTCAATTTCTATCTCAATGATACATGTATATATTTAACAGGAGAGGATATTACATAAATCATAAAGGCTATATTGACAAGATGGTCCTCCAAGAGGAGGACTAGGGAAAATGTGGGCCCACTATTGAATGGGGTGGGGACCCTGGTGACAAGGGATACGCAGAAGGCAGAATTACTGAATGCCTTCTTTGCTTCAGTCTTCACTGCTAAGGGCAGCCCTCAGGAATCCTGCAGCGTGGACGTGAGGGAGAAAGTCTGGAGAAGAGAAGACTTTCCTTTGGTCGAGGAGGATAGGATTAGAGACCTTCTGGGCAGGCTAGACATCCACAAATCCATGGGCCCAGATGGGATGCACCCACAGGTACTGAGGGAGTTGGCAGATGTTGTTGCCAGGCTGCTCTCCATCATCTTTGAAAGGTCCTGGAGAACTGGAGAGGTGCCTGAGGACTAGGAGAAAGCCAATGTCACTCCAGTCTTCAAGAAGGGCAAGAAGGAGGACCCAGGCCTGACAGGCCAGTCAGCCTCACCTCCATCCCTGGGAAGGTGATGAAACAGCTCATTCTGGATGTCATCTCCAGACTTATGGTGGAGAAGAAGGTTATCAGGAGTAGCCAGCATGTATTCACCAAGGCAAAATCCTGCTTAACCAACTTAACCAACCTGATAGCCTTCCATGATGGAATGACTGTCTGGGTAGATGAGGGGAGGGCAGTGGACGTTGTGTACCTTGACTTAAGCAAGGCTTTGGACACTGTCTCCCATAACATCCTCCTAGAGAAGCTCTGGAAGTGTGGGTTAGACGGGTGGACACTGAGGTGGATTGAGAAGTGGCTGAAAGGCAGAGCTCAGAGGGTCGTCATCAGTGGCGTGGAGTCCAGTTAGAGGCCTGTGGCTAGTGGTGTCCCCCGGGGCTCAGTCCTGGCTCCCATCCTATTCAACTTCTTCATCAATGTCCTGGATGAGGGGACGGAGTGCCCCCTCAGCAAGTTTGCTGATGATCCCAAGCTGGGAGGAGTGGCTGACACACCTGAGGGCTGTGCTGCCATTCACAGAGACTTGGACAAGCTGGAGAGTTGGGCAGAGAGGAACCTGCTGAGGTTAAACAAGGGCAAGTGCAGAGTCCTGCACCTAGGCAAAAATAACCCTAGGCACCAGTACAGGCTGGGGGCTGACCTTCTGGAGAGCAGCTCTGCAGAGAAGGACCTGAGAGTGCTGGTGGATGACAGGTTGACCATGAGCCAGCAATGTGCCCTTGTGGCGAAGAAAGCCAATGGTCTCCTGGGGTGCATTGGGAAGAGTGTTGCCAGCAGGTGGAGGGAGGTGATCCTGCCCCTCTACTCAGCCCTGGGGAGGCCTCATCTCAAGTCCTGTGTCCAGTTCTGGGCTCCCCACTACAAGGGACATGGAGGTACTGGAGAGAAACCAGCGTAGGGCTATGAGGATGATCAGAGGGCTGGAGCACCTGCCCTATGAGGAACGGCTGCAAGAGCTGGGCCTCTTCAGCCTGGGGAAGAGAAGCCTGAGGGGGGATCTTATCAATGTGTACAAGTACCTGAAGGGAGGGTGTCAAGGGGATGGGGACAAACTCTTTTCAGTTGTCCCATGTGACAGGACAAGAGGCAATGGGCAGAAACTGAAGCACAGGAAGTTCCGCCTGACCGTGAGGGGGAATTTCTTCCCTGTGAGAGTGACGGAGCCCTGGCACAGGTTGCCCAGGGAGGTTGTGGAGTCTCCTTCTCTGGAGATCTTCAAGGCCCGCCTGGATGCAACCCTGTCTACCATGCTCTAGGTGCCCCTGCTGAGCAGGGAGTGAGACTAGATGATCTCCAGAGGTCCCTTCCAACCTTACTGATTCTGATTCTTAAGCAGTGCATTACTGCATAAGCATTCTTACTCAAACCAATCCAGACTACTCAGAGTAAGAGTCTCCTGCCCTGGGATGGGAACAGTAAAACCCGCACTTAGAGACTGTTGACTTCTGAAACAGACATCTCTTGGTGTGTTGCTGTGTGTTGAGAATAGAAAGGCTCTGAGAGCCCTATAACAAGATTTCACGATAATGAACTTTTCATCTGTTTTTGGTCCTTTGTTCTATTGAGATTCTTGCAGTATACCAATGCCCACCAATACTAAATGTACTAACACCTGGAAAACTTCAAATAATTTTACTGTCCAAGAATTTTTAAAGGATACTGTTTTAAAGGGCAATCAAAGGAGACTATTATATTATGAGATTAATTAATTATATAATAAAATCCAACACTGTTGTAATATTTATAAATATGATCAAAAATTTTGGTTAAAAATTCTTTGGGTTACTTTAAGTTTTGTCTTAGTTTTCACAACCCAGTCCATTTCATCTGAAGCATTATTCAAAGGACAATTTTAAGTAGAGGAAAGCATCTGGACATTTGTGGAACAGAAGAAATTCACCTTATTACACAGAGTGCTCATTTATATTCCTATTGTGCCCACATTTTGACTACAGAAACAAAGAAGTTCATGTGATGAGTAAGCATCAAATTTAACTGAAAAATTCCCAACTCAAAAATGTTCGAATTCGCCAAGGAATTATAGTGGTAAGACTATAAAGTTTTTAACTAAGCAAAAATGGGACTATTTAAAAAGTTAATTTTGATGTAGCAAAACAGATAGTTGTGTACAGTAGAATTAAGAGAATATAATTGTCCTCTCATCCTTACTTGATTCTATATTGAAAATTATGCTCTTACTGTTCAAAATCTGTTTCCCATACATTTCTAGCAACTGAACTGGAAACTCAATCTTATACTTCTTGAATCTTAGAGAATCGCATGTCAGTTTGAATTAACTTGAAATATGTTCATTACAATTTGATCTTTTCAATTGATGCTTTTACTTCCTTGGTTTATTTAATATTAAATATGCTATAGTAATGGCACAATTTTGACAGGTAATGAAATGCTGGGAGAACGAATTTAATTTTAACCCCCAAAAGTAAAACAAGCTGAATAAAAGAGACAAATAACACAATCTAATCTAACTACCACCTTACCTGAAAATAAATGCCCTGCCAGAGAATGCAATCATGAAATTAAAACATTGAAATAAATAAATTTTAACATTAATTTAATTTTAAAAAATTAACTAGCACCAAAAATCTCATTATCACCAATATCAAATTTAGATCAAATTTCTGAGGAGCAAAAATAGCATCTTTAGCATTACATTATAGAACTTTTCCCTCCATAGTCTCATAAAAATGCAAAATAGGATTTAAAGATGACAGTCTTGAACACTACAAGAAGCTAATTTACTTTACTATTATAGATTTAACAGCACAGTTAAATTTGACACTTACAATAATTCTCTTCCAAACCCCTGCTTTCAGAAGTTTATTTTTTGAATATAAAAGCATTTGTCCAGATTTTCTACATAAGAGCAAAAATTAGGAATTTGCAGAACACTTTTTCTTTACATTACAACATTTTGAAAAGAAGATTTGCTTTCTTGCTTGTAAGAAATGTGAGATCCCCCTCGAGTGTAGTATTCACTCTTTCAGATTTTTTTTCAAAAGTTAGCTGTTTCAAAAGTGTTGAGTTCGAAAAAGCAAGAAGTATCACTGAAAAAACCCAGAAGCCTAAATAAGAACTTCACTGGTTCCCCTGCTCTCAGGAGAGAGCAGGCAGCAATGCCGGTGCCCTGGTGGCACCAGCTGGCCTCCTCCCAGGCTTGAGCTGGGACCAGAAGGCAGAATTTCTGCTTTGGAAACTCCAGGTTCTTTGCAGACAGCAACATACTTAGTAACTTTGAGGAGTTACATGCAGAGATATCCTTTGAAATCTACAGCCTGATCTGAGGTAACTGAGGTTATCTCTAATAAAATATGGGCACAAGAGCAGCTAGCAAGCATTGCTCTTGCATTACCCAGGGGGAGAGCTAATTCTCAGGCATACATGTCAAAAAAAAAAAAAAAAATATATATATATATATATACACACATATGTGTATATATATATCCTTGTTATGTACTGTGCTGACACATAGGTCAGTGATGCAGCTATGGCACCTGGAAACCAAGCCCTGATGAGCTCAGAGCAGTCCAGTAGTTCATGATTACACTCACCAAAACAGGGGAAAAAGTGTACATCCCTCCAACTTGCCACCTTCCTACCATCTCAAAAGCAGGATGGGAGAGGGAAGCAGCAGCTGCAGCTCGCCTTAGGACAGGACAACAAGCAGGTTATGGTGGATTACTGTACCCTAATATGTGTGTTTATAAGCTCACTCAAAATTTATATGAATTAAAGGTATTTATGAGCACTGACTGGAAAATGGGAGCTGGGTGATCTAAGCAATTTGTTGGAAACTTTTTGTACCATTTTTAAACTGCTGCATCTTAAAAAAAGATTTTCTTTCCTGATTGCAACAAATAACAAATATAACATTCCCAGTCATTTGCTGATGTCACAGAAACCTTGAACTTCCTGTAATACTGTGTTTAGTCTGAAAATTAATCATAGTGGGAAAATATTTACCACTGAATCCTCTGATATACAACTTATCCTACTGGAAGGCAGGAGGAATGTGTGGTGGCTTTAATAATTTATAACTGTTCAAATGAGATAAACTTCCTGAGCACTGAGAATATGTTCAATGTTGTAAGCAAGCGAACATAGGGGAAAAGACAACACAAAATGTGATGAATTATTATTAGAAAGAATTGCTTTCCAAAACCCAAGACAGTGAACACAACACATATTACCTAACATCTCAGATGTGTGGGGTCTCAAGCTCTGCCCTACCAAGCTTTACCATGAGCTACAGCAGGACAAAAACCAAGTCTCAGCACCTGGACTCTGCTGCACAACTGCCACCCTTGCTGCCACCGTGCACATGCCGTGGCAGCACATCCTGCCATGGCAACAGCCTGCTTGAGAACATCTGTTTAGCACCATCCTACTGAGGTTAGACTCCAAATGTGATATTTTAAAATGCAAGAAAAAGAATAGGAAAAAAGGGGTCTTCCTACAGCAGTGGAACAATATCTACTCCTCCTTTGAGACAATTACATTTAAAAAGCAAGCAAACAAACCAAAGCAGACAGTTATTTCTGAAAAAACGCGTACACACACTGTGACTTGCAGCAGCAATCACTGTAAAACTGCTGTTCTGAAGCTAATTCACATAATCTAATATGAATTAATTAGATGCTTGTCTCAGCATAAAAAGTACTACTTGGTAATACTATGTGTTAAGCTAATGATGTAAATTGTGGATATGTTTATTTCTTTGCAAGTAGATCTACATTAGGTGAAAACAAGGTAGTTCGTTACCCTCGTACACATCTCCTGTGTGAACTGTTAAATAAAATCAGACCTACTTTGCCAGCTTAAATCAGAAGAGTTTATGGTATACTGAACTCGCAAATCATGATCCAAATGCCCCAATTCCATCATTACCTTTTCACAAAGAATGATATGGGCTGACAGCACATAGGCAAGCAATGTAAAGTTTCCCATACAAAGATAAATACAGTGTGCAGCATTTCCCTGCTAGACTTCAATATATGCAATTACTGCAGGTATAATGGAATGAAGCCTTTGCTGTGACTGAAACAATTGGGGTATTCAGTCTTTGCTGTAAGATTTCTTCTACTGTTCTAGAGACTCAAAGAGCAACAGAAAAATAAATGTTTCCTGTTAGTGCTCAGAAGACTTTGCAGTTTCTTGGGCTGATTTTCAGTTAAATAAATCTGGTCAGATCAAATTCAATTTCTCTACATTCCATTTATCTAATGAATTGCCCTGATTTGGCATCATTGCTTTTCATTATTATATGTAACATTTTCTGAGCAAAGAGCTGGAATATGAGATGAAAATGTAGTACATACAAGTGAAACATTTCCATCCCCTTATTAAGGCAAAATAACTACCATGTCCACAGTAGCAATTAGCAAAGAATTATATTAATGCAGTCCATACCTGATTCATACTATAACTCATTGATTTAAATAGAAAAAATAGTGATTTGAAGATAAGGCTGACTTCCAGTTATATTACATAGTATGACTTTTAATAAGGAAAAGAGGATGTACTTCTCAGCAGGCAGCATCTTTGGTACACCACAATCATTTCATTAGCTCAGCGCAAAACAGACTTTGGAGAGGGTACAGGCTTTTCATGCCAATAAGCTAATTGTTTTTTATTTAGCATTGATTTGACTAGCATTGCAAAGTTGAAGTCTTGTCTCAAATCTTGCCTCCCAGCCCCGTTCCACTTCAAAAATAGTGCATACTGCACAATCCAGTATTCAGGCTTTGCATGGTACCACTTGCATGGTATGACTACTGCTGAGCTTACAGCAAAATATCATGGCGCAACATAGCTGTCACATCTTGGCAGAGACCCAACAACAACTAAGGGGAAGGGACAGTTCTGGAGGTATATCGGAACAAATGTATTTAAGGCGTGCAGCACATGTAACATTAATGCGTAACATTAAGAGCTCTCTCTGGGAATGTCAGTGAGATGATGAAATATCAGACCATCTCTGGCAACTAATACCTGCTTAGAAAGGTTAGGAGAAGCTAAATGAATGCTAAATGATGCTCCTTTGAGGATACATGATTCCTGCCTGCTTTTACGTGCTGAAGAAATGCTGCTAGCAGGAAATGAATGCCTCTGGTTTGCTAAATATTCACTGCCAGACTCAACCTGATTTCACTAAAAAAAAGCATTGCTGGGCAGCAGAATGCAGGAGCAGTGGCTCCAAACAGTGGATGTGCTGAACACATGGACCATGAGCTCTGCAAAGCTTACTCCTTCTTTAAACCAGGAGAGAAGAGAGAGATCCAGCCCCTTGTAAAACTGGGAATGTGAAGGGAGAAAAGTAAAAAGACTGGCACAAAGAAGAAAGTAAAGAGTTGACAGCTGCAGTGCCTAAAGATTTGAGATGGCTTGTGCTAATCAGAAATTACAGCTGTAACTTTGCTAATTAAAACAGTGAAGAATATCAGTATGTAAGGCCAACTACTAGATTTGGCAGTGCTCAGATTTGGGCTTTAACGTAGCACTGCTCAAAACTAAAGCCAGAGGCTAAGCTCGAAACAGGTAAGTATTTCTCTGCATTAACCTCTAGAGTAGGGATCTTTCCTTCAGCTGCACAAATGATGTACATTATTCACTAAATGGCTGTTTTTGCTGTAGAAGCAATTCTTACATAGCCCTCTTGTCTAGCCTTGGATCTGCACTACTTATCCAGCCACTGTGCCCCTAGCCTACCACAATAAAACTGTTTTTTCAGGCTCTTGCTTATTTTCATTGCTATATTATTGAGTTCATTTGCCACTATTCCTGTTAACAGCACAATTATGATTTTAATGTGAATATATACTTTTGTTATGCGAGTTTCCCTGTAAAGAAAAAATGAAGAAGAATCAGTTTGAAGATTGTAATATTATAGATGCGAAGTGCAACTACTGTTCCACAAATCCACTGATCACTTGTGCTAGTCATTGGAACTGATTTTTTTACTCTTGCAGATAATTCAAAGAATTAAAATAGCTGAACAGATACTTACGAAGACTTAAAAATATGACATTAAATATGGCATTACAAACCCTACTTATTTCTCTGATTTAAGATGATACCATCAATATAATGATCAAAATTTGCATCATAGTGAGAGAGGTAAGTCACATCTACAGTGGTAACCAGGGTTTAACTCTGCCTGCTTTCTTTTTGGTGGTATCATTAAAAGTGGGATTCAAATTTGCCTTTCTTCAATAGTGATGTCTACCTGTGAGCAAAGTATCTGAGCTCCCGTTAGCTCCAATGAAGATAGATATAGTTGAAGTTCAGTCAATTCATTTCACCCAAAAGTAGAAACCAAACTTTGATCAGTTGAATACTTGGGATCATTGGCAAGATCTCTAATGACTATTGTAGGAGTTTAGACAGTTACCTACATAACCTATACCATAGGCATTTAAATTTGGAGCTGAATCTCACCATGAGAATATCATTAAGGAAATTACTTATATGGATTTCTAGTGTGAAATAGACACAAGAAAAGTATGGGAATGATTCAGGCATGGAGAATGAGTTGTTTTGCTGTTGGTAAATCTAATAGCCTCAGATCTCTGAAATAGTGAGTTAAAATAAGTCCTAGACAAAAATAAACTCTGCCGTGTCAGCCTCTAGTGCAGAAACTCACAGACAGTTTCCTCCAGCACCTCAAAATTACAAGATATAATTATATAGGATGATGTTTACTGTCTTACATTTTGCCTTGTGATTTCATGTTACTGCAGCTAGAACTTGGACAAATAATATCAATCATTGCAAGAACCTAAGAGCTGGACACAGCTGCACTGTTGATCGGCCAGAAGAAAGAGATTCATGGCCACATTGTTGTAAACTCCTCAGTTCAGTGATGGAGTCGTACTGGCACACCCGGGGCTCCTGGGTTTGAGAAAGTCCCTCAGAGAGCCCTTCGTTTCATCAGGTGTCTGGGTAATCCTGCAGTCTTTGCATATAGTGACACCGCTCCATTGGATTCAATCCCAGCTATACAACCCCCTGTCAAAGGCCACACGTGCAGATGGTCAGATTCAGCCAACTCTTGCTGCCCCAAGTTTATCAGTTCTTGCAATCCTAGCGGGGTCACTAGTCTCAGAGCTTATTAGTTCCCAGGAGGCTGTTGCACGCTGCTGGGCAGCACGTACTCTTCTCTCTTCAGTCTGTTTCCTGGTAACTTCCTCCACCCATGCACACAGACACCTAGAAAAACCACTCACACAAACTCTCACAAAAGGGGCTTTTACACTAGTGTGGCTGCTCCCCCATACACAATCTGTAGCAGATGCTTTAGCAGAGGGAGCTAGTGGGAAATCCTGTTATTCCAGAAGTGAATGTATCCTTCTGTAAGAGCTGTGATAAAAATCACAAAAGTTGGTAATACTACCAAATGCCCACTATGCCTAAACTATTCTATTCAAAGCAATAGGATAAAGGAAGAAAATATACTTCGAGATTTACTGAGAGTATTGTATTAAAACAGAGAACGCTGTTAAAATACAATTAACTTTTTTAGCATTCCCCTCATAACTGAATGAATTGCTCTTAGTTTCCTTAGAATAATTTAATTTCTGTGTTCTTGGAACTGCATTTATTAAGTCTTTTTTAAAAATGTCATGATACTTTGCTAGGCATAGAACTTCAAAAATTATTTGAGATATTGGAGCTCTCTCCAATGCATGTAAACATATCCTCCAAGTCTAATTTGACTCAGCAGAGCTTCTTTAAGAGGTCCATGGTGGGTGTGCTCCGTAAGATCTACTGATCTGGTCAGCTTATCTGCATCATGGTCTGCTTCTCTTCCCCCACAACTTCTGGCCTCCTCATTTCTTTACTCTGCCTCACTTAAAAAATGAAAGACACAACCACCACCCCCCGCCCCCCACCCCAAAAAAAAGGAAAAAAAGGAAAAAAAGAAAGAAAAAGCCACACAGATTCCTTATATTTTGAAAGCCATGATTAATCCATTTTCTCCTTCTGCTGATCTCAAGCAAGCTGCCTGCTTCATGCTTCCAAGGATAATCACGGCCTCAGGACTAGTTTGTCTAAACTCAGTTTAGGGATTTGAATAACATCTTGAAATACATTGGAGATCCTACAGCTGCATGCAGCCATCTCAAGGTCAGAACATCAATGCTCTCCAAAGTAGCTCTCATCAGGAAACTCACAATACATTACAACAGGAATTCCAGCCTGGGTTTCCTACAGTGATCTATGCTGTGTTAATAGTGGTAGCAGCATCCACTCTACTCCTGTGCAGAAAGTCTTTATTTAGACAGCATTTGCTAGCACGCTGATAGTAGCGATGGAGGATGCATATCATTAGTGGTAGGTGTACTGTAATTTGGCACCCCCTGCCGTTCACCACAGTCTGATTGCCCAGTATCAAGCAAGGATTTCCCTGAGGTCTGCAATAGGCCTGCTGTCCTCACCACATGCAAAATAATCCCAGTGCTTCTAGGAAGCTTCTCCAGGCACACTGCAACTGGGGGCACTGGCGCTCCTAAACCTCACTTGCACATGTGTAAAACTCACACACTCATGAATATATACATACACCAACATATATACACATGAAGAATTTTCACAGAAACATCAATACAATATCATTATTGTATCATTATTACTGATGATATCAGTATCTCATAAGTTCCCAGCTACTTCTGCTTGTGCAGCTATTTAATCACAAAGAACATGAAAGAACTAATTTCTTAATGTTTCAACTTCTAAGCACGTCCACAAACATTATTAAACTCAGGAACACTCAAATTGATATTTGGCCAATCATTTAACAAACCATGCTTTTTTTAGAAGGGCTTTTCTAGAAAGACTTAATTCTAACTGATCTAAGGACAACCTTAATTTTCTAGAAAGGCTTAATTCTAACTGATTTAAGGACAACCTTTTACAGACATTTTAAAGTTTGCTCTAGTCCTGCCGGACCTGAAGTCGACACTGATTCAGATCCAAGGAGCTGTGATTAGCACAGTGCAATCATTAGCTAACCTGAACCCTACACTTTGGGTCAAAGAAGATTTGTATCTTCTCACTCAAAGGGCAAGTATAACACTTTCATATTTAATTTATCTGAAAATCATCATGAAGGCATATCTCACACCTCAGTTTCAAGGTTAAGGATGTAGCCAATATAGACAGCCACGGGCTATTTATGTTTGTTTACCCTCTGAAAAATTGTTATTGGTAGGTGAAGTTTCAGTATCTTACAGCAAACAGCTTGTAAAGTTCTCACCCTAGTTACATGTGCTATATGCATCCAGTCACACTTCATTCCATATGAAAAATCAAAAAATATATATTTATTTTGCATTAATGTAAAGCATATTCATTCCATTACTCAGGAGAAGCATTGGAATAATACATATCATGACATGTTCATATCTCATGACTCTCAGAAAAATCAAGTTATCAAATTTCTCCCCACAGAAAACCATACAATTGATGTAGTAAAAATATGCTAAGTATACTAAATTTTAAAAAAAACATATACTAAGTTAAAAAAAAAATCAACCTAGTTTCTTTGATCCAATGTTGAGACATTTGTGAAATCTCCTGGTGAAACTCTGGAGCCAAGCATTGGGGTTAGGCAGGAGTGTTATAATCTGAGGTTTGCTATCTCAATTAAAAAAAATAAAATAAAAAATAATAAAAAAAAGAGTCAGTTTCCTAAAAAGTAGACTGCAAAGTAATATATCTTCTCAGTTTTATCTCAGTCTCTTTCTAAATCAGCTTTCTGCATGAAAAAGGCAAAAAATCGCGTGAAATTCGGCTGTGGCACTACATGCTGCTATTCATGTCAAACATTCTGACATGTCTTTTGGAAGCCACTTCGTGTTGTCAGATTCCTTCAGTCTATCTTATTCTTTCCTTCCCCGCCCTCCCCTTCTTTCCCCTTAAAGGGCCATTTTCCTCTAACACTTTCTCTGTTTTTAGGGGATTTTTTTTTCATTGAAATTCATATAAGCTCTTGAATCAGTAAGCATTTCTAAACAAAAGGTAATTTTCCTCTCATTCTGACCTCAGCTTCAACTTCCCTTCCCCTAATTCATATCAGATTGCTTTCTAGTTTGTGCTCAGCTTGATCTGGTCTTTCATATATCATTGATTATCTTGTGCTGGCTAGGCCACAAGTATTTTTCCATATTCATTCTTTTGTCTTCTTCCTTCTTTTTTTTTTCCTCTTATCAGCTACAATTGAGCATCTATCACTAAGCAAATTTTCAAGCTTTTGATGCCCTGACTGGTTTCAGAAAGACTAAGTATCATTTTATATATTGGCATGTAGAGTGCCAAGCAGAGCTTTGTATGACAAAGCTGATTCAGTGACTTACTGAATACTAGGACAATTCTTGTTATACTAAACAAGATGAGTCTTCTAGGTATATTAGAGTTGCAAAGAAATCTAGCAGAAAAAAAAAATGCAGCATCTACGTAAGCATTTAAAGAAGGAAAAAGCAGGTAAAGTGCAGGCAACGAAGCAGTTCCATGAGGCCAGCCCGGGAGGTTGCCAAAGGATAACAGCTTTTCATATAAAAAGAGGAAAAGTTAGAAGAGATTTGGCACAGTTTATGCATGTATTTTGTGAGCTCCAAAACTGGTACACAAGAGAGACTGAGCAGTGCTAGAGGAACGCAGCACTTTTACATATCAGATGATATAAAAAAAGCAGGGCAGAGCTTGTTGTCATGCTAATCGTAACCTCCCACCCCCACTGACCTTCCATACCTTCAACCTAAGGACTAAAAATTCAAGAACGGCTGAAAGTGACAGGAAGAAGTGGAAGTGGTACCGGACTTGAAACCTAAAATTCAAAGAATATACTAGCAGGATTTTCAGAGGCTTGGATGAAAGTTTAAGGTAGACAAACGAGGACTTAGTGTTACATCAATCAATAAAAAAATAAATACCTTAGTCAATGGATAAAATAAATTTGAACTGGATTATAGAAAAAATATTGAAAGTGTAGCCTACAGACAGAGCTTATTGAGTCCTATAGATTGTGACAGGAAAACTTTTATTAAAAAATATATTGACTCATGATTTAAATGAAATATATGTGCATTGTTGTAAAGTGTCATGTTTGTTGGAAAAGAAATACTGTATTAAGTCTAGTAAGCCAGATCTAAAAGAGAAGTTTTTAATTCAGTGATCAGACTAAGTTTTCACAAATATAAGTAATGTCATTTGATATTAATTCTGCCTCCCAGATATTGAAAAGAATAATTACATAAATCTCCGGTCATTTAAAGCATTGAAGCTAAAATGGATCATTTTGTAATTTAAAATGCATACTCTTTAGGACATTCAAATTTTATGTCAAATCAACAAATACTTGGGCTTTTTATTTCTTTGAGAAAAACATGCTTTTTAGAGATTGGTTTCTTGTGTGCATGTAGATGAAATCGAAGTGTTAATTTAGTTCTCATGTGGACCTTAGTTTAGGAAATCAGTATGTTCTGATGACTGCTTTGTGTACTCTGAAAATTAACGAAGGCTTTTCTTAATAGTTTGAATACAATCAGTCAACATGGATGCTAAAATATTTTACTGCAATAAAATGGTGACTGCTGTTGTGTTTTTACTTTGTTTTTACTATTCACAGTCTCTTCAAACTTTCTGTTTAGTTAAGCCTTCTCAAGCCTGTGGCAATATCTGAAGAGACTGTGTTAAAATTAATTAAATCTTTGAAAACGTTTAAACCACAGACCTGCTTATACTGAGTTTTCTCAGCCATAACGTCAATAAGAAAAGCATCAAGTGCAGGTATTCCTTCTGTCCCATCATATCATGGTGTTCAAGATATAGATGGACTCTGACATAGGGTTATGCAAGACAACTCTGAGGGGAGAAATGTTCAAAAAACTGTTGTTAATGGTAGCATTGACATGATTTTGTTAGGAAAAAGAAAAGATGGAGGCAGATGTATTTTTGTTCTCACAGGAGCTTTGTGGGCCTGGATAGAGATAAGAACTATGCTAAAGCTACATACTGCTTAACTTCAAAACATGAAATAAGCTACTCCACTGGTCCCCATTCCCAATGCAGAGAAGAGACATACGAATAGGCCAAGTTGTCAGAGGAAGCAACGGAGAGTGTAGGAGAGCTTATTGACTCCACGCAACTTCTGGGCCATCACAAGAGTGACATGTGAGTGCCTCTGCTCATTGCTGCTAGAAACAGGAGCAACAGGGAGCTTGTTGCAGAAGCCCCGTTGGCTCTGCGTGGAGATCGGGGTCAGTGACCACGGAGGCACAATCGTGATGCACTGCTTCCAAGCTAACAAGTCATGACTAGCTGTAGTCCAAAGCCAAAGTCAAAGCTGCTGAATGTAACTACAGTGCTTAAGGGCCCAAGATGATGAGTCCACATGGTGCCAAGCTGTTGCTTTCTTTGAATATCTCTTTCTGAGAGGAGGCCTTTGTAAAAAAACAAGCAAATGAACAAAAATACCTTACCCCTTCCCACAACCAGAAGGGAGGGCAAAGGAAAAACAGCTATTTTGAAAAAGATCGTAGGAATGGTCAACAGCTTATAGATAACACAGGGTAGTACAAAATATGACTATAAGGCTGTGTCACTCGTGTGTTATCCATTGAACAATACTCAGCTTCTGAAGCTGTGACCTAAGATGTCATCTGTATTTTCACCGATGTTTTCAGCAAGGTGTCAGAAATGATCCCAAGACCCCCTTCAATTTCATAAGGGTAAGGATTTCACTAAGTTCAAAAAGAAAACACCATGAAACAGGTGAGTGGGTTTCATGGGAAAAGGTTTGTGATAATGTAATTAAAATCTCTCTGCACAAGGGAACAAAGCTGAGGCTAAACTGGCTTTAGCCCATGGGTATTTCCAGATTTGACTGCCTCACTTGGATGGCTTAGCACTCTTTCAGTGGAGTTCTGTGCAAGTGTGTTTTCAACGCATTTCACACGGAATATAATCAGAGAAGAAAAATTATTTCCTGATGCAAACCTAGTAAAGTCAGTGTAACTGTGCCAGTACAGAATACTGGTCACCATCAGTTTTTGCTTTTACAGGCTTTCAATATCCAAAGAAATAACAACTGTTTAGTAATGGACATGACTCCAGAATTCTGATCATTATTATAAAATGCCTGAATGCACAGGTAAAACATAGCAAACAGTTTAGTTATGACATGAGGCTACATGTTTGTGAGCTAGAAATTAACTCTGGGCACTGATATGCAAACAGGTAAGCAGCCAAGTTTCCACTCTGCCCAATTCCATTCTGGCCTTGAAAAGCTTTTCCAAAGTGAGTGTCATTGAAACTGCTTTGTTCCCTGGGATAGACTGAGTTCTCAGAAATCAGCATTTTCAAATGGAAGGAAAAGACTTATCAGAATATTCTAAAATAACTGTATTTGTAGCCTGAATCTGGTTTACAGTGTGAAACCTGATCTCATCCACTGTAAATGGCAAAGACCTCCTTTCTTATCTTAGCATATCTAATACTACGAGTTCTATGAGTTCTACAGCTTATTTTAAAGAAAATACCTGACAAATCAGATTTTTTATAAGAATTTTGGCTATCTTTGATCTACTTCCAAAATTCACTGGTTAAACTTTGTAAAAACAATGTTTTCTCATCTGGGTATATTATGAATATGAAATTCCATGCAACATTAATTTTCACATCATGCCAGCCATTAAAAAAAAACCTCTGGAGATCTGCCATAAACAAAATAAAATAAATTCTGCAATTTAGAAAGCCATCATAAAAACTCTCAAAGCCCACTGTTAAGGATGGCAACACTTGCTTCTATTAGCAATTTTAATTGACTTTGGTAGCACTGCTTTGTCATTTTATTTTATAGTGTGCCTGTCAAACTTCTGTTGGCAAAAAAAGTCAAGAAAAAAGTCAAAACAATTTCCAAATCTAGTCAACTTAAAGTTAGCATTTAACTTGATACAATAACCTGATAATATAATAAAAGATGCTACTGATGTTCAAAAAGATTCAGCAATATTAGACTGGTCCAGGCACTTAATATCAATGGCATTATTTTCATAAAAGGCAGCCACGTTTTCTGGGTCCTACAAATCTTGTAGTGATAGTGCTTGTTAGAAACATTATTGCACTGATGTAAAGTGGAAAGGATAATATCTATCTATCTATCTTTCACATTTCTTAGTTTAATTGTCTTACTGCAACTGAACACGACACACACAATGTAAGAAAGATTGATGATGAGAGAAAATTGAAGTCAGCAGCCTCGGGCAAGGCAGTTTCTCAGAACTGGCTTTAAAATCTTAGAAGAGATATGATTAACCTTAAATAATTTTGATTTTTTTACCTTTTCCTTCTTTTTTCTTTATCTTCTGAGACAATGTTGCAAGACATGCTTTTCAAAAACTTCTGTACTCTGAAGAAAACTTGCAGCTTTCCAATGTTCGAATGAATTTTAAATAAACTCAAACAGTACTCCACCCAAACATATTATTTAGTGTCAAGAATATGCTAAGACTGATAAGTTTTCTAACTTTTAGAACAGCTATGAGAGGGATATTTTAGAAAATTTAAGTTTCTAAAAAATAAAATAAAATAACATAACCCAAACAACAAACTCTAATATGTTCTAAACCATCACAGTCCCAATGGTAAGTACAATTTGTTCTTGTCCTGAGGGCTCCCACAAACAGGCACCTTCTGCTCCTCTCCACTTCTCTCCCTGCTATGCTTCTGCAATTCCTCTTTCCTCTTAGGTCTCTCGTAGTCCTTGGCCCTCCCCTTCCTCCTCACACAATACGCGTCTAAAATGTACTTCTTTCTTCAAGAGCTATCAGGATAGTGAAAACTCATCATCTTTCTTCTGCTCAGATCGTCGTTGTGCAGGCAGCCACCTCTGGGGTTGGAGAGAACTAGTTTTGCTCGGACAGGACTAGCAGGAAGTTACGGCAGCAGGAGCAGGAGACCAGTTAAACCAATGGTTAAACAGATCGAATGTACAACTCCAGCTGCTTCACCACAGAACTAATTCAGGGTCCATCTCAGCTTCCTTCTGCCCTCTCCCACCTCTCTCTGACTTTCATCAGATGTCACCTTTCTCACTGGTAGCCTCTGTGTATCCTGTATAATAAGGACACTCAGCCAAAGAGGCTAGAGAAGAGCAGGATTAGAGAATCGAACCAAAGCTCCGTTCTTTCTGAAAGTCACAGCTTGGTGCTTTTGCCTGGAGGACAGCGTCCATCAACCAAATTAATGACTTCTTTGCGCGGTTGCAGCCACAGCCTCTAGATCGTGCTACTTAGCTAACTTCCAGTCGCCACGCTAATGGAGCTAGACCTCCTGTAAAACTGAGGACCGAACCGCCACTGTGCACGCTGAGGACCCCAGGGGCTTTGCGGCAACAACAGTGCTGGGCCAGATCCAAGCAGGGGATACGGATACGCCCTAACTTGTTCCTCACCAGGTCTCATAATTTTAAAACAAGGTCTGAAGTGTTGTGTATGTACCTTGAGGTGGAGGAGACTACATTATCAGTATTATTTTATTGACAAGGCTGTTGAAGGAGAATCGTGCAGCCTCCATTACAGATACTATTCCTCTGCCAACAAGCCAGCTGTATGCACTTTTCTTAAATTTCTGTTAAATATCAGATTTTCCAAACACAGAAGTCAACCACCAGCAGTGAAAGTGCTGCTGCCACTCATTATAAACAGAAAAATCTGTAAAGAATACGAGTGAATCTTCAAATTTGACTTGCAGCATATTCTACATCTGATCCACTATCTCCTCAGGCAATAGACAAAGTAATCTTTGGGTATTCCAATACAAAGAGGCCTCAACCTTTCTGATCAGCAGCTGAGGGATTCACTTCATTTAAGTAATTCCTTTATTACAAATTTCTTGAGATATAAGATCTGAAAAATTCATATACAGAACTTGAAAATCGGGGAGGTTGTGCAAGTATTCTGTCAAACTTAATCCCCAAGCCCAAGGAACAAAATGATTCAAGAAAAAAAAATAAAAAAAGAAATAAATCTTCCTCTTTCCTTTAAATTTTCTCTCCAATAACCTTGTTCTACAATGGTCAAAAGAAAAACTGTATAACATGATCAATAAAATATAAAATACTTCAAAAATGTGGAATCACATCGATCTCCATTAGTATAATTAGTATAGACTATCTCAAATTCTAGCTGTGAGGGCAGACTTCAAAATTATATCTGGCAATTTGGTGCATAACTCTTTATTTAAATTAGGGATGAATTAAAAATAATTCAAAAAAATCAAATTGGAATATTGCATTATGTTCAGCAATATGCTATTATCTGGGAGTTCTCTGAATATTAAGATTTAAACAGAAAGTTATCATTTTTTAAGATATAGAAAAGGGTGGCTTTCCAAGTTTTAGAGGCATGTTAAAATTCTCCTTTGTAATAGAGTGTACAAAAGCAACAATGTAAGATATGGAATGGCCAGATGAAGGAGTTCAGACATGTTGGCCTATTTCCAGTTCTGCTACTGGCCTGCTGAGTTACTTCAGTAAATTCTCCTTCTAATCATATCTGCATTTAGCCAATAAAAAGTTAGATTTTTATTACAAGCTGTATGTTCAGACTCCCTCTATAATCAATAGAGAAAGATACATTTCCACAGGGTGATTTATTTCATCTGAGGACAGGTCTGAAAACAATTAGACTAATGTTTGTGTACAACTCAATTTCAGCTTCAGGAAAACTTGTGGAACAAGTAATCAAAGCACATACACAACTGCTGGTAGACAGCAAGATAGCTGCTAGCTTTAGAGCACATTTTTCCTTTTCATTTGAAGAATTTTATTCCTGTTTCAGGTTCAACTTTGCAACAGGCATGGTCCTTGTGGGCCGGCTAGCAGAGCCCACTGTAACGAGTGACACAGATCTGGAGCAGAAGGCTCCCAAGACTCTGCTGTGGCAGAAGCAAACTGCTCCTTGATAGCTGCAGCTTGTAGGACAAGTAGGAACATTGTTTTCACCCAGAATATTACGTTATGTCAGATCTTGCGGAGGATGGGCTAGGCACTAGAAGACTTGCAAGGGCAAACATAATGCTTAAATCTTAAAGCAGAGAAAGGAAAAAGGTGGAGGAGGACTAGTCAGAAAGCTGTATTAATTAGAAATCCTGGAGAGATTCTAGAAGTACTCAAATAAAAGATCTATAAGCACTTGGAAGATGAAAAAGAAATGAATAGCAGGCAACAGGTAGTCTTTTTGTCTTGAAGCAGTACTGAATCTCTGATTTCTTTAGCAACTGAGCAGGCTCTGTTATGTGGGGAGAATTAGATGCCCCATACCTTGACTTTCTTATGGCTTTTGACACTGTCCCACATGACATCATCATCAATGTCATACAAGTTGAGACGTATATTCTAAATGAAATTACTTTAGATTGAATGCATGGAAATCCAAAATATTGTATTGCAGTCAGTGGTTCACAGTCAAAATGGACACTTCCATTCAATACTGATGAAGGGATAACGGCATATTATTGGTTTATTTATTTATTTATTTTCAGATGACACAGAACTGGAACAGCACGAGGACAGGATTACAATTCAAAAATGATCTTGACAAACTGAAGAAATGTCTTGGGGAAAAAAATAAACAAAATAGGATTGCATTCAGTAAAGGACAAGTGCAAAATACTGAATGTAAGAGGAAATAAAAAATTGCATGATAGTAGATAGAGAAAAAATTGTCATGTAGCTATTCTGTAATCCATTATGATAGTGTATCACAAGCTAAATATAAGTCATCAATATCATGTTATTGCAGAAAAAGTAAGGATCACAGTGGGGTGTATGAACAAGAGAGCTGCAAGATGTAGGAGGTCTTCTTCCCTGCAGATCCAGCACAGGTGGGGTCTCAGCTGTGTGTGGCTTGATAGGTGTGAGAGTCCAGAGAGGAGACTGATCAGAAGTCTAGAAAACACGAGCTATGAGAAAGGACTGAAAGAGTATTTGTTTTTAGGTCTAAAGGAGACAAGACTGACATAGGACTACATCAGTCTTTGTGTACATGAAATGCTGTTGCCAGAAGGGAAGGAATACTCTATCGCAACTGTCACGTGCAAAAAAATAATGAGCTTTTTCCGAAACATGGAAAACTCAAGTTAACCATTAGCTAAACTTTCTAACCGCAAGGATAGTGAAGCAGAGTAACAGATCTGCTGGACACATTAATGCCTTTCAAAGCATTGAAAAGTAGGTTAGACCAACTATCTGTTAGGTATCACCAGCCCTGCTTTGGGGCAGGGGGATAGACTGGGTTTCTGAGGAGTTCTCCTCTAGACCTGTTTTTCTAAGAACATATATTCTGTTTATTACAGGGATATACAGTAATACTGTGAACAAATATTAGATTGCTGCTTGTCAGTCAGTCAACAGTAGAACTATATATTTTCCAGTCTGTCAACATAAGAGAAATCTCTATGCAATTCAGATAGCTTAAAAATGAAAAGAAAAATAAGTTTAAAGGCTCCCTTAAAGCACATATAAAGAATATTTCATGATACTTGGTGGAATATGTATTCATATGGTTCCTGTACTGATTCCAATTAGACCAAACTGAAATGTGTGGAAAAGGAAATGAAATATCATAATTTAGAAGAAGAGAGAATAATTGTGGCAAGCACTGCAAGTATCAAACCCTAACTGAAGCACTCAATAATAATAATAATAAAAAAAATCTTAGACTGCAACATGAGGCTTACTTGCAACTCATTATTAAAGTCAAAGCGACACGAGGCTGAAAAGAGAATGCTGCTGGTTAGAAACCTTAATAGCACAGGAAAAGTAACAGACATACAGAAGACTTCATCCATGTACAATTCTGAATTTTCTTTTATAAGTTTATATCTACCTTACAAGAGACCATAAAACTGCAATTTATCCCTTGCTTATAGGTAGGCTATAGAAATAAAGCCCTGATTTGTTCTTTTATGGGCCTTAAGTGATAAACATCTTCTAACACAACCATTTTGTTTATAAGCACATCACTATTGCTATTTTTATTCTGAAAGTTTCATTGTTCCCAAGGAATGTGACTTTTGTATTCTATAAGTATTATGGAAGAAGAAGGACGACGAAGGACATAATCCCCATGACCATTTTCTGTTAAACACAACAATCTTATTTCCGATTTCCTATTATTTCAGTTTATACCACTGAGCTAAAAATCAAGGCACTGCTCATAAATTTTATGGTTCCAGTTAGTCATGTTTCAGCAGCCTCTTCCTACTGGAGGCATATGAAAGTTGGGGTACTACTTCTGACCAGAAAGGACTTTGAAATCGGACCTACGAACAACAGGAACAGTGTAACCAGCTCACACAAGAACCTGCTCAGAAGCATTTCAGAAGTACAGAAATTCTAGTTTTGCAACTAAAATACAGCAAAATCAGTAGGTGATGGGAATGGTGAGGTTATGGGGTTTTAGCTGTGTTCTAACACCTAATAGAGGGCTGAGGAGGATAGTGTGAGCAACTACATCAGATCTCGGTCTTGCACTGTAATGAAGGAAACAAGGGCGTGCAGTTGTTTGCAGGCCTGCATGGTAAATCACGTCACTGAAGTTTCCAAGGTTAAAGAGAAACTACTTGGGGGAGGGATGAGCTCAGTAATTAGTTTAACATCAGTTCTCAGACCACAGCCTCAGGAACAGCTGCATCAGTACCACTGAGAAGACACCGAATGGCAGTATGGGGACAAGAATAAGCTTTCACACAAGGAGGGCTGGCTTTAATTCAGATTAGTCCTCAGGGAAAAACCAAACATTGAATAACTTCCTAATTCACGCTTGGTGAATCATTCCTCCAGAAGTAAGCACTATAATGTCAACAGAGAGAAAAAGTCCTTCTGATCGTCTTCAGTGAAACTGGCTTCTCTCTGTTGCATTCAGACACTTACTCCTGGAGGAATGGCATACTATTCCCTTAAATTTGAAGTGCAAAACTATTGTCTAAGTGTGACAAACTAAATTTGATTCAGAAGTTATGAATATAATATTCACTGTAAGACAAACTAGCACTGCCCTAGAAACGTCAATGTATAGATTACAGAAAAAGGAACGAAGTATGATTTCTAATTCTAGAGTCTGGTCCCACAGCTGTGGCTTCTGAATGCTCTTGAAAAGTTTGTTTGGCTGTGACAGACAATATCTGATTTATTTGTCTACTGTATTTGATGTTACAGTTTTTCAAAAGGCTGTGGCTGGGCAGCTGGGACTCCCATTTAGCTTTTCCTGGTGGCTGCCCATGAACTGGGGGATCGTGTGGAAGGATGGCAAAACTGTCCTCCCCAAGGGAATACAGAAATACATGGCAGGGGAGAGGCTTCCAGCATGGGGCAAAAACAGAGAGCCCAAGAGTTTAGCAAGCTGAGAACCTACAACACAGCCAGACCTCAAGGAGGTATGGCTGGCAGGGAGCAGATGCCCAGGTGGACTTCAAAGGAAAGAGAGACTTTTCCTAATGATCAAGAAGGAATTGCACAAACTTTGCTGCAGGGCAGGAGGTCAACTGAGAAGTTCCTGGCCTGGGAGCAAGGTAGAAAGAAAGAGTCTCTTGCAAAGACATGAGGGCAGGAGGAAAACTGATTTAGGAACTCCATTCATTTTTGTTCTGTCTCATTTTGACATTTTTCTATTTTCAAATGTCTGTCCAAAATCTGTCCAATGAAAACTCACTTTGGAATTTAAAAGCCCTTGAGAGCATTTTTTGAGGTGCCCATTAGGCACAGGTCATAAGGTACACAGCAAAAGCTGCAGGTAGACCCCCTGCAGAGATCTCATTAATTCAAGACTCATAATCTTTTTCTTTTCTTCCATTTCCAACAGATTTTGGCATAAAGTTCTTACCAAAATATTACTTCAAGAATTATAAAACTGCATATGCTTAGATAAAACAATTGTTCTGCATCAGTACATTTGTCTAGATGAAAATCAAGAGTAAAAAAGATGCTCTTTGGAAAGGCTCACAGAAAACATTGTAGTCAGTGTGCCTTTATTGAAAGCTTTGTTCTCATTCATAACTTGTGTTGCAGACTGTGATTTTTATATTTTCTTGATCTCAACTGTTGTGTTGAGAAACAGTTTACCAGGCCACAAGAACTTTTAACTTCCTTACATATGCATTAACTGCAGAATTGAGAAAGACCAGCTTAAGGACCTGACCAAGACTAACCACTTAAATCCCACCAAAATGAAAAGAGGCATATGCTCTACCTTAATTGAACACAGAAAAGGAGCATAGATTTAATTTTATCTGCAAAGAAAACAACTATGCCAAAAGCCGTGAGACAACTGGAAGGGAAGAGAGCCTTTCCATTACAGAAAACTCACGGACAGCTGAGCTCAAAGAACAAAGAAATGGAGGCTGAGCAAGATAAAGATTTCTCAATATATGGCAAAGACCAGTACTGATGCAGCAAAAATAAAGAATATAATCAGCCACACATCTTCAACAAGTCATCTTCAAGTAGGAATTTCATCTGACGAAAAAAGTCTATTGCAGTCGATGTGATGGTTTACTATTCATGCCAATTTTAATTAAGTGCTGAAGTAACTTTATACTAATTTGTTTTTCCTGATAAGCTCTTTACAGTTGGATATCCCTGAAGTACACAGAAGAATGACTGAGGAAAAACAGAAATTTAACGTAATTTAACTTGAAGATAGTTCTAGTATCTTTCATCAATAATAAAAGTAAAAATATCAATATTTAAATTAATATTATTAACCTATTAGTAAAAATAATTCTTTATTAGTGATTGTTATCTGCACAGTACAAGTGATTAGAGAAGGATGCCAGTGGGCTGTAGTAGAACTGTGGTAACTTTGAAATCATTCTAAACAAATGAAAGCCTGAGATGAAACCGAGAATCCCAAGGAAATGTAAGCAGCCATTTAAATCCCTCTTAGAAGCTTGAAGAGCTTCCATAGTATATTAATAAAAAAATAGAAATAAAATTGAAAAGCGAGGCAATGATAGGAACAACTGGATATTGCCATGCAGGATGTAAACTCCCCAGAACAGAAAAGACCATGCAAAAGAGCATTTTCTAGTTGGAGTGAGTGAGAATACATTCTTTTCCTTCAGGTTTCTCTTACTCCCTACAGTAGAATACAAATTTAAAATGACTGTTACTCTGATCAAGCAGAAAACTCATAGGTCCAAAAGTGATGCGCCATAGCTTCAACAGGAAATGTTAGGAAACATTTATTCCTCCTGTAAAGCAAAAAGGAAACCTGTTCTTTTGTCTCCTGTGATGTCCCTTCTGACATGAACTTGCACTGTGAACAGGCTGCATCTTCTTGGGAAAGATTTGCAAGAGAGCACAGAAACCTAGTGTAGTAGCTGTAACTGAAATCACTAAAGAAAATATAGCAATAACGATAACAAAAGCAATAATGCTTTTTCATTCTGGTAATCCTACTGTAGAAGCTTAAAAGGTGCAACAGTTCCTGAAAAAATGTATTACAAAAGCGAGCCTGTCCTGCCATCGTGTCAGAGAAGGGGGAAAGCATGCCGTACCTGTCAGAACGCGTGCTAGATCACATCGCCCATTAGCTTCTGCCTGATCCGTTGCTTGACAGAGTTCTTGCAAGCAAACATTCAAATGTTGAATAACAAATAGAAGAACAAGAGCAAGAAGAGGCCTTTGATGTGCAAGGTATTTTACTGCCATATTTTAATAAATCCTCTTTGACAATTTATATTACTACAGGTGATTTCAGTTTAAATTAAGAGTTTTCAAAGTAAATGCATATGAAGCACTAATCCATCACAATGAGGTTAAAGGGGATAAAAATCCTACAACTGCAGTTTTAAATTACTAATTAGCTACTCAATACAACATGTATTAATGCAGCTGTTCTTTTTGCTAACCATTAAACTATAAAGATATGAAGACAATGAAAGGAGAATGACCTTCTATATGTCAAAGAATATTGCTGAAGGCATCTGCAGCTAATGGGCCCATGCTTGCTCATGCAGAAAGAGTAAATAGGTTTATTAGCTTACTCAGCTGGAAAATGCTTAGCAGCTACTGGTCATCTGATAACAAATTTAATTCATAGCTCATTTAGCTATAAAGGGAACTGATTTTTTTTATGCTGTTATTCAAATATCCTGAAACATGATCTGTACCCAGAAGGGTAAGACTGAATCATGAACCCTGGAACAACATGTTACCTACTTATTCTGTCCTACTTTGCATCCTGTCCCACTGCATGTGAGTTTCTTACAATTTAATCATTGATTTCATAGGAAAAGATTAGTTCTTATAATTACAGATATCAAATGGAAACATTGAAAGCTTCTTGAAGCTCACATCAGCCTTGTTGTAGCTACAGAGATTCCCTAATGGCAAAATGTGCAAAAGTATTCCACAAAATGTTTTGAGACTTAAAACAACATTTTCAGAGACTAAATTTCTTAAAATACACTTTGGATTTTAGTTGATTATGATTCACTTACTACACATAATCCATCACCCTTATTTTACCTCGATTGTACTAGATGTGAAACCAAGATTAGCTCATACATGCAAGTCTTTGCCTGCAGATACTTCAATTAACTTTTCTCAGCCACTTACCTTCTGGGAGTTTTTCCTATGCACTTAGGAAGAAACTAGAGATAAGACTGCTAAAATGAGGAAATGTTCATTCAGAACAAAATACAAATCATTCCCTAAGCAGAATTTCCTCAGAAATTAGTCACAAAATCAGTAATACAAGTTTTCCTACAGAAAACCTGGTTACTGGCAAAGACAGCTATAGAAGCTCCTGGTAGCATAAATCACATAATCACATTATCAAGGTGCCAGAATGGGGTGGCAATTCTGTGACAGTGCAACAGCAGAGTCCATCAGATATGTTCTGTGGGAGGAAGGAAGGCAGAAAAGATTCTACCTCTACGTGAGTGTGTGTGTGTGTGTGCGTGTATTTTGTTTATTGGTTTTGTTTTCTCCACAACTTTCTGTTTTGTTTTGTTTTTTACGAGATACTCATTTTTAATCCAAGTAATTTATCCTGCACTCCAGCAGACTCCTGAATTTTCAGTCTTTTTTCCAGGAATAGGTTAATTACTACCATTTACTTCTAATGTAGCCTTTTTACAGTGAATAAGTAGTACTAGCAGAAAAAAAATAGAAAATCTTTGCTAAATCTATGGAGTTTTTGCAAAATACATCAGTTAATCCTGTGGCCTGAAATGATCATTAAATTTTTTAATTAGCTCTATTCTATACGTTGTACACTCATTCTGAACTTTTTCACAGTCATTCTCAGACGTATACACACAAGAAAATTCCTATTCTTACAATACAGAAACTGAAAATTAGGTTTGCTGAGTGAAACTGCTGTTGCTTATTGCAAGCATTTTTAGCATAGATTACATCTACTTTATTCACCATAATTGTAGAACAATATGCAGCCAGGAAAGTCCTTCAATTGTCTTTGAAAAATTGTGTGAAAAATATCACACTGATAAAATTAAACTGCGAGGCTTGATTAAAGTTGTAGTCATGAACAGTGATTTTAGAGCTCTACAGTCTTGAAATATGACGTGATAGAAAGGCAAATTCTCATTTCTCATCCTGTTTGTCACAGTTTGATTGTCAGACAGGGGAAAAAGAAGAGCTCTCTTCTGTCATTTTCCAGCTTAGTTCAAAATAAAGCTTACACCACCGGTCTGACAGAAGCTATGACAGGGTTTTGAGGGTGTGAACCCCGCTGCCACAGCCATATCTCACTTGCCTAAGTCAGTTAACCCTTGTATCATGGCCACCGAGGAGCTGCTTTATTTCTTGCTCAGAGAAACGTTATGTCATGGTTGCATGGCATTGCTCTCCTTATATATAAAACGGGTGTATGCACGTGTATTTACTTTATAAACTGTTGTAGTAGTAAGTCATCAGAAGAAATGAAATGTTCAGACTAGAGTCTTTGTATGCTTTTAGAGATGTCTTGTGGCTGAGAGATGTTTTGCATGCAGACTGCCAGATTTAAACGCCCACATGAAAAATATAGTTTGTATGTGAATCACACACTGCAGTAGAAAAAGCTCACCCGATTTCTAAATGGGACTGTATTTTTGTAGAAGGAAAGATGCATTAATCTTAAAATATCAGCAGAGGATAGCAATAAATATATCATATTTGCACACATTGCCTCAGCTACACGCACCCTGAAGTCAATCAATGCTCTTGTGCTTGTTTTCCTATTAACTAGCTCAAAATAAATAGCTCCCCACCTGAGGGAACTATAGGTAAAAGGGAAGAGCAGACCCTGAGGTGTAGACACACCTTGGATTGGCTGAATCAGGCCTGCTGTGCTTGTCGTAATAACATCTTTCTGCAAGCTGAGAAGTAAAGTCTTAATGTACTTGGTGCTGTGCAGCTGTAACGAAAGAAATGGGCATTCTAACAGCAAGAACGACTAAACAGCCATCAAAAAAAAGAAAAATCAAGAATTACCAGTGAGTTAGAATCAAACATGTAACTTTTATAATTTCTAAGAATCTGTGTTTTCTTAGGTGAGAATTAACAGACTCAATAAGGGCCAATGATAATAAATAATTAGTTAACTGAAGAATGAGTGAAGGAACAAAATAATGTACAGAAAATCATCAAACTATGCTGCTCCTTGAGCTCCTGGCTTCCGCAGATGCTTAGGGACTATTTCTCAAGCACTGCCTCTTCAGGAGCCTCGTCCAACAAAAACCTGATCTCTCACAACTCCTGCTAAGGTGCTGAAAAGTTAGGTCTAAAACAGGTATGAGCTTACACAGGAGAGATGGCTGCTACAGGAATTGAAGTAGTTGCGAGGTGAGAGAAGAAAAGAAAAGGAGAAACTTCTCTGAACATGACAGAAAGGTGGAAAGGGGAAGAACAAGCAAACCAAAGAAACAAGGAAGGTCATGCCATATTCTGTTTATTTTCTCTCGGGAAGAAAATCAGTAAGATCCTGTGAAAAGAGAGAGGTGGAAGCTTTGAGAAGCAATTCAAAGGCATAAAGGTTGCTAGAATTGTGGGTATGGCATTCATCCGTGCTGGAAATGGAGAGCTGCTGCATTTGTACGCGTTTGATCATAAAAGCCACAGAGCAGTAAAATGTTTTTCTTGCTGCACTCTGGTCTTTTATCATACCTAGAAACGTATTTGCGTAAAGTAATCTTTCTGATTTGTCTCCTTTCGGTTTATATGTCTTAGAAAATCCCCTCCCTTATTTTTTCTTCCATCAGCCTGAAAGCCTGAAGAACCCTAAAATGAAACTGATGTGGGTGTTTCATGACTTGTAAACAAGCCAAGCATGCAGTGGTCTTTCTTAACTCCTCCACATGTTCCCTAAATATACTTTAGGGAAAGAAGAAGTAGGTAAACAAAATCGCTGAGTAACTAAGCGAGGAGAGCTTCTGCCAGTGACAGTTTTCTTCTCTGCAATTCTTCACAGATACTAGAAAAAGATAAACTCTAAAAATATTCTATTTAGCTTGCTTGTTTAAATTCACTCTTTCCCAGTATGAATAGTTCAGATTGATATGAGTAAGTGTTTGTGCAGCTCTGAAGAATTTAATCTTCGAGTGATGCTAAACATTGAAGAGAAATAGTAACTAGTACCTAAATATTTCACATTAGTTTATTATTCAGAGGTATGTATTTACTGTGGAAATTTTTAAATCCTTAAAAACCAAGCTTGTTTAGCTTTGTCGCTGTGTATTTATTTAGCAGTATGTTGAACTCTTCTTTTAATTGTTTCACATGACATTTTTTTGCCTTATGGTAAATTAATCCCCACCCCCACCAAAATCCCTGAAGTCTAATGCATTTCATATCAAGCTATTGAATAGCTACAGCCACTGTTCCAAAAAAATGATCCATAAAAATTACAAATAGACAACATTCTTAGACATTTAAGTAGAATGAGCCAGTTTTTGGTTGATGAGAATCTGTACTTTCCCTGGGGTAATTAGAAACATCACCTATGAAAATGAGGCTACTTATTGAGTTAATGATTTTTCAGTCAACAAGGACTGCATATTTTTAAGTGTATCAAGACAGCCTTCAGAACACTGAAAACACAACTAAAACTCAAGTGTTTTTCTGAGAATTAAGAAATTATGAAAATAAAAGTATGAGATAACTCCATAAAGGCAGAAACTCCCCAAATATAATTGTCATTCACAATTTCCTACACAAATGAGCAACTTACAAAATAGTGTACTAGGTTCTTAGCACTAATTTAGACATTTTGCTAGACTAATTTCATGAGCCCTGTCCTGCCAATATATATTTTCAGCTTTTTTCAAGCTAAAAGATGATGTTGAAGGAAAAAATTGGTATTTATGAATGTTTCATGTTTCAAAGGAGAAGAAAGTACAAAGAATCAACAATGTCTCAGATGATAACAGATCTTACTAAACATTTCTATGGACACTGAAAACATGCAAAAAAATGGAGGTATCTTAACAATCTGAGTGGTGTTGATCCTGCATGTGCTGTATAAGAGGAATGACAAAGCAGAGCAGCATGTCTAACATTCCTCTACCATTCCCTGCAAAAGCAGCCTCCGGGCGCCTACAAAGAGCATATTAGTCTAACATAACTTGGAGTAAGGATATATATTAAAAAAAGTGAGAACATGGAGGATTTGAGGAAGGACTCTAAAGCCTATATAGTATTTACTTCTAAAAAATGCAGTCCTCCTAATGTAATACTGTAATGACTACACAAACTTAGCCACATTTTTAAGGAATACAAACTTCTCTACCTCTACCAGTCACTATTGACTCACCCTACATATTAGCCCTTGGATCCCTGATACGACCATTGAGATCCTTGACTATTATTAATTTTAAAGGTAGAAAATAAGGATGATTTTATGTCATAATAAAAGGTAATGCCCTGGTTTGTGGTGTGAAAACATTTTTTATGATTGATGACAGTCTGGTTATATACAGCCTCATGAGCAACACAAGGAGATTAGGAAATCATAAGGAAAAAATATCAACTGATATTTGGAAGCTGTCTTTGGAAGTTGCTCTGCATCGCCATATAGTGAGTTAGATGTGGTATAAATTAGTTGAGTTCTGTTAGAAGTGGAGGAAAATACAAAAATACATTTCTACAATACAACTATACCTAAATACGCAGGAGTCCCTTCCTGACAGTGCAAGCAAATGATGATAGCAGGTGCCCTTGAGAGCATAGGCACAGAATGATAGCAAAAGCCTTAAAAGTATGAGCACAGTATGGTATTAGAGAGCCTGAGGGTATAAACAGAAATCACTGTTGTCAATTATTTACAATTAGTGTCGAAACCACATTTGGCTTCCAAATTTACCCGTCATTAAAGGAATACAACGTTGAGAGCTAGGTGGAGCCAGCTGTAGGACACAACAGAGGACAAAGAGCATACATCCAACGTACATACAATCTAAATACAGTAAAAATACAACGGTAATAACTGGAAGGTTTGAGAATCACAGCCCAGGCAAAAAAGGGAGCAGAGGAGGGTGCGGGAGAGCAGTCCTATCTTCTACTGTATAGCTGGGTTAGGCAGATCGGGATTTTAAAGAGCAGCAGGTGTGAGAGCCTGTTTTCCGCTTCAGGATGCCCACACGACAAACTGATTGATGCCGTGGCACAGAGACAGAGCAAACTGGGATGCAACAGGTGAATAACGCTAGCGTGCTGCTTACGGAGCCTATTCGTCCCTGCACGCGTCCTGCTCTAAGCTGTGATGTCTGCATCAGAATTATTAAATCATACTGGAGTGGTACCTAGAGCTCCATCTCTAAAAGGACATGGAGACTTTACTCAACTGCAGATGAGGATTAGGACAATACCTGAGCCAGAAAGGTCCTTTTTGGGGCTTCTTGGGCATCATGCCAATAATGGAATTATTTTACCTGGGAAGCAGTACAACTAATTCACTTGGTTTTGTCAAATGCCAAAATTGCAACTGGGCCTTTGTGGCGCGTTCACACCGCCTGTCTTCAGGCATTCAGACTCTGTAGGCTGCTCAACAGAAAGGCAAGAGACCTAAATTAGGCTCCCAAACTGCGTCTGTGGGAGATTTCTTGATGATACAGGACACACAAGGAAACTAGCTTTCTGACTCAGTTACTCAGAAGTCTAAGGGAAATACTTTCACATATTTTCAAGGTACTGTTAGTATTAATTCAATGCATGCATGTAGTAGTATTTGCTGTGGTGTAGCAACAATATTTTTTGGTGCCAAGCTGTATTTTCAAATAGCTACAGCTCAATGTTTCTGGCTTTTCTAAACACTCTCAAAGAAAATGTGACTAGAATATGAAAAATAATTTTAATGAGCAGATTTCTCCTACATCCTTTAAAGAAGAAATGGGTCAAGTCACAGCACCAAAGATGGTACTTTATTATGTATTTATTCTTGAAAAAATAAATCTATAACGTGTCAGCAAACAGAGACTGCTGTTCTACTCTCACTCAATTATAACATACTGTTTCAGGGTCATTTTTTGTTACTTCAGCAAATGAGGTTTTCTGGCTTGTCTAGCTGAGTATTGAGCTGAGTGAGATATTGCAGTTGAATTTAAGAAGCTTTTTGAAGAGTCTAAGTTTTAGGGCCTTCTTTGGTAAGCTATGTATTTTAATTTACATAGACAACTTTCCAGGAACTAATAAGGAAATAATTAGTACTCAAAAGTAAAAACATGTATTGATATCTCTTTTGTAAAGGGATTGAAAATGAAGGATGTCATGTTCCAAAGTGGTGCTAAAAATTCTCCTTAGAAGTGCACCTCTATAAGCCACCAATTCAGCTATGAATGTTCCTGAAAAAAAATCTCTATGCATAATTTTTGTACTGCAAAACGTGGTCTTAGGTATACTTTTATTACATTTTTATAATAATTCAGAGCTATCACAATAACATCTAAGTCTTCAAACAAATACTAAGGTTATGAAATGTCACTGAATAACTTTGGGCCAGATTCTGTTATTCACACCAACTTTCAAACTGTTATGAACACTCAGTCTTCATTTTTCGGGAGCATTTCATTTGTATTATACAGAAAAATGCAAGTGATTAACCTGGTGCTATACTTTTTTTTTTTTAATACAAATTTTATCAATGGAACATTTCCCTTTTAAAGCAGTACAGTCCAATTCCTCTAAGACACTGAGTCAGCCATCTGCAGCAGACTCTTTTCTGCTTTTATTTCTCTCTCTGAGAAACATCTGTTGTGGCAAGTGAAAGAAATGACACTCAGCATTTGTATTTGAGCTCCCCTCTGTCCCTGGCCAGGGCACTGGTGCAGAACAGACTCTTGTTCCACATGTCCTTTATGTAGGAATCTCTTTCAAGCCTTAAGGGCCTTAGAGGAACTGGTAGGATTTAGAGATCTGCACCAGTGGGTCTGTCTTTTGAAAAGACATAGTGATTTTTTGTCATCTTGATGCATCAAATTCCACAGTGGCTAAACCTGTGCACCGGCTCTAATGGCAGAGGACCCAGAGGTGGATGCTTCTGGGGGTTGCTTTACTCTGCTGAATAACTGCTTTCAAGCCATTTTTCCTTGTCACACAGATTTTAGTCTCTCTTCCATACTAACAGGGATAGCTTTGCTCTAAGTGATTATGCATTACAAGAAAGAAGCCATGAAGAGCATTATGTAGTCAATTATATATCAAATTACTAGAATTTTATGAAGGAAAAATATAAAGGAACAGTGAACATTGTTGGCCATTTGAAAAAGCAGTAGATGCTAGTAAGACTCTTTTGCCAATTTTTCTTTCATTTCACTTTAATCTTATCTTTCCCCTTGTTATTTGCTTCTGAACAGTTGGTTAATGGAAATGAATACTGCTAGCTAAGCATCCACAAAATCAGCAAGGTGAGGAAAAAGAGGGCAGAAGATAATGAAGAAAAAGCCCTAGGCAGTACTCACTCACCAAGGAATGCTGGGAAGATTCACTCTTTTACTTGTCCAAATACATAAAGGGTTCCACAGGTTACTGTTACACGTGTAAGACAGTGATTTGGGCTTAATGGAAATCATACTCTACAGCAGAGGAAAGATCTCCACATATGGAAATTAGGGAGGAGAGCAGCAGGATGACTGTGATTTTGGTTTAATCTGTTTTAAAAGAAACACGCCATGCTCTTGCTTTGAATTTTTGTGCTTATCTGTTTATGTAGGCTATGTGGTTGCATAACCCAAAGCAACCACTCAGCGCGTTGTTCTTCCTTCTTCTGCTCCCTTCTCTCAAAGATACAGGGTTAGATTTAAAGGTGCAGAACTCTAGAAGTTGCTCAGAAAGGGGAAGTTAACTAACAGATTATCTTTCACTAAAAACATTTCTTAAATTATACTGAAGATCTTTTTTTTCACAACATATTTGATTTGTATCAGTTGCTGCTTTTGCATCTTCAGCTGGCAGTTCATTAAACGAGGAAATCACACAGTCCATCACATCAAGCGTTTGACTGAAGGAATGAAAAATGGCAGGCTGTTGTCACATCTGTTTATTATTGTTTTAATGTGAAACGATCAGCTGCACTGACAAACAAAATTCATTACTGGTTAACATGAAGAAGGCACAGCTTGTGAACTGCTCAATAGGAACATTTGGGGATCATTCTTGCCGTCGTTTAAGTAAATAGGAATTTTGCTGTTGAGTTCGATGGAAGCAAGACCAGATCCTACATAGCGCACGCATGATTATGTTAAAATAATCTGGTATTTCAGAGATAGAACCAACTATGATAATAAGTAATAGCAAAGAAAATAGCACAGTCAGACTGTTTAGCATAGACAGAAATGTGATGTCCTTTCTGTTGGCTTTCTAGAACTTCTGCTAATGAAGTATATCTGTATCTACCTAACTGAATATCCATATTTTAAGAAAATTTGTGATCTTCAAAACCTTCATGAACATTTGAAATTTTAGCTTTTCATATCCTGTCAAAGTCAATGAAAACATACTCTTTCTGACAGAGATAATATACCACAGCCTTGAGATAGAAACCATTTTTCCCCTTCCAAAATTCTGTGCTATTTCTTTACAACATCTGACTTCACTTTCTCTTAAAGATAAAAATAGAGCTTAGAAATAGCTAACTAACTTTCCACAGTACAGTATTATTTGTACAAGACCTTGTAAGAATCATGTCATATGCAATAAGCATAGGAATTTTGTAATGTTCACAATGACGTAAAGGCAGATGATAGCATTTTACAAGAACTAAAATAGTGGTGTCTCAATCACGCTTGTGATTCTGGCCACTGTTTCTCTGCCTCTAAGAACTTAGGCTTGTCACAGTCATCAGTCTCTGTTTTTCTATATTGCCTCAACACTACCATTTCTAGCCTCACTCTCCCTTTTGCCTGTGTTCCTCTGCAGCACTGCCACTCTCTTCCTCTTAATTCCTTTTTCATACTCAATTGTTCCACCACAGGGTTTTGATACGTTCTATGATGTCCTTTATATGGACCAGTATAATAGCCAACTGCTGCTAGTTAATCACCAGAGAGCAAAATAAGTTTCTAGGAAAAAGATCTTTCTCAGCAATGGTTGGCAACTGTGAGGTGAGGTGGTCTCAAGCCAGCTCACAAGGTCAGTGAGATCCAAGGCATGAGTGGAAAATTCCACCAGGTTTCCTTTCCTCATGTTTGACCTCCATGTAGATTACAGCACAGCTAGCAAACCAGTATATTCATTAATCTGCTTACCACTTCAAAGATATAAAGGAGTAGGAATAAGGATAACTACTGTTAGAAATGTAGAACAGCTATTCAAAGCATAGCTTCACTCAGTTTTAAAAGTAAAATGTATTTGTAGGCACAAATTAAATGATACATTTTAGAAATAATACTTTAGTTAATTCAGCTGCAGTGGTCGCAAGCTCAAGCAAGAGGGAAGTTAAGAAGTTACTTGGATTTTATGACTGTTGTGTCTTCAAGTGTCCTTAAAGCTGTACTATTTCCATTGAATTAATTCAAGATAAGCGCACATTTTTCAAAACGGATGATATAAGAGGCTTTTTTGCATCATAGATTAAATTAAAGGAAGGAAACTGGAGGTACTTTTCTGAGTACTAGCTTAACTGATGGCTGCCAGTATTTCTATTCTTGCATATAGCATCTCATTTCCTTATCAAGTTTCCCTTCCTCTCTTCCTCAACTTAATAAAATGATCAATTTTTCTTTTAGAGATATGACTGAAAGTCTAATATTGCCTCAATCTACTAATTTTTTCTCTCTTTTAAGAAGTTCAATTGGTTCTTTATAAGCTTATGATTATTCCCCCAAATATTCTGACACTTTGTATGACAAAAAAAATGCTTTCTTTCTGCTACATCAATGATAATTAAATTAAAATGCACTTTAAAAATAAAATTATTATTTTTACCTTTGGATTTAATTCCTTAGATAGTTATGATGTGATAATTCCAACAATAAGAATGGCATTCACTTAGAAGCAAGTGAAAAGGGCATAATTTGTGTTAACTACATTATTTCCTAGCTGCAAAGATTTGGTCAGTATTACTGTGCTAGGAACAGGCACTCATAAGAAACTCATCTTTCATGAGAGAATAGTCAAATTAATGTGAGTTGAGCAGATGTCTCAACAGATCAATAATATCCCCTTGACAGTCACTAGCATATGCCAAAACATAACATCTGAAAAACAATGAGGATGAACAAGACAATAAGCACCTGTTACACTATCCCAGTTTTATAGCTAAGGTGACACTTAGCGAATAGTTCAAGCTGAATACAAATCATCCAACAGAAAACTTTGATATTCTGCTTAAAATATTTAGTCTAAATTGTAGAGAAAGCAAATTCAATGACTACCTTGGAATTTACACTACTGTAATGTGTACATAATAAGGAGAAAAATGATATACTATCCTGGGTTTTTTAAGGGTTAAAAGATACTACTATACTCAGTAATATATTTACTTCAAGTTGATGTGAGATTCTGTCAGTTAAATTCTTCTAAAGTCCTGATTCTGCCACTCGTAAATTAGTTTCTCCTTTATTCCTCAAACTTCTTGTGAATATAGGGTGAAATGATAGAATTCGGCTTTAAAATAAGTAATAAAATCAGACAGGAGCATGTTCCCTTGATAGAGGTGTGAGCATGAGCAAGGACAGGTGGTAGGACGAAGCTATAAGAGTGACTTGCATAGAAAATAACAGAAGAATTTTAACGTCTCCACAAGTATCTATTCCAGTTATTAGATAATGTCTCAACATCACCAACACTGACAGCTCCATCTGGATAACTATACTGGGTTGCCAAAACTATCGCCATCAAACAAAAGTTCTCTTACTGTTTATTTCATTTTAGTAAAATAAACCTAACTTCATAATTTAATTTACATAAATAAAAACCACTGATGAACACAGTGCGGGATTTCTTGATTTTGAATCCAAATCCCCAGTTTCTGAAGACAACAGAGTGGGTGACTGCATGGTAATTACAAGGTACCTCAAGGTCTACCTAGGCCACGCACCTCAAGAACAAATGGAAATCACGCACACCCCTCTAAGACCATTTTTGTCAGGAGCCTCCCAGATACCCCTGTCCCTGCCCTCCAGGGCTCCCCCACAGCCCCAGCCCCATGCCCCAGTTTCAGCCCAGCCCGAGGCTGCCAATCCCTGCCCAGTGATGCCACTGCAGCAGTGCTGGCCCCAACCCCAGCTGTTGGCCCTACCTCCTGGCCAGCTCTCGGACTTGCACTGCAGGCAGTTCATCTCTGGAATGGACTTACCCGCTGGGACATACACTGCAGCTTGTCTCCAGCCCTGTCTTTGGCCACAAAAAATAATATTAAGCACCTACTTTATTTAGTTTCTAATTCAGCTATGTCCAAAACTTTGAACACTTATACATTACTAATCACAGAATAATAGAAAAATGAGGATGGAAGAAAACATGGGAGTCATCTAGTATACCTGTTGGCTCCCTGGTAGGATCAATATCTACATCACTTCTAAGAGCTTTCTCAAAAATCTCCAATCATAGAGTTTCCACCGATAAATATATGACAGTGCTTCCTTGACATTGCCATTAGAAGGTGTTTTTCAATAGTGAAATGGGTCAGATTTTCCATAACTTTCCTCCATCTCATTCATCCCTTCTGGACAACCTACTGGTTCATCTATATCTTGAAGTACAATGCCCCGAAATGCAGTTTCTGTTCTACTGGAGGCCTTATTTACTCCTGAACACAGGATTCCTTCATGTGTCTTGCAGGCTATGCTTTAGCTTAGTGCTTGCCCCTTTCACAGCATAGTGTGCTCATACTAAGCTTTTCTAAAAAGCTGCTACCAAACCTACTGTTCCCCATTTTATGTCACTGCAGTTGATTATTCCTGCTTCATAGTTTCATATGCTTTGCCACTTTGCCAATAACATTTTGAATTCTAATCTCATCTTCCAGTGGACCTGTGGTTTCTCCCCGTTTTGGATCATATGAAGACACAAAAAAACCACTCTCTATTCCATCAGCTAGATTGTTAATAAAAGGATCTTAGACAGTGTACTGTATCAAATTTAAGATAAACGACAGCTAGTGCTTTGCTCCTCTTCTCTGTTTGACTCCTTGCTCTACAATTTTTCCAAAGATTGATGTTCAACTGACAAAAATTGCCAGGTCGTTCTCTTTCTTCTGTTTATAGTGAAGCACTATGATTGCTTTTTCCCAATACTCTTGATACCTTGTCTCGCTCCACATGATCTCAAACATAACTGCTAACAGTTCTGGATGCTGAAGCAACAAACTTCACACCACAAAACTGTGCAGAGGAGGTACGCTGCTTACAGAGCAGAAAACCCTCGAGCTCTCTGCTCTGGACATGAATCAGTAGATACCGGGGGATATGCCAAACTGGCGTGATGCCATGCTTTTGTTGCAAAACTAATCACCAGGGAAGACCAAAACTGTCTGAATAGAAGGGGAAAATTTTGTACTACAGTTGGCAGCCACACAGGAGAACAGGGCACATGCTGTCTCTGGATCATCATCTACCGCAACATGAGGACCAAACAGCTGTGACGAAGAAACATATTACTAAACATAAGGTTATTAGTCACCTAACGCAAGTTACTCTTTGGAACAAATGATGGCCTCTTTAAAAAAAAATTAAGAATAGAAATAAAAGTAAAATGAAGGAGTAACTGCATTTTGAGAAGAGGGTTGCATGTAGCTAGCTATCAACCAAATGGAACACAAAATAAACAATTAGTGTTCAAGGCTGAGATGAGAAGAACTCACTGATGAAAACCCAGCAATCCTGCAAACAACAGAAAACTCTGTAAGAGACTTGTTAACGGCACACAAGAGCAGCTGTGCATTTTACAAACCCACCAGGGACACACTACAGGTGTACAAAGAAAAACGAAGTCAACAAATGTCAAAACAACAAATTGGGGAATTGTCTCACATCTAGATATTTATCCTATTAGCAATATTAGTATCAGCATTTATAATTACAAGACAACTCACAAATCAGTACAATTCTGAACTGGGCTCAGTTTCTGACTGAAACCCGGTCAGAACTGGGTTACAGAAATGATAGTTCCCATTCTAGTAAACTAGAGGGAGATGGTAAAAGAACTGTGATCATACTTCAGAGTAATACAAAATACTTTGCAAATATATGTGCTTAAAACTAGTATTTAATGAACATAATCGATTTTAATTCAACAATGTTTATGTACTTTTCATTATATTTGATGATATTATACCAAATTTTTAAACAAGCCATAAGAGATATGTAACCATAATATGTTGAAATATACATCATAATTTAAAATATATCTCATATTATACATGTCTAATGTAAAAAGCAAAGAAAAAAAATGGGCATTATTCACTACATCCTGGACAGAAATAGTACTGAATGTTCAAGCAGAAAATATGGATTTCATCTGATTTATGGGATTTTAGTTAGGCCTATATCTATTAAAAAATAATACCATTGAATTTCCATCATCTCACATATACTTCCCACCTGTATGAATCAGAACCATCCTTTCTAGCAGCAAAACAGCTAACAGCACCCAGGATAAATCGCTGAAACCTCCTTTTCTCTCTGCACCAAATCTGAATGCATTTAGTAAGACAGCTAAAAGTCTGTATGAGATCCTGTATCCACTTAATCCCTGACAAAATGTGCAATGATTACAATGCAGCTGGAATTTCACATCTTAGCACTTGTTATCATTTTGCATCAGAGTAGATTTGCAGCCTTACTTTTAAACTTCCATACAAAGGTAGCTAAATCAGAGCTTTACTATGTTGACATCATTAGCAGAATAATAAATGGTGTAGAAAGCAAAAATTTATGCACTATCTACTAAATTCCCTGAACACCTTCCTCTGAAAACCAGGGAAAAAAAAAAAAAAAAAAAAACCACAGCAAGGTGACCTTGGTGAAACAGTCCTTAACAAATAAGAGCTCTTAGCTATTCAATATACTCACAGTGCCTTACAAATATATTGTAAAACAGTATTCAAAGGCATTTGTTTTCCTTTCAGTCTCTGCCTCAAATATTCAGGTTTTATCTGCAATTCTCCAATCCTTGGAAAGTACCCCACAGTAGCATTTCCTGTTTATTATGGATTTCACATTTCATTTTAGAAATAAGCAATTTTTTTTCCAGCAGTCTCCTGGGTCCTATTATATTTCACTATCACACTTTTTATCTTTTGCTTTATAATTGGAAAAGGGAACACAAAGAGAAAACTCTGAAAATATATGCCAGTGCAGGACATTAGTGATAGAATGCTGGGCTGTTTTATCCAGTCTTTATTAACTTTAATTATTTGATTTTTATTTGATGTCCTTCTGTGTTGGGCAGTGCAGAAATTAAAAGATAATTTATCCTCTGGAACTTATCAGCTCTTGAGGGTTGGATTCCAAATGTGATTGTAAAACAATGAACAGAGATAAGACAAAAGTGATCACAAGAGTCATCAAAGAATACAGGCATCACCTAATTCAGTTCTGAGCCTGCAGAGCCTATTTTAAGCTGGATATGTGAAAAAAAATATCACAAGGCATACAATCTTTCTGGAAGCCTGTAAGCAGAATTTTTAAAAAAGTTATTAGTGGATCATTAGCTACATAAATTAACTACAACCTTATTTATTTTTTGCATCCCATTTTGTGACTTCTCCAGGCCATCATGACAAGAAAGTAAGTCAACTGCAAGAGCAATCTAAGCAGCACCACAAACTGCAGAGGCACTTGTGGATGCCACGGTATTAAGTCAAGCCTTGATGAATGGCCAGCTCAGGGACGAGAGACTCGCTTAGTGCAGCACTTCTGTACTGCAGGGAAAAAAACCTGGACAGACTGTTGCTGAAATCTTTTCAGAACAGCAAATAGTAGCACGAAATCTTTGCAAATTGTTATAGTGTTTGCACTGGCAGAATCTGCTATAATAGAAGTTTCAAAGTACTTTCCAATATAATTGCCATTTTCACATCCTCATTCTAAAACATTCACCCTCTGGGCTTAACATTTTCCAGGCTTCTTTAGTGAGTAATACATTTGTTGATAACATATTTACAAATGCCCTTTTTACTGTTTTGAATTCTAAAAGAAGCAATTTTGTTCTTCTACAAGGCTATAGCGTAAGTGCCTCAGCAGAATTACCCCCTTACCACTCTCACTGTTGCTCAAGACATTACTCTGATAACTTATGCAAAAAGTGAGAATTTTTAGAAATGAGCATTTGATCCAACAGCAGAATTCCTGCTGCCTTCAACAGGGGCAGAACTTCACTCAAACATTAGAAGCTTAAGCAGGACAAGCAGTATAGCCTTCACCAAGCTTGTAATAGAAGCTTTTCCAGTAAACATTAGGAGTGTCTGAGTGCTGTACTGAGCAAGAGAAACACATTCTTGAAAGAAGCGGAACGCATGACTTGCATAGCACACTAACCAAAGCAAGTCCTGGTCTCCATATTATTCCTCCTTTATGGTCTCACCTTCAGTCTCTTAGTTATTGGTCCAAACTGTTTCAAGGATTTCTTTCCTTCTTCAGAGGAGGCAAGATTAACAAGATCTAAGGCCTTGAAAGCAGCTTAAAAACTTAGCTTCTCTAAAGCCTGATATACTTTATGTTGTCTGAAATATTAGACTGCTTTAAATCAGCTAAAAAAAAAGTTAAGCAACACAAATTTGGTGGCTAAATAGATGAGAGTTAGAAGAATTTATGAGTATTTTCTAAGGTTACACACTAGAAGATAGGATACTAACCTGGACTTCAAACTCTGAACTTTTGAAATCTTTGTAAGTTTTAAGAACATTTTTTATTTTATTAAGACTAGTTAAGAAATATTAGGAAAAGTGATGTTGGCTGCATGTAAACTGAAGCATGAGCACACTCTGTAATAACGTGTAAGCTCCTGATCACCCGGTCATGCAGAGCAGAGACTTGGCCACAGCAATTGGTGCTCATCACCGTGCCACAGCCTGGGCAGTCCTTGCTCTAGAAACCTGCACACCCAGAGAGGGAAAGGAGGAAAAGAAGGAACAAGGAGGAAGAAAAAGGGGTGTCTGCATCCAAACTTTAAGCACAAAACTTCTCCCAGGACCTGAGAGCAATTTAGAGGAGCTACAGAAAACTTTTTATACTTGTGCGTACGTTTCCCCCGGAAAGTGAGGCGAGATTCCCTTGGGAATGCTGAGAGGTATTTAGCTGTGGCAGCAATGGGGACCATTTCCGTAAGACTGGTAAACAGTCTCTGAAGCTAAAAAAAATGCATACTGTGTTCCCAGTCCACAAGCTCTTTTGTAAGGAGAGTACTTCTGCAGTTATTTTCTGGGAAACCCTTGTTTCTAGAGAACAAAGTTTGACCTTTTGGAAATAAAACTATTTTGTGATTTTTCCGAAGGAGAGAGAGCAGGCTGACACTAAATGAAAAACGCCAAGCGAATTGTTTTGTGTAAATGTGGAAGTTTAAAGCTGAACTGGACTGTTACTGCTGCATGTTGTAATAGCATCTGACTGCTTTGTGCCATTTTTATGAGAAATGGGGACTTCTAGGAATCAAGCATCCATCTATAAGAGTGCAGAATGACTAGAAGTCAGGATCCCCCAATTACAGGATCGCTTCAGGCTCTTGTCTTTCTCCACATCCTGCGATGCCCAGAAACACTGCGGGGAGGACGGAGGTGGAAGGCGAGCAGGGAGGGACCCAGCCTAGCCCGGCTAATGCAACCTCCACGCAGAGGTTTCGCAGCGCTCGGGGAGCCCAGATGAACGGTTCGCGGCGCCCAGGGCTGCGGCGCAAAGGCGAGGAGGAGGCGAAGTTGTACATACAACGGCAAACCGGGATGTGATCACCTACAAGCAGGGACCCAGCCCAAATCCTCTAGCTTGCCCCGTATTTTCTATTCTGACAGACTTGCTAGGCCTCTGAACAGTCCTCCTAAATAAATTTAAGCAGCACATACTCAAATAGAAAACACGATCCCAAATTGACGTTTACCGGTGAGTAAGAGAGAGCCATTATCAACGTTACTGTCTCCTTGATCTCGAGCATTTCCCTTTATTTCACCACCTTTGGTCACCTTTTCACGTTCTGGCATTTTGAAAGAGACAGATTCATAATGAGACAAGGGACAATCAGTTGGGAAATAACCTTACGGAGAGAAAAATGTGTTTGTAGTATCACGCTTCATATTTTGTTTTTGAGGATTTAGATATTTCCTACACTGATATGCTCCAAGCTGGATTAAACACTTGTTTACTCATTACTGTTATTTATACATAGTTATTCCCAACGGGCTCATACTGGCATGTTTAAAAATACTGTTGCAGAAGCACTGCTACATTTCAAACACCTTTCCCAAGCAGGAGAAGAAAATTCAATTAAATATATATACATTTTTAATGCAAAACCATATTTTAGGACAACACAGGTGGTATCAATATTAAGAGGAGTACTCAAGCAAATGATAAGATGCAACTGTGCACAGGTTTTACACCTGAGAGACCCAACAGATGGCTGAAGGGTAGTATCAAGAGAGCCCAGTGTTTCTGAACCAGGCAGAACAGCCCAAGAGAGTTGTATGATTACAATATTAACGTTGAACCACATGTAAGTCCAATTTGGGCTTTTTCCCCACAGCATGTATTCAAACACTCCTGAAGTTCATGATCAATGGGAATCAAATTGTGTAACTCCAGCAGCAAAAATCCATTATTAGACAAAGAAGGCTAATTCAAAAAAGACCTTGCATTGGTCAGCACTAGTTAGACTGAAAGCCCAATCTGTTACTAAGAAATTTTCTTCACAGTTGAAGAGCTCTCTTTGCATTATCACTCAAAACTCAGTGTCTGATTAGAAATAAAAACATTTTTTTACTCATTACGGATTACAAATTTTCATAAGATGAAGTTGCAAGCTATCTTTTTACCTGGAATTCATGGGCCATTATGATTTTGAGGCACAGAAAAAATGTGGTTTTTTTCAAAAAAAATCACTAAACATTTTTAAAAGATAGAGAAGAAATCGGTAACACTACGCTTGACAGTATATAGCTAAGATCAGGTAGTGAGGCTGATGATAAACATTACTTAACATTACTGTTTGTGTACACAGTACATGGAAGGTTTATTAAGCATCTCACTAAAGTAAAGATAATTTAACTAGGTGACATGTTAGGATAATAGAAAGCTTGTTTTTTTATCTAGATGATAGGTGATCCTTAGATTTTGTGACTTTTGTGATGCATCTGAGCAAAATTATGAAAAGGAACAAATTTTTCCTTTGTCTTACTAGATACAACTCTACTGTCTTCAGATTTCATACTGCCAAAAGCTTCCCAATGATGCAGAACTATCAGTGTGACTCCATGTGCAAACTGGATTTGATAATTATGCTACCATTTCCCAATCCACTACACTGTTGAGTAATCATATACGAACAGTCAGTAATTTAATATATTTACAAACTTACAATTTGCAACAGTGATCAAAGGCGAATCCATTCAAAACATTAACATACATTCACCGTAGCTGCTCTTTGGTAAGGCAAGGCTTTCTTGTGCATAGTGTTTGTGCTTTCATTGCTTTTCATAAGCAAAGGAATCTATCCACCCTAGCCTCTTACTTTCTCGCTCCTACTCATTCAAGCAATAGATTTGTCACCTTTCTAGCCTTTTAGTCATCTCTCGCTCCATTTGGCACCTGAACAACACTGCAATGTCTCTCTAAATGCACTTGTAGCTTGCTTCAGGCTTGAGACAGCCTCTACATCAGGCTTGCAGCACCACTGCATGCCTTTACTTGCTGCTATGGAGGGCTACCTGTGACAGCTGGATACTAGGCTTCACAGGCAGGAGGTCCTTTCTGTCCATGTCGCTCTGTCACGCAGTGCAGCACATGGTGCAAGAGACAGGGCAGAAGTAAGGCAGGTGGAGAAGTCCCCGCCTGACCTGAAACATTGCCCTGATGTGCAACTATGTCATCTCCAGCATCGCTGCTGAATCCCAGGCTCTCTTTCCAGTAACAACAACCTACAGTGGCTACATCTGTAAAAATTTTAACTGGGGCAACAGGACCAGCTTTCATCTCCATTGCACTGCACAGTGACAGCAAAGCCACATATCCATAAGCTAATAAGAAAGAAAAAACAGAAGCGTGGGTGCATAACTGAGTAATATTTTTAGCATTTGGGCTTATCAAGCACAGCCAGTCTTTTAATTCTTCACATGTTTCACTGACAGCAGTGTCACATACTCTTAAGTTAATGAGTGAGAAAAAAAATAATAGGAAAGAACAGCAGGAGGCAGACATGACCAACGCTGAAAAAAGAAAGTTTAGAAATGGAAAGAGATTGGGAACATTCACAGAGACACTGAAATAAGTTTTAGAACAGAAGTTAATAATTATAGGTACTTCAAAACTTTTTAACAGCCCATTTCAAATCTTGCACTGTCCTAATCTTCATGCTGTGTAATTACACAGGCATAATACTACATTTAAAGGTATCTGGCATGCTCCATAGGTGAGTACATGTACTTGAATTCATCTATATACATTATATCCTCTTCCAGTTTGACAAAGATGGAGAGTTGGACTATTTGCTCGACAAAGTGACAGTTCAGATCTGGTCCCATCATGTTAGCCCGAACCCCCCCGGCAGCAGCAGAGAGCAGCTAACAGGGACCCTAAGTAATCCTGTAACGGGCTCTGCACTCCCTGCTCTAGAAGTGGAAAGGAAAATGTGCTGTGATGGGAGTATCTCAGCAAGACTCCTCTTCGGACACAGCATTTGAGATACTCATTTATGAGTAGATTATGGCTTCCCTTTCCGCCCTTCCTACTTTTTGCCTGAAGATGCCAATTTTGGACACAGTAACACATGATTCAGTTTTGATTCAGACTACTTAAAAGGTTGAAATGACATGAAAAAAAATCAGTACCCATTCTTATAGCCTCATATGTTTTTTTCCCTTAGGTTACCAAAAAAGTGAACAATGTAAGTGTAAATTAGCATAGAAAAGACAGGACAGGGAGGAATAGGGGGATTCACTGAACAAATATCTACAACATATCTAGAACAAATACATCTAATACAGACATTGTATCTGCACTGACTATTTAGGTTCTCTTTAAAGTCATCAACGACAAACAGGCAATTCTAAGGCACAATTTTACTTTATCTTAAAGCTGGAATCTAAAAATGTCAGATGAGTTGTGCTCTAAAATTTCTCTCCCGTGGTTATGATAATGGTCTAATACAATTCATTCTCACTCAGAAATCTGAATTGCAGAACCTCATATCAAATGAGATGAACTTCTTCCACCTGTTCCTTCTGTGAACACCAGCATGCACTCCTTTTGTCTCAGACCACAATTTTTAGAGTTATTTTCAATTTCCTTTTCTTTTATATATCTTCTATACAAGTCTTCTAAATGGCTCCAAAGCACTGTAGAATTCACCCTCAACCTAAACATGCATGCTTTATCTCTGAGCCTTTAATCCACCATCTACTGTAATTTTCCAGACTCCTCCTCTCTAAAATTCCTCAATGCCAATGAAATTGTTTATTCCTAAAACCAAAAGTTTACCATCTCCAACTTTACTGCTTTGCTACCTACTTTATAACTATATCTAAAGATATTTCCTCTCTATTTACTACACTTGGTATTTTTACAATCCTTTCTCCTCCACTACAGATTTATGCTTTTCCTTGTCCTGTAAAATTGACAAAAGTTCATTTCTTTCTATAAATCAAAGCAAAATTTGTCTTCATCTTCTTGAGCTTATGAATGTCTGTGTTGAATATCTTATGATAACATTCCCTGTGAAGAATGCTTTGTAGAGTAATAGTGTTGCTTTCTCAAGTAGATATTCCACTCATATAAACTAAAAATATATCTGAAAGAAACTACCACTTTTTGCATTAATTCAAATCAGGCATGAGTACTGAACACACAGGAATAATTTAAAGCAAGCACTAAAGTTTTAGAAAATAATTCCTTCATAGAGTGCACAAATGGAAAAAAAAAAGTCAACTCTTGTTTCTTATACTAGGCTTTGATTTCAATCACAGTAGACACAGAAAATTCACTCTTAAATGGATTTAAGATGGTAATATTGTATAGCACAATCGTGCACTAACTTACATCCATAACCATCATAAATACCATGTCCAGATCTATGCCTATCCTGCTCTAACCATATTTTACTTGTTACTTTGGGAACTGCCTTTCATAGCTTGAAATAAAATAGTCTATGCTCTATTTTATACTTTATTTTTGATAATATTTAATTGTCAATAATATAGTATTTTCAGGCTAATAACTCAGAAAAGCAAATATCTTGACAGCTCCAAATTTATTTAAAGTGTGAAAAAAATGGATGCCTTATTTTTGAACCTGGGGTCATTCGCTCTAGTATTGTTCCCCCTAAGAGTTCCTGTTACAAAACATAACTGATCAATAAATATGTTGCTGAAAGTGTCCATTATTAATATTAGGATACACATAAAGAGTAGTTAGTGTTTGTGTGTGTATGTAGCTATATTTTATGTGGAACCTTACATCCCAGAAGGAGTGTATTACAGCTACTATTTCCATAGCTTGGACATGTCATGAAATGATATGCAAATAAATAAATAAGATTTAGTAAGTAAAACAGAATGCTATTCAAAACTTGTCAAACTTCTCTTTAAAACTGAAATTCTTTCTTAACATTAATTTCACAGGAAATGACAAAAATATTTACTTCTTTTAGAAAAAAATCTAATTGTTACAAATTCTTACAAATCTGCAAGTTTTAACCAGTTTTATATATGACTACTGCTGGTATGGTTACAATCTCTGCTCAGATGCTTGTTCTTCTCGAAGGTAATGCACACACTGTCGCTTTACACTCTAGCTGCCTTCCAAACTTTTCAGTGTTAATCCAAACAGACTTGTTCATAAGGCCCACTTTTCACACTCTACTAAGGCTGGAAGAGATCTGACTCGTCCTGTCAGCACACACGGCCACATCTACTGTCATTTCTTCAGCATCTATCCCAGTCTTTCTTCTGCTCCGTGTCCAACCACGCTAACTCTCCTTTGTCCTAAATCAGAACTGAAAGCTCACTTATTTCCCCTTCGTGCTCTCTGTCATTTTGATCGGCACTGGAGACCACACTACTAAACGACTGAACATGGTGTGTAAATAGCCTTGAAATGTCATTGCATGACAAGGTGATACAGCACATAATTCAAACCTGTTTTATTTCCTGACCCCCTCCTTTTAAAACAAAACAAAACAAAAAATCCATTGTGTACCATTTCCTTGGTTCTAAGTAACATAGCTTAGCAGACAGCAAGAGTTAATCATGGCCATTGAGTGATTCTGCAGTTATGGAAAATGGACTTTACAAGTGCTAAGGAACCACAAATTAGGCAGAAGACAACAGATTTGCTGTCAGATGAAATCCTACCACACCACAGACGATTGCAAACCAAAGGAGACAAAACATATGAGTCCCTAACCCTTGATACTTACGATCAAATCTGGATTGCTATAACTCTTCTAAAAATCTTCTCTGTGCACCAGAATTGTCAGCACCAGGTTAAAACGCCCAACCCAGAAGAGTACCGATAACATCTTTCACAGGAAAATAAATACAAAAGTTCAAAATGGGGCCTGCTAAGTCGGCCACTCCTGCAGCCATCCAAGGAGAACAGCTGGACCCGACTCCCAGGGCTGAAACTGGCCAAGGGGGGCCAAGGCAAGAAACCCCCTTGCGTGAGCGCTTGGCACCCCGAGGCTGGGACTGCCTGCCGCAATATTCCACTCATTCACTGCGTAAAACTTACTATGAGATGTTTTAAGAGGATTGTCGGAAGGTGCAAAACTTATCATGAGATGTTTAGGGAAAGGACCAAAGGGAAGGGAGGTTTTTAGCTGGCTCGGAGAGAATAAAAGTGGGAACACAGATCGGAAATGGAAGAAAAGGGACCAACCAAGTGGGAACAGGCAGTGGGTCAGTATGCCTGTCCGGCTAAGCCCTGTCCTTGATTACCACCGTCTATCCTATAATCTCATTAAATCTTATTTCTAGGATTTCCTGTATCTTCTGCATGAGTGCACTCTGTTCTGAGCAGGAACAGGTGAATGTTAGCAAAGTTCAAGCTGGACTAGGCAGTGAGTAGGACAAGGTATTTGAACACCAACAAGTGGAGTGGGGCTGCAGTCCTCAGGGGCTCCTATGCCTGAGTGCCTATACATGCCTATACATTTATGTATACACATATGTACGTATATATATACTGATACACACACATACACGTATATGCCTTTCACAGATGTGTGCTCAGCCTCACTGCTGGCTGAACCTGGGGACACCGAGCCACAGAAGCCCCACATCTATTGGGCTACCAGGTTCTGCAATCCCTAACACAATCTAGCATTGGAAAGAAGTAACCAAAGGTTCTGAACTTAAAATTCAGAACAGGCAAAAAAAATTAGACAGAAAAAGAGCTGTAAAAGGACTGGTGAAAGGAGAGAAAAGAATGATAAAAATCTAATAAATGAAAAGCTTCATGATAGGCCTGGGGGATAAGAAATGTAAGAGCAGAGGCAACACGTTTCATATGTGGGAGACATTTTCCAGAAAGACCAGTGCAAAGGTGGAAATAATTAGGCATGATGAGGACAACCTGGAATTGTCTATTGTGACGAGATAGGAGGAGGCAAAAAATACCTGACGGGGGAAACTATCAGTCATGAAAGTGAAACGGGATTCCCTCAGGGAACATGACCTTCATAGCTAGTTCCCTTGAGAGATATTACAACTACATGGATCCTCTTTTCAGGATTTCTTCATTTTCCATTTCACACGATCAGTTAAAGTAATAAACATAAATAATCTTAGCATTTCAACCACTTTGCACCAGGCTTTTTGGTAAATTACGTTATCTTCCAAAATAGTAAATACTATTCACAGCTGCTGAAGCTAGTATTTTCAGCCTCTTTGGCCTATATTAAATATTTTCAAAAATATACGGAAATGCTATTAAATTTTTAAACACAGGTACGTCAACACTTGATATCCGAAGTACTGTACATGAATGTTAACACTTGTTTAAATAAAGACTAAACAACATGATGAATTGCAAAAGGAAGTGATCTCTTATTGAGATCCCAGGAAAATTACCATGTATCCATTTCAGGGGAAAGAAGATACACAAGAGAAATGCAGTGAGATCATATTACACATTCCTCCACACAGTGCGGTAGGAAATGTTTAGGATGCTTGCACTTTCAGAAGAATTACAGCAATGATTCTTACAAGACGTATTGTGAGAACTTGCTGCTGGCTCTTCTGCACTGTTCTGTTGGAGGGAGCAGTTGGTTTCACCAGCCTGCTTCTGATGGTGTTTCAGCCTTGCAGAGGCTTTGAAAAGAGGGATGTTCAATCTGGCAGGGGCAAAAGATGCAATGAACTGCTCTGTGAAGTGTATCTTTGATCCTTTCCCACATGCTTTGTTCCGAGTTTCTTTGCTATTTCATGCGCACCTATGTACTTGGGTTCAGGTTTGTACTGTGTATTAGTAGCGAGTTGCTATGGGAGGTACCTTTCTAGGTCCTACTGTTTTATTTTGGAGGTTTTCTGCAGTGCTCCTCTCTCAGCTTCCCCTTTTTCCGCTTATGGCATATATGGCATTTAACCTGTGGGGGATCCAAGAAAACTGTGTAGCTCCTGAGTGAGCAGAGAGACCGTCATCTTTCCTTGCACAGTCCTGTGGTCTGGGCAGCTGGACATTGGCACCCAGTCAACAAACATCCTGAGGTGGGACAACCACTGGCAACTAGCTTGCTTTGGAGAGGAAGATGAGGGAAGACACTCCTTTCTGTATTCACTGTTTTCTTTGGAGAAAAGTTTACACATATTCTTAGTCTCATAAGTCTGAGACTTCAAGCTTAAGTATCTGTCTCTGTCCACTGCCTACGGCCACTGCTTGCAGCTCCTACTGAAACATCAACTGTCACTTTTTTATTTTATTTTATTTTATTTTATTTCAACAGACTCTGTTGCTTATACTCAAAATTAGGACAAGCTGCTTTGTATTCTGGAAAAGTACTAAAAGATGCCACTATACATAATAAATAAAAATAAAAAACTATTCCCATTAAAAAACGGTAGGCAACATAACAATTAATTAGACTTGCAATCACAAACAATAACCAACCAGCTGCAAATATGTATTACACACACACACACACACACACACACACACACACAATGCATTAAAGAACATCATTAACATTAATTTTCAAAGTGAGCCTTCCAATACTTAGGAAGTGCAAGAATTAAAGTTGCCTGGTGTATTTTGATTTGCCCCCCTAGCTTTAACCACCCTTAATTACACAATCTTATTCTATTTTCCACAGGCTTTTGGCTTCACTCAGAAGTCACAATGGTGGATGCTCACTTAACATTCATCTGTACAATATTCTGCTGTCTCAGTAAATAGCCAAACACACTCTGTAGTTATTAACGCGCTCCCAGCCTATTCAACTCAAGAGTTTAAGAGCACTTCATAAACTGATTTATTCTCCTTCCGACCAATTTTATTTATGAGGAATTGACAGTTACAACAGTCTTGCTTCTTCAAGCATTGATGTCACTAACATTATTCCCTCCTCCTTTTAAATAAAATTATTTAGATTAAGCATCTTCTTTTCCTTTTGTAAGGCCCATGTAAATTAGTGTATGTATTGCTCATTCACAGGAAGACACAAAAAGAGGTTCCTAATCTGTTCACATGAGTATGCAAAGGATTAAAGCTAGCAAAGACTTTGTTATTAAAAAGACATAGGTCCATAACTGCATTGTTTTTCATGTCAAGTATAAACACTGTCACCTGTGGAAATGAGTGTAAAGTGAACATAACCACACTACCCAATCAGAATGGTGATGGTCACTTCGTCCTGATCAGTTCTCAAAAAGGAAGAATAAGAATAAATTCACACAAAATACTGTCGTAATGCTTTCTGTCTTTACTGTGTTTTCAAACAGTATCATGACAAACAGTGAGATATCATATAAAGCCTTGGAAATCCACATAACACAGTCTGACAAAAATTCCCAGGTAAAGTGTATTGGTGTCTACTGCCACATGGTAACATTTCAGCTGCCTACAAAATAACTGGTGCTCATACTCATTAGCTTTCAAATTACTTCTTGACTGAAGCAAGTCAAGAAGTTGCTGCTTGTCTTTTAAAGCTCAACTAGACCCTGGTGTATGCTTCTGCTCTGGAATTAGTTGTGGAATCATTTCTTCTCAAGATAAGAACATTCCCTCTGTCCCACTAAACAACAAATGTTATAGAAAAATTGTTATCACCATCTCTGGGTGAGAAAATCACAGGATTGTAATACTGACCTGAAAGGTATGATTACTGTTGTAAGGATAGGCAAAAAGAAAAAAAAAAAAAAAAAAAAAAAGGAAAGAAAGAAAGAAAAAAGGAATACTATTTATCAAGTATGCTTGCTCTGAATTCAGGGGTGGTCTTAGTAGCAACTGAAGATGAACAAAGCCTTCTCCTGTTATTGATCTAGGGAGCAGCTATTTTAGATTTATATTGGATTAATAGTGAGGAATTGATCGAGAATCTAGAAGGAGAAAATTAACTGGGAAAACAAATGTCATAGTTATTATTTCAATTAATTGGAAGCTTGAGTAAAACAAATAGGAATAATAGACTTCAAAAACCTCCAGGGTCTCTTGAAAAGCAAATCTAAGTCAGGGGTGAGCAAGCTAGGATAGAGATGCTAAAGACAGCACAGGCAGCTACAGAGACTCTGAAGCTGGGCTAATACAGGGCCCAGAGGTAGGAGGGACAGCATGGCCAGAGAGACCTTGGTGGAGGCTCCCAGCTCCTGCTCCATTCCAGGCTCTGCAATTGCCAAGAGCTACAATCTTGCATAAAAGAATGTGCTAAGTGGTAACGTGATTGATAGAATCTGTCTTTTTGACAGGCAGTATCTTCCATTTCCTGCTGAGACTTAGCCTTAACCTGTAGGAAAACAAAATGCAATCCAATTGTCTACGCCACCCCTGAAAGAGTCCTGATCCAAAACATTAAGTGCAGAAGAGTTGGCAGCTCCTGTAAACAGCTACAGAAAAGATCAAACAATAAAGAACTTGTTAATCCAGGTGACTTGGTTAGCTGAAAGCTCCTTTGCTGCTTCTGCTACCATCAATGTCATGAGAAAAATTCCATCTTTTTATTATGCTTTAACATCTGGCTTCCCTTGTCTTAGTCCAAAAAAAAAAAAAATACAATACAGTGGAGTACTTAGTAGTTTATTCAAAGAATACATCCTAGTAATTACAGCAACACAGTAAGCCTAATTTTCACTAACCTGAGAGGCATATAGTTCCAAACCATTCAGCATTAGCAAGACTGCACTGTTTATCAAATGCACAAAAGCAAAATTTCTAGGCAAAGTAAACAGAGGAAGCAAAATCAGAGATCGTTCTGGTTGAGTCAGGAGCTCTTTAATGATCTGAAAGTAGAAAAGGAATCATAGAAACATATGTTAACAAGTGTATATGACTAAGGATAAAGGAATAGTTTAAGTACATATGAAAAGAAATTTAAAAAAAGGGCTAATACGTAAAAGAAAAATAAATGTCTCAATACAACAAGGTAGAGAAGGCAATAGAAAAGGTCCAATAATATACCTGAATTAAGAAAATAAGAGAATGTAAAAGAGAATGGAGACTAAACTGCAGAGTAGTAAAGGGGTAAGATATTAATTGCCTTTTTCCTAAATTTTTTCATGAAAGATAAATTGTGAACAGCCACTTAACAGAATTAACTTAACAAGGTTATTAAAAGAGCAGTGATGGAGAAAACATGCTGAGAGAAGATATAGATCAGTCAAATGTGAGCACTGGAGCAGAGACTGAAAATAATCACTTTGGAGTTCTTAGGAAATAAGTCATAGGAATCTCTGAATATTAGTGTGCATTTATCAAGGACCTGTAGAAAATGAATAAAAAATAAAATAAAAAAACCCTCTCAGCTAACAGAGAACTATCTAGTCAATTTAATAAATTTAGAAATAGGGATTAAACATTGTATCTGTAAGTTCCAAAGATATAAGACAGTAAAAGAACTAATATGCATCTGTCAAAAAGAAATCCTGTCAAGCCAGTCTACTATCCTTCTTTGACAAGTTAACTGGATAAAGAGGAAGTTGTAGATATGATATATCATGACTTTTAATTAAAGCTTGTGACACTATTCTGTATAACATTCTCATAAATAAGCTGAGGCAGGAAATGTAATCGCCATCAGGTGGGTGGACAACCAGTTGAAAAATTGCTCTCAATGAACAATTATCAATGATTTGCTGTCAAACGAAGAGGATTTCAAGTGGGACTAGATAGGGGACTGTGAGGGCTGAGATCTACTGAGCATTTTCATCAGTTCCACTAATAACGGCACAGACAAGCCCAAATGTGATCGTTAGACTGAGTGAGGAGGAGTTCTAAGCACCTCGGAGGCCAGAACGAAAATTATTTTTAGACTAAGGGTTAAAAGGCAACCAGCTGAATTCTGGACTGAGACAAGTGCAAAGTGTTACACCTGGGAAACAGCCATCAAATGCACAGTCATGATGCGTGGAATAACAGGGTAAGCAGCAGCCTAGAAGATAAGGATTTGATAATTGTCCTCCAGTCAGCACCACTAAGCTCCAGGTGAAGTGAAAAGAGGACACTCTTTTCACAACCACACTTTAAGAAAGATGGAAATAAAGCAAAGAAAATTGCAGGGAACAGAAAAAGGGTTTAGAAAAAGAGTAAGAAAATATGACCTGGGAGCAAAGGTTCAAGCAACAGAATTTGATTACTTTATAGATGAGAAGATTGAGCAGTGATGCTGTAACAGTCTTTCAACACATAAAAGCTTGTTACAAACAAAACAGTGATCTGTTTTGCTCAGTAGCCACTGCAAGATGGAGAAGAAATCAATCTAATTTGCAAAAAAAGAGTGTATCTAAGCCGGACAGTCAGAAACTTTTAACTGTTAAGGTGGAAGGAATTAGGAATATTACAGAATCACCTTTTTGGAAGTTTCTAAGAACGGATACATTGCTATTCCAGCTTGCTTAGGTTTGGTTGATCCTGCTACAGCACAGAGACAGCTAAACTACTTCTCAACATTTCTTCTTGATTTCATCTATTTGAATCTATTATTTAACACTAGCCACTACAGATGAAAAAAGTATGAGTAAATAATATATGCTACTTTTAATACTAGAGATTTCCGAACAAATAATTACTGATGAAGCCACCTCAAGCTTTTAATTTGTTCGACTCATTGGGATGAATCATTTATAGCTGGAAGTGCCATCTTAATAGCTGCAGACTTCAAATGTTTAAATAACAAGTAAGCATTTAAACAAATGGACAATTAATGACCATGAGGAATATAATTGTATCAGTGCATGTGAAAGCCCCTGCTGACAAGGCTGTTATTGGAGGAAACATTACAATATTGAATGTATTGTGAAGCCCATCACTGTAAACTATGAAAAGGTTAAAGATTTCATCTTTGACATTACCTGAATTCCTTGGGTAATTATTGGGGCGCCTGTTTACTCACGAAGCAGGTATGTTTCAAAATTGAATCAGCCTCCCCCTGATATTTTCACATTACTTCTGAATAATAAGAGTTCTGCTCTGATGTCTAGACAGCCTGGACAAGCTGAGACTTTCAGCATGATACCAAGTTACCCTGCACTCTTAGGTGCACATTCAGCCCGAGATTTAGTCTACCCAATTATTTCACAGAAGCACTCAGTGTACCTTGACAGTGGAAAATTCCTGTTGATCCAGAACCAGGTTAAGAACCACCTCAAGATAAAAAAACTGGAAGTCCCATCAGTTTCACTATATATGTAATGTTTCTGAATGAATACTTTCATTTACCAGGAAAAGTGAAGAATGGACATACTAGTAGATATTATATGATGTAACTTGAAGTAAAAAAGAAAAAAAATCTAAAAGATTATCAAAAGATATAAATCTGCAAAATACATGAAGTACTCAAATTTATGTAGAAGTAGATTTAGCGGAGTTACAACTTAAAGGTCAACATCGCTCCCGGGGAAATCACTAGAGGCATTTCTTTTAATATAAATAAAGTGGGATTTCATTTTTAAATTACATCCTTTTGAAGATCTACTGCTGCTCTTAGGGGAGTGTTTACCTAAATAGTTTTAGCTTAGTTCAGAATTTCTACCATTACCACAATCACATCCCTGGATATGGACAGATAAACAGTCTGCATATCTGTGAGTACTGAAGAACACCTATATCTTTTTGAGGAAGAACTAAGTTAAGTTTTAACTGTGCTAGAATAAAAAAAAATAAAATAAAAAGAGCTTTATAATTTTTAAATGTGGCTTTTTGAAGTAGATAACCAGAGACTGTCATCACATGTACCTTTACTCTCTTTTTATTCTTTTCTACTAAAAAGACTTAGTTTTCTCTGAGTTCCTCTTTTTCAGTTTCTATTATCTGCATCCTCAGTGAGGTCACTCAGAATTTGGAAACAGACTTTTTAGGCAGTCTTTGGGACTTGTCATTCTGGCAATCCAACAGAGCGCCAAAAAGGCCAAGTGAGGTCATTCATCCAGGTACAGTCTGTACATTACCAGGAACTTCTCTAGGGAGACAACAATTATTTCACATGTAAATGTGTGATAAGCTGTCAAAACAATGTCTATGATAAATAAAATTTTTGACTTGGAAATTTCATTTTTTCTATGCAGAGAAGTCTTTTAGGGAATAAAAGCAATATGACTAGTTTCTGTTTGACTTAATATTTCTCACTGTTTATAAAACTTAATCTTGATTCCATAAAGAGATCAGATAGATGTGGCCTCTTACTTTACAAGCCTCTACCCACATGTCCTTGTGGATTTCACATATTAATTTTCCAAAAGCCGAAGTTGACTTTTTTGCTTTATTTCTTTTTAATAAGATAGCTATCAATGTGAGACAGGAAAGCCATATTTGTCATTGTGTCATTGTCAGATAAAATTCAGAGAAGAATTTGGCTACATTTGAACTGGTTGTTCATGCAGATTTAGTCGATTGTCCATTTTACCTGAATAGTGTTAATGGCTAACTAAAAATAAAAATTAAATATAAAATTAAGGAAGGTCTAGAATGCCACTGCTCTGAACTGTAGCTGATTTTTAGGAGAAAATCATGACAATCCAGTTGATATTCTGTGTTCTTTCACAGTAGTGATTGAGCACTCCTGTGCCATGGCAGACGAGAGAAAAGGTATTGACACCAATCCAGCCTGTGCAATACGTAGCATCTATCAGCAGTTATTGAATTACACAAAACAAATCTGTTTATCTAATCCATGCTTTGAACAGTTTGTTCCAATTTAGAGAAAGGTAAAAGGACATGTAAACCAGACTGCAATAGTAAACACGTCATACATTGCAAACATACTTTATTAAGAGAACAGAAAACTCAACAGACCTACTGAGATTAAGACGCTTTGGCTCCATTTAGACAGAGTATGGAGAAAGAATAGTATCAAATATGTTCTGTGTTACATAAAAAAGATAATTAAAATATCTTTATAATGATTGATTTTACTAAGTATATGAAATTACTCTGTTGCTTACTTAATCATAAATACAGGTGACATCCTAGTAAAAGGCAATTAGCATACCCAGTGATCCATGAAGCACATAGCTTTCAGTGTAATTCAGCTTTTCAGTATAATTACCACAGCTTTACACTAGGTTGGCTATCACATTGAGATTTATGCGAAAAATAAAGGATTATGATATTGAATGCATTTTTAGCATGAATATATTTTCTAAATTACTTAGGTATACCGCGAAACATGTAAGGCCTTCATGACAGTATGCACTAAAGCAATTCAACTCATATGTCCTTGCTGTACTGTCAGAGTGCTGTCGCTGTCCCTGTGTACGTCGTATCAATCATGGTTTTTAAGGTCCTACAAAATGCAGTGACATTGGTTTTCTACTCTCTCTATTAACAAAAGGGCTAACTTTACAATTGCTAGTGCTAATGGACTTATTACCCTCACTTCTGCAGTTAACAGAGGAATTAATCTAGCCCAAGCATAATCGGGTACAATTTATCTGATCTGCATTGAGGATACTGTGTGGTAGATTTTAAGCCTTACTGATGTTCAAAGGCACATCAATGTATATGCTCTTACTGGGCTTATTATGTAGCAAGAAGAAAGAGATTGAAATGAAAAATAACCTTGAATGACCTTCTAGAGCTAGAAACATACTAAATGCATGATGGGACACATTAATGTTAACTCTAAGTTACATAAAAGAAAATACTTCAGAACCTACTCTATTCATCCACTTTTAGTACTTTCAGTGACTTAAATGGCAGCTACTCATTCTTCTTGTGAAGCTAAAATAAATTTTCACTTTGCTACTTTGCCCAAACTTTCAACTGAATTTGCAGATAAAAGAATAATGGAGATGAGTAACTTACTGAAAAGGAGTACAATCTTCATGTGATAAAGCCTGTGGCAATGTAAACATAATCTAAGTTGATGTAGCAAACATATAGAGAAGGATCTGAAATACTGTGCAATTTAAATGGTTTACACTGTTGGCATATTCTGAATTTGGTCCTACATTTTTGAATGCCACACTCTGCTGCTGTAGTGAGTTTGGAGCAGCTGAGGCTGCCTGTTGGTGAACAGACTCTGCTCAAGTCAGAGACTCGAACGGACAGAGAGGCTAAGCAACCAGAATCTGTTGCTCCGGAAATAAAACAAATTCATTCCACTTCTCTAGAATTGCTTTAATTAGCCCTTGTATACGAATACCAAAATAACTGGAAAACATTGAAGAAAAAAAGGAGGTGTTTTCTTGCAGGTCAAGAACCAGGCAAACTTAAAGTTTTAGAATCTCTCCATTTCAAAATGAAAGCATGTGCACTAAAAGGGATAGACATGTTTTTAATGAAATTTTGCTCATTTACAACACACACAAAAAAGCCATTCCAAATAGGGTAGAAGCACTGTACTAAAATTCGTAAATTTGAACTTTTATGGGGTCACAATGTCTACTGCTAAAAACGTCTTCCTCATTTGAGCTGTCTATCTATTTGCATTCTAGCTGGCAGTCTTAGGCAACTAGTATTTTCTATGGGCCTGTCACCAGAATGATGGCTGTAATCTATAGGAAAGTAAAATTTCTTCTTCAGTCACACAGGTTTCAAAATCATAAAAAGATATGCAATATGTGCACAGCTGAAAACTGTGACAAACAGAAGGGTGACTCATTAGAAAAAAATATTGAACCATGCTGAGGATAACTAAATATTTTAATTATGAATTAAGGTCTCTCTAAATTAAGAAATGGAAATGAAAACTCTTAAATACAGTTTTAGTATTTCTGATTACAGCCTGTAGGCATACTACAGAAAAACCTTTGATAAAAGTGTATACTGATATAGCAGCATCTTTCTTTCTGCAACTGAATATTAGATCAGTTTAAACCATTTTTAGGCTCAGACTGAGGTTCAGTAAAGCCTAGGACTGAAATCATCATCAAAAGAGAGAGAAAAATATAGAATCATAATCTGAACCACACACAACAATCTTTTGTATACCAACAGCCAATAAAACATGAAAATAAACCCTGATTAGAGAAGAAAATTTTACAGTTGTGATGGTACACGGACTTACCTTTTTCAGCCATCCTTAGAAAAAATAAAAGCAAAAAAAAATCAAAACACTAAAAGTTAGAGTAATAAAAAAATGAAGATATTTAGCCAAAATTCAATTTTGACGTGAAAATCCAAACAAGGACTTCAGTTCTCCCAAGATCTTTGTTACCTGTATAGCACTTTCTAATAAATATCTTGTTCTAAATATGATGACATCTATGTTTTTACTTATTAATGGAAAAAGCAAGAAAGTATTTCCCCAAAATGGTGCTGCAGGATTATGAGAGTTCTAGAGATGTACATTTAGTCTTATTCCAAAAAAGGCTTCTAAACCTACATTTCCAGAACAACTTTGTAACTAGGACTTCAGTCAGAGCCCCTGAGTGTCATGTTGGCCTGAACCCCTACTGTTCACCTCTGAGTTTCCTCCTAGCAACTGCATCAAAGGTTGAAGAGATTCAAGATTTGCTTTCCTCCCTTTATTTATATATATGTGCGTGTGTGTATGTACATATAGACCAGCTTCAGTCTTCAGAACAGCAGTGCACAAACCACAGCATGGATATTCAAACAATGAAATTAAGCAGTTTTGTAGCGAAGCTAGCAAACAGGTAAGCACCAGGAACAGCAAAGCAGCTAATGCAGTACCTCTGCTATTCCTCTGCACATAAGCTGTTCTTGCAAGAGCATGTTTACGTATCACCGAAGCTGAAATGAAAATCCTAATCCAGATACTTCTGCCTCCAACAGTAACAATAACTCTCTTCACTGTGCAATGTATATACCAGAAGCTCTCTCTGCACAAAAACAAGAGCATTAGAAGTTCTCATGGAGGACCCGTGAGAATTAGGCAATCCAGATAGTATCAGGTCTTGATCATAGAATCATGGAATCAGTAAGGTTGGAAGGGACCTCTGGAGATCATCTGGTCCAACCTCCCTGCTCAGCAGGGGCACCTAGAGCATGGTAGACAGGGTTGCATCCAGGCAGGCCTTGAATAGCTCCAGAGAAGGAGACTCCACAACCTCTCTGGGCAACCTGTGGCAGTGCTCCGTCACTCTCACAGGGAAGAAATTCCCCCTCACGGTCAGGAGGAACTTCCTGTGCTTCAATTTCTGCCCATTGCCTCTTGTCCTGTCACACGGGGCAACTGGAAAGAGTTTGTCCCCATCCCCTTGACACCCTCCCTTCAGGTACTTGTACACATTGATAAGATCCCCCCTCAGGCTTCTCTTCCCGAGGCTGAAGAGGCCCAGCGCTCGCAGCCGTTCCTCATAGGGCAGGTGCTCCAGCCCTCTGATCCTCCTCATAGCCCTATGCTGGACTCTCTCCAGTACCTCCATGTCTCTCTTGTAGTGGGGAGCCCAGAACTGGACACAGGACTCGAGATGAGGCCTCCCGAGGGCTGAGTAGAGGGGCAGGATCACCTCCCTCCACCTGCTGGCAACACTCTTCCCAATGCACCCCAGGAGACCATTGGCTTTCTTCGCCACAAGGGCACATTGCTGGCTCATGGCCAACTTGTCATCCACAAGTACTCCCAGGTCCTTCTCTGCAGAGCTGCTTACCAGAAGGTCAGACCCCAGCTGGTACTGGTGCCCAGGGTTATTTTTCCCTAGGTACAGGACTCTGCACTTGCCCTTGTTGAACCTCAGGAGGTTCCTCTCCACCCAACTCTCCAGCCTGTCCAGGTCTCTCTGAATGGCAGCACAGCCCTCAGGTGTGTCAGCCACTCCTCCCAGCTTGGGATCATCAGCAAACTTGCTGAGGAGACACTCTGTCCCCTCATCCAGGTCATTGATGAAGAAGTTGAACAGGATGGGACCCAGTCCTGAGCCCTGGGGAACGCCACTAGCCACAGGCCTCCAACTGGACTCCATGCCACTGATGATGACCCTCTGAGCTCGGCCTTTCAGCCGCTTCTCAATCCACCTCAAACCTTTCATAAGTATGTTTTGAAGAGAACTGAGCAGTTACTGAGGGTGGGATTCAGCTGACCAATACCTGACATCTGAGGTTTTCTCTGAAATCTGTATTTGACATCTACTTGTCAGTGGAGATTCATCTCATCTTAAAAAGGTCTAAAAAGAATCAGATGAACGGACTTTAAATATGCTTACTTCTCTCCATTGCTTGTAGTGAAAGCTAAGGTGCAGGATATTAGATTATGGCTAAAGGGTATGAAAAAAGTAAAATGCAAAGCAAAAGACAAAGAATATATGGGTAATATGTGGACAGAAAGAGTAGGACGAGGATGGAGTGGGAAGAAGGAATGAGGGGGAGCTTTAAAGGAACATAGTGGAAACAGAATAAATAAATAAATAAATACCGTAAGAAAGCTCCACTCCGTTGCCTGAAAAACAAACATATCTAAAAGGTTAATAAATTCTACTTGTTCAGGTTCTTAATTGCTTGAATTATTCATTTTTTACAAGGTGCTATTGATGCTCTTGACACTTAAGAATAAAACCTAGCCTGTGCTTATGATAAAGTCACAGTATCTTCTTAAACAAGGGAACATGATTAACCACTGCCTCACTTGGAAGAAGACACAATTTTCTATCTTGCTAAATCTTCCAATCAGAAAAATACTTGGATAGGAAAAGATAACACAATGCTTTTGTTCATCCACAACACAGGAATTAGTGTTCATATGATGGAGCTGCTCTCCTAACATTAGTGTAAATATATTAACACTGCCAAAAGAAACCAAAACAAACAAAAATCCAAAATCCCCCAAATGGATATAGAGTGACTTACTTAAAAGTTGAGCTGGGCTTAGTCCTTCTTAACTACATATATAGTTTATTTCTTCAGTGTTCAAAACAAATGAAATTCCTGCTTGGCTAAAGAAGGTAAAAGTAGAGTTTTGGTAGTTAAACCCAAGTCAGACAAGGTGCTTTTGAAGGAGAAAAGTTAGGTTGTTGGGTATAATTGAAAAAGGAGTCTGATCCAGGTGCAGAGAGAAAGCACTGTGGAAATGCTGCAGGAATTAAAGGTTCTGCAAGGCGGGCAGTCAGAAGCGCGCCCGGAGTTCTGGATGGGTGCATTTTAATTAAATCAAAGTAAACAAGTCACAGCAGGGCCGAGCATGAGCCAAGCTGTAGGCAGGCTTGACACGAGAGGTTTGAAGGTGAGTCTGAAGCTGCTGAGGAATGAGAAAGGAAAACAACAGAGAGAGAGTGAAGAGCCAGGTAATACACTCGGAGGGAGAAGCAAGGACAGTAACGAGACCTGCAAAATGATGAATAGCCCACAGCAGTGAGAGACGGCGGGTGCACAGGCAGGAGGAGACGTGGTATTACGTCCCAGTATGCAGCTGAGATTCGCAACCCACACAGATGTCTTATAAATGGAGCTCCTGGCTTACATGTTTTTCCAGTCTTTATCTTTACCCCAGACACGTGGAACAAAACAACCTTTTGACAAAACAACTGTTTCAATTATTTTTTCTAGATTCATATATGGGCTACTGACTAAATTTTGAACTTCTAAATAAGTTATCCCATTTATTTCTTAATCCTATCACTGGGATTTGCGCAGAAGGTGAGAAATCAACAGCTCATCTACTTTTTAAAAACAAGTTCAAAGCTAAGTTTACAAAAGTCTGTACAGACTATTAAGTTCCTCAGTTTTCTACAGGTTGGGACTTGGAGTTTATTAAAAGAAAAAAGGTAGCTCATTCTTTTGAAACTGCCTTATATTACCAGAAAGAAGAAAAGGTGGTTGTAAAAAAAATACATGTAAATAGAAAACAAATCAAAAACATTCCTCCACAACTAACATTACAGAAGTGATCATCCTGAGCTTTTCTCCATGCAGTGAACATGTTTTCCCATAATAGTTTTTTTCCCCTTGGATCTTGGGTTGCTGAAAAATTAAACAGAAAGCTCATTAAAAATCTAAGCCAATCTAAGAAATATCACTCGTGAGAAAGTGATGGAAAAACAGAAGTAATCTTTTTTTTTCTCCCAGATTTTTTGCCATCATATTAGAGGAAAACATAAGTATTCATATAGCTGAATGTACAAACCACAGTTGCAGCTGTGACAGTTTTATCTAAATGACAACTTTTTATTTTAAACTTTTTTTTTACATTAAAAGTATTAAATCTAAGGCCATTTTTCTTATGGTCACTTAGATATTCAGATCATTGATTCATAGTTTAAATTATGGGCCCAGCTCTATGCACAAAAGAATTTGATGTATATATGGAAAGCAGACTCATTATCAATTAAATATTCCCAGAATGCCATTTTTAAGACATACTAGGTTTAATTAATTGTAAAATACTTTTGGAATTTACAGGTTCATAGAGTTTTTACAGATCATTAACTAATTATACTTCACACCAAAGAGGTCTTACATTAAATAGTAAATAAAATACACTAAATGTATTAAGCTGAAAACTGATTACCATGTTAAAAAAACCTAATTTTGAAGACACTTGTTTTTGTATGAATGTCTCTCCAAAAAAAAAAAAAAAAAAAAAAAAAGGCTGTTTTTGTAAGAAGACACTGAAAAGCAGATTTTGTTCAACAGGAAGTTAAACTTCATTCTCTATGTTGGTGAGTTAAGCCCTAAAGGTATCATGCTTACAGAAAATTCACTTGTTTGATACCACACATATAAGCACCCTGACACTCACTTAGTAACTGCAGCAATGGTCTCATGGAAGGCAGACTTTTAAAATCTCGCTCTGCGTACCAAAAATATTTTATCATCAGGCTGCCTTTCAGATACCTTGGTCTTTTTTTACAAAGACATTATTGACTTCAGCTCTTTTTTTTAAGATAACTTGACCATGTAGCTAAGGCGCACTTTGTTTCATTCAGCCTTACAAGCTTGACAATTAAGGCCATATTTACAAATAAGGACTTAGTTAACACTTAATTTTCGATGGGAATTCAATGGCAGGAAAAGCAGTTCTACTGATCTATGAGACAAACAACCTTTCTTTTATCACAGTTGTCAAACACATGTACCTAATTCAACCAAGAATGTCAGCATAATCTTAAACTACTCATTCCTGAAATATAATGAAAAATTTAAACTCGACTGCTTAAGGGAAAGCACGTGCTCAATTGCCCAGCTCAGTAGAAGCATAAATAAACAATTTACTAAGATTTCTTATGTGATACTAACCAGCAATTTCCACAGTTGCATTTTATACGTAAAATTGCAAGTACTGTTCTTGGTCAAAGGCCTGACAACCATATACTTCAGCACATCTCCTGAGATCCTGTGGAGGATTGCTTTCATTTTCTTCACAATCTAAGATGTCAACAGTAGAATGCACAAGCGTCTTGAGATAATGATCCTTGGACTAACTTGCAAGCCTAGCTGCTTTATAATACTGCATCAGCAGTATTTTTGCCACTCCCATGGCACTTCCTTCCTATATCCTCTTTTCTGTAACTTCTCCAATTCTGGATTTTTTCCAAGAACAGATTATTTCACCTTCCAGCAAAGGTGACAGTAGGAAATCTGCTCATCCCCAGCTACTGAAATATTTATCTTAGGGTTATACGCATTCCAGACATGAAGCACATCAACTGTGATTCTGCAAGTAGGCTTTTTTTCTCCCTCATCTTTACAGCCATATCGTGCTGGTGAAAGGTCAAAGCTCTGATAGGCTCATATCGTGTAACTACTGAAATGGTCCAGCCTCTCTAGAGCTTTAATAGGGTTGCCACAGTTGATCAAACAGTTGCCAGTCTGTGGCAGACCTTCCAAGAACTGCGGTGGTTTTCATTCATCATCACACATCCAATGAAACTATCCTTGAGTAAATGAAACTCAAGGACAGTTCTGTCGAGCATCACACTTGCTAGCATAAGACACCTGTGGTACTGTTATGACTACAATTTATGGACATTTAGGGAAAGGAGGCAGTGGAAGCACAGAAGATCTGAAAAGATTTTTCAAAATAAAATATTTAAATGCTTTTTTGTACAAACTTTGTCTTACAAACTTAAGTTTGTAAGTTGTCTTGCTGTCCACATATTTATCCAGCTACTTTATCCCTTGCATATATAGCTATAAGAATATTAGTAACCAATACAATGGTTTGTTAATGATCTACTATTTGATTAATCTTCTTTTAAGACGTCTGCTTGGCAGAAATAAGACAAATAAGCAAGCACAGAAGGAAGAGAGAGAAACTGTTTCTGGACTTCAGTTTACTCAGTCTTCCCTTATACATTAGTTTGAGAAAAAAGGCAAAGTACAGATATGTATTTGGATATCAAGCTTACCTGAGCAACCCAGATGTTCTGTTTCAGGATTATGTTTTATTGCTGCTATATGTTTAATTACAAAATTGACTTCTTTGCATTAACACCTTATTTTTCCCCCTCTTCAAAAACAAAATCCCAAACCCTACTCACTATAAAGCTTTGATCTGCACTCTGACCTTGGGCTTGCTGCCTTTGCTACTTGATATAAGCACCCAGATGTGATTTGAGGATCAAGGCTATATCACCAGTCAGTGAAGTGACGAGAGATACAGACTAACCTGAGGGTAAACAAAACAAGTTCTTCTCTCTTTTGGCTTCTCATATACATTGAAAACACAAAATCACACGTGAAGTGGCTGGACTTGGATTAGCCATTTTAAGAGGCCTCTTGGTCTAGACTTGCTTAGAAATCAGCACTTGGGAAGTGAGGAACACAGGGACGGGGCAGGGCTAGCTTGGCACTCCTTCGGGTGCCAGCACCCCTCAAGCCAAACATCTCAGTGCACAGAGTGGCTTCAGTGTCACGCACAAAAAGTTGTCTCTCAGTAAAGAGAATCCAAAACATATAGGTTGAAATTCATCATCAAGTTTATCCACAAACTTACTGACAAGCAGTACAGTAAGATTCTGCTTTTATTATTCCAAATAATATACAGTAAAATTGCCTTTGTAAGTATTGACCCTAATAGTCCAGTTCATGGTCCCTCTAAAACATGATGTTCTAATAAATGTCACCTAAACGTATCGGGATATACACCAAGGGGTTATGCTTTAGATCTGATTATTCACATAAACATTTCTTAAATAGGAAAAATGTGTATCATACAAAATATTAAAAAAACTGAAGTCAGGAAAATGGAATAATTCACTAAACAGAGCTGTCTTCTCCACAAACTTCATTTGATTTTCCCATTATTTCTTATGAATAGAATCGCAAGAAGCAGACTATCTTTTGCTTCTATTTTTTGGTTAATATGTTTATCTATTTCTCTTGTACCTTCTCATTATTGATAAACAACTATTTAGTTTCTCAAAGAAAGAAAGAGTGATTATATAGCCCCCTGGTTAGGGCAGTCACTGAAGAGACCTTTTCTAAATTAGTCAATAATCCAGACCTGGTCACTCATCTGGAAAGCAGGACACTCAAATCCAGTGTCCTGCTTCTGAATTAGGTGGAATAGGGACTGAAGAATGGGTCTTTTGCACCCTCTGAGTGTAACCTTGCCCACTAAGTCCTGGGTATGTTTATTTTAAGAGACATTAGTAAGCACATTTTCATCAGAATTCCCACATTTCCATGAAAAGTTTTGATTCCATAAAATCTTACATTTTCCATGAAAATGAACCTCATCCTAAAATTTTGGATCATCTATTTAAAATTGATGTTAACTATAGCCTCTTCTCCTGAGCAAGAAAAAAATGCTGCATCAGTTCATTCCACCAGAAATTAAGGCCAGAATGGCAAGGCAGACTGTAAAAAGAAGCTTGGCAAAAGCTCAGGACTGCTAGGAAGTTTAACTTATCACCATTTGAGCAATCACTTCTCCAGTAAATTATGTAGCATTTATTAATCAGTGTATTACCTGTTCAAATAACTAACAAAATCCTCCACTGTGCACATATTAACAATAGATAGAGCATGATGCATTATGCTGCACAGAAGCAGAAAGAAGAATGGTGTGGGAACTCAGGGCTATAAATTCACGGTGAGACAGGAGAGATGTTTACCACAGAGTGAAAAATGTGGTATAAGGAGCTGGTGAGTTGAAGGGAACATCAAAGCTGTGAATATTTACAATGCATTTATCTATTTCTAAACCAGTGAGAGAGGAAGATCCTCGCACTTCTTGGAAGTGCCCTGCTGTGTTACCACATTTTAGTGTGAAAACAATTATCATTCATTTCCTCAAATCACATCCGAGTGTTGCTTCTGCTAAATAGTGTCACTTTCACTTTACAAATTTCTTTTGGCTTCACTGTACATTTGATCCTTTTCTAGAACATACAGCTTATTAAGAAAGTCTCTCTGAACTCCATCAAAACATATCAGACTTGGTCTAATAGTTTCAACGTGAGCCACAAAAACTGTCATAACATTTCTTGAGATTATTTGAAATTTATAAATTAGCAACCAACCCATCAATACAAATCAAGCATAACTCTCCTGACCAGAGCACACTCATTTGGTATTGAAAACTAAATATATACATGTCTATCTCAGAGCCTTCTGTTAATGTGACCACACTGCTCATGCTACCAGGTTCACCTACTGAATGGCACAGCACTGTGATGTGATCAGAGCCTACTCGCTTAAGATGCGGCACTGAACTTTTACTATATAAACTCCTGAAAGAAGTCTTGTTAATAAATGAGACTATGAATCCACAAAAATATCCTTATTTGGAATTCCTGTATTTCATTCAAAGGTGAATCACACTGTTTTACTGTACTGTTTACTACCACAACTTTTACTCTTTAAAAGTCATCTAAATGTTTATATATATACATACATATACATATATATATATACTTTTATATATATATATATATATATATATTTTAGTTGGCATTCTCTGGCAGCATTGCTTTCAATAAAAATTAGTGCTGTAAGAAAATATCCCGAGACAAAGCAGAAAAACTCAAAGCCTGACTGTATTCTTTTCTTTAGCTACATACAGAGATGTTTCATTTAATAATGGATCAGCAGCATGCCCAAATATAAAATTGAGCCTTACCATCTCTTTTTAATCATTAGTATTTAATTTATGTCTTTAGCTTTTGTTCTTTCTGAAAATATAACTGGTCACATTATAATGTAGTAATCCAATTTTTAGTTATGGGGATAATGTGCATTTGCTACACAGTGCCAGTCATTTAGACCCAAATAATAAGGATACGTTGATCACAAGAGACAACAGTCAGCTGGGACTATATTTTGGTTCTGCTTCTGTCGATGTTCCACTTCGGATCCTCCTCCAACTCTTTTGCCTCTTATCTCCATTAGCATGGAGTCAGTAACAAATTGTCTACTTCCCCTGTGAATCAGAATGATTAATTTGTCAGTGTCTAGTTAGAATTTATTATAAAGTAACACGGATCTTCCACAAGTCTTTATACATCTTCATATTCAGTCTGGCCCTCCTAAAAGCTAATGTTGAGAATGGTGCACAGAGATTTCAACCTCACTTGTCTTGTGGAACAAACTTCATGCAAAATTTCTTCAATCTGCTCTTTTCCAGTAAAAAAAACTATTTCAATTTGGGATGCCTAGTCATTCACACTACATCAAACCCTGAGCCTTCCACTGAGAAGTAACTGTGACAGAAAGGTGATATGTATTTGAATTCCAGGCATGAATTAAAATGCTAAAATGGGGCAAACTCTCTACAGGTGTTAAAATAGCCATCCTGAGGGAAAAACAGATTGTAATTTAGTGGCTATCAGAAAGCATGAAAACAATCACACTGGAAAATCCTGGCCCAGCTATTGAGACCTCTGGCATCAATGGAGCATGGGGAGATTTCTAGCCTTGGAGTTGCGCTTGGTCCCTCCTCCCTTATGTCTTTCATCACAGTCACAGTAGGGCTTTTCTGCTGGATGCTGTTGCTGCATTAAGTTTCCCCAAAAGAAGTGGGTGTGTTTATCTCTGCCTGTGGCCTCTCTGCTACCACTTCACAGAAATGAGAACTTGAAGCTCAGTTATCTTGTTTTGGGGAAACACAAACATGCTTTTTCCCCTCAGTTGCAATTTTATGGGTAATCTAAGTTTACAGCTCAATTTTTCAGGGATTAAAGACATTGAAAGCTAACACATAACATCTATAAAAATTCTGCATGTACGTCATTGTAAGCTTATTGTGATGCAAATCATGACACAAGACAAGAAAAACAACTTATATAGGGTCATATAAAATAAGACATAGATAGATTCCTTCTTTCATTCCTCGCTGCTCTTGAGTGGTCTTTCATGGTAGTTCAGAAGTTCTTTAAGTTTGCACGATTCTCCTGCTGGGAAAATCCCATCATCCAAAACCTCATGCAGCTGGTTTTTCATTTACTGAGTTGAATTTCACCTCTTTGTTACATGAATTTGCCCATCTTTTCCTTCCTCCTTTTCGATTTCCCTTCTTTCTGTTGGTCTGAAAATCCCTTTACCGGCTTGATCAAGTTCTCCATCAGTCAGTTAATCTGTGGCTTATTTACCAAACATCTGGAATTCAGGCTTGAAAACTGAGTTTATCCTGGGCAGCAACTATCTCCTTTTCTGTTGGCATTACAATTAAACTGGTGGTTGTCAAAGTTCAGCTGTCCTCTGTTGTTAGTCTTGTGTTTGAAGCAAGTATGTCTCCTGCTACCTTTTTCTAGCTTGCAGTTCAATATGGAAACATTCAGTGACACAGACTATGAACAAGCCCTGTGTTAAAAACAGCAGTTTGCACTCAGACCCAACTTTTACAGACAGAGAACGTCTGGTGTCAAGTAGAATTCCTAAATTACGTAATTATGCCCTGAAAGAATTTCTAATGGAAAAGACAGTCGTAACATTCTTTCCTATAAGCATGTTTACATTATGAAATATATCACTCCAAGAAATCTTCTCCCAACTTGGGTTTAAACTTTCAGCAGCTGGCTAGAGGGAAAACATAAACCTTATGGCATCAAGAATCAGATTTCGCTAACAGAAAAAAGGCCAGAATCTGAATTTGATCTTACAGTGTCTAGCATGCTAAACAAAATAAATACAACATTTTGGCTTAGCTTCAGGATTTTTCTCTGGCTTCTTTGTGCTGCTCCTGTGATACCGGCAAATATTAAACTAGTTAAACAATCACTTAATCAACTGCTTCACCATTGTCATAAAAATGAGAAACAGTGTCTCTAGAAATTACTTCCTTTTAAAGCAATTTTAATATAGTAAATTCAAAAAAAAAAAAAAAAAAAAAAAAAAGAAAAAGAAAGAAAAGAAAAGAAAAAGAAATCACCCACATGTTCTTCATGGGTACTCAGGGAATTCATTTTCTTCTGTAGCAATATGATGAATGAAGATTACTGAGGAAAAGGCAAAGGAAAATCTCTAAAGTGCAGTTCATGATCATACTGAAAAGTGTGACTCCAATGTAGACATCTTAGTTCAGTTCATGAAATCCATAATCTACAATAATTGAGACTCATAAATGTGATTCTGTTTTGAGTTTTGAATGCTCTTGCTAAAGCACATCAAAAGCTGTTGAGATGGAATCAACACTAACTTTTAAGTTATTTGAGAAGTACTTGAAAATGTTTCTTTTCTAAATGGAATCTGATTTACAAACACACACATTTGATTCTTAAAAAGGACATTGTCATGTTATCTTTGACAAACAGTAAGTGTAATAGCATAATGAAAATACAACACTTAAAAAACAGACCTCACTATCTCTCCATATTTTGAAAGACAAATGGTTGGTATGTTTTAAGAACTATTCCATGTCATTAAGAAGGATGACAATGGACATTAATGAAACTAAGTGCAACATCAGAAGTTTCTAATTTTTTTAAAAAAGGTCTATTCTAAAAAATAACCAAAACATTTTTCTCTTTTTCTTCCAAGTAACTCATTGCACTGTGTATGCAAAGCCAGGTATTTGACAAAATACATTCTTCCTATTAACCTTTCAGAGGTTATTTATGAAAACTAAAAAGAGGCTAAACTGCAACCCTCGTGCAGCTCTAACAGAACAGTTACTATACAGGACCATATTCCTATAACTAAACATGCTGAGACATACAATAGTAGCCAATTTGTGAAAGTACCATTGAGAGAAAAATACTCTGGAAGACTGACTTGCATTAGTCTTGACTTTTACCTAATTTGACTTCAAAACCTTTCTTTCAGGCAAGTATTTCGTAGGAAGAGAATTCACTGACTCAAGTCTCAGTTCTATTGCATGGAGTTAAAATCATAAAACCAGCACTGTGGTAGGAAGTTCACTGTGGGGGGAAACACAGCCTCTAAATGGACCCGGAAATAAACGTTTTTAAGAAACTAGAACATTACCTTGTCAGCATTTTACAGAACCACTTTTCAGAGTCAAGCAAAAAGCAAAGCACTGGAGAGCTTGCCTAACATACAACTGCACAAGCTAATTGTTATTAACATAGTTGTTGCTATCGTATTATTCATCATTTTCATGGACGGTCACTCAGCAGACACAAAAAGTATTTCCAACCACATACTCAAAGCTATTTCTTTGTCACATATGATTACAGACAAATGTCGGCTTTAATATTTTATAAAGTATGTGATGATTCGAATGACTAAACTTGTGATGAAAGCTGACGGAAAATAATCAGCATGCAAAGAAGTCTAAATCATTCTGCTTCAAGTACTTTGCTGTGAAAGTCCTTGCTCTTTTTCTACATAATACTTTCACTAATATCAGTTGCAGCTCTGCACAGGGTAAGAGCTCCTGATTTTCATGCATCACTGAGGTGAATGTTGCCAGAACTTATCTAAGATTTATGCAAACATACATTTTGGGAGAAGTCAGCATTCCTTCAGCATGGAAATCTCATTTAAATTAATGCAGCTTTTGGCTTCAGAAAAGGATTCCTAATCCTAATACACCATTTCTTAACCTTTTCAGACTTATGACCCTGAATCAAAGTAGTAATCATTCATGATCTGCTCAGACAGAAATGCATACATGAGTGCAATAATAACTTTCAAGATCCATACACAAATAAATTATAAGATGGATTTGGAAATATTTGATCTTGAAGGTCATAGTGTATGGTGACAGAGTAGGAAGTTTTTTTTCACTTTGTACCACAGCCATGTTTCTCAAACCTCACAACCCAATTTTTTTCATGACTTTCGCCCTACCCAGGGAGATTAAATGCTGATTGAGAAACATCTTACACATGCCATAGTACCATATCTAATTTTTACCTCTCACTGGTGTTCAGCTTTGCTTCACGTCTTCTTAGAGGGTGGCAAGGGCATTGCCAGTTCTTCTATAACACAAGGCTCCTACTGTACTGGGTTTGGGCTGCAAGCTGAGGCAGGCTTCGTCACCTTGTAGACGAGTTGCCTGCAGAGGCCAGACAGGCTGTGTGAAAGGAGCTGCAGCAAGCCCAGTTGAGGAAGTCTTCAGCATGGCACTAGGGAGGATCACTGCATCAGTCTTGCAAACTATCCACTCTGTGTTACATGCTGCAGCACTTAATGCTGGCCCATCAGATGTGCCACTTTGACTTTATTCAGTCAAACCCATAGTCACTTAAATAAGGAAAAAGTATTGTGTGGCCCCTTTAAAAAGAATTCTGTGTTTTGGTAGAAATCTGTCTTGGCATGAAAATATATTTCAAAAATATAAAGTAAGATATTTGTAATATCCTGGAGATACACTGCTTAACCTAACAGCTTAAAGGGGTCAGTTACATATATGTACCAAAGAGCATACCAATTAAGTAAATAAATAAATGTTAACTATTGCAGAACATAAAGATGTTAAAGGAAAGCGGATAATCTTCAAGCACAGACAATTCACACTGTTCTTATTTGCGATACTTTGATCCAAAATAGCACCTTTAGGAGAAATATGTTGCTGTGAAAATTAATATACAGCAAGCAGATCTGAAATATACCTACTACCACTTAAAATAGGACATTCCGCATAATAAAAAAGTGCTGAACAGTTAATAAAAAGGAATAATTAAAAAGAGAAGTGTATATGTATATATATGTATAAATCTTTTTCTATTCAAAGGTTGATTTAAGACATCAGCATTCTTCTAGGTTGCAATGACCTTGCTTATATTGGGTCCCTAGTCTAGTAAACACTTAAGCCTTAATCTGTATACAACTAAAAAAGATGCGTAACTTCATTCATTGCTGTTAGTGAGAAAATTCACTCACTAATTCTTCATGTAACCTCAATTATTTGCAGATTGTAACCTTTGAGACTAGCTCTTCCCCTACAGATATCAAATGAGCTTTTCATTAATTCATTCATTTTGGAACAGGAAAGATGAGGTATTTCTTGTGTTTGTTTTTGTTTTCCTTTTTTTAAATAAGGACAAAGTAAAATGAATGAATAAACATTAGTTTCTGTAGTTGAGATTACAACCTATTTGTCCAAATAAAAATGAAATCAGTCTCCTTTTTTTTGTTTGTTTTGTTTTGTTTTGTTTTGTTTTTTGGTCTGTCTAACCCACAGAATCACAGAATGGTTGGGGTTGGAAGGGACCTCTGGAGATCATCCACTCCAACCCCCCTGCTCAAGCAGGGTCACCTAGGGCATGTTACACAGGGTTGCATCCAGGTGGGCCTTGAATATCTCCAAGAAGGAGACTCCACCACCTCTCTGTAGATGACAAACCTGGGAACAGCTGTTTCTCATACATATGAGAAACAGATGAACAAAGTGCTGCATTTATTCTACATACAAATGAGAGGTGAAGGCCTGGAAAACATTTTTTTTATAGAAAAGAATTTGTATTCTTAAGATACATTTTGAAAGATTTTTCTTTTAAGATTTTTACTAAAATTATCACAAGATGCTCCATAAAAGAAATACACATTAAAATTGAGAACACCACATCTTGCACTTGGCTTATACAAGTCCTAACCCTTTAAATATTCAACTCTTGACTTCAGTACAACTAAGCAATATGTGTAACTTTATTCCTTGTCACCAACAGCAGTATCCAGACTATTTCCACTTATAACTCCACAAGTGTGCAAACTATAGCAAACATAAGCTATACAATTTAGAAGCGTTCACATTGAAATTTTAATTATTTAAAGTAAAATCAATTATTTTCTCTTCAAATGCATCTTTAGCAGGCACACTATCAATCACTTTCACTGTCTGACCAAATGCATGCAACGTGAAAATACAATTGCAATATTCTGTACAATATTGTTTGAATACAAACATACTACAAAGCACTACTAAAAAACAGGACATTCACCTATTTCAACTCTTCATTGTATATAAAAACCACTAGACTTCAAAAATAAGGAATATTGTTAATATACTATAACTTATTATTCTAAAAAAGAAAAAAGTAAAATCAGACACAAAAGGCAAATGAAAGGCTTAAAAATATTTAGGTTCTTATGATCTGCAAATTCTGCAGATACTTTTTATAATAAAATAATCTAGCATAACTTGCATATTTCCTTTTGCTCTAGGTTTTAAAAACAGTTCAGTATCTACGAAATACACGATGGAGAACTATAACAATATAAATCTATTCCATTTGAACTACGCAATTTGGAAGTTTCCATGAAGATGAAAAATTAAACCACTTCACTTTTATACTTTTACGAGAAACTGTTATTAAAATGTTAGCAATAAAGTTCAGACAGGCACACAAATGCAAATATTCACCCCTCAAACAAAGAACAGGCATACAAATAGATCAAACCAAAATTCACACTGAGACCAATTCTTTATTTACATAAAATCTTTTACACAAGGCTGAATAAAGACAGTATTATGTCAATTGCTCCAAGTAATAATGATTAATTACTACTACAGCAACAGCAGCAACACTAATCTTTATAACCCTTACCAGTAGATACACAGTAAAAGGTACTTTTTCTAATTTGAACAATTGTGAAATATTTTGCAATTAGCAAGAAAAGAACAATTTTAAGATTAGGCAAAGTATCTTTTATGATGTGTTATTCTTTTTTAAAAAATGTCAGGATTATGCCTCATGAACTTGTTTTCACAACTGCAAATTTTGATTACTGGTAATTGCTGACCTAGTAAATACAACATAGGAATTTAAAAGTTAAGAAACAGGACTCTTGAAAGTCATTGCTAAGAGAGATAAGAGTGCCAATTCTAGAGGCGGATTACTAAATATTAAGGTTAGAGAATTTTGATAATCTTCATTTCAATAATGTTACTAATACGCCTGTAATAGCCTTTCTCTAGATACCAATAGAAACGTTTGTATTTGGAGCCAGTACAGAACTAACCAGATGGAACATCATCAATATTATAAACATCCTAAAGGATTTAAAGATCCTTTAAAGATCCTTTTCTGAACTAACTACTGTCCAGATTCTCTATTTTAACTCTTCCCCCAGAAACAAGCATAAAACAAACTTGTTCCCCTCCCAACTCCACTACAATATTAACCAGAAGCACAGATGGCATCAAAGCCAGCAGTGCCTGAAATAATTCTACCAATCTAATATTGGCATTTACACATACACACACTCATATATTTATTTATTTATTTTTAAAAACCATTTTTACTCAAGGAAAACAAGAGGTTTTTGTTGTTGCTATCAATTATTTATACTCAAAAGTTAAAGTTCTTGTATTTCAAAATTCTAGTGAATATTTTATGCATCTCATGAGCAAACGCACACAATTCAACAGTACCATTCATTTAGATTACAAAATACTTCGATCTTCTTTCACTTAAAAAAATAATTCTATCATCCATTTTTAATCATATTAAGAAGTCATATATTTAATTAACATAAATTTTGGATGGAGAGAATGAACAGCTTACTCTTTAGGAAAGTTACAAGAATGCTAGAACTTCACACATCCTCAGTTCTTCTCAGAGAAAGATAAAATAATGTTGGCAGCTTAGCCTGAAAATGTAAGTCAACAGTGAAAACCAAAAGGGAGATAGAATATGTCTTTGTGATTCAAGTATCGCCCTAATTACAACAGCTAAACAAGATAGTTTCACCAAATACATCTTAATCATCTGCTACTTGGAGATTGTGGATTTTCTGTTTGTTTGTTTTAAGAAGAATCATGCAGAATAGATGCATTGGTAGATTATTTCCTCACACTATCCACTTTGAAGTGCATCAACAAACAGGTCTCTCAAATCCTGCTTTCACACTTTCCTGCTTATTTTAGTAAGCAACAGTTACTATTACAAGGTTCCTATCACAAGCTTGAAGCTAGGAAGTCTAATAATCACTTCTTGTGCCAATTGTCAAAGTGCATACCACTGCCCAAAACATTATCTGAGACACCATAGGAAGAATCTGAACTCTCTAGACGAACGCTTAGCACTGCTGAAGGAAAGCATGTGAGAAAGAAGGAAGTGAAAGCACCAGAAAGTGTGTGACAGACCTGGCCACCTCAGGCAGATCCTGGGACCTTGAGAGAGACTGACAGAAAGATTTTTTGGTCTACAGCTCTAGCTGTGAGAACACAGTTACTTGAAGGCAAAGAAAATTTCTCACAGTCTTTGAACCTTCCTTTGCCTAGGACTTCATTATTCTTTGCAAGTATACAAAGGGACAGTAAACAGTCCCTAACTCCACTGCTGATTTCTCCAAACTGGAACAAGCTGTAAGACCCCAATTCTAGTTGTCAGTTTGGTCACTGGGAATAGAAGTACCAAGAAGACTATCATCTCTCTGCTATGGTATCTCTGGCTTTTTTATACACTGTAGGTCAGGCGCAGTGCATGCAACACCATTCTGGCCTGGAGCTGGTGGCCAGTGCAAATGCTGTCTCCTTTTCTCATGTTAGGACAAGACCTTTCTGTATGCCATCCCTCTGAATGCCCTTGTCTTTTGGATGGAAACCCAAGCACATGCTCAAAGAACTACAATAAATTCGATCAACCCCAATGTATGTGTTTTGGATCCGCAGTTGCCCCACAGCATGAACATATATAACAAGACCTAGATGCCTAAATGGTATAAGAAAGAGGGAACCTTTCAAGTTCATTATATGGAAACCGACTTTTAAAAACTGTCCAAGACTTTCACAGAAGGTATATGAAAATTTCGACAACCAGACTAACAAGTTTGTCCAGTAGGGTATTCAGCTTCTGACTATAGTCATTAACAAGGTAATCAAAAGCTAAGATGAAATGGTTTATGAAACAATAACCTACCTCTAGAAGAAGCATCTTCTTTGTTCAAGCAAAAGAATGGTCATTTTCCTTTTGCATAAAGACATATATTGATAACAAATGCACTTCCCCTGCCACAAATTAGTAGGAGTATTCCTATTGTTCACAGAAACATGCAATAGCAAACGAATTTGAAGTCAAGCTCAAAAATCACCCTGAGGCAGCAAATTCCACAAATGCACTTGTTTTTCTTAGTTATATTTGTTCTGCTTTTGAATAGTTACTTGCTCTAATATATTACGAAAAAGGATATATGGCTGTGTGTGATTTATCAGACTATTATGGATGTATAGGAGGTGCATTTTGCTTTCTTTTGCTGGGACCTTCTCTAAATTACATGGAACAAACTATCTGATTGCTTATTCATCTGGGACTGTTCCTCACATCTTGGCATATTTATTATATATCTCTGCATATTTATTATATATCTCTAGATCCCTAATGTCTTTGCTATATTCTTTTCTGCTGAGGGGGAAAAGTGAGGATTCAATTTAGTATTTCAGACTAGGGTATTTCTAATATGCCCAAGCGGCATTTTAATGTGCTGTGGTGTATTCTCCATCTCATTCCTTACAAACATTAATATTTGTTTGTTTTGTTTATACATTACCATGAATAAAGGTCTTCACTGAACTGTTCATAACAAAACTTGAGTCTTCTTTCTACGTGGTTAAGATTAATATAGATCTAAGCAAAGCATGGAAGTATTGTTACTCATAGCCTCTGTGTGTATCAGTGTCATTTACAATGTCATAAAGAGCCAGACCTAATTACTAAGTGTTGTGGAAATGAGAGGATGTTTGCCACATAATATCTCTGGTAGAAGAAGATATGCATATTACAGAGTTTGTAAATAGACCTCAAAAATCAAGAGATGCCAGATAAAGAATGAATAATAGGTAAAGCAATCTACTACCTACCCCATAATGTTTGCATAATTACCTAAGTATTCTACCATTCTCATAATATGTCAGGAACATGTTCTCTACATAGAGAAGTTCGTTTTCATCAGACTAGTTCTAAGTGAATTGGAAATTGCCACCAGCATCACAGCGAGATGGGAAAATGCTTCTAACGATAGCAAAGTTTTTCTGGGTATTCCCTCCCATGGCTATCCAAGCAAACAAAATTTCGCATATAGCCGCTAATTTTTATCTCAAACTAATAAGAATCTAAGCCCATAAAAACATCCACAGAAGATCAGATCAAAGGCCAACGCTCCCAGTGTCCTGTGTCCCATAACAGCCAGTAGCAGATACCTGGAGAAGAGCATTTTTGCAGGCTCTCCCTTTTCTTAGGGACAGTGTCTAAACACAGGCATAATATACAAGGATGCTTTACCTGGATCCAGTAATCTATAGCCCTATCTGCCAGTGACTGCTAAAGGACTGTCTGAGATGGGTTTTGTCATCTTCATTATCCTCTTCTGTTGAAACAGGTCATAGATTGAACTGTTGGAAAGAGCCAGACCTTGTATCATTTTTTTTTCAAGATTCACTCAAACCCCATTCCATGCCACTCCTCTTTAACATCACATTTTCCAGATCTGTGTGTCCGTATAAAGTTTGTGCTATCAGAGAATGCATAAAGAGAGCTTTTTATCAAAAAGTTGGAAAGTGTGTGTACTGCACAGGGCTATTCATATATCTTTAAGAAGGAAAGAATCAAAAAACACTGAAGCAAAAAGCTGTGAGCAGAAACTGTAAGTCACTATTGGAATTTTGAAGAATATATGTATTCTAGAAGAGAAACTTCCATTCCCATAGGCTTTGAGCAGACACTGTGATCTACTGAAATCTTAATTGTCACCAAATTAACTGTTTAGCAAAATTAGTAAAAAAGTGAATACAATCCTTCCAAGAACTTCTGTGAATAACTGACAGGAGTTAGAAAGAAGAGGAACAACATCTGCCTGAGGATTAATGAGAGTAACTGAAGCACCTCATGACTACGCCAGTCCTACTAGAGCATGGGGGCTGTCACAAAGACTTAGTCCTACATGTGTCTATAACGTGGTATCCTCACTTAAAAGTAGAGCAGGAACAAAACCCAATGTTTACCGCAACAACATAATCTGCCAGCTGCAGATTGCATTCGCAGAGGAACCGGCTGTCATCTCGGAAAACACTTTGCTGCTGCTCCTGCATTCCCAGAGGCTGGAGCAGCCCGGAGCAGCTGCACTAATGGGATTTGTTAGACTAGTGGCTCTGCCTTCTGCAACTTTAATTTCCTCTCAGTATAAAACATACTTCTTGGTCTTCAAGCACGTCACAGTGACAGTTAGGGCAGCCAAACATCCTTGCCAATAACACAGATCAAGCCAATGATTTTTAAAGCAAAACACTTAAGCCTCTGCAGCTCAAACTAAAACCAGCTTCTCAGAGACCTGAGGGCTGTCCAGCTCATTTTCGTGAGATTGGCTGCAAAAGGGAACACATGACACACATTTATTTACTGATCCATAGATTACACAAGCAAAACATATGAATGACTGAAACATGAAATGCGTGTTCTGACAATTTATATCTCCCTCCTATATCTGATATTTTTTTTACTCTGTAAAATACACATCTACTCTGTCCCCTAGATGAGGAACAGTGCGCATGTGGAAAACACACTTGCGTCCTGAAGCATCACACTGGCTGCTAGAAATTTTGCAAAGAAGAGTTCTTTTTTAGGCAGCCATTCCCTATTCCACTCAGATCCAAGACTGACTCGCTGGTTCTGCAAGGAGACTCATGGCCCAAGAAAGGATAAACCCCCACGCGACAGCTAGGAGGAGACTGGAGTTGACCAATTTACAAATCAGAATTTGTGGCCCACAACGAGCTTCTGCTCTGCCTACTTTTTTTTTTTTTTTATATAAAATGTAAAAGCATCATTCAGAAACTCACCCCTCGCTGTCTGGAGGTTAGCCAATAAATGGATTTCTTCATTCGATTAGGCAGCCAGCGGCAGCTTCAGAGAGGTTCAGAAGTGGTAAGAGCCGATGTCCTGTCTTCCTCGCTCCCAAGTCCAAGATCTAGAGATCTACCTACTGTTTCAAGGACGAGTCTCTGCTTGCCACTTTGGCAATTAGTAGAGGGGCCTCTACCACAGCCCATCTGCCCTGAATTAATAGTCTGCAAATTCATCTCAATATACTAACTTTGATTTTTTTCTAAAAAGGAGGAGGAAAAGAAAAAGGAATCTTGAGGCAAATGGTACCTGTGATGAACTGAAATTCTTTGAATTTGCCTAAGATATCAAAAATTCAAACTACAAGTCCCAGAGCATCTCAAACTTCTGAAGAAGACCATAGAGAAGAGTGAGACATTCCCATTAAAACATAGCAACAGTGTGATTTTTTGAATTCTTCCCTTAGTAATTCAATTACTTTTATTTTAAACCATACCAAAATGTATATAATGTTCTAGAGAAAAATTACATCTTTTGAGGTTTAGGTTGGGGTTTTTTTGTTTGCTTTCCATTTACACAACAAAGATATAAAGCTCCTTTTAGAATAGCCTCCTAAAACCTAAAATCATACCTATTGAGCAGCTGCTTCCTCCCAATATCACAGAAAAAAACTCTTCTATATAAGGTCAGTATTAAATCTAAAATTATGCTAAACTGCCAAGGAAAAACCTTTAAGATTGTAGGTCTTTCCATTAATCTAAGTTGAAATTAATGTCAGTAGTGTAAAATTGAGGCTTAGAATTAATAATTAACATTCAAATAATATTGTGTTGAGGAGAAAGTGTGGTGATCCAGGAGACTAATTCCTGTAAAAGTTTATTTCAACTCAACTGAAAACTGAATACTATGCTGTTGAGGAATGTTCCTACAGAAATACATATTATTCTCTGATAGTGGGGTTTTAGTCACATAAATGTTAAGCAAAATATTATCAAATTTTTTGGAATTCCCTTTTTTAAAAAATCCATGAATGTATATTCAAGTTTGCAAAGCTGAATAGGCATGAAAGAGTGGTAATGAAAAGTGTAGGCATTATTGTTATAAAGCAGACATAACACGTAATAAAACAGTAATAATCCAATGTATAACTTCACAGTTGGGCAATTATATTATAAAAAGAATATCTAATGCAAGTTAAACAAACACCTGTTTCTCCTTTTCATATGTTTATCTGTGCTATCATAAAGTTTATCAAGTAAAGGACAATGAAAAAGAACAAATCAAGAAATGACTGTTTAGTAAAAGAATGAAAAGTCAAAATAAACCTCTGTAACAGTTATTTGTCAGCAGATAACAGGGGAGAAGTAGATAAGTGATGTTTAATTTATTGAGTTATTTCATTAGTCTCAAAGGTCTCAAAGCCTTTTAATTCCAGGCTTTGCCCTCTTGCCGACTTCACCCTCCTAAATTTATAAAAATGTTAAAAGTTTAATTTGTGTTTCAGAAACCATTTAAGGTATTCAGACTAACCTCTTTGGGAACAACCTAGAATCTATATATATTTTTTTAATTAATATACTTTTCTCCAGTAAAGTTGCATTTACTATTTTGATTACTTTTCTTAGAAAGACTCCGTCCAGATTGTTGGGGTTTTCACATTTTCTTTATAACAGTACCAATACTAAGAAGATATGCACAAGAGAAAGAGATTTTCATCCATAATGGCCTTCTTCAAAAATCATAATCTCAGCATTGTTTCAACATTTTCTTAGGTAAATTATGGGTCTCACCTTGGCATTTAATTATTCACTTGCAAAATAACAATTAAAAAAACTCAAAAAACAAAAAACAAAGACTTCATTTGGGCATACATTTGCACTGCATTGCAGCTATTGCTTAATTATCCTTATTTCAAAAGTAGTATTTATGCACCTGCTGAACAGTGTTAGCCTCACTCAGTACTCTATAAATCTTATCAATTATAAAAACATTTTCTCATTTCCCTTCCATGTCCAGTCACTTTATTTTCCATCCTCAAAGTGATGTCCTTAAATGTCTTTTCACACTGTCTCACACCCCAAATTATTTTGACAAACACACAAAAGAGTAAGACATAAATATTTCAATTTTTACTCTAATGGAATAGTTGTCCTTCAAGATATTTCCTTCTGCCTGGAGCATGTACTGTGCTTTACTCAGCTTAATTCAATTCATTTTTGCTATCTAACATAGGGAAGAATGTCTTTCATTGGTTAGTATCATTCTGATACCATTTCCAATCTATTGTACACATCATTTGAGTCAAGTGCTCCCCACTAGCTGCTTTGAAAAATATGAATAGGAAAATATGCTCACCTTCAGGCTCCCCACAGAGTGTACACTGTGACTCTGTAAAAAAAAGAAATATATATATATATTATTATTTCTTGATTTTAAGATCTGTATGTTCTAGAGTTAGGAAGTCATAATTACATTTCAAATATAACAAATCTGATAGAACACAGACTTAGCATGAAAAATGCAATTCTATTTTTATTATGACACATGTTTTTCAATAGTTGTAAAGTAACTTTCAAAAAAAATTCTGCAAGAAGAATTTGAAAAAAAAATGTATAGCTTCATTTGTGTAACTATAAACTCTAGAGACTCAAATTGAATGCATTCAGATACCAGGACCTTTTGCTTCCACACATGTCCTAAAAGACTTTCAAGTCCTCCCAGGTAAGTTAACTAAGTCTAACAGTCAATGTAAATGTACTGCTGTACCTGCAAGTCAAATCTCAGAAAACACAGGCCTGTTTCTGGGTCACTACTGGATGAAAAATGTACTTGCCATGATCTGAGGTGATGCAAGGAAGCAGGTCAGAAGCCTTTCTTTGCTTTAATTCAAAGGCTGTGTGATGTCTGAGCGAGGGGGGCTGCCTGCCCGCGTGCAGTTATTATCCTGATTGATAAGGAAGAACAGGCTGCAGACGTACTTTTGAACTCCTGACTTTTTGCTGATCCTCTGCGTCCCACTAACAACTGCTTCCCTGGTTTACCAGGATCCAGAGGGTCTGCTCAACATTTTTAGCTGCTCTCACCACCATCTCTCAAAGGCCTCCCAAATTATGGGCTTCCCTCTTTTCCCCATTGCTAATGAACCTCAGTGTTAACATGCCTGCACAATTGCTTCAAATCTGCGGCAGGAGAGCTTGTCTGCTAGCATGAGTTGAAAATGAAGGCTCACAGCTACAGCTGCTGCAAGAAACACATCAATAAAAAGTTAGCTAGCTAGCTCCCCAAGCCATCCCGCACTGACAACTGCTTTTCTGGATTTCTTTCAGGTCTGTGTTTAAGAGTTGCTGTCTAAAGGCGGGTGAGCTGTTTCTTCCTTTATCCCAGCATACTTGGGGAAAGCTGGTGGGGAGATTTTGTTTTAGTTCATCAGTCTGTGGCTGAAAACCGTTTCAAACTGACAGCAGTCCCTCTTCTATGTTGGTAAGAAGGAGACTTTGCGGATGCAGGTGATTCACTGCTAAGCCTGCGTCCGCAGGTTTCCCTCACTTCAGCTTGCTGCTGTGCGGGAGGACTGGGCACTATTCTGTTGTGCTCAGTGCGTGCAGATTGAGTGACCTGGAAAAACACAACTACTTCTACTGACGATGTAGGCGACATGGCAGGGAGGTTGTATGGAGCACTGATTTCCACACAGTGTGTGTGTGCGTGTGCGCATGTGTTTAAAAGCTCAGTGACTATGGCTATACCAAAGGATGAGGGGGAAAAAAAATCAAGACGACACTGGTGTTGCTAATGGGGATGGCAGGAAAAGACATATTTGTACATGATGTGCGGAATGATTAAGTCTATTTTGACCTGCACATTCCATGATAACTGTTGAGAGATTGTATGCCCATGTTTGCAACCCTAAAGCGTATAAAGCATGCGTAACATGCACATGGTATTTGCAGGTTTACATCATTTATGAATATAGAAATCTCAAAATCTATCTGGAAGGAAGTTCCTGCATCTTGGTAGGAAAGGTTTCTCTGGGAGACAACTAAACACCTGTATTAATTTGGAACTTTTCCTTTCAGTCTTATTTAAGTTTCTGTTCTGGTGTCATCTGACAGCAATCAAGAACACTACAAAAGTGAAAAAAGCTACAGCTCCTTCAGGTGCAATGTCATTCCTGAGTGTGGGACGCGTATAGCCTAAGGTCAGGTGCCTCAGCATAAATAGTACAAAACTAGACTAGCCTTTCAAGATTCATTAGTCAAGGAAAAGAAGCAGCCACTTAATCTGCTTTGGAAACCTACATTAACATGAGATAAATAACTTTTGTAAACATTTACTTCTGTCTTTGTATTGTGAAAGGTCTTGGACTTAGACTGTGCTTCACAGCAACACTCACAGCAACATAAAATTTTTCACTGGAAGGTTGTTTAGTCCAACGTCGCACTCAAAGCAGGCCTGCTTCCCACACAGCTCAGATCAGCTGCGGCTTTGAGAGCAAAGTCTTGAAAACCACCAAGGATGGAGATACCACAGCCTCACCGGGCAACCTGCTTCCGTTCTGCACCAGCTGCCTAATGTGTAACTTGAACCACCCAATCTGCAGTTCATGACTGCTCTCCCTCGTTACCATTCAGCAGCGCCACAGAGTTTGACTCCATCATGCTTCTTCAAGCAGTTGTAGGCTGCTGTTGGACAACCTCCAGTTCATCAGATTAAATGGGCCCAGCTCCTTCAGCCTCTCTCCTTGTAGGCCATGTGCTTTAGTCTCTAACCCCTCTACTAGCAGCCCTCTACTACACGTGCCCCAATTTCTCCATATGCTTCTGGAGCCAGTGAGCCTCAAATCCTGATTACATGTATTCCAGGTGCAGTCTCACCAGCACCAAAAAGAGGGGATAATAATCTCTTTAATCAGACAAGTAACTTTGGGGATAATAATCTCTTTAATCAGACAAGTAACTTTTTTGTGTCCACACTCAAAATTAAGTCTACCTTTTCCCAGTGGAATGCAAAATGAAAATACTTACGCTATTGCAAATTGTAATAAAATAGGAGCAGAAACTTGAGCTGTTACCAAATTTCAGATAAGAATACTTTTTAAATCTCTTTCTTGCACTTCTTATTAACAGATCATGCCTCCATCCATCCGATTAATCTAAAGTATTATAGTAATATATACACAGGATGTGTTCTTTCTCTTTAGTATATTGAAAATCAGCTCTACTTAGCAAAGGCATGCTCAGTCTTATAAACACTCATACATGTGAGTAACTCCTTTGTCACTGTTTCCCCAAAGTAAAATGACTAAGAACTATGAGTGTTTGGAGAATTGGGACCCAATAAATCAACTGAACAAAGAAAACCCAATATAAATATATCGGTCTCGTTCTATCATTTTGAAATTGGCCAGCTAACACAAATAATCTTCCCAAATATAAGAATGTACTGACAAAACTGGTTGCAAGAAAGATCTTTTGAAGAAACAGATTTATCCTGAAGTCAAAAGCTCCTTTCTTCCTGAAATAGTATGAAATGTATTTGTTACTAAAAATAATAAACCCAAATATAAAAGTTGATAATTTTTTCAAAAGGATGAGGTCAACATTCAATTTTAAATTATGGCAAAAAGAATTATTCTACTAAACACATTCACCTTTCCTTGCTTTGTATACATTTTTTTGGTATGGTTGGTGTTAAGAGTACAAAAGGGTACTGGTACAGGTACTGTAAAGTCTACTATAAAGAACTAAAAAGCACACAATATGTGGGTCAGATGAAAAATACAAAATAGCCATTATGAATAAATTACAATAAAAAATTACAATAAAAAATATAGGAAAGCTATATAATGTAATAAGACTAAGACAACACAACATTGGCAGTATTTTAAATCACTTAGAAGAAAATCCTAAATGATATTGAAAGGTGTAAACAAGCCATTAAGCTTGAGGACATGGCACTAGCCAGAGTCTGATGATCAGTTATCATACTCCCTCAAATAATCTGGGGGAAATCACTTGCTTTCTGGAGTCTGAACTAAGAAAACAAGAACCCTTTCTCTCCCTATATTTGCCAAGTTCAAGCTTCAATGTGCAAACTGTTAAAGGTATGAAATACATTTCAAATACAAACAATATCAATATTTAGACTATATATATTTTTTTCCAGTTATAAAACATTTTGAGGTACCCTGTATGTGAATAAGTATAATTTTAGGAAAAATGTTTCTTTGAAGTAGAAAAAAAATTCATATTTTCCTTCCTGCTGGTTTTAAATTTTCTTTAATTTTTCTTGTCAAAGGAAATAATACAAACATGGCAAGAATAAAAGCTGTATTATGAAGACCAAAAGCCCATGTTTGATTTATCATAGTGCTTCAACAGAATAGTTTGGAAAGAAATTACGCCCAAAATGCCCAAATAATTCTGTGCATGATCTAGAACAGTCAACTTCATATAACCCACAAAACATAATTCACTATGCTTTTAAACCAAAGTCGTGGTTCAAATTCATCCCTGATGTAACCTCAGTGAAGTCACCTTATTTACAAAACTCACTAATTAATATATTTTCAGAGTTTGCGGAACATTTCAGTGAAGACATATGTAACATGAAATTTTTGTCCTTATTGTTGTGTAAACCAAAACAGGTTTTCTTCTTTTCCCATAAGGTCAGGAACATTAACAAGTCTCAGGATAGTTAGTCAGAAAGCCAGAAGGAAGCACTTTATCCATGCTTTGTATATCATCCCATACGCATTCCCAGAAATTTCAGCACCCAGGCTGTAACTTCTGTCTGGGCTCCAGTATATCTTTTAGAAAGCCTTGACTAAAATAATATAGGGTGAGTGATTATGTTTCTGTGTTGGTTTTAATAGTTACAGTTTAAGGTATACTTTAATCTCATCAGGGAGTCACCCGCGTTCTGCAGTCCAGCCTCGATGAGTCTTGACCAAGACATGCAGAAGCGACCATGTGACAACTAACGTGCAGGAGTGACAAGCGATGCTGGGGATAACTTGTCGCAGCCTGCACGAGCACCGCACTCGGGAAACAGATGTGGTCCTCCCTGCGGACTACTTCACATTTCAGTGAGGAAATTTAACAGATCATGCTTCAGATTTTTCTTTCATTGGTTCCAATGGCAAAGAATGCAACTGTTTGTGACACTATTTCATTAATTTCTCTTTACATCGTTTTACTGATGTCAGTGAAATGGAACTCTGTGACACTTTAAAAGAAATAGAGCAGCTATGTATCATACAGAGATTTAGTACTGCTGAAAAGCAAGGTATAATTTAAGACCATGCTGTGAGACTTTTAATCATTTTCAGGTTTTTAGTCCAATATTTGTATCTAAACACAGCTATAATGCTATAATGGTGTCAATAAAGGCTGACTGTATTATGAACCGGTTTTCACTTTTGCTTTTCATGTCTACTTCTTCTCCTACGCTTTTTGCCTTTCTTTGTATCTTTCTCCTCCCATTGACATCCCAGTGTTGCACAATACCATCAGCTGAAATATTGATGTGACAGCCCTGCGGGACAAACTGCAAGGTTTTGTCAAGTTCCCCAAGACTCCCATTCACAACCACCACCTTTTGTTCCTGCTGAAGATACAGCAAGTCCTTTGGACAGCTTTCCAATTGCAAACAGATGCCTGAACATTTGCTCTATGTTCAACCATCCATTTAGGTAAGCGGTTGACAGAGACCTCCAAAAACCATCTTGTTTTTCCTTCTGCAGAAGGACAGCTTAGATTTTCCCTACAGAAATTTTTCTGATGTGTTCTTTAGAAATCTCAGGTGAAAAAGAATAAAACCCTTTTCAAGTAAATTATGTCCATTGATAAACTATCTGTACTTAGAAAAGAAAAATCCTACATAGCTCAAACGTACCTTCCTTTCAACAATGCGGACCAAAAACAAATTTTTTTCATTTTTTTTAAATAATCTAATTCAGATACTCATTGCTTCCTTCAGGTGTTGTTTTTCTATTCTAAATAAGACCTATTCATTCAGTTGTTCTTCCTAGTCATGCTTTCTAATATTCATCTCATCTTTGTTGGACTCTTTTCAGCTTAGCTGTATCTCAAAGTTGTCAGGGCCCCAAACTGAATACAGTGTACCACCTGAGACCTTAGGTTGCCAGGTAGAGTGGAATATAAACACTCTTACATTCTTTTTATTTTTCTAAGAAAAAAAATCACCAAAATGTAGGACAGCATTATTTTCTTCACTTAAATGAGATCTCATCCTAATAGACAAGAACTGGGCTAGAAGTACTTTAGTAGTCATCATCATAAGAACAAAATGATACAGGTAAAGGATACTTTTCTTTGTTCTGCTGTAGCAGCAAGGACATTATTCATGTAATGCATGTAAGCCAAGTGAAATCCACAAAGTATTCCAGATTCTTCTTATAACTTTTTAGTTTGAAACTATTTACATTGGCAAAAATAATCAAAAACACTATATCAAAACATTCTATTCCTTACAGTATTTAGTGCTGGCAAAGAGTACAAGAGGAACAGAAACCAAATATATTTGAACTCAAATATTACTATGGTGTTTTTCCATGAACTGTCACAGCTGAGCTAAACAAACACAGTTTCATGTAAGTCAAATAAAATGCATCAATTACACATACATATAGACAGACACATACATATGCATACATACATATATACACATACATATATGTACACCTTGTAACTTTTTTTCTGCTTTCAGATCATAGTAATTACATGTAAAAATAACAAGAAATAGTCAATGAATTCTACAGAATTTACTTTAAAATGCAATAGTGACATCAGTTTAGAATTGTTGTGGATATAGCCAATAAATGTATTTCCTCCCTCTGGAACCATTTCTTTAAGTACGTCTGCTGAGTTAAGTGTCTGCTTTCCTGAATGTCTGCCTCTCCCAGGTTATCATTTAGAGTTTGACCACTCTCAAGATGAGATTGTACTGTGCTTGCAATTTCTGACTAGCGGATCAGCTTTCCTGAATCTTTCCTTTTAACTGGGGTATTCATAACAAAGGGCCTTTTGCTGCCCAAAATCGGGCCTTGGGGTTAGAAAAAACAAATATCCACTACAATTTTGGAGAACAGTAAAAATAAAACAGAAAAGAAAGAGCTGCCTATGAGAGATTAGCTGCTGGACTATATTGGGAAAGACAGAACAAGGGGAATAAGTAGCCCTGGGAAGGACAGAGACTGAAAGAACTTCAAATAAAAGTAGAATATAGAATAACCATTATTAAAAACAGAAAGAGCCTAAAACAAAGGAAAATCAACCAACCTGGCAGCTAACTTTGAATCCTTTTGAGCAAACGAATTGACAATGAACCAAATGTATACAGCAACCACTAACAACTTATTATTTTCCCCAGATGAAAATACAAGGTTCATGCTCAAAGCAATGCCAGAACCAATTCATCGTACTTGCACATCAGATCTCTCTCCATATGGAGTTTACACATTACATGTGCATTAACCAAGCCAAAAGAGATTTCAGAAAAGAATGATGAGACCAGGCAATCAAATATTTTCATAGGAAAACAAAAATAACTGAAGCGATAAAAGGCAAAATACAAACCACTCAGGAAAAAAAAAAGTACTAATGTTTCTCCTGATGATCTGAATATAAATATTTTCTCTTCAGAGGAGTAGTCATAAACACAGTAATAAAATTGATATGCTTTAGTACACTTCTAGTACACATGTCAAATACACAGTACCGAAGTGGAGAGTTCAAATATCCTGTATGAGGCCAAAAAAAGACGGAAGATGTGCTTAAAAAGAGCCAATCTACATGCTTTCCTCCTCATCTTTTACGTTCATTTTATAGTACTTGAACTTCCAAGGTGAAAGTGAGTCACGTTCTTCATAACACTGAAATAAACTTGCCAAATCCTCTAATCACAACCTTACTTCTTTATGAAAAACACCAAGTAGAGTGAGAATGGAGATAAAAAAATGTGAGAACTGAGACACATGAGAGTGCTGTGAGATACAGAACTGAAGAGAGTCTGCATCAGAGGCTTGCTCCAAAACCCACTGGAACCAATGCAAGGCTCATTAGAGTTCAGCAGAGTCAGGATCAAATGCATACTAATGCATACACTAGCCAGGCTATCTATCACCATTTTGCCTTCTTTGTCTCTTTCTTGCTCTCCTTTCTTTCACTCTATTAATTTTAAGAGATTTCACTAATGATCTTAGAGCCTCATAAGGACAAGTAAAAATGGTACAAATCCAAGGTGAGCATGCTATAGTAAACAGAGAGCCAAACAGACAGATGGCAGAAAGTGTACAAGTGGACTATGGAGTAGACCACATACTCATCTTAAAGGTTAAATTACTTTCTTCTCTCCTTTCTTGTTCTCAGTTGTCATATGAGAATCAGATAACAGAGATCTGAATGGATGGGGCAGCTACCTTGACAAACAGATTTTAAAAGGATGTACAAAAATGTGGGAAAAAAGCATGGTGAAACCATAGGGAGAGATAAAACAGAGTTCAGTATGAAGACAGATCAAGTCCAAGACATATCCACAGCTGGAAAATAGAGAGCTTGCAGGGCAAGACATCTGAACAAGTGTTCTTTATATAAATATATGTCAGTCTTAGAACAAAACAAGTTGAGAGGTCTCCTCCAAGAAGAGATCTCCTGAGGTCATCTGCCTCCACCTTCCAGTCAGTATGCTGCAAACATCCTAGAAATATCAGATTGTTCAGGGCCTTGTCCACTAAAGTTTTGAAAATCCCCTAGAGGGGAGAATCAATCTCTGGGCAGCTGTTCCAGCATTTGACCATCCTTACCATGAAGAACTTTTTCTGTGAATCTAACTGGAATTTCCTTTGCTGTAACATCCACCCATTCCCTCTCATCCTTTTACTGTGCATGTTCAAGAAGTCTGGCTCCAACTTCACAGTAATGACTCATTAAGCAGCGGAGGACAGCAATTAGCTCTGCTTTCCTCTTTTAGCTTCCTCTGTTTCAGGCTGAACAAGCTCTGGTCTCTTCAGTTGCTCCTTGTGTGCCATGTGCTCCAGCATCTTCACTATCTTTGCGGTCCTCCTCTGGACACATTCCAGTTTGCTTATGTCTTCCTTGCATGGGGAGGGTGGGGAGAGACAAGCAAAACTGGACACAGTACTCCAGTTGCAGCCTCCTAAGTGCCAAAAAAAGGAGCATAATCACCTTCTTTAACCTACTGGCTGTATCAGTGCAACCTAGAATGCACTTCCTTCCTCACTGCAAAGACACACATCTGAGATTTTAATAAAGAGACACTCAAACCTAAAAGGACTGTGATACACAATTAAAGTTCAAGTTGGTCCAGTCCCAGATGTGTAGTGACCTCACACAGAAAGTGATAACTCAGTGGGGCTATAGCAGCTGTAGCGTGCCAGGCAATGTCTCCCAACAAACATAGCCCAAGGACTGATCCATCAAAGAAACATTTTTTTCTGTCTCATCTTCACTATGGATTCCTTTTTCAAAATGAGCTGGTGTGAACAAAGCTTGGTTATGTATTTAAGCACTAAATTATCCTCTGTAAGGAGTTCTGTCTTGACCAGTCTATAGTGACTTTCAGGACCTAATGATGTAACTAAAGAGATTTGGGCATCTCATGAGAACAGCTTCCCTATAGTCTGTGCTCTCTATCAGAGAAGCCATCTTGAGGTGGAACTGAGCAAATAAACAAGTAACTGAAATTTTGTGTGAAACATGAAAGTTAATTTAGTAAAATAAAAAATCTGTTCATGACAAATAGCCTTTGCCATCAAACTAATAAATTTTAGTAAATGTAATCTGGAAAACTTTTAAAGTTGTAGTGGGAACACCTGTGGAAGATGTGGCAAGGAGTCAGTGACTGGCAGAGCACGTGGTAGCAGGCCCAGTGAGTAAAACTGCACACTGACCAGATTCCCATCAGGGCCAGGCATGCGTATTCCGTTTTGTCAACACGTCTAGCTGCTTCCCAGGCAGTAGCTGCTCCAGGTTAGCACAGCTGAGATAAGGAATGAGGTAACTCAGCCATGAGCATTACAAAGGCACATAGCACTCATTGCAAGATTCAGGCCTAAGTTCAAAATAACAATAGAAAATAAAGATTTCCTTGAAGTAATAGAGAATTTCCAGTAAATTAATCAGGAAAAATGAGTTTGCCATTCTCTGCAAAACAACTACCAACTTTAACACCAAGCTCATAACTTGTTCTGATGAATTGAGCCTCCTCACCCATACAGAGCCCCCATCCTACAACAAGCTGTAAAACTGGACACATTTAGAAATTTCTTATGCCTGAATTTTTCCATGGACAAGCATTCCTATTCAAATTTCATAAGCAAAACCAATCCAAAATTCCAACTGCGACTGAAGCATCAAACAGCAGAGCTTGAAATATGTCCTTTGACAAAAAGGCATAAAATTGCAATACAGAATGGAAGGTTGAAAGTCCAAAACAATTTCATGAAGATAAAATTGAGAAGTAGAGTTCAATGACTAAAAAAATCTGATCCTTTTGCAAAAACACTTATAAATTCAACTCCAAATTGCCAAACGTGAAGTTGAAACATCAGATTTAAATCTGCTATTTCTCTTAAGCTACATTAGTCGCCGTTTTTCTCTCAGTACATCATGCACACAGCAACGTGTGACTCTTTTCAGCCAACCTTGCCACAGTAAGCCAGCGTGCTCTCTCACTGCTCTGACCTCCACTTCTTTAACACTTTTGCAATGCTCTGGTGATTTCTTCAACGGTTAGCTACAAATAAGCCCCAATTTGTAGTAACAGGAGTCTATGCACAGAGCACAATCACCAAAGGAGACCTAAGGTATACATAAAAACGGTTCCAAGCATCAACACACACTATGCACTAGCTGTGACTGCTAAGTATCACAGATGTCCGAGTGCCAGAAACCTTGACAACCTGGAGAACCTGAAGTGCAAATGCCTAAAACTCATATGGGATGCTTTTGTCTGATTCTTAAACATCTCTGAAATCAGAATCTCAGCCCAAATTTCCTAAGTATTTTAGACATCGTTATTAATATATTAAAACACACATACAATGCTCAGGCTGAAATTAATGTATAATATACTCCGCTAATTCAGTACAAATCAGAAGCATTATCATCAGTGGAACAAACCTTCACTGACTGGTCTAGCCTGAAGGCAGGATACTATTGCTAGCTGAACCTGAATGCCTGGCCTGTTGGAAATTAAACTTTTTGTTGTGACAAATAGAAGATGAAGTTGTATAATTACACATTACTTCTTTCAAGACTATTAAGAGTAGGAGACACTAGCCCAAATTAAGTGCTTGCAATTTCTCGGATTAGTCAGGTGAGTGTGCAGCAATTTCAGTAATTCAGTCTACACTTCCGAACTATCCTTTTTTTCAAAATCATTTAAAAAAATATCTGTTGTAATTGAGAGTATCTCTTGAATCTTAGAGTAATCAGAACTTTCCTCTGCTTCCTAACAAGATACTGGAAGCAAGTTTATAGTGAAAATGAAAAACCACGGATAATCGAGCAGCTTCTCTTGTAAGACATATGATCCAGTGTTTGCAGCCCATGCCAAGAAACTGCCACCTTCAGTTTGCTTTTCCGTCTGCATATTTAAATGGGAGAAAATATGCTTCCATTATGCAAAGTTTGTTGTTAATGCAGCTTTTTCATTTAGATAACCATACTACTCTACTGACTGACTCTCAAACGATCACCTAAGTGAGGTTGTCTGAAGGCTTGGTATGAATTTACGGATTATCAACATGCACATTATGGGTTCTCCAAAGTTTGACTGGCCTCCTTCAAATTATTTATGAGATGTAACTAAAGGATAAATTCCTGAACATTTGAAACTAAGGAGATTCTTATCACCAAGGAGATAATACTGAATTACTTGCAAGAAACAAGTATCAAAAAACTTATGATCCAGCTTGCATCAGTGAAATAATTATACACAAGTTACTCATAAATAAATGTCATAAACCACTAGTTTGTAGTGCTAAATTCTCTTAATCACAGAAACACCACTGAATTACTAATCAACAGAAAACAGATATACACAGGTGTTAAATTAGCTGTCTGTCAGATTTAATATTTAATGCTAAGGGAAAAGAAAAAAACAAAACATGATTTACCACGCACTACATATCAAAGTTTTCCTATTTAAAATGTTTCAGTCAGTGGATGATGGAACCACACAAGTACCATTTGACCTGACCATTAAGACTATCACGCTTCATATTGTTTGAAAGCATAACACTGGCTAAGGATGGTGTATAAGCATAAAAAATTTTCCCAATATATATCATCCATCATTAATGTATCAGGCTCCTATGATAACCATATCTAAGAGTATGATATATTTGCAACAGCAGAAATCTATCCATCAGACTTAGAACACTTTGGGTTATGTGAAGTATTATGGTATAAATTGTCTAGTGTAGTTTTACGATATGAATAACAGTCCTGCAAAAAATTCAATTAACATCCAAACTATCTGAAGGAATCTGAATCTCACTTTCTTTTGAGAATATTCATAAAATATTTCTTCAGATTTATTTTTGATCTCTCCACACTCTGAAGGCTCACGAAATCTTCACTAGGGTTGTAATTTTTGTTCCATCTGGTCCTCACAGCATAAAGTAATTAATTAATTAAAAGATTTTTCATGCCAACAACAAAATAAAATTACGGTTGTGAAATTACATGCATTCACATGCATACAGGGGATGCTAACCTACAAAAAAAATGCAGCTAATCACATGTTTAACTTTAAATGTGATTAACTAGCACTGATTTCAGGGGAAGTACTCTTCTATACATTTTCTTAAATGTGTCTGCTTTGAGTTTGGCCAGATTAGGAAGTCCTTAAATGTCTATATAGGAAACATAAATATAAAGGAGATTTTAGACACCCATTCCCTCCTCTTTACCTTACTTTCTATCAACCAAGAACACAATAGAAATATTCTGATTATGTTAATACAATAATAAGTTGCAATATAAATAAATCAAAAATTGGGACAGAGAAGTGTTTATATCAAAAAAGTAAGTCACATTTAAGAGGCAACAGGAAATAATCTCTCAAACAAAGCTGCAGCTATATTCCCAAATTAGCACTGCTTCACATTGAGGGCATCGATTAAGATTCTTATGGGTTACCATTCAACCGCCGTTTCTTTTTGTTAAACAGAAAAATCACGATCAATGACGTCTTGCTGTTGAAACAGTAATTGGGAATAGGAAAGAATTAATAACCCTGAGGAGATCCAGGTGTTTTTAAACAGTTCTTTTACTTGCTTTTGTTTTATTTAGATAAACTAGAAGTCCAGACTCCGCTTTTAAGAGAGCCTTTCACAAGAATATTATGATTGCTGATACAAAAGACCAAATGTTGCAATCACTTAGCACTGCCTATGACTTTATGTCCTTGATATGACATTTTAGTCCCACTGCTCATACTAATGACTTACATGAGTTATACTTACATTAACATTTTTCAAAAAGGAATAAAATGTTTTTGTATAACTTGCCTAGTAGGTCTTATGACTGTAATATTTCCAAATCTTGTTTTATTTTCACTGATTTGGAAACATGAGAAGCTATTTTGAAAGGAATAGTTTCTTTTGTGTAGAATCCAGCAAAAGATCAGTAAATACAAGAGACAGGAGCAAAGGATAAGAATCGACTTTGTTAGAAAAAGATTGGTAACAAGAATCTAGGATTGAAGAGACCAGCTTACAAAAAGGGCATATTTGTCTTGCAGTAACAAGTACCACAGAACCAAAGCTGAAGGCTTAAAACAATTACACTAAATGCCTATCCAGAGACGATGAGAAACTGAAAATAAATAGATTCAGAGAAAGAAGAAAAGACACATATGAAAAGTTAAAGATTTTTTAAAATGCTGTAAGCATTCTACAACATCTGCAAAAGCTCAAATATGTATAGTCATAAATTAATGCTCCACATCAGAGACTTCATGTTTACTGATCCATTGAAGCTCTTCAGAAGAATTACTGACTCAAAGGAGAATTACATGGAGAGAGTACATTCAGAGTAAAGCCAAATGAAACACTCATTCACAGTAGGAGCTTGGCCTAAGTGTGGGAAAAAACGATATCAATACTGAATATGAAAATTGAGAGAAGCATGACTCAGACATGTTTTTTTTTTTTTTTTTTTTGAAAGGCAGAGAACCTAAAATATACAACAGTATGAACGGAAAGATCAGGATCTCAGTATGTGTCATCATGGCTCAGCCAAAATCAAAGGAATTTCAACACTTTAACCAATTGTTTGGTCCAAGATCTTCCAAACTGCAGCTAATAACACAACTGGAGACAGAGCCAGTAATTAAGAGAATGCAATTGGATTCAAAAGGTTTTCCATTATATTTTGGGACTGGAGGAGCAGATGGCAAATGCAGCTTAACACAGACAAAATGTGAGATAATTAGCAGGGAAACCAAACACCAAGTTACAGAATATGTACTAAATGGAAATCTCATCTAGCAAGCTAATCAAGGGAGAAATTTGGGGGTTATTATAAAAAATAATTAATACCATCAAATCATTTCACAGCTGCAAAAAAGAAAAAAAAACGCAAAGATGATAGCAGGTTATATTAATAGACAGATATACTACGAAGTAAAAGCAACACTATTAGCATTGAAGACATTTATTAAGAACCATCTAGATGACTCCACCTGGCATTGGCCAGCAGTGGAGTGCATGGTGGAGTAGTATATTACAGATGAAAATGTGATGTGCTAGTGGTACTCCCGGAGTACTGGGTCTGCTAGTGCTATTGAGACTGAACCTCTCCTGGGCTCATTAACACCTAGATAAATGCTACCTGAAAATTAGTTAGGGCTTTTTGTTCCACTGTTCTTACAATGCTATTTCAGAGCCTCAGTCTTGGATAGTTAAAATCATCCTGCTAAATTCCAACCCCCATTTATTCATGGCCAGTTTACCTTATGCCAACAATATCCTTTAGACTATATAGCTCTTCTTTTCTTCTGATGTTTAGCGCCTTGTTGTATTTATAGAGGGCAATCATATCCTTTCTTGGCCTTCCCCTTCTGTGTAAAACATGCCAACCTATTTTATTTTTCTCTTGTAAAGTAAACTCCAGTTCTTTGATCACCACAAGCTCAAGTGAACCCTTTTATTCCAGTGCAGATTCTGCTCTAATGAATAGATTTCTGTGTTTGCAAGAATCCCCTATATCTATCTATATTAATAAGCAAGGAGCCCAGGGAAAAGGATGAGGTCAGCTGTTGCAGCAGCCAACAAGTCAATGACAGAGATCGTTGGAAACAAATCCAGCAGGTGATGGCAAAGGAGGTCTCAGGCATACCGGTGTCAGTCATGGGACATGAACGCAGTTGGGGAACGAGGTGGACAGGTATGGGGCTCTAAGCTCCAGCGCCTGGCACAGGACACATGGAGATGGAAACAGTGGGAGTGTGGCAGTGGGATGCTTCAGGCTAGACACCTTGGGCAAGGATCCTGGACATGGCTGGGGCAGGGCTTTGGAAGGAGCGGGACATGGTAGAAGAGGATATAAGTGACAGTGGGACATGGTGAGGAGTGACAGTGGGATGGGAGAGGGGTGTGAGTAGCTCCAGGGGGGCTATGCCGAAAAGGGTTGCTCTGGAATAAACTCCAAAATACTGGGGAGGCTCTGATCTGAGGCAGTGTGGACCTCACTTACCTGGACTCCACTTGTGGACAGGGACACACACATAGTAGCTGCTCCTTCTTCCACCACACTGCATTCTCTATTTAATTTTGACTTGATAGGCAAATTAAATATCCATGGCTGTACTGCCTGGCCCTTTGTCAGCTCTCTGTCTCTCACAGTCCCTGCCCCTTCTGCCCCGATCACTATCCCATGTTTCAACGGGGAGCTCGACACCTTGCAAACAAGAACTCATTAAAAGGTCTGAGAATATTGGCATCTGAACAGAGGAAACAGAGGCAGCCATACAAGCTCAGCAACTATCAGATTTGTTCAGTTTCCCAATCAGCACAAGTATTATGTTGGAATCAGCTATAACACAAGCTGCTGCTTCCCCAGCAGCTGGGACTTCGTGGACATGGGAGAGAGCCAAGCATATTGTGGCTGGGGAGGCTTAGCAGATGTTACAGAGGAAGTGAAGATTTCACTTGGAGTGAGGGGAAAGTTATTTATAAGGAATGGGGATACAGAGGACTGGGTTACTGTAATAGAGGAAAGTAGGTCATTAATCCATGGGAAACTTTCATTAGTTCCAGTACTAAGCAAACACCTTGCTTGTTTTCCAAATAGAATAGCCTTATTCATGTGTTGTTGGAGTGCTCAGCATAAGCCTAATTTTGAACTATTAAATTACTGGAAGTCATCAGAGCCAATATATTCAGCGGAAGAATTTTAACATAGTGACTGATGAAGCCCAGGTATTAATTACAATTTATCAAAGAACACCTTTATACATGTTTCCTTGAACTGTGTTTCTTATTTTTGCAGACAGTCAGTGAACTCAAGGTATTTTTAATAAATATTGAAAAATCTCAGCAAAAAAAATTTAGTAAAACAAAAAATTACTGAATTACTGTTCTTCAGACTATTTCCCTAGAGCTTGACTGCCCTTTGGACTGCTTTTAACATACATCTACGAGAAAGAATAAGACCTTTACTGTAAAGTTTTGTAGGCCTACTATTTCTCTCTTGCTCCTTTGCCCGTTTCCTCTTTTCTACCTAGTAGGTGTAAAACAAGTAGCTCAATCTTCATATAACTATACAATCATAAATTTACTTCTACTGAGTAAAACTGTACTTTGCTTCTGTGATTTTCAGTCACCTGAGTAGTACTTTACTAGAGCAATGGGAATGAAACTGCTTCTGGGACAGATTTTATCCTCAGGATGCTTCTAGGGTCACATGCTTGCATAGAAGTATATTTTCATTTTTATTTGGGACTGCCATATCTACTGTATATATTAAGATTAGTTTTAAAGTGGCATTCTAATTCACTGACATCCTGTTTACTTAGCACTATTTACAAGATAGTTAACACAAATCAGAATTTATATCCTATGCTGAAGGTCTACATTTAAGCAATTGCTTTCAACCACAACTGGAGCAAAACAAAAACATCAGCCCATTTTGTAGCTCAAAACATTTCTGACCTGGACCAAACTGAAATGTTTAACTTTGGTTTATCAAAGAAATAAACAAACTTTTTTTTTTTTTTTTTTTTTTTTTTTTTTTTTTTTTTTTTTTTCCTATTTGATCTAGTTTGGTTGAAGTCTGTTGTGCTGTGTGGTTTCTCATGCCTTCTCTCTCCCTGACAAGCAAGCTTCCTAACTACAGGGTAATCCTTGTGATGCCACCAAGCTCCTATGCGAACAATCTGAAACATATGACCATGTATATCATGGGAAGCAGATCAGTTCAGGAAGCCTAGTCCATAAAAAGGACAGGGGTATGAAGAAGGACTTTCTAAAAGGCATAAAAACTGTAGAAGTTCATGCAGTTCAGTATCTATCCCAAATTAAAGCAGTCCTACATGGCACAACCTTAAAACTTGATTGATCCAGCCTGATATGGAAATGATTCCTTTCCATTATGAAAAGTTCATCAAATTCAAAATTCAAAATCTTCCAGGAAAAGTTTTGATATTGCAGGAAATGCTTTCCTTGATCATGGAAGAGGTAATGAAAATCAGTGGAACTTCCTAAATAACTTCTTCTCAATAGAAATCAACTTTTACTAAAGGAGTCTACCATAGGCATGACGAAACCTGCAAAGTGTTAAGTATTATTTGTAATCTACATTATCTACATTTTTCCATCCAACAAGAAGGTTTCTACAATATTATTATATTTTTATTATTACACTTGAAGCTGCCCTGTTCTTTTTTTCTTTTTTCTCTTTTTTTGGTAACAAAGTTTCTCAAGTAGAAAAGAGAAGAGGAAGTGTGGCATTTTAATCAAAAAATACACTGCATAAGGCTATTGAAATCTATTATGCCTCTACATCAGTCTTTTCATCTGGATAGCTGGTGAAGGCTACTTTTCTGCCGATCATTCAAAGCTGTCACTCTCAGCTTACCAGCAGAGCAATCAGATAGACTGGCTTAATATAAAGGTTGCCCCTCAAAAAGTGACTGCATTTTTCTTTTCACTATAAAGTTGGAGATAGGGGTACTGTGTTTGAAAGAGTTACTATATATTACAGAACTATGGTACGTTTAAAACCTAATCCTAACCTAATCCTAATCCTACCCTTTTGCTCACAGATTATTCTAAGTGCTTCCACTGTTTTGTCTCTGTGGAGTATTACTAAGTGGTTTCACTTTTCCACGTGGGCAGTTGACTGTTCAGCAGACAGTTAGAGAAAAGACTCTTTTTTCTGAATGTGAGGAAGTGGCCATTGGGGGGAACAGACATTGCAACCAGGGGTGGGTGTCAGAGTGCCTTAATACACATTTGCACAGAGAACTAGAAAAATGTTTCAGTAACTGATATTTCACTGAAAGCCTGTACAGGAGCTGGGGCATGACAATGTCTACCGGAGAACACGGGAAAGCAAAATTCTTCCTTAAGCTTCCTGAAGTAAAGGTCCCTCATTTCTAATTTCATGGTGGCATTTGGTTAAAAACACAGCCAAAGGAATAAGAAATAATATAGTTCCTGCACTTAACTTTGTCCAGAGAAGCAAAATAATAGTGATTGACAATTATTTTAGTAATAATTAACAAAATTGCCTAAGGACTTCTTGCTCCTTGAATACAGGCTGAGCCTTTCTCTATCCACCATGCCTGTCCTTGTTTTTAGAAATTTTTCCTTTTCTGAAGGGGCAAGAAGAAAGCTGAAGTGCTGGCTAGCAGCATATGCTTTAGGTAAAGTACATTTTTAGAAAATTATCTCCACAATACTATTTGCTGGAAAATCTCATCCTTCTGGAGGGCAATCTTATTAAATTTGTTTGTTTAATCTGTCATTATAAAGCTAAAACAATATCGTTACAAATCAACTGAGACCATATTAATATATTAGATTTCACTGGGTAAGCAATAAAGTGGGTGTTTATATAATAGGAATCATGATACTAAGGTTCTGTTAAAATGGCATATAGAAAGGTCATTAAATTATATTCAGTCTCTAAGGTAATTGATAGGCACTACTGCTTAAATTTCGTAACACCTACCAACCACAGATTCCTGCCAGTTTACCAAAGCAATATTGGACAAACAACTCTATCCATTTAAAATATTCCAACACTGATACAACCTCCTGTCTCCCACATCGCATGAGACCACTGACAGGCGAGAGATCACCTGGCCCTTCCTCAAATGCCAAGAGCTTTTTCAGGAGGTCCAAAGCATTAATTGTGGAAGGCTCCAGCGCCTCATGAGAAACCTTCTCAAAGGGAAGCCTTTTACTGAGCACTCGCTGTTTATGGACCTTTCCTACTTACAAACAGAAGAGGCATTTCCTTGGAAAAATATTTCCTCCACATGCAGCTTTGGGAGACCTCAAGGATGAATATACAGTTAATGGAGGTTGAAGACCACTAGCCAACAGATCATCTCTGTGATAGTCCTCTGCTTCAGCATGGAAGAAAAGAAGTGGCATGAGGGGATCTCAGTCCTTTACTACCTTCCTTCTAGTACCGACATTGCAAAGTCTCGTCTTAGGCAAAAAGCCATCGCTACTTGGCCACCTCCTAGGAGAGAAAACCATCTCAAGACATACATGCAATGGTCCTTCCTTCACTGTTCGTGCTGTTTAGTGCGAGAAGGTAGTTTTCAGCAAGTCTCTGGGTGACAGCTTGCCTGAGGCAGAGTGACACTGCCCTGTGCCCGCGGTGGTGCTGCCTAATGGAAGCAAAAACTGGTATCAGTGGCAAGGAGCTACGCAAAGCAATCAAGTCACCCAAGTACGGAGGGCACGGGGACTGCAAAGACTGTGGCAGCAGGCACCGCTGCCGCTTGCAGGTTGGAGGGGACGTGGCGTAACCAGCCTTCTTCGACGCAGGGCACCGTGCCAAACCTCAGAGAAGTGCTTTTAACAGGTGCAATTAAAAACACGCCACCGTCTCTAGAGAAGTGCATGTGAGTGCATTTCTTCTGCCATTCTCTCACTTCCATTCCTCCCCGATATGATACTATCCTACAGTCCAAAATGTACAAATGAACCAGTGACAGGTTTGACATTCAGTCTCTGGCAATTGCCACTGAGCGAGCAAATGGCACTTCATGTTACTGAGAAGTGTATATTCCTCAGAGGATCCCAGGAGTGTCTCACAAACCACCACACTTAAAATTGAGATTTATGTTGCTGCTTTATAGAAAGCTAGTTTAAATCACTTTAAGGCATGTGAATTTTAGTGATTAACAGAGTCAGCTCACAGCAATTTCAGCTGTAGAGAAAAATGAATAAAAATAAGTTATCCTAACAGGTTCATTTAGTATGTTAGAGAGGGCTTCAAAAAAAATTTTTTTTTGCATATGTGGTCTACAAAGGAATGTAGCATGATGTTTATAGTAGGAGTGTTCCATGTAAATAAGCATTAACCTTTCAACATAAAGGCTGACCTGAATATTTACATATTTTATTCACAACACACAACCTGACTTCCCTGCATCTTTTACCATATACCACAGAAAGTTATGAGGCAAAAAAGAGGCTATAGATGGCAGAAAATGCATTTATACAGGTATCAAAATCATCCTGTATGTTGAGAAAGCAAGAGTATATGAAGTCATTGTGCTCTACTGCAACACACTGAGATAGCAACAAAAAAGGAAAAATGGTAATTGTATAAACTTAAAGATTGGGGATAAACTTTGGGGATAAATTACATGTCCTATCTTTTTTTTCCTGCTCCACTAATAAATTTCAAATTTTTCATATGTAAGGGCAGAATTTGTTCTATCAGATTTCAAAGAAAACAAGGAGAATTATTTGAACTTCTACAGTTTCTCAGAATATTAATACTAATGTTATGTCATCATAATGTGATCAAACCATGTTCATTCTTGTTACAGACAGGTAAACTGCTTCTCATTTCTAGACAAGTAAAGCAATCTTTAAAGAATTAAGTAATAAATAGCAATAGTGGTTATATAGGCAAGGATATTGAGTGTATATTTTTTAACAACTAAAAAAAATGATTTGAAGTCAGACTGATGTCCCCTCCTGTGCCATGTTCCTTTAACTGTGCATGAAGATTTGGGACTTTTCCATCTTCTAATTCTAGTATTTCTGAACTGATGGACAAATAAACCTGAAAACACAGGGGCTCTTGCAGTACCTGAAGTCACAAGAGGGCAGAGATGCAGATGGCAAGATTGCCAAGTCCTGCAGGTAAGATAACAGGGGCAAAGTTACTATTCATAACCACAGCAGTGTCAAACCTAGTGAATCAAAGCCACTAGCTCCTGCCTCCTTGCTTGTCTATTTTAGATGGTGTCACTATTACTTTACCTTATGGCAGCAAGTAATCCTGGAAACAAAAAATGATTTTTCTGTGACTAGAAATTGCTAAATTTTGCTCAAATTATCAATAGATAATTATCAACAATAATTATCAACAGAGTTCATCTGTATTTTAAGTCAAATGTTTCTGATTAGACAATAAAAAATAGATTTACTTATTTGACTCAATGTTTTTATTTTTGTGAACACAGCACACTAGAGGACAGTAGAAAATTTCACTTGGGATCTGCACAGTAACAGCTCTAGAGCTGTGCTATACCCAAACTACATTCTTTACCCAAATGAATGACACAAAGATTGCCTGTCATAAGTGAAGTCAGTGAACATAATATGGCAAAGACATCAGAACAAAGGAGATAATTTGCAGATGATGTTAGTTCTGTGAGAATAAGAGTGATATTTTATCAGTGCCGAGTCAGAACAATGGAAATAATTTGCAGATAAAGTTTGAAAGAAAAGCAAGGGAAAAAATGGTATTTTTATCACCAAGTCTAAAGTTTGTGATGATTACTTTTGTGAAAGATTAGGATGATTCACTGTGGAAACAGCAGGCTAAATAAATAATTCCCCTTCACCCAAAAAAAGTGTTGGAAGAAATGCATAGGGACCTCAAACAAGTTGTTCCATAAGCAGGGGCTAAAAAACCATTTTTGTTCTGTTTATTTTTCTCACCATGTTCTAGCTCCTTACGTAGCTATTATTGCAGTCCACGTTCTCTCAGTGCGCCCAGTCTCTTGTGCAGCAGTTCTAGTTTCCTTCTCTTCCCTGTTTCCTCCGATTTCCCTAAACTGGCCAGTCCATCCCAGGCCTCCCAGTAGCTGGGTGCTAGTATGGGGTGCCACCGTGGTGTGCTGTCTGGATGGCTCCTACATGCCTTCTGCTCAACTTGCTGACTACCAAGCCTGACTACAGTCCATCTGTCAGTCCAACCAAGGTCTGGTCTCTCCTCATTCCCTGTTAGGAAAGCTACAAACTCTTCATCTCTTTAAGACCAACACATTCACCAGTGTTTTGTTGGGCTGCCCAGTGGCACCTTGGAGTGGTCCCTCATTGGCGTTAGAGAGAAGGTCCCAAATTCCCCCAGCCACAGCCAGCCAGCCACCAGTGCTGACTGAACAGCAGCTGTTCTATGAGCTGTGCTTGTATCACCAGTTATCTTATTTGGTGTTAATGATATGGTTGCCCTGGTAATTCCTACCTTGCTCATCAATTCTGCTAAATGAGCATCTCCTCTTGCTCTCTGCAGGGCTTCTGCCTCTCATCCATGTCTCAAGAACAGCATCAGAGGACAGGCAGTGCCGCCCGCATGAACATCCCTCTTGCTTTGGCATCTGCAGCATCCTGCCATTCCTCATGTCACTACCTTCTCAGAAGTGCAACAAGTCAGGATTAGCTATCCGCATGTATACTTTTATATTTTTAGGGGAAGATACAGAGACGCAATGATTGTGCATGTCTTACTGGCCAAAAAGCTAAAAACAACAGCATGTTCCCCTGCTAAAGTCCAACGCCCAGGATAAAATTACTCCCAACCCAAGAGAAAGTGAATCTCAACAACCTTCATAAGGACCATGCTGGTAACTGATAGTGTCTGATGGAGAGCAGAAACAGTCTTTAGCTAGGATGCAAGGCAGCTGGGCAAGGTTGTACTATTACAGTAGGATAAGACTAAGTGGTTGCAAGAAGGCCCCAGATACTTACAAAATACAGATCTACTCCTAAAACATAAATCTGGGCTAGAAAGTAGACATTTCAATAAAATTATAAAAGAAACAAGAGTGAGAATAATGGAATTTTATTTGAATCTTCTGGTGAATGCCGGATATTTGGGAACTAATGAGGAAAACATGAACTCCTATATACATTAAAAAAAATCTATTTCACAGATACAATGAAAGAAATTGCAGGTCTGATATATTGACCAGAAGGGAATAACTAGTTTAACAAGCACAGGCAAGGAGGTTTTGAACTGTGTACCTAGAACACTTCTGAAATTCAGGAAGAACTAATAAGCTATTGAATGTGTCTGAGTGGGCGTAAGAAGAGAAAACAGTCATTGCCAAGGAATAGGTTTGGAGACTTTTTATTTAAGACACATAATTCACCGACTTTTTGAAGTAAAGTTTCAGTCAGTTTCAAGGAGTGGAGAAAACAACTATGGAAGACCTCTTTGTTTTTCCCTAACACAGGGAATCAGCTGAGAATCCAAAGCTTATATGGGATCATCATGAAATGATGAGTTTTACTATTTGAAAAAGATTTGAACTCCTTGTACTGAGTTTAGAAATAAAACAGATTTGTTAAAATTTTAAAAAGTAAGCCACAGCAAGATTTCTCAAAAGGAAAAATGTAAAGGATAAATGAGTACATGACAGTCACTACCTACTGAGAGAAACTATATTGAATATACAAAAGCAATCCCCTTGTGAAGTGTACATAGGAAAATTCAAGGAGACCATTCTAACTGTATCAGTAGTATTCTAATGACCTGAAAATAGAAACAGAATCATTAAAAAGGTGGAAGTATGGGTAAATGATTAATGATGAGCATAAAGAATAGCTTGCACGCCCTATACGGATAAAAATCAAAAAGGTGGGATGCAAAATGTGTTTCAATTAGCTAGAGACATAAAAGGCAATGAGAAAAAATAATCTGTAAATACATTAGATAGTAAGAGGAAGACAAAAGAAAGGAAAAGTCCATTATTTAATTGGAGAGAAGAAAATACACACAGTACACAGAGATGGCTAAACTATTCAATGTTTTCTTTGCTTCAGTCTTCATACATAGAAAAATTAATTATAATCAGCTACCAAATAAAAATGAATTTTTAAATAGCAGACCAGCAAAAGAATAGAAGCTGAACGATATTTAGAAAAGGCAGCCATATCAAGTTTCAAAGTCTGAATCACCACAGAAAACTTTTCTAATTGGCCAAGGCCAATTAGAGAGAGATCATCTTGGAGAACACATTGAGGAAGTAACAGAATAGAAAACACAGCACATCTACCTACTGGGAAAAAGGAAGATTTAGGAAATTAAAAACATATTAGTCTAACTTTGAAAGTCAAAATATTGCAGAAGGAATTGTAAAACAATTGATAAAAAGAATAGATGAAAATTTATAAACAGCCAATAAGAATTTGCCAAACATAGTTAAGCAAATGCATTTGCCTGTTGATCAGAAAATATGATATAACATGACTTTAATATGGCCAGTGATACTGCTGCAAATTCTCATGAGCAACCTTGCTAATTATCACCTGAATGTAATCACTATCAGAAACTAACACAACTATCTGAAAAACAACATTTCTGTCATTATCAACAGCTGGTCACCAAACTTGGAAGATGTTTTGAGAGCAGGCCCAAGCCTGGGTCTGTAACACATTATCCGCAATGGCAGAGGAAGTGCGCTCATACTGATCTAGTGATCAAAAGCATTTTGCCAGAAAGGATCAGAATTCAAAATGATCTTGACAAAGCGGAGTGTGTTCAAAATTCACAAGATAAAATTCAATAGAGACCAGGTAAATACTAGAAAGGGGCAATCACATGCGCTAATACAAAATGAGATGTATATGACTAGGCAAGAATTGGCTGCAGAGAAACCAAGTGTTAATAGTGATCACAGCAGTGTAATTTCACAAAAAGGACATATCACTTTCTGGGATGTGTTTATGAGTGATGTCTAAGACAGAGTGCCAATTATTCAGCTTCAGGAGCTGGTATAGCCCTCTACAGATTATTATGCCTTAAAAAGCAGCCCCCTTTAAAGAAGGCATAAACTAGAGTAAATCCAAAGGAGAGCAACAAAATCAGCAACAAGACCTCATAAGTTTTAATCATATTTAAAGTGTTTCAATCACGATGCAAGATTGAAGGAGGTGCATGGGACCGCGCAAGAAGATAACACTGTTGTTCTCAGATGTTTCTACAAACAGATGACTCATTAAAAATAAGCAAAATAAACTGGTTTGTTCTTTAATCATAAATGCTGTCTTAAGAATTGCACACTCATACTGTAATATATTTTATGGTATGGTATTTCATACAAACCTATTACAGGCAACTGCACAATGGCACACTTTATAAAAAAATAGTAATCAGCACATAGATTTTCATAGCAATTCTCATAATACAATACAGAATATTCTCCATTATTTCTGATTCCCCACCAGGGTAATGACCTCAAATGAAAAAATGTACATTACAAAGTTGAGTATAAAAACATAGCATGACTGAAACAATGGGTCAGTTTTGTCTGACAAACACAGTAGAAAGTACATTACAATTTATTGTTCATTTGAATGATAACCTTTGAATGGTTATCTAAGTTTGTCTGCACTGCAGACACTAAGCAGGGCATTTGTGTGGTAGAGACCTTTAATCCTTCCAGGCTGCCTGCAGCTCTTTTAAAAAAGGCTTGTTCTACATGCTTCTGTTTCCTCCTCTTATAGCAAAAAAGCATTATCCTTCCTCATCAATAAAAAATATAAAAGTTAAATGATAATCACTCTTCACCATATGACGATGCTGAGGTCTAGACCAAGGTGCTTGTGGATGTAAAGACTCCCTTGCTGTGTAAGGAGTACAAGATGGATGTAGCCAACACCACCATTGACAGTTTTGGCCAACACCAGCCTTATAGACTTTCATTATCATTGCCTGTCAATACAGTTATAGTAAAGTTTGCATTGTAGGAGGGGTCTCTGAGAGTAAAAGCACAGAATGATCATAGATAACTTGATAGAATAGGCTCAGAGTAACACTGGAGGTCCCAAGGGAATAAGCACATACTGCAAATGGTCAGTCCCTGGCTACCGAAGGAGCACAACTTTGAGAGAGCAGCAGAAGCGCTTTCAGAGCATAACAAAGAAAATTAAAAAGAAAAATGTTTCCCCTCAGTTAAGGATGCTGCACTTGATCAGTGCCACCACTTACATGCCAGAAGGTCCCTGTACCCTTTCAGTAGAGGAAAAGCACTGCTTTTCGATTTGCCATTCACTACATTTTGCTTCTGCAACTCAGCCATCACATATGAAGTGTTATCTGTTACTATATAATTACTTTAAGTAAATCAGAATTTTAAAAAGCAGCTCATATGTCAGTGTGTGTGCGTGTGTGCACATGCACGTGCTTTCTGCATCAACTCTCTCCCATATGGCAAGGTGACTGCAGCACCAAGTCAGAATGATCTCAGACGCAACAATATATCATATTTAGACTTACTTCAATTGGACAAGTTTTGCATTAACACTTTAAAATAGAAAAAAAGTTCAGCTATAGCTTAACTGGTGCTGATACCTAGCATCCAATCTTCCTGTCTTCTTATCTGCAATTGTATCTGGTCTAAGACGTCCGTTCTGTTCCACATACCATTTGTTAATCATGTGCAGGGATAGTAGAATACACCTCAAAGGGCTGATGTCAAGAAACTTCCACTCAAAGCATCAAGAGTCAGAGAGGGGATACAGCTCTAAAGGTTGATAGATTCTGTTTCAGACTGCTTTAGAGCTGTATATGTAAAAAAAATTTAAGCTTTTTAATAAAAAAATAAATTCATAGATTGGTAAAAAATGGCCAAATTATCCTGCTTTACACAAAGGGCTGAGACAAAATAAAATGTTATTTCTTTTGTTTAGGCTGCCTTATCACATCTGTAGTCTTCTCGGTAAGGTTTAGTCTGTAACTATGCACCTACACATGAGAGAATGGAAGAATAGGAATCCTGTGATTAGAGCCCCACGCAAACTACCCAAATTTTAGGACTAAGTATGTAGGAGTAAGCCAGACTATTTACCTAGCCGTATCTTCTTTGAAACAGGTGGGCAGAAGGAAGACAGGGAGGGCTGGGAAATGTGTGGAGATTAAATTCTTTTTCAGACTTGTTGGCCAGAACAGCTGAGCCATTGCATAGAGATACTAATTTCCAGCAGTAAATTACCATTCTCTGTGAGCAAGGAAGAAGTAGAAGAGAAAATGTGATTCAGAGGAATATCTGAGTCACCATACTTCCCCAGGCTGGCATTACAATGATGCAGTTCACACACCACCTCTTGCTCAAGGCTATGCCAACGGGCAGAGTCTTACCCTAAATAAAGAACAGGACAGTTGTGTCAGCAACTTACAATTTCCATAAGTAAGCTTTATATGTTGCCGTTTCAGGTTTAGGGGGAGATTAAGAATCTAGGAAGCTATGAGGCAGAGCATTTGCCATGTTCTCATGCTAAAATATCCCTGTGTCACATGCTTTGTGTCTTTTCATAGCGCAGAAAGTCCCCTCTGTAGAATAAAAATCCAGATGGATTGTTTTATAATGATTAGGCATCACTGTTTAAATGCAGACATCATGAATCACTCTGGAACAGCTGCCAGTGATTTGTCTTGGAAATAAAGCAAATCGTCTACTGAGCTTAAAGAGCTATTTTATGTGAAAAAGATGGGAGGCATGTGTTCAATGAAAAAAAGACACAAAAAATCCAGAAAAAGGGAAGTGATTTAGAAGTTTTGTCAAAATATTCTGTAGTGGTTAGAGACTAACTATAATCATTAGACTGGAAGAGACCTCAGGAGTCATCTGATCCAACCCTCAGCTCAAATCAGGGCCAATTTAGATTAAGTTTTGTTTAAAATATTGATGTTCACTATCTAAATTTGATTAACATTACTGAAGTGTTCATAATGTTCTTTATTAACAGAAATAAAGAAAAATGTGCTAGTATTAATTACCTGTGAACATCTGCTTGGCTTGTAACACATTATACTTAAAAAAAGTTTACTCTGTTTTGAGCCTGAGACTTTTACGGAAAAATTTTAATACTCGAGAAAAAGACAAGTATAATCCTCCTTTATCAGATTTTGTATTAGAAAAATTGAATAAGCATAAGAGAAGGAAGCACAACTGGTAGCTAAAAAGTGAAAAATTCTACTACATACATTGGTCACCATTAAAAGAACATCTTAAAACTACCATGGAAAGAATTGGCTATTTGTGTAAAAGCCTTTATTTTGCACATTAGTAAAACTACTGCTTTCTTTGAGTTTCTAAAAGAGAGTGTCTCTTCACCTACATTCCCTTCAGATGCCCAGCCAGGTAGATAGGCTCAGAGACACTAAGTCTAAGACACTAACAGCTTTTAACTCAGCAATAAGTAGCAGTAACTACTGCCACTGATAAAAAAACACGAGGGTGATGAGGAAAAAGAAGAGGAATTATTTTTATTTTTTTGTAACATCCTGGAGTTATCTTTACCAAAATGTAGGAGAACAGGTTTCTTCCAAAGCCCTCTTCAACGGTAGGTATTTTGCTGTCACCTCTCTCTTTTCCCTAAAAATTGACCTGATTAACAGTCTGGAGGTAAGGCTGGGATGGGGACAACAGTCCCACTGAACAATGAAGGATGAAAAAGCCATAGGGGCACACAGCTGAAACACAGCAGGGCGTACGCCCTGTATGTTTCAGTATGTTTGAGTTAGAAGGATGTTTGCTCGGCAGTAGAAAGATCTAGTTCCCTGTCCCTGCAAATCAACCTTTTTTATGCATTTTTTCCTTTGACGAATGAAAATGTAAACATTTTTGTGGCAGTTTGGAGAATGCATCTAACCACAATACAGTACTAGAGGGTAAAAGGCAGAGAAGATACAGGAGTCCACTGTCCAAACCATAGCTATAGCCCTGATGCCTATCATACACATCTGTCACTATAGAAACAGTGATGTTTGCTAAGCCATTTCACTCATCTCTGAAATAACCCAGTGTATTCCTACAGTCGCAACAGGAAACATACAATTTATCTCTGTTCCATGAAAAAACACTGACTTTCTAACAGCACCACCCATGAGTGTAATTTTCTCTGTAAGCCTGTCTTCCCGCGTCCTGCGCCTCCTTATTGTTAGGTCTTATTCCAGTCTCCTTGTGGACTTACTTTGCCTCTGGGTAATCCTTCACTGTTTCCTTATTAGAACAATTTTAACTTTACAGTAGTGAAGTAACACAGAAAGGCGATCACTCATCCCTCTATCTAGAAAGTGGATTTTCTGGTTGAACAACAGAGACCCGCATCTGAAAGCACTAAGTTGCTATCCGAGACAGCAGGAAGAGGTTTCTCTCAGCACACTGCCTCTAAGAAACCATCTGGCTTGCTGGTTAATTCATGTCCCAAGGAAAACTGAGCCAAATTCACCGTGTAGCTAAAGGAATCTCATCACAGGGTTGTATGGTTTAAAAGCCACACAATCCTCTATATTAAAGAATTATTTTAGAAGTCTCTCTTATATACAAGTATAAAAATCACCTTTCTATTAACTCTCTCCTTTGAATATCCATGCTAGAATCAGCCAGTATGAGCCATACTCTTAAATGCACAGTTTCCCTCAAGCCTTTAGGTTCAGGACACTCAGTGAGATGAGGTAAAAGGTCTCCTAACCACAAAAGAATGTGCTATGGCTGTATTTATCTGACTTGACCAAAAGAAATCACATCCATTTCGAAATCCTGCTGTGAAAATTTAGACGGAGAATACCTGGGCCCATTAATAATGTAGCATTTTTCCTGTAGCTACAGTTTTACTGTGGACAATTTTGTTATCTGTGAATGTGAAGTTTAATGCAAAAGGAGGGAAAAAAGAGTTACAATGTATTCTGCAAGACTGATGGACAGCTAAAGATAATCCATTAGATGAGACAGGCAGTGTACAGAGAGAAAAGTTAAATCAGGCTACAATGACCTTGGACTGAGCTGCTCTTCCAAGCTGGTCTGAATTTGAAGGTACTTGGGGAGGGACTCTTCTTTACTATGCAACAAGCACTATAAAATGAGATTCATATGATCAAATGTAGATGACTACACTGAATTACATATGAGCTAGCTGTCTCACAGTGAAGGAAGAAAAATGGTCACTCTAAGGGCATGATTTACCTCATCTGGAAATACAGATCTGAAATAAGGCAGACCTAAAAACCTAAAGTTTCTTGCAATTCACTATAAAAGCAGGCAGAGGTGATGAGTTCCACATACAGACATCTGTATTACACTGTTTAACATTAGGTGAAATGAATTCCATCCAGAGAGACTAAGAAATTCTGGTCTTCATAGCCAGCTTCAGGCATCCAGCTAAAATTCCAGCTAGGGATATTAATTTTAGAACTGGGAATGAGGAACATACTAGATATAATAACAAGGCTTACCTCCTACATCCTTCTCTAAAAATACACAGCTTGTCCTCCAGTCGCAATATACCTCAAAATGAGCAGACTATTGAATCATTTCAGGGGAATAGTTCTTCTCAGGAACCTCTTGTTTTTCAGATTTTTTTTTAATTGTCAGCAACATTGTTATCCATTTTGCAAAAACTTCTTCAACAGAATTCAAGGTAGACTAATATATGCGAATCAATATATAGTTACAATAATTTTCTTTCCTGTAACTGTTAGAATAGTAATAGAGATCACTAACTTGACCACTTTCTGTATTAGATTCTTATTGTCAACTACAGTTTTATTTGGCATCTGACTGAACTTATTTGTTCTGGCAACATAAAGTGCATCTAGGGCAGTAAACACAATTAGAGCATCATGTCTCCACTATTTGTTAATTGGACAGCATCTCTTTAAATAGACTCATAGTTTTTTAGCACCTTTCACTGTGTTCTGTATTTTAGAAAGCAGCAAGATCTGCAGTCCACAGACAGCAAGGCTTCACGTATCTGAATACAGTTAGTAAACACAGGCATCCAACTGTGATCCTGTGATTTTTTTCATATTATTGTTACATAAAGACTGAAAAATGCAAAGGGCTTAGCTTTCAACAATAAACAGCAACGAATGATGAATCTATTAAAAATGAAGCTCTCAGAATATAAGATATTATTCATCTGTCACAAGCATGTAGGGCGTTTCTAATAAATGCTTTTCTTCTTAGAAAGAAGCGCTATGCTACCACAAGGTATACGGTAGTATGTGCTCCAGTTCAGCTACAATATCAAAAAATTTGAATTTTTTTTCCAAAAAGAATTGATCTAAAATAACTTTCTGTATATGAGGAAAAACAATAATTCTGGCATACCATTTTATATCCTATTTAGAATTATTTTAATTAAGCCTATTGGCTACTGTCTCGTCCAAGAAACATGTGCTTTTGATATTTAAGTAAGATTCAGGGGCTGCTTTTGTGCTCATCATTACTAATAAAAAAATGGCTATGAAATGTCTGAGTCAGTGCGGAGAACTAACTACAAAGTGCTACACAAGCTTCAAGTCATTGCCAAGATGTGGTTGTATTGCATTAATATGACAGAGAGGTGCGAAGACAGGACTACTGAGTTCTGATTCCACCACCCTGGCTGATTTCCTCTTTTGCTTCCACCAAGCTAATATTTTTATTCTCAGTTTTCCATTTTAAAGGTTTTGAGATAATAAAGATTAGGTCACCTTAATAAAGACCACGGAGATATACAGACAGCAAACTTCAGATAACGGCACGTCATTTTAATAATACACAACACACATATCCAGAATAGTGTATTTTTCATATTGACCATATTTGCTAAAAGAACATCTATGACTATAGTAACCTAAAATTTCTGCATCACAAGTCACTAAAAATGGAAAAGTAAGACATTCGCCTCTAAAAAATCAACAGCTTTTGGTGGGCCATTTTAAAAATGTCTTCCCAGGCTTCATCCACTGCCATGAAGTTCAATAAAGAAAAATCTCTCTATTCTTTGCATTCATATAACTCCCCCCACAACACATACAACTTCTTTCTTTTTCTTTTTTTTGAGAGAGAGACTTACAATCATTACACATGGATCTGGGTCAATTTTGTTATAAAGTACTCTCATTCAGTCAGTGAGAATTTAGCATAGGAATATCTAGAACTTCGGTTCCATAACATGGACTGAAACATGAGCTTATAATGCAAACAGATTGCTGGGCTTCCAGTGCCCACTAATTCAAGCCCTCTTAAGCATTCAGAATTTTCTTTTTGTTTGCACTGTGCAATTTCTTGCTCTCCATGCGGGCACCACACTGTCATATTTCACAGATTCACAGATAACTTCACCAAAGCACAATTAACATTCCACATTCCCAGCAAACAATCATTTGGAAAGGCATTTAGTCATAGTTCTAAAGTTAATAATTCATTGTATCTCTTCATTAATTATAAAAAGCTGAAAATTTTGCTACAAATGTCTGTGTTAAGAAGATCTGAGGAAGACAAGTCTTGGATGTGTTATATAAAAGCATGTATTATAAGAGCAATTTTTAAAGGAAAAACTGTCTTTCACAAAGGAATTCATCAATATTCATCCTACTGAGACATCTGGCCAGGAGATAACTGACCTTGAAATAGGTTATGCATCTTCAGTTTAGGATGCATAAAAAGTCATGGTCAATTAATACACAATAGAGCCCATAATCATGGAGATTATTGCCTGATCTGCAGAATACATATTCAAGGGTATTACAGCCTGATTTAGCTTCACAGTTAAATTGATAACTTCAGCACCTCAAGTACTCAGAAACCACAGCAAAGAGCACTTTAAAAACATACATACAGATCTCAAATAAATACTGACACTCTATAGGGATGTTCAAAAATAAGGTGTAAAACTGTAATAATACAAATATTGGACCCCCCAAATTTCATTTTGTAACCTTGCTAATACATAAGAACATGATCCAGAACTTGTGCCCAGTTTGGCTATTCCACAGCTCTTTCTCAACATAAAGCCACCATCAGAGACAAACGGTTCAACATGGGCTTCCTCTGCCTCAAGGCAAAGAGCGACCGTCCAAGAAAAACGACTTCCAGCCAAATCCTCTCTGAGCCACTGGGCAGCTCAGACAACGCAAAGCCAGGAATGACTCTTACTGCTCTGCAGAGCTGCAGGCTAGGCAAGCATGAAGCATTGCCACCACGCTCCTCCTCAGGATCCTGCTTCAAGCAGCTCAGCCAGTACAAAGACCACAGAGCCCAGAAAAAGAGCATGGGCTAACAACAAAAAGGAAGAAAATTTGAGGCTGCATTTTTTTTTTAATTTAAGGTATGTAAGAGAGCATTGGTTTTAATGTTTATGTTTTTCCTGTAGAGTATCTGAACATCAACAAAACTGTGCTCATTCATTTCCACTGTAATTGTTGTGGTTGGTTTCTCGTTCCAGAAGGGACCAAAAAAAAAAAAAAAAAAAAAAGTGAAAAATGCAGACCCGAAATTACAATTAATAGATTTTTTTTTAATTAGAAATGAATTCTGTGTATGTCCTGAAGCAGCTGAAAATAAATGAATAATAAATAAGTATGCTTTATACTTACAGTATAAGGAGCCTTTAATCTGAGGATTTTAACAGTGCTCTGAAAAGTATTCACTAATTAACCTTGACATTACTGTGAGCAAGACAAATCCCTGTAACCTTCCTTTTAGCTCAGATGAAAAATAAGAGAAAAGAGAAAACACACTGTGCTTTTCTTTTCTATTTCATGCCACATACTAGCTCACAATCAATAAACTTGTCTGCTCACCACAGAATTAGCTGCTATCCTCCACATGCAGAAATCACACATTGAAGCGATTCTTTAAACTTTAGGTAGCAAGCCCATCTGGAGAGAAGGGTCAGTGCTCAAATGCTGGTGGTTTTGCTGCTAGTAAAGCAGTGAGGAACCAGCGTAAAGAGGGGGTAAACTGATTTTTCTGTTGCCCATCCAGGCTCTGAGCTAGAATGGAAATAAAGAACGGCTGCTGAGACCAGGTGAGGGGGTGCAGAGGTCGGTGGACACCCTGTCCCCGAGGAGCTCACTCCTGGAGTGGCAGGACCAGAGGATCTCCATGGCCCTGTGGCAAAAGCATGTGCACAAGGAGTGGCCTCAAACCTCACAGGCTGAGGAAGAAATTCTCACCCCAGGCTGCTGTCGTAAAAGACAGGCAAGCAAGTCAGTCAGATGCTGGCACCATCATCCCCACCTCCCCCAGTGGTTTTGGGGACTGAGCAAAGCAAAAGGCATTTGTCAGTAAATATGTTCTACTCAAATGAGTTTTGAACTCTATGAAACTGCTTTTTCCAGCACACAGACTATTCCCAGAAACTAATTCACTTAGCCCAACTCGGCTATTTGGTGCCACTAATCCAATCACTCTCGTGCACTTTCTTAGCTTTTTTTTTAATGTAACTTCTACTCAAAGCAAGTTGAATGGATGGAAACTAACTCAAATTCTGAGTTTGCAGCACTCTTGTCAGTCAGATCCAATAGGTATTGATTCCTCCCTTTCACACTTGAACTGCTGTCTTGGGATGGGGGTCCAGGAACGAAGAAAGGTTAGAAGACTATTGGAGGGATGACTCCTCCTTTTCAAGTAGAAGAAGGTTGAAAGTGGTCTTGATCAGTGAAAACACTGACTGCAAGTTTCCATGTCCATGAGGAATGCAATGAAGATTAGGAAACAATTCAGATTGCCATGCACAATATCATTGCAAAATAAATTACGAAGCTGTTTTACTTGCAAAAAAATGATTACAGGGAAGAGAAAAGTGAGTTTTATAAAAACCAACCCATGACCTGTACAAAAAGCTTAAAAGAGCTTTATGGTTTAACTGACACCATCAAAACTAGTAAGAACAATATTTATTTCTATATACTCAAAATGTATATGTACCTGACAAATGCAGTAATATATTTCTGATGCCAAACTAAATTTTCCTAGAAGCAGAAGTAATCCTTACCTTTATTTGTTCTACAGGTGACTTAGACCACAATAGTAGTCTCATTAAAATTTAACATTTGTTTATTAGTAATAGCCTTGTGTTTAATACTGACAGGTTAAGACTGAAGGACAGAAAAGAAAAAGATTATCTTTATTATCTTTTTGCAAAAATTTTGTTTCCAAATAAGATTTCTATTGATTTTATCATTCCATACATTTTAGCCATGACCACAATACCACAAACATTTTGTGCAATATGTTTGCTCATTTCTTTAATTTTTTACTGTCTTTCAGTTGTAGCTATCTGAAGAAAAATCATTACAAAATTTAAAATGATACCCAAGTTTTTTTAAGGTCGGTAGCTTAAACAAGTTACCTTGCTAAGCAGGTTGGCCTGGTGGCTTTTTTTTTTTTTTTTTTTTTTTTTTTTTTTTTAAGTTGAACATGCCATCTTCCCCATAGCTTCCCTGTCACTGCCATGATCCCTAACCTTCCTCATACCCTGTAAGTTGCACACAATTCTTCCCCATCTTTCCGCACTTTCCCCATTATACCTCTGTGCAACAGCACCCCCTGCACGCTGTACACATCTCTTAAGTCCCACATTTCATACTGTGGTCTCTCCACTGAATTTCCGTCGTCTGTATCTTCTCCCCTGCAAAGCTTTCACAACACTCCCATGCCCTTGCATCAACATTTTTAGCCTTGACACTCTCATCAGTTAGCCAGTACCCTCATGCTGGTTATTCAGTACTACCAGATAGAAATGACTCTAAGTGAACTATCCTTGCTTCCTACCTAGCACTCTCTCCTCACCTTTTCTTGCCATGGTGAGTGAGCTATTCCTCTGTCAAATTTAGCCATTTAGCCAAGGGATTGCTAGATGGAGTGATCACGTGAACCTAGTCCGCATAGCAAACAAGGCCACAAAAACAAGGCTACGAAACAGAAAAGATGAGGAGAAACAGAACATACAAAGCTGAAGAACATAATTCAAGGCAACTGCATCATCAATATAAATTCACTCTGAAGATAAATTCATGGCTAGCTACTATTAAGCAGAACACGCTGTGACTGTATCAAAGGGAGATGTCATTAAAACATCCTCATTAACAGTGACTGTCAAGGACAGGTAGAGCACAACTCATCAGCATTGCAACTGGCATCACCCAGAACACGAACGTACAAGGTAGAGCTGTTCACAGCATAAAACGTATTTACCAGGTCAGGACAGCGATGATTTGGATGGTGCTAGTGGGAGCAGGGGCCCTCCGGTACCTGCAGCGGCAGCAATCGATCTCAGACTTCTTATCTCTGAGCAACCGCAGGATTTGCACCGCCTTTCTGCTACAAGTGAGTTGATGAGCTGTGAGTCAGGAGCCCGTGTGGTCCCATGAGCAGGCTGTTTCCAAAGGGTTTGGCAGTTTGGTGATGCCTCCCACCTCATCCAGCTCGGCTGCGCTCGTGACTCACTGAACCTCCTCATCCACGGGAGGCAGGCTGCATCTCAGGCGTGTTCCTGTTACTCTGTTGCTTTGCATAGTTATCTTACGACAGATCAGGGTACCTTATGAAATTGCCAAGTGGTTGATTGGATCAGATCAGCTTGTTTTCTCACTCACCTTTCTACCTCCAATTTTGCTGAAACACAGTTGCTTCTGTTTCCATTAAGCCACGTGCTCTACATCTTGGGTAGAAATAAGCCAATCAGCAGCTTTACACTGACTTCCCTCATGCAACTTATGAAGTATGCAATTGAGCACAGAGAGTTCGATCTCATCTACATCTTTGCTTATCATCTCTGTATCATCTGTTCTCTGTTAACATGTTCACATCAGAAATACTGATCTTACGTTCCACGCGAATACTGGCACAAGCCTTCATACACTTCACCCTACCACTGCAAGGACCTCTTGTTCTATATTAGCTTGTGTCTGTCCATTTTGATGATTGTAGGTATGAACCTACAATGAGGAAATCTCAGAGAGAGAAAGCAGAGTATGAGGCACCCTATTGATAGTGTCAATTGATATTGACCCTATTGATATTGATAGATGCCTTTTCTGAGGGCTCTTTTCTGTCTGCGAATTTTGTGGATCTTTACGAAGGTCATGGTATTGGCTTTTAGTTTTCCAGCATGAGTTTATATAAACCTTTGCAATCTGATACATTGTCCTGGAGTAACACAGACATGTAGACAGGGGTAAGGAACAGTGCTGTAGGCAAGCAAACAGACTCCTCTGCACAGCATGGATTACCAGGCTGGATACACTCGCCAAAAATGCAATTTTTTTTCACTAGAATTGCCACACACATCTGGCTGGTTCAAGGTGTGGGCAGAGTAAACCTGACATTTTCTGCCCTGATCTGTGATGACCTAGCCTAGCAAAAACACTGCATGAGACCAATTTATAGACTGGGAGAAACACACATTTTCCCTTGGGGAGTGCCTTTGAGGCTCAAAATTTCCATAATGTCTAAAAACTATCATTATACTTTGAAGTAAAAATCACTATTTAAGTTGCTACTACATAGATCTTTTATGCTTTCTTTGCTGGAGTCATACTGCAGAGAGTAGAGACAGAACAAAATTCTCAGATCATTATAATGACCAGTCACTAATGGGTGTTACACAAGATGATTTTCCTCTTCTTACTCATCACAAAGAGAGTTCTATATATTCAAAGTCCAAGACACATGAGGACCCTTTCATCAAAATTATCTGTTCTGCTTTGAAAAGGAACCATGTAAAAATTGTGTGTTTTTACTTAACACACATGTATTTGGAGTATGCAAACAGCAAACTGGATTATTCTTCTTCAGATGCATCCTTAGGACTGTGAAGCAAGTTTTACTCACTTATAGCTGTGCATGACTCTTAAAGACATACAGGCTGGTCTGATATAAAGATTGGCATTTTCTTTCAGACCAGTATGTTACAGAATAAGTGATCGGAATAAACAAGCAACAGCAACCTTCATATGCTCAGACTTGATTACATCCCTATAAATAGAACTGAGTTCACATCAAGGAATTTTGAAATAATGTTTTTAATTTTGTACTAAGACAAATCTCCAGCAAAGCATTGTACAGACATTAGAAACTAGAATCCCATCCTTTCAGCATAGTGCTGTGGCAAATTATATGGGCTTGTTTCAGCACATCAGAAAGACAAATGTGGGTAATTTTAGCTTATTTCTAAAAATAGTGTTTAGCTAAAAGTGAGGGTTAAATCTTGAGTTACCTCTATCTGTGTGCCCATATGCCATAAGGTGATCTTATTGTCCCGAGAGCTTGACACAGGGAGATACGTCAGAATGCAATAACTTTGTTTTTTGGGACAACCTAAGATATCCATTCATGAAAGGAAAGAAACGTCTATTAGATTTGAAGATACTCAAACAGGTAAATGCATATTATAAGAGTCATTTAAAACTAACTTAAAATATTTTTTTCTAATTGCTTACAGGTCGGTTGTAAGAAGAAGAGTAACTGCAGTTCAAACATTTTAAGATGTCTGCTTCAGAACTAAACTTTCTATCTCAAAGCATCAGAGGTAACATTTTAACCAGCACATTAACAGCTAAACATGTTTTTAGGTGAGATAGCCACTAAATATATTCAGAACATGCTCCCACTGTTCTTCCATTGCAGCAACCCATCACAAAAGACACTGCTCCCTCAACAGCTGGAAACAACTCTTCTCCTCTTGTTAATCAGTAGAACCAAGCTTTTAACTGATATCCAAAGAGTCACATTTGCCTGGCAGGCACTTCACACTCTATAGTTTAAAGCATTTTGCATTATTTAATACATTGCCTTTTTCATGCTTATAACATAAGCTTTAAAGACCACAGGGAAATGATAGTCAAATGGAGAGTACAATTATTAGTCTCTGTTGTATCAAAGCTATTTGCAAGAATGCAATCTCACGCCGATGGGGTTAGATGAAATCATAAAATACTTGTCTTCACCTTCAGCCTTGGTGATCCTGTGATATTTATGTTCTTTGTAACATAAACTTCTCTTAGCTGATCATGAAGAACCAACAGAGAAAATATGTTTTGGATTTGCACGATAGATATTGAAGTAATATACTAGAAGGCTGTTTGGAAGACAAAAAGAAATATTATGTTATTTATGATCTCTTTCATGGCTGGCCAACTTTCCTTTCTTATTGGAACATCTATTAGAATGTTTTCTCCTGAGGACACTTCTCTCAAATGTGTCCTCTCTTAACGTCTGTTTTCTCCGCTTCAAAATATTGAGTTTACACTAAATCTTTTTTTGTTTTTTTCTTTTAAGTTATAAATTCATTTTTCAGAGAACAGAAAAAAGTAGTATCAAGCATGTTGTCTTTCCTGGGAGAAACTTTACTCCGAAACCGATTTGTACTTTTGAAGGGAGCAGTCACTTTATGAACTCCTGAGAAACTTATGACTAGTGAACAATTTTTGCTTCAGTATTTATGGTTATAGCACATCACACAAGGAAGAATCACAGACACATCAAATAATAAGCAAATGCCTCTGTGAGTAATTTTTAAAGCTGCATCTCTATACAGTGGATGAGTAGCATTCAGCAGCCTAGAGAGCAGAGAACGGATTTGCTTTTGTTGACACCTGGGTAACCACACTTTTATTTTACTTTGTATGTTCCCAGGCTTAATTTCCAGCTCAGAAAAGCTTAGCCCACACTGAATAACCTCATTTTTGAATTCTTAAATCCTCTGGTGTCCACTGTACTACCCTGGCAGCACAGAAGCTTTAAAATAGGGGTAAATGTAACTTAAACCAGGTAATTTTATATTGTTAGGAGTGAAACTACAAAGTTGAACCTTGATCTCCAGCCACAACGCCCATATTCTCCATGCATGGAGAATGTAAAAAGCCACATGCCTGAATGTTTTGGAACAATGTAGACCTTTCTCAGGAGAAACAACATCTGCTAAGAGAGCAACATGCCCCAAACAAGCACTGTCAGCCATAACTGATTATTTAATAAATATTTTATTATTCAAGATGGATTTTGTCTGTGTACTTCCCCTCCACTAGAATATCCAGTCATACTAACTACTTTTTATTCAGTGTCACCTCTCCTAAATGATCTCTGCCTTCTATTATCCGATTATTAAATCCATATCATTTAACATATATTGTTTTCTGCCTTACAGAGAATACTCACAATTTCTGAATTCATCAGTTTGAATCCTATCTTTACAGGCTAAGAATACTATTTTAGTTCTGTCTGAAATAAAGAAGCAATTCATTATACATATTTTATAGTACATAGAAATGTGTATTCACTACTCCACAGAAGACTAAGAATAAAGCCTCACCCAAAAAGATTACCAGTACCACTCACGCTACCGCACAGCAGATGGTGTAGCCAATGCACAGAGACATGCAGACAGAGAGGAAAAGGTGCCCTGCAGAAGTAACACCCACCCAGGTTAAGAACGCACACTGGAAAGACTTGTTGTTTGTTCCTTTGCTTGTGTATTATTTCTAATTTAAATTGACGAATACAGCCATGACGTTAAGGATAACTAGATCTGATCTTGAGACTGATTGCTAGCAGAAGCTAAATGCACTTGACATACAAAAGGATCAAATATAGGGAAATATTGAAAATATTGAAGAGATTACCAAAAGCAGCACCTTTTACTGAATGGAAGGTTTACAGCATGAACAGCAAAGTTACTAGTATTGACAAAGACAGGGAACATAAAAATATTTCTTTATCATTTTAAATGCTAACATATATTTACAGTGTTTTTCAGAATATAAATCTAAGGCCACGAAGTAACAAAATTTGCAATAGCCAAAAATGTTGCCATTGGAAGTATTACCAAACCATAGAGAAAACTAGAGAGAATATTTCATGCTTGAATTATTTTAGAAAGTACAGCCAGGAAACTGCCTAAATTATTTGCCCAATAATTTATTACCCCAAAATAACTGGATAAGAAAGATGAAATCTGGTAATTCTTTGTGTGCAAAAGAATGATCTCCATAGGTGGAGATGAGAAGTCACACTTCTGTCGACTTCAGCACGAACAGAAGGCACTCAGCACCCAAAGGAACTGCACTGCAGTTGTCATGAATGAGCTCAGGCATATCAGTGAAAAACGAGCATTAGGACCTGCCTTAAGTGGTTTGATTGGATTTAATGGGACAACTCATATACACCCGAGAATTTGTGTCTGATTCAATAAATAAGGGTTCCTAAGAGAAATTATCATGCAAAAAGAAAGAAACCTGTCACAGAACATGCTACATAAACCAATATATAAGGGTACAAAACAATAACAGTTGGATATAGAGCAATGGGACAACTGGTCCTTATACCAAAGCAGGAATGCAAGGCTAGGCCTCAAAGAAAGCAATGCCTACTCCACTTTCTATATTGATGAATTTTAGCTGACAAAATAAAATAAAATATAGTTGTAAATATTAAAAATCTCTTATTTTAATTAAACACTCGGGGCAATTCTGAGCTATTATTATTCATTTAGTTCATAAAGTTCAGTAGAGTTATGCTAGGTCATATAAATGGAAGACCTGGCAACTAGGTGGATATATGACTCAATTACTATAACAAGAAAAAATATCCTGTTATGTTTCTGCAACATAGCTTAACTTATTGATTTGAACATATAGATTATGAAATTCATATATTCAAAGAACACTAATAAAAATTCATCAAGCATTTCAGCTTGTTCATACACAGATAGTTAAACTGATAACTATTTACCTAACAGGAGAAAAAGTATTCCAAATGAGGCACTTTCTATGCACAGTATCTACTTCAACAAGAACTCTCCCAGTTTCTAGGCTAGAAAATGTGTGACACACCATGTGTCACTTCCCAGCCATCCTGCCAACCTGAAGCCAAAAACCGTTTCATCTCTTTGGTTATAAAATGCTCGTGCCCTTTCAAGACAGAAGGTATTGAATTTGAAAAGTCAGTTTGCCTAAAACAGCCAACTGCTCTCTTGGAAGACAAATGAACACAGTAGTACTGGAAAGGATGGCACACGGGGTGAAGGGCAGTGAAAGGCCTGGAGGACCAACAGCAGAAACATCCCTCAAACTCCATTTACAGAATAGATTGCTAATACCATCTAGCCCTGTCTGAAGAATTTTATACCTATTCTAATTTTACTAAACATGCTTACTTTTAGAAAGGATATATATCCAAAGGGAGGTTTGCAGAAACAACTTATAAATGAACAGTGATTGATTCCAAACATTTGTATCAAGCATTCATGCATCTTTATCATGTCAGAATAATCCATGCCATGGCAGTAACTTCACACTTTAGCTCAAGCCAAAACCAAGGAAACCTGAATTTGCTGTGTGGTAAGCAGTGGATCATGAATTGCTTTTCAAAGACTCAGAAACATTTCTGAGAGTATTTCTTAAGTCCTATTACCCTATTTTAAATTACGAAGAAATTCTTAGGTGAGTAAAACAAAACATTTCTTCTGTAGAAAAAAGAGGATCATTCCTTTAAAAGAGGTCAATCCATGCAAGTTTCTTGCAATTTCAATTTCAATTTCATCCACCTACTTAAACTTCCATACCTGTCACTTAAAAGGTGAGAGTAAGGAAACCACTTACTAATCTGATGGGCTGCCATTAAATGATCCCAAAAGCAATTAACATGCAAGAGAAACAATTTTACAGCATCATTTTAAGGGACTTATGTTTTATCAATGAGGACATTGTGTATCTTCTAGACCTCTGATATCCTTAAAAATCTATTTATATATTTTAACTGATTCGAGACTATCTTCTAACAGAACATACTATAAAATGTCAATATAAAAGTGTGAACAAGCACGTACATTAATGGATTAGCGTAATTTTGGGGTATGTACAGTCATACCTGACAAACTGCATGCACTATTTATGCGTATACAAACTAACGCACTTGTCACGTCCTTATGATTGCACAAAAGGGAAATTTCATCGTCACTCTGACAATGTACATGTGTACTGTCGAGATGCAAACATGCTTTTCTTTTCCCTTTGATGAATCTGTTCAAATCTGTCTGTTCTCCTTTACTCTTCCAGTTCTCATTCCTTTAAAAGGAACAACAGTCAGGCAGTGACCCTCTGCAGGTGGCAGAAACTGTACTTTTTTTTTTTTTTTAGGGAAATGAAGTAGTCTCAGTCACTGCTGGGAAGAGACCAGAAAAGGCAACGAGAGAGAGCAAGAGAGCAAGCATGCACTCACCAAGGAGCTGGGACCTGAGGCTCAGAGAAAGCCTGAATGGCTGCAAAGAGCTACAGCCAAGCCTGGGCAGCGAGTGAGAGGAGATACTACCAAGGACCAACTCGGACTGCCAGAGTTTGCAGGAACTCAACAGTGAGTACGCTGACTGAAAGCAAAGATCTTCCTACAAGGTCAGAGGGAGGAGGAGGACACTGGTTTATAAACCTTTTTATATTTCTGTTCTGCTTCATCTCCCCACTCAGGAGTTTTCTCTATTTTTTATTAATTATTCCAGTTTGTAGCCTAAGAGAACCTGGCTTTTTGAACTTAAAAGTCACCTGGATCCTCTTTGGTGAGCTCTTTGTATGGAAAAGTTTCAGGCAGTGCTACCTCGAAGCTCTGGCAATTTTGGGCTCTCCCACAGTTCTCAACAAAAGCTTAAGAGAAAATACGCTTTGCCACGAGGAGCACAATGTCTTTTACAAGCAAAAATAGAACCATTTACAGATACACCATAACAAAGGGCTAGTCTGAGTATGCTCTGTGTCTCCTACAGATTCAATTACCTAGCCGTGTGCTTCCTCATTCTTTTCCCTAATACCAAAAAGGAGAAGAGATGAGATAATTTCACTGATACAAAAAAAAAAAAAAAAAAAAAAAAAAAAATCCAAGCAAAGAAAGCATAGCAAGTGTCAGCTGTAAACTGACCACGAAGCATTGAAGCGAGAGTCCGAGCTGGGATAACTAATAATATACCTCATTAAAATAAAGATATCAGTAATTGTCCCAGCAATCTATGCAGTTGCACAGGCAGAACTGTACTTTTGACAGTGTCTTAGATGCTGCTTTCTGGTATGAATTGTCATATACCGTATTTGATCTTTACACATTTACTTTTTGTTTGGAAGCAAGTCAACCTGAAACCATTTCAAGTGTACCCAGTAACACCTGTCATAGCAAGCATTAATTTCCAAACATATACTTTAAAAAATGAAATTGTCTAAAGAATATTACTCTGATCAAAGAGTTCAGGTTCCTCATCAGCTCTAGATGGCACAGGTTATTGCAATAAGTCTTAGAGAATCAAATTACTGTAACACCGACTTGTCATCTTACTACGCACTGTGCGCTAACATGTGCAGGTAAGTTCTTCTGTTCTAAAGATCTTCAAATCACTTGACTACTGAAAGATTCTCTATGAAAACTAAAGAGGATATTCTGATCAAGGAAGATTTTTTTAAAAAGTGTATGATATTATGAATTGGTAAACAACATTTAAGTAAAACAAATAAAATATCAGACTGGTTTAATCTGCACTTTGACTTCATCATTATGAAACTTCTCATTTCAGTTCAAAGCTTTGGAGAGTTTCTTGGTAAAACACTCAGGGCTTATCCTTCTCCAGGGGCTGTGAAATTTGGGAATGAAATTGATGCAAACTGACTCGAAGCCTTTTAGCGATTTCTGAGATTCTCTCAGAAAAACTGAGCTGGTATTGAAAGATGAAGTATTGTGGAATGAATGTGAATTTACCCTACTCTAAGCAACTCTTGTGCATTTGAAGGTAAGGTACAAAGTGCAATTCAAATTTTATTCACCTACAACAACACAGATTCTTCACAATTTCAGCAAAAAAAAAGATCATTTCCATGAAAGGCTTTATACCATTATAAAATCAGAAAGAGGTAGAAAGCCTTTTGTGCTTAATTTTTCTAGTCTGATAATTCTGTTTTCTTGAAGAACAAGTATTGCTTCAACTGATGACAGCAAAGACTGCAAAAATTTCATTTACAGTTTGTGGTCCTATTGGTTATGAACGTGATCTGAATTGGCCAATTTGCAAGACGGATGGGAGGCTGCTTTCCTGAGTCAACAGTGGGAGTTTAAAACAATTGCTCTAGGAAAAATAAATTAACAGCAGATATGTAGATAAATTTTCCCACTTTTATTTAATAATCTATCTACAGTTCATCATACCAGTCTATCCAAATTAGATTAACAACTGTAAAGGCGTTGTTCCTACACCACATTTTTCAATCTTCAAATCATGAAAAATATCAAGTATCACAACCAAATTTCATAAAAATCATGTTGGAAAATTATGGGACACTGATGAATATAAAATTTCAAAAAAATAAGAACTGTATCTTATTTTTTATTCACACATTACCAAGTTCTGTACAGAGGCTTACAGTGCTGTTATTTTATTTTCCTAAACAGAGAAAAGATCAGGTGAAATGACTTGCCCCTAATCACACAACTGGTGAATGATGGCAGTGGTCCAAGAGTACTGAATATCAGTCCACTATTTTGTACCCTTGACCTGAGAATGTTCTCTTCTCCCTAAATTTATCTGCCTCCAATACCATTGACAGAATAGAGTTTTAATATTTCGCTAATGCATCCAGAACTTTATAAAAGGACACATTCTCGTTCATCATGAGCTCTCTAACCACTAATACCAATGATATGCACAGCATATAGAAAGTAGTGGGCTTGTGGTTCTTCTGCAGATATAAATGCATTTGCTTAGCAAAATTCTGAATGGAAAACTTGAGGTATTTCTGAACACCTCAGGAGTGTCTTTTTGAGAAATGCAGTGGTATGGTTACTGATCGCTACCATAACAAAACTATACTGTAATACCATATAGTTGTTACAAATGTCCTTTAATAGGTGAATATGTCAAACTAATGTCCAACATAATTTCAAGCAATTACAAATTATTCAGGCATACCAAGCAAGACAAAAATCAAATAATATACTGAAGGGAGTTTGTTTTCAGATGGGCACTGAATTCTTCAGCTCTCCAGTGAAAATCTGAGATGAGGAATGGCAAGTTCAAAAATAACAGAGTCCTCAGCATCATTAAGTTTCTTTAGAAATTACAAATGGTACTTTCTATTTTAGGTACTTACCCAGCATCTGCAACTATATCATTTGAGTTTTCCTTAGCCTTATTTACAGGCAGGAAGAAGTTACAGAGAGACTAAATCCAGTGTCACACACACCATAGCACTTCTCAGGAACAGGCTCAGGACATCACATCCTAAGGGCCAGCACCAAGATCATCGAGCTACTGCTCCTCACAAGTGTCCTGGCATCCAGTTAAAATTAGCTTAGTTTTCTGGACTGAATCCTGCAAGTCTCTGTCTGATGGCAAACCAGTGCTTCTGCACAGAGCCCTAGAAATTGGGTGAAATCTTCTGGGGAATTGTGGCTAGAAGGCAAATACAAAGCTATTAAAAACTCTGTTCACACATTGCTAGGTATTCTAGAAAAACTGGATAGAGCTGTGTGGTAAGTGCTACTGATTATGTTATATATGCCTGAAGTGTGTGGGTAATTCTCTTAAGGATAATTTAAAAGAGTAATAGTGATGAGTGTGAACAGCAGAAATCCTGAAAAAACTCTGAAGGAAAGGAAGGATAATATATGAGCAATTTCACATTAAAGTCTTTTTGCTTCAAGAGTGTAGGGAAATTCCACGCCTCCTAAACTGTGCATTATTTTTGAAGCTGCATTCTCACAATATGCTGTGGCTTTCATGCCATAACTTTAACATAAACTTATGCAGGCCAAGATAACATATTTAAAGAAGTCTAGCTAGCAAAAAATATTCTTTTTGTGTAGCTCATGTTATAACTCATGGTTAACTCCACCATTTGCTGCCATTATATTTCCATAATTTAATACATGATGCCAAAAATGTATTTCTAATGGTATCTGCTTTTTAAATCCATTCTAGCGTTGAAGGTGTTGTATATTCAATTCCACTGAACTTAATGGAAAAATACAAAAACTGGTCTGAAAGTATTTGCGTCTGCTTTTTTCACTTCTAAAATAATGAATTAAATCTTAAGAATGAGAAAGTTCTAACTGCTAACCTAATGCTATGTTGCTTATCACTACTATAGCAACATTACTTATTTCCAAAGTTGGAATTTCCCATTTGTTATGATGCCACTCATACAATGTCACCAAAAAAATACATTAAATAGATATGGAGATTTTGAGAGAAAGTATTAATTCCTGGTGAATCTTCAATCTCCACACAGACAAAACTCAAAATAATTGATTGGATCAATGTCTAATTTAACAGCTTTCACTTGCTGCTTTTCTCCACTAATTTAACACCTATTTCATGGAACTTTTCTCACTATTCACATTGACTTTTACAGCGTTCTTGTGATGAACTTGATGAAAGCCACAACTAGAACAGGATAAGAAAGAAATAGTCATTGTTCCTGGAAAAACAGGCAGAAAGAAACAAAGGGATCAGCTAAAGAGATGCAATTAAACAAGTTATAAACAATGAAATCTATGTGAAGAGCTTAGCTTGTTTTACCGTAAATTTGCTATAAAAGTCAAATAAGGGAGCAAAGGGAGTATTCTGATTGAATGGGGAGTGTACACACTGCCTTTTAAGCTATTTAATAAACGTCTTCTATGAAGAAACTTGAAACACTCTGATCACACTGCCAAGATGAAATCTAAACTGAAAGACTTCGTTTGAATCTAAAGAAAAACTTTATTACCGTGAGAGTGGCAGAGCACTGGCACAGGTTGCCCAGAGAGGTTGTGGAGTCTCCTTCTCTGGAGATCTTCAAGGCCCACCTGGATGCAACCCTGTCTAACATGCTCTAGGTGACTCTGTTTGAGCAGGGGGGTTGGACTAGATGATCTCCAGAGGTCCCTTCCAACCTCAACCATTCTGTGACTCTGTGACTCCCCCTGTGTTAATACTTACTGAACTGCAAAAGCTAAAGGGTCTCTGTCAGTTTGTCAACTGCCATAGGAGTTGCTGGCTGCCCTCCTCTCTCTCAGTGAGAGAAAGAAAATTATTGATAAAAATGACTTCATTGTCTCATACCCATTCGTTTTACAGTGTTCTTCTGCCTCTCTTTCAAAAAACAATGAAACTGTAGTAAAAAGTATAATATGGTAAATAATATAAACTGCCATAATACAAATCACAGTATTGTTTTCCTTTTTATTTACTCAGCAAAACAACAATCTGAATCTTGATATCCAAATAAACTATGACAATGTAAACAAATGCTTTTTTAGGAACCAGACAAGCAACTGAATTAAAATATGGCAGAAAGTTATAGCACCACTGTAATTCTTAGGCATTTTATGCTGATATTTTATCAAGCTCTAGAAATAAGTTCTTTTCATGGCTTTAAAACAGTGTAATTATTGTTCCTATCCAGCTAGGTGCTGTAGGCCCATTTTGTTTCCAAAATTAACTCAGTTGGTAGGCAAAATCATTCTGCTCTGCGTAAGTGTATATGTAATAATAATAACAATGCAGAAGGGAGCTCTATAACGTTATTAGAAAAAGAACATTCACTAACAAGTTACTAAAGTTTCACCAGTAACTTTACTGTGAAGCCAGAGTTTGGTCTTGATTATATGACATGCATATAAATCTGAAATAGAATCTCTTTTTTTGAAAATTTTCATCATTTGAAAATTCATACTGAGACCAAAGAAAATCTGTGAAGTATGAATTTTCATAGTAGTTAGTCAAAACCACTAGTGTTTAGGGTTGTTTCTTTTTCAGCAAGATCAAAGTTCCTGCTACATAACATCTTAACTTAAATGAAATAAAACACCAGGAAAAAAGGCAGTAAGGAATAAGCTTTCACAAGAAAAGAATAGGTTAGGTAATGTAACAATTTCCTCCTGTTTCAGAGAGCTGTAATTTGACAAATGGACTCTAATTGCAAATTCCCCTTATAAAAAAGTCCTGCGGAGAAGAGACAGACAACCCCAGCAGGGCGATTTGTCTCGTATCCCTGCAGCACAGGGTGAAGAGCAGGCAGCTGCAGAGATGCCCCCGGCGCTGGGCAGAGCCTGGGAGAAGACCCGAGCCAAGGGCACTGTCAGCCTGGTAGCCCTCAGCACCACTACAGTCGCCTACACAGAAGATGACTCCTGAGAACGCCTGACATGCTAGCGAGAATCAATTTTTCCCTGTCAATGTAAGATCTGATGCTAATATTCCCAACTGTCTTCTCCATTCTTTTTACAGCTGGTAAACATAAGGTGGATTTTCACACTAAGTGAAATATTTCACTGAAAAGCATTTTGCCAATGTTAGACATACAGGAACACATATATATACACACATATATATACACCTTTATGTAAGCTAAACTGTAGAAAATAAAAGGAAAAAAGTTGCTTCCTTGATTTTCCTTGCGCTGTCTAGGCTTTATGAATAGCTTTTATGCTATCACCACTATAATGGTTTGGATGCCTATGTGACATGCATTTTTAACAGAAAACTAAGAAAAAAGACCCTCTCTAAAGAATCTGACAAACCTTTGAAATTGTTTCTCAATACCTGATGGAAAAATCAGACCCAATTTTAAGTTCTTCACTGCCTGGGTGATACATGACACAGATCTGAAAGTATATGGCTGACTCGATCAGAATTCATACTTATATATACTCAGATTACACAATCATCAAATTTGTTAAATATTTAATAGAAAATTTTGTTCTTTATCTTTCTTCTTACCTGAGTTTCCAGCTTCTCTCTTAAAGACATTAAGAGGTCAACTCAATGCAAGAAAAATAATAATCTGAGAAAAAAATCTTCAGATGATGTGCCACCTCTCAATCAGTTTATGGGGTTTATACTGAAATCCTGTCTTCTAAATAGAAGGAATTACGAATCACTACGAAAAAAGCTAACAGAAGTCATCCACCATTATTTCAATTAACTCTTCTGTTGTAAATACTATGTCTATGTTTTACATAATATAGCCAAATAAATCTACAGTTCTAAAGTAACAAGTAAATGAGAGATGTAGCTAAATTAGGCTTCTCTTAATTGTGGTTCCTACATAAATCTAAATATAGCTCTTTTATGTGAACCACACACAGCTAACCATACCTCAGCAGATCAGGATTCCCATTGATTTAAGTGAGAAGGTAGAAAGATCTGTAATTTGCTGAAGTTACAGCACTCAGCTTACTTGTAATGATTTTGTTCTCAGCTTAGGAGACAAACTGGTTACTTGTCCACTGGGAGAGTTTTGCAAGAGAACAATATCCACTTTTCACCAAATTATTCATTAAGTTTACACTACCTAACCATACTCCCACTATATAATCAATGGATTATTTCCCAGTGCTTCATAGTGTAGGTGATTTACAGCCTTCCAAAGTCTTGCTTACTTTTTTTTTTCTTTTTTTGAGATTTATATCACATATATCATGATAGAACCAGTTGCTACTGGGAACTAAAGCATATTCTCTAATATTTGAAAATAATATGAGATACCCTCTCTACAAGCATGGATTTTTCTGATTCTTCGATGTAAAATTTATGTTTACTTCACTTGCTCAGCTTTTTATGAATTGTAGGGGAAAACCTCTAGTATAAAATTCTATTTTATCTCCTAACAAAATGTATCTCTTTTCTGAGCTCTTTCATGCTTCCAAGACGATGAACATAATTGCAAAGGCATGGTTCAATTTCCAAGCTGTACAGGAAATCTCTACCATTTACTTCTTTTCATTCTGCCATATAATGACTGTATTGCTGGTGAACTATCTTCATATAGGAAAGATTATTGTTTCCTTTACTGTATCTTTAAGTCCTTTTCATTTGTCATTTTGTATTATTTCCTGCATTCTATTACTTATCATTAGACATTTGTTTTTGAGGCAACAGCCTTGATTAATAATCAACTAATATATATATAGCTTTATATTTATATATTGCATTACACTTCAAAATACTTAAATTGATAATCTACTAATAAATATAATTCAAGCATTAAAATGCAATTATGCAATGACATAAAAATAAAGACCACAACAAACATAACTCTCCTACTCCTAAAAGAAATTAAGGGTTTTTTTTGAAGTTCTCCAAGACCCCAGGTCTTTATTTTTAAAAGTGTGATATTTAAAACATCATCAAGTTAATTTTCTTTAGCATTCTTGCATTTTTCTAATTATTGATATTGATAATTTTCTTCTAAATTTTAGACTCCTCTCTTGCACTATCTGAAATTTGCCATTTCCTTCTGTGTTTCTGTCGTTTATCAGTGTGATTTGCTTACTAATGCCTTCCAATTAGCAAAGCATATACTAAGCTCTCACAGTCAATATTCTATGACAGCAGACCCAATTCCTGAAGGGCTGAAAAGTTGAGACCGCAGCACTGCTGTTCAAAGAAGTCATGAGATAGGGCAAAATATATAATCACCAGCTAGCTTAACATTTTTTAATGCATATTGAAAACAATTTTGTTGCAACCAGCAAAGGAGTACTGAGCAAAGCTTAATTCCATTAGAGTCAGCCAATATGAATGTATAATAAGAATGTCTTGCATAACTAAGTCCATAGAACTCTTTGAAGATAATGCTGCTGTGATAGATAAGAGAATGACGTGGACAGTATACGTTTTTCAAAAAGCATTTGATAAGGCCACACGTCAAAGGTAATTGGTTATCATAAGGAAACCTAACACAGAGTACAACAAATTTTAGAGAACTGGAAAGTACATATTGCCATAAATATGCAAAACATATTCCTCTTGGTAACCATAAACCAGTAAGAGAAACATAAGACTGTCAGTAACACAGACAGTGCTGCGTGCATGAAGCATGTGAGCACAGACCCCTGGAAGGGAGTCCAATGACCTTCTGCTACACTGCAAGACATGGATATGTATTTCCTAACATTTTAATCAAGAAAGGGATCCTTATTCTAGACCACTAATGAGAATAAAAATAAATTAATCTTTTCATTTTTACACCAATGATTTTAAGAAAAATAAGGTGTAATGGTAAAGGGTAAAAATGAAGGTGTAATACTGAAGTTGCGACTCCTTGTTCTGGCCTCTTCAAATGTAAGAGGTCTCTTGTCTATTGATTTTTTTTTTTTTGATTTACTTTATATCAAAGATATCACTTTACTAGGAAGTCATATCTAGCTGTGGAATTCATTGGACTGTAAAATAATCTCTTTATAAAAGTATGGAAGTCTTCAAATTTTTGTGTCATTTATAAACTGAATAAGTACTAGAAAAACATACCAGGGTGACGATTTTTGCACTGCAGTGAGAGAGATTAGATGGTTTGATCAGCTAAGGGATGTTCTCTTGGTGTGAATCACCAGCTTCACAGCTTGCCTATCTCCTTTGAAAGCACATCCCTGAAATCTCTGAAGATCTACCACTGACCAGGTGGTATCTTCATATTCTCTGCACACACATTCCTTTGAGATTTGTGAGGCTCTTATTCTTCCAGCGCAATTATGTGCAGTCCTGCAGGGTCAGTTCAGTATCCAAGAAGCACCACCAACATTTTTGTAATTATTACTTAACTTGTTTCATTGCTGTTTAGTGATGATAACTAATGAAAATGCCATTCATTCATAAACACAAAAAACCTAAAAATAGCCAGCCTTTGTGCTTTTGACAAATATTGAAAAGTTAATTATTCTTCATTTAAATCTGTATGCCATATATTTTATATCTCACCTCTGAAATCGTTTCATTGGCTCTCAATAATGACAGACTCCCCAATATACTGAAATATCTATTGATGACTGAACTTATGACATTGAAGTAATTGTTTTCCCTGTAGCATCTATGCTTAGACAGCACATGCATTCATACATCTTTGGTTCAATTTTATTTTAAAACTTATTCTGAATACTTTTGCCTACTTTCCATATGCATATTTCTTATAAGAAATCTGGAAGCATTCAACCTAAATTCTTATACTATCTGGCGATTCTATTTTATCAGCCCTCTAGTACATGCTTACACAGTCTCTTCGATTTACTTTTTTACTTCTATCATAGACACCTTTGTTGTTTAGAGTTGTTTTAAAGAATGTTTTACACCATCATCATTTTAAAGCTACAGCCTGGTTATGACGATTATTCTAATTAAATGTTGAGAAGATTAGAAGGAAAGATGGTGTATGTCAGGATGAAAACTTGTTTAATAACCAGTGTTTTGTTTTTCCCAGTGGTCATTTACTGCCATTTTTACACCAATATAGACTAAAAATTCCAAGGGGTGGACCAGTAGGGATATCTCTAAAATGTTGTGAGAGCATGAGGAGAATGAACTTGAAAGTATACTTCATACAGTTTTGCCAGTTCTGATAGCTTTTAATATTTGTTCGAGTTTCTGTCACATGACAATGTGTTTTGGAGCTCTTATAGTTGAAGCAGCTACTTTTTTGCAAAATATGCTAAAGAGCATTGGAAAATAATTTAACACGTTCAGGCTTCCTACTCTGCCAGATAATTTCTTTCTTTTTATGTTAGAATGAGCCCTGCTTTTGTTTTCACAGACTCCTTTACCTAGCAGAAGTCCAGCTATAAAGGAACCAATGGAAACTATTCACCCAAGGAGGAAAAATAAATAAATAAATAAATCAACTTTGCAGCTTCGGAGAAAATAATTGAAAGAAAGGAAGATAAAATTGCTATTGCAGTATAAAGAATATTAAAATATACTGTACAGCATATTAAAAAAAAGTCTTCTTGTGACTGATAACTAAAAAAAAAAAAAAAAAAAAAAGAAAAGAAAAAAAAAAGTAAAGATAAAGATACCCCTTCAGAATATCAGGAATAAAATTTGTTCTTATTTGTTACGTTATCCTCTTAATCTGCCTACTTAACCAAAGTTCAAAGTTTTAGTAAGATGCAAGTCACCCCAGAATGAATACAGAGAAATTTCAGTCTACAGAAATTAATTCTCCTTAGTACGATATGTCAGACCTTACCATCATACCCTTGAGTCTTCAGCATGGGGTTTATCTTATGTTTTGACAACAGAATGTTTCACTTTCAGGCTTTTTGTATTTCTTTGCATTTGGAGTTGGAGGCAGTAGTTCCTTATGAGTATGCAATAACTTACAGGATTTAAGTATCATATCCTTTCTTTTGCAGTGATTCCATATGACAGACTCACAAAAATATGTTCTCATACAAGGGCATGCAAATTAAATGCGTATTTTAGTAAATGTACTCATGGAATCCGTGTTTGATAATTTGATCTGATTGAAACCTTTTAGATGGTTAGGTACTTTGTACAGAATACGTTTTTCTGCCATTTTTGCAGCACAGATATACATCAATATATCTTCGAATCAGGAAACAAGCTTTTCAGGATGGACGTGAATGAGTCAGAATACATCTGACATTAATACATGTACACCTGCACAGATAAATATACAAAAATATCAAAAAAAAATCCTTGTGATCTCACTATATATTATCCAAATAATTTATCAGTCAGGTGAAGGCATACATGAAAAGGACTTCTATTATCTTCAGAAGCACTGGCACAATGACAGAAAAACTACTTTCAGCAAAACAGAAGGAGCACAATTATAAAGCATAACTTGCACAGTGGAGTGAAAGAAATTCAAGATCAGAAATGACTCATGTCCCTAAAAATCAATCTAAAATAATATTCCTACAGGAAGACAGAGCTCCAGCTTCCCTTACGTCTTTCATTAAGTATTATTATTACAGCCAAATTAATTTTTATGACTTGTGGTATTGGTGTTGCAACAACAGAAAAGTCTTAAAACCTGAACACAGTTTAGTTTACAGAGGTTTATACCTAATAATATCTTCGACACTCAAAATTTCTGTCAAACAAATCAGAACACTAACTTTCCTTACAGCTGAAGCCAGAATAGCATTAACATTCAGTGGAATTACAACATATGAACAGACTTTCTGTAGTTAAAATTGCAGAGCTCAGCCTTACCTATACATTCAGATGCTAAGTCAGTAGATGGTGATATGACTATTCCTGTTAAAGTAGCTAAACGGTTTCAGTTCCTTCTACCTAACCTCGAGCATTTCCCTAAGATGGGAGCTGGAAATCTTCCTTTCCTCTACAGCCAGTGGGGAGAGAGACAAGCTTCCCACTGACAGCATAGGGAGACTACAGAAACTAGCTTTTAGCTTAAGCAAAGTACCGGGCATCTAGGCTATTCTCTATCTTCGCCCCACCACACAACCACAGAGTAATCTTTAGTTATTCTTTAAGGAGGAAATAATTGGCAGTCTGTTCCTTACAGGGAGGGACTTCTACAGGGAACAATCAAAGATATCCCTCATCACCTGCTTAGGATATAACGGTTCCTGCCATCCACATTTGTGAAGTATTATTCAGCATTATTCTGATGAGAATATTCATGGCTGCTAAAATGCTAACAGAAAGGAAAGAAACCCTGTTGGATGTTTATCCATTGCACTGTACGTAGTCCTGCAGAATGACCTAAGCTTGTGAATTACAATGACAAAAACAGTTGGCTACTTTTTTCATAATAAATGGGGAAAAGATCATTCTGAAGAATAATAAATGTGACTATAAATAATTTTCTTAGCAAAACAATCAAAAATCTTCACTCATTTAGAGGCATAAACACTGTTTAAATAACGCACTGTGACTACGTTTGTGCTTTACTCCATATCAATCTGGATCATGATGTGGATGTCTTCTTGGGTGACCAAATACAGCTGAAGATTATTGTCCTCGAGACTGGCCATATCTGCCAGTCTGGCTTCCTGAGACGATCAGCACATGAGGTTCTCTTGCAGTAAGATTTAACGCTGGCAGAAGCACGGTGATATAGGTCATTGCTGCTATTCTACAAAACCACTGGGAGAATCCAGGTCCTAAATTATCCTGAAACAATCCAAAATTACACAGTACCCAGTTTTCAGTCTTGCAAGTTACCTGGTTTAAAACAACCTTGCATTCAACTGAGGGACTGGGACCCCATGAACTTGTTTAGAGAACACTTTAAAAGTAAATGATTGATTTGACCTCTCTTTGCAAAGATACTGAATGAAAGTAAAGCACTAAATTCTAATTTTTGCTCCTGTTTACTTTCCACTTACTCTGTTCTGCTAATTTTTTAAAAATAAAAGATTGCTGTTCCAGATTTAAGCTAAAGAATAGAATGAAGGCAATAATGATCACTTTATTTCATATATATGTTCTTCCCTTTGCATCATAGGAAATGCAATTTTCTATAGTTTACAAATTAATAACTGTCCCTCAAAAATGTCTAGTATGTTTTAACACTTAGCATTGAAATTTGCATGTGGTATACAATCTGTCTCTCTTGATGAAGACCTGATGTCATTGATGGTCTATGTCCTTTCTTTCTGCATCTTTCCAGTTAGGCCCTTAAACGATCAGTCCTGACTTTCTATCATTAGCCTTCCTTGCTACAGACATCTTATACAGGTCTGAGTTCACTCATCTCATATACACTAGTTGGCAGGCATCAGTAAAGACTTGTAAAAAGTAAGCCTTGGCTTACAGAGGCAGGATACTGAAGGATCCAAAAGTCTTGTGATATTCAACTAAATATAGATGTGTTGTCAAAAACTGTTTCCGTTGATATAATTTACAATCTCATTGCAACACATAGAGAGATTTCAGTTAACTGTATCTACAGACTTACTGTGCTCAAATAAATTCTTTACAGAGGGAATACATGGGAGTTTATAACTACAATAGCCTCTCCTTTGTAACTATCCTCCACCAAATAGGCAAGAACAGATAGATTCTGATCTTAACGATACACCAGGTGGTTGTGTGACATTCAGATGGAGGACAAAAGGCTGGAGAAATTGTCAACAGAAGTCTCATTAAGGTCAAAAAAGGAAAATATGAAGCGCTGCAGCTGGGGAGAAATAAACCCAGGTACCAGCACAGGCTAGGGGCCACCTGGCTGGAAAGCAATTTGGTAGAAAAGGACTGAAGATATGGTGGATAATGGGTTGAACATGAGCCAGCAATGCAGCCTTGCAGCAAAGAAGGCCAATTGTATCTTATGCTGCATTAGGAAGAGCATTGCCAGCAGATTGAGGGGGGTTATCCTTTCCCTCTACTCAGCACTGGTGAGGCCACACTTGGAGTGCTGTATCCAGTTCTGGACTCCACACTACAAGAGAGACATGGACATATTGGAGCAAGTCCAGTGAAGGGCCATAAAGATGATGAAGAGGCTGAAGCATCTGGAATATAAAGAAAGGCTACAAGAGTTGGGATTGTTTAGCCTGGAGAAGAGAAGGCTCAGGGGTTATCTTATCAATGTGTATAAATAACTCATGGGAGGGTGTAAAGATGACAGAGCAAGACTCTTCTCAGTAGTATCCAGTGAACAGGATGAGAAACAATGGGCACAAACGGAAATATAGGAAATTACACTTAAACATAAGGAAAAAGTCTTCTTTACAGTGAGGGTGGTCAGACACCAGAACAAAATGCTGAGAGAGACTGAGGAGTCTCTGCTTCAGAGATACTCAAAACCTTTCAAAACTATTCAAAGCAGCCTGCTTTGAGCAAGAGGGGTTGGACTAGATGAGCTCCAGCAGACCCTTCCAACTTTAACCATTCTGTGATTCTATGAAATAATTACACTTTAAAACTTTTGTTGAACATGAACTCCCAGCATAAAGGTTCAAATCATGATTGGGGTCTCAGGAATAAACTGAACAGGAAGGAGCTCATAGACTTCTTTGAGATGACGCTGGAGGTCAGTATGGTCTTTCTTGCCTGAGAATCTCAGGCTTGACAGTACACAAAAAGTTGATGCTATTGTTACATTAGTAAGGCAACTTTCTGAGGCAAATGTCAGAACAACACTTTTCCAGTCTAGGCAATTTCATTAGAAAAAGACGGTAAGAATATAGTAAGCTTATATCCACTCCCCCCCCCCCTTTTTTTTCTTTGAAAGATGATTCTTAATTGGACTTAAATCACATTCTTTTCTTTGCAAATCCTTCCCTTACTGAATACCACACTGGAGTGGGATAATTGGCCAATGTTTGAAACAACTCAGTTTTGTACATACAATTCAGAGGTCACTGCATGGTCAAAAATGTATTTCAGTATTACCATATTATTCTCTTTATATAACTCTAAAATAATAGTGCATATGCTGTTTTTCCATCAAAACAGTTTTGCTCCTGTTTCCCTACATAGTTCACCTTTTCGTAAGCAGTTTGTGGTTTCTTCTGGGCTATCTGGAGGCAGCATGGTTAGCCAAACTGTAGAGGAAGCAAACGATTCCAAAACTCAACTCCTTCTTTATTCCAGGGAACCAATACTGTTTCACTGACTCAAGCCAACAACAAATCCCTTCTTCTATCTATAGCCTGCCACAGATGTTACAAGAGAATTAGGAAGCACAGCTTCCTTCAGATCCATCCATCCTTTACCTCTTTGTTCAGCTTACAGTGAAAATTACTTCTGCACCCTTGCTCCTGTAGCTCAAGAGAGCTCAATAGACTCTCTGGGTGTGAGGAAAGTTTCTTTCCCTTACACCTTGACATGGCCACAAAATCCAAGCTATATGTTTGTCATTAGTCATTTAATATTCATATGTAAGTTACGGTGTGCCACACACATAAAATAACAGTGCAGACCCCCAAAATTTGGAAGGCATTGAAAATCTAAATATTTAACTCTTCATGAAAGCTATTATTTAACACACTTTTGTTATTTCCTTTGTTGAGAAATTTGGCAAAGTTCATCTCAAATTGGTGCTGAAGTTTCTTCTTCAACTTAGAAACATTTTTTCTGTAAAAATAACAATCAGTAATCGTTTTCTAAGAGGTACTAAGCAGTTTTCAGTACTTCTTTTTTCCCTTTCTTTTCCTACTCTTTTCTTTCAAAGAAAAATAAAAATTCCTTTAACCAGAAAACAAAACAGCACCTTCTTGCCTGGCGGTGGCACATGTGTGCCCTAAAACTGGGGAGCCATGTGCAAAATTCTTATTGAACAATGCCTATAAATGTGCAAGGACAGGAAAGCAATCTAGTAACAAATGGTCATTTTTAAAACACTTTATCACACAGTAACTTTTTAAAATAATGTCTGTAAAAAGGAAAATGAATATACTAAAGGAACTTGCTTTTACTTCTATCTGTATTCATAACAATGATGAAAAGCAATGAGATCTATTACTAGGAACTTTGTGGTTTTCCAACAGCTTTGTGGCTACAGAGCTGCTCTCACACAGAGTCCTTGACCAGAAAGAGACTATTGGGGAAAGGGAAGGGCTCCCTAAGGAAGAGGGAGGCATCCTCTACAAGCATGTAGGTGGTTATGGAGAACAGAGGATCTTTGCTTCCTTTGGTTGGAGCACCTCAAAAGCAACACATTATGTTTTTCTTTCTCTAGCCTATTCAACATGTAAGCCCTTCTACCTAGGCTGAGATGTTACCTACTATGAAGGATTCGCTTTCAATGCTTTTCTTCTCCCTTGTTCACATTTATCTATTAGCTAAGCCCAGTAGTCATAGAGCTGGACAACTGCTTGGGACAACTGAAAAATGTAGGCACTTGAGATTGCTTAATGCATGGGATAGGTCATACATAGTAAGAGGGATAAGGTGTATTGTTGGTATAACACAGCAGAGGGGAAGAGGACAGAATTTGGCAAAAGGAGGTATGATGTAGTGAGAAGGCCTCTGTAGTATTGCCAGTTACCAGTAGAACTATTGTCAAAAGTCATGTCAAAGAGTCCTTAAATCTGTGTTGTTTCCATTCAATCTAATTCAGCTGCAGATGGGTGAACACTGCAGTCAACATGTCTGAAACATTACTAAAATGTGTCCCATATAAGACAGAGAAGTATTGCCTGGCTTCAGAGGGTAGTCAGAGGATATAGCAAAGCTCATAGCGACACCTGATAAAAGACTGCATTTGTTGTTTGTTACTCTAGTTTGTTAGCAGTTGGCTAGATTCACTCTCTTTGCACACTTTGTTATCAAACAAGCAGTAAAAGAGTCAGGTTTTCTTCCTGAAGAGCTACACTACATAGCTTTATTACTGCCTATCTAGATTTCTTCATGGTACTCTACATTTCACAGCCATGGGGAAGTGAAGTTGATGCAACACACCTGATAAATTAGTACCAATGCATTAACTTGTTTGGGCTGTTTCTGGTTTCCAAGTAAAGGCTGAATTTATATATATGGAATTTTTAGCAACTTGGGTCTTGTCGCATTAACATTATCAAAGTTCCTAGCTCTATTTTATTGAATTATCGATGAGCAAAGGCATCTGACTTAAAGAAAAATCTCAAACAAAGAATTTTGCATACCAAACCTCTCTCAAACATATGTTTCTTCTTCTGGTCCCATATTAAAGTGTATCAGCCTAAAAGGAACCCATTTACTGTTCAAAACTTCTGCAGAAGAAAGAGAACGAGTAAGTACAGATGCCAAGTACTGCAAAAAATATCCTTATGTTTAATTTCTTGGTTGGTTAATTTGGTATAGTGATGGAGTTTTGAAGAAATAGCCATATCAATTATTTATTTAAGGTTCTTTCAAATATAGGTCATGTTTTAAAAATGTCTGAGAATGCTTTCCATTAATCTGTACAGAACAAAATAAATACAGCTAAAGTCACTGGATGCATAGTCTGTCTTTAAATATCATTTCTACCTAGCCCTTTACTTCTGTTTTTGTCCCAGCAGTTCCAGATGTCCCTTGGGATGCCACATTCCTGTTCATATTCACAAAACTTGGGTGTCTAAGGCTGAAAAAATTCTGAACTAAGCACATCTGACTATGTATCAGCACCACGGTCCCCCTTTGCTTCTTCCCGACCCTCTCGGTGGTCCATGGGGCATGCTGCCAGCCTGCTTTCCTGGCCCACTCCTTGCACCTCCTGTTGCTCCACCATCCCCATCTTTGAGCCTCTCCTCAATCCTACTATTGCATCCTCTAAACAATTGCATTTCTTCTGGCTTAAGTTTCCTTTCCAGCATAAGATTAAAGGTTGTACTTGCTAATATGCACAATGTTTATTGTGCAGCATGCACAATTCAGAACAATTCTAAAAACAGTGTCGAGCTCTGTTCACTAGCAGGCAGGACCAATCCTGGTATCACTGAAACCAGGAAGAGTTTCTGGTTTTATTTAGTGGTTTTGGCTTCAGTTAGAACAGAATTAGGCCATTTGATACTAACTTCTCAGGATGTGCCTGAATAAAAATAGTACAAATACTGTGCAATTCAAGCTCTTCATCCATAATATATTCATCTTGAAGTGTACAGCTGCCATGCATATATTTATGTAACTGCTATCCGTAGAAATATTTAAGCATTCAGTACCACTCTGAAAAAAATATTTAGAAAAGTTAAGGAAGGCTAAATGGTGAGCACAAGCAAGGAGAGACAGGGGAGACACATCTCTTCAGAAGGCAGCAAACCTTTAACATTTTCATCAGAAACACTGAAGAAACATAGCAGAGTTAGAAAATGTACAGAGAGAGACAACAAGATATATGTAGCAGAGGGGAAACTAAACAGTCCACAGCTTCTCAGCCTATAATTAGACATCTTAAGGTGGTATTTATAAGCACCTCTATGAGAAATAATATTCATCGTTTACAATTAAAGTACTTGAGGCAACCGATAAAAACCTCAAACAGTGGGTTTAAAACAAAGGCAATGCTGTTAATTTGTAGAACCCATTTCCATAACATATTTACAAGACCAATAACATAAACAGGTTCAAAAACAAGAGTGGTTAAATTTGTGACCTACTGAGCTATTGGAAGCCTTTAAGCACAGTACAACCTCCAGCCCAAGGAAACTCGGGGCAGCATCAGAGGGGAAGGAGGCAGCGCTCTCAACATCCCCCCATCCCCACCCCCGAGTCCCTTCAGCATCAGCTAGCGAGACCTCTGTTCTCTCCTGTGATGGCATTTGTCACATACTTGTTCTACCCAACACCCAAGTTTAAAAAATGGAAGTATTGCAAACAACCCAGTGCAATTTATATGCAGTAGGAAGTACTGAGGGCTGCAAGAATTTCTCTCCCTCTCTGCTCTGCACAGCTGTCTGATGTAGCCGTGTAGAAATGCATAACACCTGTATCTACTTTTTCCAGGTTTATGTTTCCTTCCTTTCTAAACTCATTTATGACAAAGTCTTTGATATCACATGGTGTTACAACACAAGCACAGTTGTATTAATCAGCAATATTTTTATACAGTTGCTTCTTTGGCAGGCTCTTGGCAGTAAAGCAACAAACATCCTAGTAATAAATGAGCTTTTAAGGGCACCAGACTTTACTATTCAGATGCTGGCATGCAGTCTCTGAACAAAACTTAACTTATACAGCCCCTGTACAGGAAGCATCTCAAGTAGCAGCAGCAGCAGCAGCACCAATAAACAATATATTTATATAAAAGACATTGACCTGATCTGAACTTAAGAGAACAGGTCAACTCACTTCCCAACTATGCCCAAATCTATTGATGTTTGAGCCTCTTTCCCCAAGCTGTGGCAGCACACTATTGAATTGCAGTGATGCAGGTAAGCAGGACCATGATGCCCATTAAATCTCCATAAACAATTAACTTTCACAGCTGAGCTCTACAACAAAGCACCCTGCCTGCTGCCATGGGATGTCGTTTCCCTTCATGTAGGTCATTGGTGAGGAAATAGACGATTCCAACCAGCAAATGCAAAAACATAGCAAAATCCCAGCACAACACATCCTTTCATAGATCTTAATAAAAAAAAAAAAAGATCAGGTTGATAGCATACAAAATGGAAAAAGCAATCACCTCACTTTAATGTATTTTAAATGTTTTTAAAGTATACAGCATTTTACTGCTAAAAATACCCCAACAAAACATATATTCAATGTAAAAAAATGCCTTAAACTTACCTCTTAGTTTACACTGATTTAATATATTTTTTCTTCTACTTTTCAACTTTCCTTGCATCTTGGGAATATAGTGGTTTTCTCCACCCGCTTCCTTCCTCTCACCTCCTCCCCCTCCAATCTGGCCTCCTTTCCTTCCTTGGAGGTTTTTAAGCTTTAATTTGAGAGTGTAAAGCTGAAAAATATTTGATACAATTTTTTTTTTTAATTAGAGAATTGAGCTCCTCACCATGGTTGAAGCATTTCTGGGAACAGCACCAAAAAGCTTGAAGCTACTGCACTGAGTAGCCACAGCATCTCTCTTAAAGTCATCACTCATTTATTTTTCCCAGACAAACTAGTGTTTCAGTCTTTTACTTACAGACACGACCGCAGTTTAGGAGACTAAAGCTAGAAACGAGTCTGAGTCTCTTTGTTCAGGTTTGGAACATGAAAACCAGATTCCCAAATTCCAGCGTGGGCCCATCTCCAGCTGGAACAGGAACAAGACTCACTAAGTGGGATTTGACAATGTATGAGCTGAGCCTCGAGTTAGTCACATTTTGAATGAGCTTAAAAGGGTATTGATGATTACATGCTCTAACTGGAGGAGGTAGTTGTCAGTCTGCCTGCAGTGTGCATGTCACCACACTGAGGAAGGGGAAACAGTTTAAAGCTTGTGTGGGATTGGGTTTGCTGAATGGAGCTTTGGGGAATGGAGCTTTTGGGAAGTCTCTTCTCCTGTAATTTGGATATTGTTTAAAAAAAAAAAAAAAAAAAAAAAAAGAGGAGGGGGAGAACAGGCTGGATCTAACAATTTAGGAGCTCAGTGCTATGCAGTGGGGCAAAAGAACACCCTGCAGGTCTGCAACCCACATTCACATTGGGGGGTGTTGAGGGGACTTCGCTTTTCCAGATGCTACTGAGCTGTAGTCTATAGTCTATTTTAGTTTTCCATTTAGTGACACTAGGTTGTGTTTTATAGCCTCAATGTATTTATTTTTCACTTCTTGACATAATAGGGTATGGTTGTTTTCACCTAACACAGAACATTCCCCTGAAATGTTATTAAGTTCCTGGCAACGCTTAAAAAGCCTTTTTTTTTTGCCTAAATGCTTACGGATATTCCAGGGATGTAGCCTGTTGTAGTGTTCCTATCCATTCTTTCTTTGCTTAAAGTCTGTACATTTCAATCTTTTTTTTCACATCAGTTCCCTTAACCACCGATTTTCATTCGCTATTGCTTGAACAACAGCAAATTGCTCCTACAGTTCCCCTATATACATATAACTCAGTAGTTATTTGTCTACTCTTACACAATCTATCTACATATTCTTCCAAGTATTGCCCCTTTTGGTATTTCACCAAACACAAATTGGTCCTTTCTCAAACAGAAAAAGATTGTTTATGTGTAATTGTGTGTGCATATTTCTGTATTTAATACGTATTAGCTATATAAAGTCAGTTCTGAACTAATTTATCCCAGATAAAAAAGCTTATCTTTTTTCTCAATCTGAATATGATACATTGCTAACTCCTCTTGCTCATGTTTCTAATCTCTAAGTATCTTGTATTTTCTGTTTCCTGCTGTTTACATCATCTGCTGACTTCATTAACATGCTGTTCACTTTCTTTCTTTAATACTATTAATGAATCTGTTAAATAAGGCTGAAACGGAGACCAATCACTATAGTACTACATCGGACAACTGGAATGTGTCATCAGCCAGGTTTTCTGCAGCAAGGTCTACGAGCCAATTTGTAAAAATCATTCTCGTTAAATGTTTTCAATAAGTTGTTATTTGTAGAATTGACTGATATTTAATTGTGGCATTACCAGAAAGCTGTTTGGGAAACCTTGTCATTGAAAAACTGCCTATTTATGTTTCTGTCTTTATTTAAACCAAACCTACAGGAAAGCTTGGATTTGGCTCAGAACAGGATTTAAACTACTATTTAATTCAGTTCTCCTTTCTATTTAATCTCCTCATACTTGCTATTTTATACCCTACTTTACCCTTACAAATCTCAAATATTTCAATCAGCTCCATGCAATTCATACAACAATTGAAGTTCCTTAAAAACTGAGAGGAGGATAAATGATAACAAATAAATAATGTTAAATAGAAGGTATTTTTTAATCAGACACACATAGTATGAATGAATATGAACATACGACAGACACAAACAGTTCCAAGAGCATTTTTGCCGTATCTGAGAGAAGTGTGAGAGGTTCCTCTATTAAACATTAAAAACAGAGAAGGAAAAGACCTGTTTTACCTAATAGTTACTAGTGGCCCATGGATAGACTGACTGTGAATAGATTAGGCTAGATATTAGATGCTATATAAAAACAACCAGGAATGTGAAGCTCCAGATCACTCTTCTAGTACATGTAGCCAAGGCAACGAAACTACTGTCTTCGCACAAAGCTGGATTGGTTCATGGAAGGAATTGCCGAGTGGCTGCTGGAAACTGCAGCGTACCCAGCCCTCGTCTCAGACGTGCCTGGCCCTATCTTCCTGCCAGCTTGACAAGCACAGCCGTAAATAACAACAGATCTTAAACAGAAACTTTGTCTTTCGGATTACTCATTCTTTGCAAGCACACTGAATGTCTGAAATTAATACTGCACGTTTTTTAATGCATCCGAACTGCCTCATGAGAGATGAAAACTGTAAGATGAAATAATTAGCGCTCTTCATCGCTAGCTAGACACTAACAGCTCAGATTTCGGGTGCCAAAATTTGGGCCTCTGAACCAGTAGCTAAAGTAGATACACACAGGGAAAAGCTTCACAAACAAGGCTGCTACTGAAAACCGTGGCCTGGAGTGCGCTGAGAAGCTCCGGTTTCCCCCCATTCTCTGCTCCCCCTGCCCTGCGCAGAGCACCGGGTGAGGCTCTGCCTTCCCAGGGTATCAACAGAGGCCTGGGAAAAAACTAGGAAACAATCAAGACCGCTGGATCAAGTCCTGGCTGTTCTTCTCCGTGCGGCGTCAAAAGCCATGGTTTTGACTCTCATAGGTTAGAGCAGGTGGAAAATATTTGAATCCAGGTCCCTGGATCTATTTCGGATCTGTTGGAGCGTGAGAGCCAACAGCAAAGGAGGACCGGCCATTTTTAAACTCATAACATTTTGGATATATAGGTCATTTCATTCTGAGGTTTTCATCTCAGAAGACACTTCCAGATATGCAAAAAAAAAAAAAAAAAAAAAAAAAAAAAAACCCTCAGCAAATCCCTTTTTATATATAGTATCTAGTCTCAATTAAAAAAAGAGTACCAAAAGATTTGTGCATGAACATGAATGAGATTTCATGGCATGAAGTGTTATGGGTTCTCCTTGGAGCACTCTCCTCTGAGTTTTTAACTTTTATCTGTGAAAGAAGGAACTTCAGTGAAAGGAACTTCTTAACCTTTGGAGTGTATTATTTACATAAGCTACTCAAAGAAAACTAACAGGGCTGTTACTCTAGCTATGATCTCTTTATACAGCTGAATAGTTCTCGGCCTCTTGAAAGCACAGGATTCAGAGTTTTAGATCAGCCTATGATCATAATGATACAAAGAAAAATCGCAGTAATTATAGGGCAGTCTTCATAAGAGCTATATTTAATAAGCTATGTTCATCTCTGTTCCAACTGCACTACCTTCTGTCAAAAGCAAGGATATATTTAACCGTTATGTGCTAGCTTGCATAGCTACAATTATTCTCCTTGAGAAAGCAGTAATGTTCTTTGGTCCATTTAGAGGTTAAACCTTGGTTTTTGTGTATGTTAACAAAAATATTGACTAGCTAAAGTAGATTGAGAGTGCAATAAATGTTCATAGAGTTCAAACTAAGCATGCTTTCCAAAATCTTATATAAAAATGCTTAATTTAATTTTTTACTTTATAGTTTGACAACAAAAAAGGTAACAAAAGGCATATACAAGCATTTATATGTATATATGCATTTATGTGTGTGTGTGTGTGTATTATTTTATACACACACACACACACACACACACACACACATATGAATATATCGACTATAAATACTAGGCAGCAATACACCAATCAAAACTATTTGTTTTTGACTGGATTGCTGCAGTGTCTAAGAACTACAATCCTACATTAGAAATCCACAAGAAGCTGGGAAAAAGAAGACAAGAATTACAGTCTTTGTCCAGAGGAGACTACAACCAAAGTAAAGAGACAGCAGGAGGAGATACACAGATGTGCAGCACAAAGAAACAAGAGAAAAGAAGTTGCTCATTGTACATCTCAGCACATGAGCACATGAGCTAAGCCTTAGACATAATCTGTTGTCATCATCAGGTGGTTTATGGTACATGTACAACACATCAGTTATGAGGCCTCTGCAAATACTATTTTGAATTGTTTCTGGAAATTCATTTCAATTTAATATGAATTAATAACAAAAATCTCATGATAATAGCAAAACCTGGCACTGATTTGCCTGTTGAATTTAACTGTGGAAAAAAAAATCAGACTGTGTTGCAAATATACAAGGCTTGTTATTGACTTCAAAGAGCCCACTAATAGTAGCAAGCACCTTCTCGTCTGGCAGCATTTCAGTCTCACTGATTCTTCATAATTAAAAATACTGTATACTTCACAGTACTTTTTTAATAATAAAGAAAGTAATTTACAGTTTCTTTCTTATGTGCTTTGAAAGCACATTGTGTTTTGCCACATAAGAGTGTACCTTCCACTGTCCTCAAGAGGAGCCATGAACACCAGGGAAGGAAGAATATGGCTTGGAGAATTAAATCTAAAGAACATCTCATGCAATAATTAACCATTCGAGGGGTAGGGGGGAAGGCTAAGGAGGGAGGAGGGGAACTCCGCATAAAAGTTAAGAGAGTTCAGTGGGGCCAAACAATAACTCAGGTATTATTAAGGGAATAAAATTCAAAGATCCTGACATTTTACAGCCATGCCAGAACTCCGTTCTTCCTTCCTGTTATTAAAAAGCATGATGTATCACATAATCCTCCCATCTAGTTTATTGCATACAAGATTCCCATCTTCCCATCCTTCTATCCAATAGAGTTTAGAATGATAGTCCTATAAGCCCCAAGATAAAATGTGCTATCCTCTAAAATAAAACTAAGAATGTGTACGTTGTGCTTATAGGCAGGCTCAGAGTAACTCACAGTGATCATATGTGGATGTGCATGCATTTGTGAGTGTGTGAGACAGGAGTATGGAACCTATTGACTAATTTCTAATTAAAAGAGAAGAGAGTGAAGCATGAGGAAAATTCTGAAGCAACCTTGTATTGTGATATGCAGAAGAATGCAAGCTGCAGTTCATTGGTGTCTCCATAGAAACAAGACATATTGGAGGGTGTAAGACATTGTCAGAGGACTAAAAAATTTCAGCTTCAGCAGAAAAGAGAAAAGCACCTGAGGGATTTATTTTTTTTTTTACCCAGGAAAACAAAATTAATTATTCATTTCCCATACATGAAGCATCCATTTTTTTAGATGAGTTACTTAATATGCATCACAGATTAATTTATGGACTGGCTAATCCTATGATTTTCTAATCCATAAAATCTACAGAAAATGCATGGTTACACTTTTAAGTGTAATGCCAAAGAGAAATATAAGTAGGCTCTCAATGAATAATTGAAAGCCCTATTCAATGTGCTGTTAATTCTTGGTACTATTTTCACACTTAGTTTAGACATATTGCTTACATATTCACATGAATATTGGCCCACATGCTGAACCCTGTCTTGGCCTGCGCAAAAGGCTACCCTAGGAAAAGCCGAGGCAGTAGGGAGACATTGCTTCGAGGAGACGCTACTCCCTAAACCCTCTCCACGTTCCTCCTACTTGAAATGAGCAGAGACTCACAGCATGCAGCTGCAGTGACTATTTATAAGACGTTAAACCCACTCACAGGATGGATTAAAGAAAGCTCATCTCCTGCACAAGCATGCCAGACCTTAAGCTACAGGCACAGAGTTTCTTCACAGGTAACCAAGAAAGCGGAGCCAGCTGCTAGCTTCACGAGTTGGGTTGCTATTTCCTGATTTTTTGCCCGACCTGGCAAGGGCAGCCTTGGGCACACTCTGCCAGACAAACCTAGCCCAGCTGTGGCATACCTCAGCACATTCAGCTTCCTCTCCTAAAAATATCTCTTGCCCTTGGAGCTCCCCTGCGCTGGAGATAACTGTACCTCCGTTTCTCTGAGCCAGGACCCTGGTGAAATTACCAGCAGTTTCTCTGTGAAATAGTTTCTGCTCCCTTTCCACTACAGAGCAGAGAGACTGTCACGCTGCCTTCATCGCCCTGATGTACAGATGATGTATATACATCCCTACACGTGCTACATAAGAGAACAAAAGTCAGCAACAGCTGTTAACTCTTGAGTGGAGGTTACTGCAGTTTTAGGAGCTTCTCTGAAGGGCATATTAAAAGAGCACACATCAGACACCAACAGAAACAAGTTTTCAGAATAATCAAGCTTTTTCATCCTGGTTTTCCATGCTACGATGGCATGACAATGTCTAATGCTTCCACAACAACTTGCTGCTTTAAGGAATCTTAGTCTGGAAAGATGAGGAGGAAGGGAAGATGCGAAAACTATGAGACTTCCCATCTGCAAATGAGAATTAGGGGCTCCAGAAAGGTGCAAGTGTGTGGGGAGCAAAGAGAAGTTTTAAGTCGAACTGAAGAGATTTTTTTTTTCGGGGGGGGGGGGGTGGAATGTCTTTGGTGTGCATGTCACATGTAACCAAATCCTGTACCCAGCAGCAGTGTCAGTAAAAATTTTCAGAGGACACACTGAAGACTGACACCATCTTTTGTGTCGATTCTGATTTTCACTGTCAATATCCAGGCTTTAGAGCTCTGCCAGAGAAAGGAAAGTGCTTCTCCAGCTCTCTAGAGACTAATATCGGGTTGCATCTAAGAACAGAGACATTCTTATAATTAACAAATCATGGCATATTCCAGTCAATTCCCAAAGTTGATTCAAAACACAAAAAGAGGAATAAGAGTGATTATGGCTCAGTTGTGCCCAGCCGTTCTTTTTAACATTTGTGAAAAGACAAAAGCTCTTGCTGTTTTATAAGCACAGAAGTGTATGTGAAAAGACATTCATTCCCACCACAGGTATCATCTACACGCGTTCTCAAATCTGTGCAGCATAGCTGAAAGCATTTTACTTGCTTACAGGCACCTTACGTTTCACAGACCGCATCACAAAAATGCTGCTGCCTTCATAGGTCTATTTCCATCTATATACCCAGATAAAGTTAAAAATGGTACACATGTAAAAGGAAACTATTTTAGAAGAGGTACGAAAGATGAGTAATAGTTAACATTGCTGAATCTTTCTAAGCAGGATGAAAAAAAATACTGAGATGTATTTTTGGTCTTATGAGTACTAATGCAAGGTGCCTGTCAATCTTTCCATTGACTTCAGTGGGCTTTGGATAATTACTGCTGTCATCCGTTAGTGTTTGCTACAGGATGTACCTTTCTTGCCCACAGAGTCAGTCTTACTGATATGAAGGCCATTTCTAAGACGGTAAAATTTACTCAAGGAATCAGAGATACCAACAAAAGCATGGTTTTCCAAAGTACTTTATGTTAGGCTGTTTGCTTTGGGAATCTCTTAAACTCTACTTCTGTCTTCTTTTTTTTTACATCTAAGGAAAAGAGAAAACAGCTGTGTGATATCAAATATTTTAGTTTCACGTCCTTCACAGTGGTCACATCTTTATGCCTACTAATTACTTACAGACATTGACGTGAAACAAAGAAAGGATACAAAAAGTCTCCTTTCCTGTATACCACCCATTCTTCAAACATGGCAATTAAAAAGAGAAATGATTAACTTTTTCACCAGTCATGCAATTTTTATTAATAAAAGTCAGAAGGAAGGGACACTAACAAATTGCATTCAGAAAGGACAAGCACACCACGAAATCTGATACACAGTTGCTGATGGCTACATCAGGGTCATGTATTACTGCAGTTTGAAATGAAATTAGACAGAATGGTGTTGACATATCTCAAGAGAAAATTAACCAATTTAATTTAATTTAACCAAATTTTAACCAAAAATTAACCAATTTAATTTAATTTAACCAATTTAAGTCTAACCAATAAGGTCTATTGTCTGTGAAGCATGTCTGTTATTTATTTTTACTGGTTAAAGTAAGGCACTTTCTAAGGGCCTATCCAAACAATCTGATTAATACTTTATTCTATCATAGTGTATAGGCGTATTCTTTGATATTAGATTTCTTGCATCAAAAGCACAAATTTACATTGTACACTGATGGAACTTAAACATGATTTTTACATTTGTAATGTAATGAGACAATGTGTTGTGTTCCCATTAATGACTGAGTTTAGTCCTATCATGCTTTTATGCAAGTATGAAGACGGCTTGCACACTAGACAAGCCACAAAAACCATCCCATGCACTCTCACTAGTGCATCTAAGAGGCAGCCCTAGCTTCCTGTATAACTCCATCCTATACGATTCAAGTCTCTGTAGAGAACACAAGTTATTTGGTCCCAGGGCTATGTTAGGCATACTGTGGAGGGAGTACCTCTGAATTTTCATATTCTCAGTTCAAGGAACAGTGAGAGCCAAGGTACGTGCAAAATCTCCTATCCCTTTTGCTGTCAGATTCCATATTCACATAGATCCAAAATTTCCTGATAGGAACTAAATTATCCAGGTAGAGAAGGTTGTTTGAGTCAGCAAAGAATATATGCTGCTGTAGTACAATTACTGGAGAAACAATGTTGACCATGATGGCTGTCCTAGGGATCCATTCCTTTCCTCCTCATCCAGCTATGCATCATCAGATACAACTGAAAAGGCTGAGCTTTCCTTCAACAACTGTTTTAGCCTCATTCTGCATAGAGAGTATGTGCCTATGAGGAATGATAAAACTTATTTTTATTTAATATGAATGCACTGTATTTTGTGCATACAGTGAAGCTGAAGGCAGGGATGAAGGTTGTCTGATTGCACTTCCCTGGCACTCTGGACGAGGGAGACCTCCTTGGAGAGAAAGACTATTTTATTCCTGAGAGTAAGTGAACATTCACAGCAGGGAAGCAGGAGCCAGGCCAAAAGCACATGAGACAATGCAAAGGCCAAGCCACAGTATAAATGAACACTGGGAAAAGGCCTGTGGAAGTGACCAGAAAAAAACTCTTCTAAGGACCTAGATGAAACTGTATGCGTTGATTCCATGTTGCAGACTTAGCAGGATGCAGGACTAGAGAACAACTACAGCAAAACCAAGGAGAAACTCTACAATGGCCCTACAGGCAGTCAAAATCTTCTGTATTAAGTCTTACTCCAATTTGCTAGTTTTCTGTTCTAACAAGACCTAGCTTTAGAGTTTTAATTTTTTTCACTCACAGAAAAGTTAGAACAGTTCCAACTTAATATCAAGGCTGATCACAGTCCTAGCAAGGCTAATAAAATCACTTACTGCTTTAGGGAAGATTCTCAGTGATGTATATCAGAAACATTTTAGCAATGTTGCAATAGGGTCAATTCATACCAGCTGAAGTTCTTGTCCCTTGTGCCGAATCTGCTTATATAAATCAGTTTTAAGAATTAGTCTGAATGTCGCTTCACTACTATTTTGTCACACAGATTTGGTAGACATGGAAAAAAAAATTGTGAGTAACTTTTATGAAGGCTCAGAGACAACTGTCGTGCGTCCATCATCCAGGTCAGTGGTTATGGCTGTAGTGTGAGACTGGTGAATAATGGGTTTAATTCCATGCCTTGCCAAAGGCTTCTTAAGTGACATGAGGGAAGTCACCGAGCCTCTGTTTAATTCTTAAAATATGGATAATGAGCTTCTCCTACTTCAGAGGGGTGCTCAGATGAAGACTGAGGCAGGCTGCTGTAGTGTGGATCACGCTAGTTTATTCTATTTATGTAACAGGATCACATTAGTTTATTCATATATATATATGTATACACATACACACACACACACTCATGCACATATGTCTTTTCCTAGTGATGGACAAATTTCAAAAGCCTCAAACAGGGAGTTTAGATAAACATCCCAGGATCCATGTGCTTTCCTAAAAAGCGGGATGATGAGATGATGATGTAAAGACAAACATCTTTACAATATACTTTCTAAATCCATCCAGCCCAACTAGCGGAACATTCTTCCTAGGTATTTTGCCACTTTGGCATACAACAAGTTGGTTGTGAGCATATATAAGTGGGCTTGTTTGGAATTTTGTATTTTGTATGTTTAATGAAAGCCTCTTTGAACAGCTTTACTCCTTTCCTTAATTAAAATAAAATAAAGCGGAAAAGGGAGACATTAATTTTCCTGCCAGAGCTGCATTTAGCCCTAAGCACTTTGAGCAAGGCATAGCCATGCACAATATGTTACATAGTAATTCTGCCTGAGTAATGTTCCTGATATTCAGGAATAACCATGAGTCCAAGAGACAGTCAGCCTTGGACAGAGACAGATTGACACAGCTTGGTGCAACTTTTTTTGTCCAGAATCTAGAAATGCCTGCTTGTGAAACTCTGGCAAGAATAAGTCTGCACCATGTGCATCTCCTTGTAAGTTTAATTGTCTGTGTGTAAGCTATTAATCTACCTTTAGGAGTGACTTTTCTTATCACTTTCCTCCTTCTTTTGCAACATTCTAGCGCAATGAATACAATTAAGTCAAAGAAACTAAGGCCAATCCATGGTAACTTGAGGCTTTTAACCAAGCCTGGAGCCAGAGCTGATGAATAACTTTAAGAAAAAGAAAAGAAAAAGAAAAAAACACGTTTGGTTCCAAATCTGTACTGTTATTTCACAGGGGCTGAATTGCCGAATTGCTCAAGGAAGAGGTTCTCAACAATTTCCTTTAGTGTGGATCACAGCTCTCTAAAAGAAATATGCTGATCTCCTGCCACCACTGAACCATAGTGCAGACCTCATTCTCCTGTATTTTTCATTACTGTATCTTTCCTGTAGTAAGTACTGGAGTTACTCTTGCTGAAAAGGGGTATATAAAAAAAAGCATCTAACAAAATGTTGCACTAAGAAACAGGGCTGGTCAATCCCATTGAAACTGTGTAACAGATCTCCAGCAAAACTACAGAGATTCTTAGTAGAATTTATATAATGACAACTTATTCAGCAACAAAAGAACGCTATCCAGAAGAATCAAGACACCACCTACAAAGAAAAGGCATTTACTGAAAACTGACACAACGTGGTTCGTGTTTCTACCTTGCATGTCTGCACCACAGCACAACGAATCAGCATGCATAGTAAGGTGGCTCTTTAGATAGTGTATCCTTCCCCCTGCTAAAAACAGTTAGCACACTTTACTAGGTCCTGTGTGAGTATACTCAGACAGTTTAACTGTTATCACAAATCACATGCTGCCTACATTATTGTCATCAGGATACTGCTAGGATACCACAAACGCCCTTTCATGGGGTCTAACTTTTCTTTTGGAATACTGTAATTGAGGTATATGTTTTGGGTTTGTTCTCACAGAGCTCATAGTTTAAATACGCACAATGTTCATTCTCATACAGCTGTAGATGTCTGTGTACTTGCACAGGTGTCATTTTGCCAGGAGCAAGCTAAAAAAGACACGCAACTGCATCATTCTGCCACTGCTGCGGGACCTCTTTGCAAACACAAACCCTTCAGGTCTCTGCAAGGATGCTTCTGCAGCACTGGGAAGAACTCAGCGTGACTGGGATGTCTCAACCGAGTAGCTAGGAAGATAATCTACCAATATATTACAGGGACTAACTCATGTGCGGGAGCACAGGGAAACCCCCGCTTGCCAAGGAGGAAGCGTGCTGGTTCACGAAGTGGGAACCAGACGCTGTGCCACGCACCAAAGGCATCCAGGTGCCTGCTGGGGAAACACAGGTTCCTCTGTGCTCATAGAAGACAAACTCTCTGGAAGACCACAGCTTCTCCGCTCCTAGCAGGGAGGAGCGACTTTTCCCTCTTTGTGAGCTGGACTTGGGGCATGGAGCTACCTAGGTGTCTACTTGTGCTGATTTCTACTGGGTGTCAGATTACTTCTAAGCACCTGGACCATACTGAGGATATATAGAAAAAAACACGAGTCTTATGCCTCTATAAATATATTATTCTTTATAGTGAAGTGTCTTTTAAGCAGCTTACCCACACTGTCAAATTTCCTTCTGAAAAAAAAGTACAGATGAATTTTATCAAAATAGTTATGAAATACTTCAGTTTACGGAAAACTAGGTTTTCCCACCTGCAACTTTTCTGTGGTACTTGTTAAAATTAGTGCAACAAAATCTCCAAATACATAGGAATAAAATAGATTAGGTTTTAAACAGAAGAAATTCAGTACAACTTGAAATTTGAGATCAGAGTTTCATTTTCCATCCAGCTCTGTTCTATTCTGTTTTCCCTCTCATGAGGAAAGAGAAAGTGCAACTGCGGAAAAAGTGTATATTACTGAATTTTCTATTTGGTTTTCCTGTATATCACTACCAATATTTCTCCATTTGTATTATCTAAGGCTTTTTAAATTACTGCTCTGTACCATGATTGTCATATATATAAGAAGCTTTTGTTTTAAGCATCTCCCAAAGAAAGCACTGAAATCAGAATTATATGCTGCTATAGATGTTATGTACTACATCACTTCAGCTATTTTGTTAATTAAAAGAAAAGCACTGTTTTAAATTATCTGTACTAAAATACTTTTCAATCGCACAGGCTTGCACAATAGCTCAGAATTACTGAAGAGGTTACCAGCTGAATGCTTACCTACCTTTTTCTAACAACAATATCTCATAAAATTGTTAAATACTGTGGTGGAGAAAACAATACTCCTTGTTGAAAGTAGATTCTAACGAAATCTTTCTGCAGAACAAAAATAATGGAAACCACTTCCAGTGTTCTAGGTTATCTAACAAGCTTTGAACAGCAGTGTAGGAAAAGGGAGTGCAGCATTCTGCCTAAAGAACTAATTTTGGTATTGATATAGGCATATTTAACCCCTGCAGTACATCAGTGACAAGTGAAATAAAAATACCGTTGAGCAGAGCAGGTGGAGAATGGGCCATTTTGTAGGAATGAGCAGTCTAGTCCAAGCTAATGCACAAGGAAATCAAATCAGCTCCCTATTCTTAGGGAGCCTTAGTTGCAGTGATACAGACTTGGAATAATTTAAAACTTGCCTTAGTGATCGAAAAGATAATTTGCTGCTTATGAATACTATCACTAACCCCTCCACCAAAATGGATCTCTAGCTTTAGAAGAACTTTTTACTTGTTGTATAAACGTGTTCTTATTAATCTTCATGCACCAATGATGTCTTGCTGAAAACAAGGTTTTTGTACCTCTCAATTCAGATTTATGCTTCATTCTTGGGCAAAAAGCTTGCATTGTTTTCTCCCTCAACAGCAGATGTTACTTAACATCTTCTTACCACAATACATCTATCTGCCCAATATCTCTTATTCATGCAATATATTAGGCTATGTTCTTTTTTTCATTTAACTTTGCATCACCACTTTTTTGCTTTACTTTTGTTTTAATAGAGAGAAAAGAAATCTATTAAAAGTCTCTTGCTGATGTAAGATTGTTATAATTTTGATTTGTCCAGGTCCCTTTTGATGCCTCCATGGACAAAACACGTGAGGAGAATCAAGTGACTTTCAGAATATATATTTTAAAACTTTCAATGAGCATTCCCATTAATGTTATGTCTAACTTGGTTTTGAATCTATGAAGATTAGCTAACAGATTCTCCTGGCTTTCTAATTTATTCCCTAACACCATGAATATGATTTTTAGTAGATGCTACATGAGTCTGTAGGGGCCAAGACTGTAGCTTAAGATGGCATTGTGTTGAGCAGAAAGAACCAAAAATTATTTGGTTAGGCTAGGGTTACTCTTCCATTGGGGTACTTTTACTTCATTCAGATTTGCCCAGTAGTAAATACCCCAATGATTTGACTGAGGGCATTCTACAAACTTTTGCCTAGAAGTAAATCAAAGTCATGAAAACATAATTTTGAAACCAGCCTATAGAAATCTCAGTCAGATGTCTAAATCTATTGATTCTGTAAGTTTACCGACGCTTCAGTAGATCCCTATCTCCCTTCCCTTAGAGACTTCTTTATTTTATTGCTATTGCATTCTACACTACTTCTCCATAAGGGTGTCCTTTATTTGAAGGGAACAGCTGCCAGTGTCCCCTTCTGCGTCTCAAACAGCAGCCAGGAATCCTGCTCTTCTCAGTTGTCATTGTCCTGATCACAACACAATATAGCTGGATGAAAAAGACCACTCAAATTTAAGCATGAAAATATTAATTTAAAATGGTTTGTTTGGAAGAATCTCTATTATTCAATATCCCCAAAAATGTTAGATCTAGTCACAGATTTGAAAGTCTCTGTAGAAATCACAAGCACATCAGCTTTGTTTGAATTCCCTCGGAGTAGGGACACAGGTGCTGCAGCCACGCGAGCGGAGCTGTGCAGACCCACAGCCTGTAATTCCATGGGACTTCTATCTGTTCAAAACTGGTTCAGATTCTTAATGGCAAACTACATGGAAATTCAAGAGCAGTCTCTTTTATTTTCAAGGTAACTCATCTGAAGACAGACAGTTACAATAATTTGTGTTGTACATTCTACATGAGTGAAAATTCCAGAAAGTAAAAGATATTTTATTTCACTCTTGGGGAATGTGTGGGGAATGTTTGTATTGTACTCAGAAAACTGGCAGTGCAAATGAAAAAAAAAAAGAAAACGTAATGATTGATCTTGTGATACCTAGTACCTATGTAGTACCTACCTGCTAATAGTATTTGGAATGAGAATCAGTGAAGTAGGAATTATACTATTAAATTAACATCATTTTGAAATTTTGAAATCTTCACAATTTTAAATACCTGTGTGACTTTTCCATGGCTCTAGGCTACTTGTAGATTTGTAGAGAAATTTCCTTTCATTGTTATGCCCCCGTTCAGTAGGACACAGCTGGTGCCTATCAGGCTAACTGTATTTCAGAGTGCTTGAAAACTAAAATACGAGCTGCCTTCATAAAAATAAGCTATATAGTGTAGAACACATTAAAAATACTTGTACTTTCAAGCACTTCCTTATAGTAGTCCTAAACCAAACCATACCAGTGGCAGTATCTTTTATACATTTCCAATTTTAAAAGCCTTAATTTTTGGAAAATGATGAAAATACAGATGCTTTATTAGGCCTTTAAGACTGTTCCTGCTTGACTACTGTTATAATTTTAGTTTTGAATATAAAGAAACGGAAATAAAAAGGTTGAAGAAGAGATCTGAAAGTGAGCACATTGGAGGCCAGCCTCCCTGGGTGCCTTCACTAATTTTGGCATGTAGAGACTCTTTCAGTGCGCTTCAAACAGCCTCCCAGCAAACCCACAGAAGAGAGCTGAGGGAAATCTATGCCCTTCTGTGAGGATAATTTCCCCTTCCTGAATTTACACAGAAACATTTATGGGCACCATCAGATGTAATTTCTATCAATTTATGTCAGTAGTGCTTCTCAAATTTATTAAGCAGGCAACTCCTGCATATTTATCTCAAAGAAGACAGCCTTGTGCTACCTGGTGAAGTATCATCACCATTGCTATTTTGCAGAGAAACTATGTGACTTGTTGACAACCAGAAATGTTTTCAGCATAGGAACCTCTCCACCCTCAACGGTACCTGACAAACTCCTCCTGCTCTTTTTCGTCAAGAAGAATGTATAGATCCTATATTCCACCCCCACCCCCACCCCTGCCCTGTCCAAATAGCCAGGCAATCATTTATCCTTGTATTATCTGCTGGCAGATAATGGCATGAGCATAAGTGAAAGAAGAATACCTGAATCAGAGGGATTAATCTGGTAAAGAAGCTAATGTGACTATTTTGTTACCTTTTTGAAAAATCCTGTAGTAGTCCCACAGGGGCCTGGCTTACAAAGACAGAAGAAACAGTCATTGTGTGAAAGAGTGAAGACTGAAGTATTTATGAAATGGTTAATTTGTAACCCTGAGAAGAGTCTGGGGGAGGCTGTTAATTACTGATGTATAAATTAGGCATGGGAACTTAAAATTAACTTATCAACAGTCTCATTTAGAATACTATCACTATCCGGTAACTATTAGGTCAAATTTCATCTTTTCCTCATTTAGTTATTTAAAATTTAGGCAATACTTGAAGTAATTACCTGAGGAATTGCATACCTATATTTAAAAAACAATTATGCCCCGTATTCAAGCCCACCCCTAGAGTTCTGGCGTCACTTTGCCATTAATCGCATCGCATGCGCAACGCGATGTGCAGGAAGGCGCCGGTTGGTTTCGAACACCCTGCCCGGCTCCCCGGCAGGACTTGGAGGAGGCACACGCTGCTCTTGCCACCGCTGTGACCGAAGGAGGGTGTGCGTGTGTGTGCGTGTGTGTGTGTGTACGCACAAGCGCACGCCTGTCCCCGCTCACGCACAGCGGCGTTCCTGCGTGAGACCGGGTACAGAAGCCAGGAGATCCCAGGAGGACAAGAGAAATTAGAAGCGAATCTCCAGATCACATTACAAGAAATACCTCTCTGTTCCGGCCTACTGAAGCACAGATGCGTCCGCAAGGCCCCAAGGTGAAGTCAGACACGGAGGGGTTTGATGCAAAGCTGTCAGCATCCGACAGCTCTGCCCTCCCTGGGAGCCCTGCGAGCGACCAGCAGGCACTGGCTGCACAGCCGCCGTACGAGGCACCCGTCACCCTGCGCTACACCGAGCTTCAAGCGGGACTGAACGGAAAAGGCTGCGGTGACACGCACAGTCCCAGGAAGCGGACTTTACTAGGTTAAAAAGCATTTCCCTTCTGCCACTGAGTCTGACTGAAGACCACTGAAATCAAGGGGAAGCTCATATTCATTTCGACTGACAGTGCACCCAAATGATTACAACCATTACTTTCTTTTATAAGGCAACCTTACAAAAAGCACCCCAAAAGGTGCACAATGCTACATTCTATCACTAACAAGTGTTTTATGGCATTATACTTCCCCTTCATATATTATTTAAAAATCTTTACATTTAAGTAGGTTTGCTGTATAGTTAGCTCACCATCCCAGACCTGGTTTGGTCCTCAACATGCTGAATCCATTTTGATAGCTGCGCTGTAAACCCTAAGGAACAGGGGATCACCATCGCTTGCTACTACAAAAAGAAGATCTTACTCATACAGTGCTTAGTTCTAGAAGTCTCGATCCTTAATTTGACTGATAGGCGCTGTTAGAATGGAAATTGTAAATACAACCAAGCCATCCTGCCCTGTAGTAATACTAAAGAGAAATACTGGATCAAATCTGGTTGTAAAAATCTTGCAGATACTTGCTCCTTCACAAGAGGTTATTCATTGGTTATTCATTCTTTCTATTTTAGGAATCCAATGTCTAGATTAGATAACTTATCAGGCTTGTTACTATTTCTTTGGCTGTAGATCTGATTTAAGAGGCTCTTACTGGATGTTCATCTTGCTGCTCGTTCCGGCTCTTTTCCTGTAACAACCTCGAAGACCCGAAGTCATGCTAATGAACAAGTTATCTGATGTACTTTTAAATGGAACCGTGAAACAGTACAGCCAAGGAAAACGTAACTTTTCAAAACAAAGAAAGCCTATTAAACACGCCTGCATGTGCTCTTAAAAAAGTAAATCTCTTCAAAGCTGTGGTTTAGAGTGTGGTCACAGAACCGGCCAACTCAGTACAACTGGGGATAATTCTGGTGGGGATCAGGAAAGACAGAGCAGCTGTGGGCAGGAGGAAAACCTCTTCAAAAGGATCTGCTGAAGCAATAATATAATAGTGCCACAAGTTAAGTTACAGAGACCACCAGGCTTTCATACCAAAACATCAGTGGCAAAAAAATACATCAAAGCTCCGCTCCTCTTCATTAAGCCATCATTAAAAAATGAAAAATGAATCTTAGAGAGGAGATAGATGTTTAGAAGGCAGTTCAGAGCAGTAACAGAAATTAATTGCCTAATGGTAAGGTATAACTTTTCTTCCATTAAGTCTATCAGAATGTTTATGGATTATATGTTTATAAGAAAAATACCATTGAATGCACATAATCAATAAAAATGAGAACCCCTGCGAGACTCGGCTACTTTGCCTGTCAATCTTTGAAATATTACAGTATTATTTCTCTTGGTTTAAGACGTGTTCACCCTTCTGCTGCTACTAAGCCTGCACAAGTGGGAAGAAGCCAAACGATTGCACTGAGGAAACAGTGAGACTGAATAGATACAAAATGCTGTCAAACACACCGAGTAAACAGAAAAAATATGCCTTTAATTTCTTCCAGTTCTTGGCTATTACTTCTATCAGCAGCTGGGTGGAAGGAAGGAAAACAAATCAGATGAGAGAATGATTGTCAAGATGACAATATCCCACGTAAAGAGCTACTGACAAAATTTGTAAGACGAAAAATGCATGAAGGAAACTGGGATTAGGAAATAACCTCTGGAGAACGGTGCAGAGCAGCCCCGAATCCCGTGCCCTGTCCTGGCCATCCTGCTCACACACACAGCGACGTGCTGTCCTGAGGCTCGCAGGCGGTTAACCCAGCCCGCTCCTCGGAAAGGAGAGACGCAGAGCAAAATGGGCTTGCTAATAACAGCACGAATAGTCCGATTCCCTCGAAAGCGCCTGCATCAGGCCCATCCTGCCCGCTCGGGCGCGCGGAGCAGCAGCCCCAGCGCGGGAGTTCTGCTGCCGCGGCGCCGAGTTCACACCTGACCGCAAGCACCCGGCTTCGGTCCGGATGCTCGGCTCGGCGCCCCGCGTGCTCGCAGCTCGGGACCGCCGCGGGGGCCGGCGGCGATGCCCTCGGCACCCCGCTCCCCGAGGACCGCTGTCGGCTGCCGCCCCGCGGCCACGCACGCGCCGCAGTTTCCCCATCATCATCTGCGCTGCCCTACAAGGATGTTTGTCCCCCAGCCCCTCTGGGAGCTCCTGCGCCTCCTCTCTCGGGGGGAAGGCACGCAAGGTCTGGGAGAGTCCTTCCTCTTCATGAACCGGGGCGATGTCTCTGCCTGCAGGAACGAAGCAGGGCGCTGACATGCGAAAAAGCAGCCTGATATTTCCTGGCCTGTATTATTAAATGGTGGGTTGCCCTCATCATGATCCCAGTTCAGCCAGTAAGTGTTTTGCCATCAGCTTCAGCAGAAGCGTGTTCAAGCCCTAGATATGAAGGATTTGATGATGGCGGGTCACCTAGAAAATGAACCAAAATTTATAAAGGATGTTGTTGCTCTCATCTCAAGAGACAAAGCGAGTGGTAAAAACTGGGAGGACAGACAACACATACCTGTTTTCACAACACATTACTATACAGATCAGCTAAACCTTGAATCTAATAACAAAGAATGTCTTTCTCAGAAATTGCATGAAAATGCATGCTCCGTAAGTGATTTTCTGCTTTGGATCTTTTTCCTTTTCTCTTCCTTTTGATGGGCAGTGGTCACCTTTAAATCTTTCTGACTTTTATTCAGCAAGTAATTATTGCTACCATAAGTGCAGCAGTTATTAATTGCAAACTGTATCTCTTAAGATATTAATGGTGACTATGATGCAGTTACAATTTCCTTCAGAAGAAGAAATCTATGAGCTACTACTACGTGCTTTTCTCTATGTATCACTAAATGTTCTGCTGTGGTTGTCTGACAGTAACAGACTTGTTACCCTATTTGTATCTTGGTAATGTACTGCTAAGAGGAATTAATAGCTTGCTAAGCAGAATTACTTTGCTGCTTCCTGAATACTTTGCTGGCATTCACACTGTCCTGTATGATTTTCAGGCTTTAATATCAATTTTGCAAGTGTATCTGTCAAAGACAATTAAATTATGTAACAGATATAATTCATACTGGACCAATGAATGCAAATCTTTCATTGTTGCAGGTATGAATATTTTATACCACACCATGAGAAACTAAAAGCAATTCAATTTGATTTAGCCATGGGATCTCTAGTCAAGGATGTGTGGGCTCGTAAGTACACCACCCCTTCGCACTGACCTTGGGCAGCATTTTGAAGCGCATAAAGGAAAAAAAAGAAAAAAAGTATTGCCTGTGTTACTCAGAGCAAATGGAGCTGTCAGACCCTTCGCCATACTAAACTCCTGTCAGAGAACAGACTTCCTTTTAAACTGAGTGTAAAAAGCCACCTGATTTTCCTTGCTACTCACAAAAATTTTACCAGGATTTTACTCCTGATAGCAACTAGAGAACACAGAAATGTGGACCCCATATTTTTCCTCTTTTGTGCATGCTTCAGTTACCTTAATATTCACATCTCAGGAGGGTATCAGAGACATCTACCTGATCTCATTTATCCCGTACTCATGAAACTTCCATGCGTCTTAGTGCAATTACACTTGATTCCCCCTGATATACTGCAGCTCAGATTCTAGCCATTCTCCTAAAAAATGCAGAATCCGATTATTAACTATACAAATTTATTGTAATGATTAAGCTAAGAGTAGAATATTACATGCATAAGAATGTAAATTTCAAGCATAAAGATCATAAAGTTTTCAGAAAAATATGGTTAAGATTTCTAACATATTGGCAATAGAAGACTGCCAGAAATAATATCAATAAGGAAAATTAATGGAACATGACTAGTATGATGTAATCTATATTACATAGTTGTATGACTCCTGGATATAAAATTCAAAACTTATTAGATAAAGTAAAAGTGGAACATTGTATGCTCTGTGCTATGACCACTCCTCCTTCTCTATACTTGTTAAATTCAAATAACTGTAGGTACTGTTCTAAACACAACGGATGGAACACTTTTATATATATGTCCTTCAGCATAATTATTATTGTAATTATGTTGATTTTCTTTCTTATTATTTGTAAATTATTTTATTATTTTTAAAAAGCTTCTGTAATATTTGCTGTCCTTCAGAGGAAAATTATAAGGCAAAGGCAAAATTGATAGAGAACCATTAACAACATTTTTTGAAAAAAAAATTTCAATTGTAGGTGGACTATGAAATGCAATGATTACACTATCATTTGTTCACATTTATTCTCCAAAAGATGTGTGCTGCAAACCACTTGCTATTTAAAATTTGATCAGCTAAGCTACGTAACAGTTGTATGACTGAATTATAGAGCATATAATTTGGCCTCTACATTCAGTATATGCCACTTTCCTACAGCTTTTGCTTAATATGTAGAATTGAAATCTATGAAAATGTCTTAATTCTTCTAGATCACTTTAAGAGGGATTTACAGAGAAATAATTTCCATAAAACACATTAAGCAGACCTAGTTATGCAATTTTTAGACAAAAATAGCCATTATTCTGTGGGTTATTTGCAAAAGCAAAGGATAATGCCTGGTGGTATGCTACTGTTTAATATGCTTATGAGCTGAGGTACCTTCATTTGCCTTCTAGCATTTTAAAATAGCATATGTAATTCAGAATGAGATGCCTGCGGTCATAAACTTTGCTAAATAATTTATTTATTTAATAAACCTAGTAAATATTATTTGATTGCTTTTATATTTCAGGGCATACATTTTGAAACGCACTGCACTGGGCACTAAGTGATCAGGCTGATCACTTGTTGCTAAATAAAGAGGATGTAGGCTGTCTCAAATGACAGGAAAACATGACAGATATGGATCCATGAACAACTTATGAACAAATGCAAGAGCTGATATTAATGTATGTCTGCAAAATAATCACATTGGTAATACAGAAATCAACCCTCAAAATTTCTTAACAGAAGTGAAAAAGCTACAGTAATTAAAACTTGTGAATACATGACAGTCAGCCCATACCTTTTTATTTCATGCAGATCTCACTTTTTTCCCCTCTTTTTGGCTATTTTTCTGAATAAACTTTTTAAAAGTGATCAATTTAATTGATCACTGGAAACAGGCTATATGGGCAAATACAGATTTTTCGTTTTTTTTTTTTTTTTTTTTTTTTTCCGACTAGGCAAATCCTAATTAGAAGGACTAATACTTACGGAAAATAAAAACTAACGTTGGAAAGTTTCAGACTTGGGGAGGAGGGGGAAAGACAGAGAGCAAGAGAGAGAGAAAATACTTTCCTAATCCGAGCCTTTCAGTCCATCTGAACACTGTTCACTTGCTACAAAGTTGCCCAGATCTAAAGCTAGGACTGAATGAATCTTACTAAAGGAGACCTAGTAACCCAGTATCCTCCAGACTTCTGCTTAACTATACGTTTCTCTAAAAAATTTTAGATCAAATCTTAACCTCTACGGTACAATTAAAAAGTTAGCTATCTGAAAAAGTGCTTATTATCAGTGTGATGACAACACTGATTTAAAAGCTTTTTAAAGAATATTTCTATTTGATAGCATTTTTGTTTGCAATGTTTCTACAATGTAAAGCTATCACTGTGCACCTAGTAATTCTTTTTTCTTCTTTTATCTCATCTAGTGCACTTGATAAGAGGTACTATCGAATCTTCTGCACGCTGCATTACAAAGAAAACTGTCTTTTTGTAAGACATTTTCTCCCCACTGCTTTCACTTAAAATAAAGGGTCTTGTAACTGTAGGTACATGACTGTATTCATTCGCAAATGAAAACTGAAGCCCTTCTACTTTATCTAAAGTGTTAATCCCCAAAAGATTTTTACCTTTCAAATTGTGTTCACTGTAATAAATGTTAATATTGAACTGAACTTATTTTAGTATCACATGTTAAGTTGCAATTTTATGTGCTTGGTCTATTTTCCTTTTTATTGTTGCAATTAAAGAATATGACAAAATGCTGGCAATATTATTAAAAATAATAGAGCAAGAGCATTTTACTTAAAGACAGTTCAAACCTATTGCTTTCACGGGGAGGAAAAAAAACATGGTGCAAAGTACTGGGAGGAGGGAGAAGAAGAGCATCTGTTGAAAATTAACTACTTTAAGGTTAATTAACATATAATTTTCTACCTGATGATATGGTGCTGTAAAAAGTATAAATTGAAGGCATGAGAGTAAGAAATGAGTCATCTTTGACTTACCGTATTAAAGACTATTGTTGTATTGCAGTCAGCATCCAAATACAGAGCATGAAGCTTCTCACAAATCAGAAAAAATATACAATCAATGAACAAATCAAATTCATTGTAAAAATAAAGGCCAGAGATTAGAGTATGTATCCAAGGGTCTGGTTAGTCACAGCTTTGACTAGCCTGCTAGAGAGCTCTGCAAAACAAGTATACTGCAGCAGTGTGGCAAGCATAGGATTGCAATGCATGTCCCATATATTCAAGCATAATAGAAAACATGGTCTGGAGCTTATTCCATGTGGAAGAGGGGTTTGTTTTGTGCAAGCAGGAAAAAAGGTTTTTTTTTCCCACATAATAAAATCAGAAATGGAGATTTTTCTTGATTACTGTACACAATAATTCCCCAGGATATCAATTACATAAAGCAGGTGCCTCTGTCTCCTGTTTCCCAGATAAATGCCTGTAATCTCATTTCACAAATGATCCTATTTAGACAGGAGCCACCTATTGTGATGATATCATTTGCTCTAGTATCCATAAATGGGCAACTTCCTACCAAACGTCATGACCACTGACGACACAAATCTTTATACTATTGAGTGGGCAGGGTGGTTGATGGGGTCCCATCAATCTATAGTAGCTTCTGCTGATGTGATATCATGATTCCTGCATTATCACCTAAAAGGCTGAAAATGAAGAGAAACACTAAACTTATCTGGTGGAGCTCATTAAAAGAAAATAAAAAAACACCTTCTAGAGAGGTAGCAAAGGCAAATAAGACATAACCACATAGCAATGGCTTCTTTTCCGACACTTCATGCACTCACAAGGCTATTGGCAGATACGAAGAAAATCCCTCTCAGTTAAGAAGTGTAGTTTTTAGTTTCTTTCTAACAAATAGTAGATACTATATAGCCGCTTTTCTTGTGACTGCAAAATACACACTAACAGCAAAAACGGCCAACACAAGAAAGATGCACGAATAAGTCCATATACAGAATATTTTTAGAATTAGCAATTGCATGCTACAGTGGTTAGAATATAAACTTTGTAGCAAAATATTCTTAAACTATTTGAAATCACTTTGCTCCGCGGTCTCACTGTATGTAAGTATTTCTCAGATCAACGTTTTCTTAAAAAAATCATTCCATTAGATCTACATATTTGAGAAATCTTATGGTAGTCACAGCTAGCTGAAATCAGTGGCCATCTCCCTGCTTTAACACACTCCTCTTCTGAGGAGAGCTAAAGAAGTGGTGACACAAGGTTCCCCTGCTTCCTCACCCTCTCCCCAAGGGACTCTGTTTTTCTTAGTAGCTAAAACGAATTGATTGAGAACTTCATATTTAATATTTTTCCAGGCAGAAACTGGTTAAGAATTCTAAAAGAAGGTCCTCAGTTTCAAAAAATTATAGAGGTCTGGGAGCATTTTCCAATAGTATCTCCCAAAACCGCAGCTTATATAGTCCTGCTTTGAATAGACTGAGCTGCATCCAAACAATTCCTTTTCAATACGCAGACCAAAAGGTGTAACATTAGGATCCATCCATATCAGTGTTTGAACAACGCTCACTAATACTCCAGTCAAGCTGAGGTTTCAGGGTGGAAAATTTTGATGCTTAAAAACAAAACGAAACAAAAAAAAATGAGGCAACTCCACATACATTGCCACTTAGGTAGTTCCATCACGATGCAGTCCGCTTTGCAACACTCAGCTCCTTCAGTGTAGACAATCCTTGCTGTATCTTGCTTTTAATTCATAAAAGGGGACCAGCCTTCACTACATTTCTGTCTTACACATAAAGAGGGTCTCAAAAGCAAGTGGTGCAAATATTAACAACAACAATAGGTCCCAGCCTCCTTCAGAGATGACTACTACCTCGGTGACTCACATCACATCCAGATGGGGTGAAAACAAAATTTGAGCCTCCCTATCACAGCATCCATGGCTCCAAGAAACAGCTATACTGTCAATGGAGAAAAGTCAGTGGATTTGCTAAAAATACCCTAAAGAGGAGGACTCCTTCAATGGAGACTGAAATCAACAGAGAAACACATTTCAGAGCACTGAATAGTAGTTTAGATGTGAGCAAGTGCTTTCCTTCTTCCTTCCTCTTGACTTTGCTTGGCTTCAAGATAATGGTGTTTGGCCTTCGTAGATTTGCTTTCTAGGCAATAACATAAATACAGTTTTGATTCTGGGGATTGCAACCCCTTCGCTTCAGTACTGGGTGGAAGTAGAAAAGCATACACTCTGTGTGCCCAGATGGCATAAATATTTTCCATGTTACCATGACAAAAGATAAAGATAATAACAGAAACAGAAAGTGGAATCAATTTGTGTGTGAGTTTAACAGAGACCCATGCTCTAGAAGTTTCTCTCTTGGCTAGATAAAAGAAGATGAAGTGAGAATGAGGAAAGAAAGGGCAGAAAATAGCTAAAATGAATATTCATCACGGCTCCATCAAGGAGACTTGCCTTGGGAAAAGCCCAGACAATGTCAGATCTTCCTGGTAACATAAGAAGACTTTTAAGGATGTTCCTGGACACATTAGGAAAATATGTCTTTTTTTCAAATGGTATCTTCCTCAATACCTGAGTGAAAGGAGTCACCACTGTAGTGTCACCACTCTACAGTAACCTTTTGAACCTACCATAGCACACAGTGAGGAGCTTAGAGCAAACACAGCTTTCCCATGAGGAACAGGATGTTAAACATGATCCTATGGAAGATGCTCTCCTGATGGTTCTGATCTCTGGTTAAAGACACCTACACTTTACAAGAGAGAGTGCTGAAGAAAATGGACCATTATTTCCAAGCACTTAATGTTTGTTTAGGGCAATACTGTGAGAAAATAGCCTAAACATATTTTTACCTCGAGAGCTGCCTGGAGGATTACACTAAAAGGAAGAGTCATGCTAGTGAAAGAAAAACTTTTGTATTTGGTCTAGGAGTGACTGTCATACACTTCAACATCTAGTGTTAAACAAGCAAACAGGGGATACAAAACACAAGATAAGACCCTATCACTCTTAATGTCTTTACTTTACTCCAGGAAAACAGAAGTAGAACTGATACCCTAAGGAACAACCAGAAATATCCTCAGACTATCTTCGAAATTTCTATGGTCTTCATTTTATTAAACTTACTCTTTTCTAGTGTACTTGGAAACTAAATCTCTCCAGACATTAGGGTCAGATTATAAATCTGCACATTCTTAGGAGGTAGTCTCTTTAAAGTAGAGATGGAAAGAATTGATTCAGTTAAATGAGGTTTATCTGCTGATTTAAGTAGCAAGAAACCCTGCCACCAACAAGAAGTACCATTGTAACTTACATTAATTACTGGGAAACTCAAAACTAACAAAAAATACATTATAAAAAAAAATACATTCCTTTTAAATTGCAAAAAACAACAAATCAGTACCAATAAAAAGGTGAATTCTCACATTACATCCTTTTTCAGGTGCAGAGTAGGAGAATCGTTCCTGCATGTTGCATGATGCTTCCTTTAATGGTGATACTAAGGTCACCTCTTGTTTATGCTTATTAACAAGGAACATACAAACTGTGACAAAGAAAAACCTTACAAGAACTTGTACCTCTCTAGCAAATAAACAGGAAAATTAAGCAAGACAAGGACAATTTTGTCTGCTATCAGTTTTATAGTTTACAGCCAGGATCAGAAATGCAAAGGGCTAAAAACAGCATCCTCTTCCTTTTAACCAGGCCTACCTGTGCCTAAAATTTCTTGAGGATTTGAGCCTATGTCATACGGCTCACTGGATGGACACCACCATGAAAAGCATCACACAGCTGTGCTTAGGCTAAGATTTTTATTTAAATCTCTCTGAGATTTGACACTATTGCTTTTCAGCAAGATCACAGAAAACTCCAAGGAGGGTTTTCAACCTCTTATGGCCAAATGCAATTTGGCATACTGTAATAATGATGCTGAAGAACAATCTGCAAGTTTTTAATTACTTGTCAAACTCCTACTCCCAACAAAAATCTAGATGTATCTATGGCCTATATCACACCTAAATAAATTCTTAATAATAATAATCATAATAAATGATTATATTACGGCCAAAATAATCAGGAAGAAAACTTTGTTCATAAGCTTGTTTGCATACCACCAATTGCAAAGCTGGTAGTACAAAGAAAACATGAATGTTCATTTTAATTTCACACTCCATTAGAAATACAGGTGTAAAAAATATCTAGCAAATAAAAAGTGACAAGTTCTGATGAGAAAATATATTATTTTCATCTCCACATGAATATTAAAATAATGGAGAGCAGAAACATTAAAAATTTTAAGTGGCATTTCGCTTTGTTTTTCAAAGCTCTGTTAGCCCATTTTTTGATTGATAGGGTCTACCATGGTTTGTATCTAGTGACCCTCCTAAATAAATCACCATAGCTTGGGTGATTGAAAGGAATGGATAAAAAGTTCTGTCTAATGTCATTCTCCATTTGAAAATGAGAACCACAATGCACGTTACTAAGTCCCTGTACTCTCAGTGCAACTCCTCACTGCTCTGAAAAGCAGCTCCATTGAGATGTTTATGGCCCGAGAGGCCATGCAAAATGTTACTCAGTATAAGCCATAACAACGTACTCTCTTCTGCCATAGACTTCCATACTGCAGGACTCCCAGTAGAAAAAGCCAAAGGTCAGCTGCTAAGAAGACTTCATCCTCATCTTCTACAAGTCTAATTCTTAGTGCATTTAGAAATGCTATTTTCTATAAATTATAACTGACCAAACATTCTCATTAGCAGGCAGATGATTTATGGAGAGAGAGTTTTCTCCACTGAATCAATGTTACAAAATGGTCATATCAATGAGCAACACAGCTATGGTATGGTCTTAAGCCTGTGCCATGTAAAAAAAGGGTTAGTGCAGGTTAAGATACAAGAAATTCTTTTTATTCCTTTATTATTGCTAATGTGCAAGATGGCATTGTGAGTGCGAAGTGAAGTTTTCCCTCATTCATCTGGAAGCAAGATTGTGAAAACATACTTCTGATCGGCCTGCAATGTCGCCGCTGAAGTATGGCGACAATAACAACAAGAAGAGACCATTCTGAAAGACCAATAATAGCAAAAGAGATAGATGACTGCGAATACTTTATATTAAAGATGATAAAACAGTTCACTTTTTCTTCTTACCAACATCTCCAGAAGGCTTAATTTAGAGGCTCTTAATAGCCTACCTTTTATTTCTTCCTTTTCAGAGTCTCTAGCCGTTTTCATTTCACTAGTGTTTTCAGAAAGCACCCAAGAACTTGGTACCTCAAAGTGATTATTGGAAAAGAAAAATAAACAGTAAACACCTGCCCTCCCTGTGGTGATTTGTAGGTTTATAGCCATTGAGAAGTGTCTCAACTTTGCAATATTAAATTTTAACAAGCTTTAAAACTGGGGCATGATTTTTACCAAACTTACAAATATCTTTCCCAGGTAACATTGCCTCAGAAATCACTGGTCTGAGAATGTCAGCACTGTCAGTGGCCTTTATGAGCCTCTATTTTTTTTTGAATAAAAACAGTTGCAGGTGACTTAGGATAAATGATAGGCTTTCATCACCCTAACTTTCTGTTCTCTGATTTATGTCACATAACAAACACAGCTCTTTCCCTTGCACTCTAGCAGGGAGTTTTTAGGGGGGAGAGGGGATGTCTAAGTTTGAATAGACTAGAAGTGATGCAAGACAATGTTTACTTATCTGTTTTAGGATTTTGTGCATTCCTGATGTCTTGAAAGCTGAACAGTAAACTTTATAACAAAATTAAAGAAGCCATTCTTAAGAAATTATTCTGAAAACTATAGAAAAACTATAGAAAAGAGAAAGGCCTTGAAGATGATTTAAGGATGATCAGGTTCTGGCTAAATCTCACATCTAGAAATCTGTTCTCCCTTGACACAACACAAAACCTAGTATTCCTTGAAGGAGGGCAATTGTACCATCCCTTCGTACACACGATCAACATACCCCTCACACGCAGAGCATTTCAGAGAAGAACGATGGGACAAAACTGCAGGCTTATCGCACACTCATGTCAGCTGTATGCAAGGCGGGGAACAGGTAAGTTTTCTCTAAAGCTGGAATCTCCCTCTTCACATTTGACTTTAGTGACCACAAATTACAATTATGAAATGTGAAGCTAGCAAAAGCATAGATCGGAATGCCTAGGTTTGAGGTTTGGGGTCTTAAAATGCATTGTATACATACTTGCATGTTTGCAGAGGTGAACATGAAGCACTATAAATAACTAAGAGCACTTTGCACTAACATGAGCCTAAAGAAACGTAATTAAAACATCTTTTCTAGGTAAATGAGATCTGCACTGCAAAAAGCTTGCTACTTGTTACGCTCAGCCATGGAGGCTCTTGCCAGGTACTAAAACTAAGACCTAAGAACTAAGATATTCGTAGGCAGTGAAACTACCAGGATTAAACTCCTGGTTTCAGAGTTTGAAGTTAAAAAAAAAAAAAAAAAAAAAAAACAAAAAAGCACCTAAGTTACTGAGTCTGAATTCCTGGAAATTGTGGTCAGTGAGATTTCCTCTAATTATCAGCTTTATTGAGCATATAAATCATTTTTAATATGAGCTTTATATGTCTTAAACAAAAAAGAATTGGAAAAGCTGAACTTCTGCTTGAAGAGTAAAGAAGGATCTAAGGTTTTAGCTCAAATAGCTGTAGTGTTGTGAAAAATACAGCTTTGAGATTCGGCTTTCTGTAAGAAACCAAAGAGAAAGAACCAGTAAAAAGCAAAAGCAAACAAAGAAGATTTTGGTGGGGAAGGAGGAAGAGAGACATATGTCAGTGGTGCAGGTACCTGGAAAGTTTTGTCAGGGGCCTGTGAGCCCAAGGATGCAGCCCCGTGCACATGTGGAAGCACCGTCTCAAAGATGTAGTGGGAAGAGTTAAGAGAGCCCACAATTTCTCATTAACATTTCATGGCCATTTGCTAATAATAATCTGATCTTGATTGTCCTTGGGTAAACAAAACTGTGCTGCACATAATCTTTGCTTTGTATCTCCAGTATGCAAATACGATTACTATATAAACCCAAGTATTAAATGCATACTGGGCGACAACAGCTGGGACACCAGAGTTTTGGCCTTTTCAAGCTGAAACATGTTGTGGGGATAGACATCATGTTCAAGTCCTCATTCAGGCTGATATACAGTGATCCAAGATGAAAAACTTTGTTCTGAAAGTGAAATAAAGTCAAATTCTGTAACGTCAAAAGCTGCCATGAGACAAAATAGTCATCTTCTGGCCATATCTCATCACAGGCACTGGTACTAATCCATTTCCAGGCATTACAGCTCATAAACTCAGAACTATTACAGACTCGATAAAGTCAATCAATACATTAGTTAAGTGAGATGGAACGATTTAGCTCTTCGGAAAAAGAAAATATGCAGCTCGCTATTTTTTGTTGCTGTTTTTGAGCATCTCAGAATAGCAGGCTAAACCTCAGGAAAGCTCCATTCAAACACGAATGCCTTGCCACATCCTCTTGAAACAGAACCAGGAGACTGGACTTTTTGTTTTGTTTAAATAAGCTGAAAGGCCTTTGTGGCAAGGACTGCTTCGTACTACCCTCTTGAATGGCCCGTCTTCCGAGGCCCTAGTTAATAATGAATATATGCAACAGCTTAACAATATACTGTTTGTTTTCATCCGCTATGAATTTGAGAAGTCAAACTTTAGAGTATCAGCAGGTAAGTTTTCAAAGGCTGAAAAACCTGCAGTGTATAAGTGACTCCTCACCAGCACCAAACCTGAGCGAAGTCCAGAAAAAAACATACCATGGTAATGAGTGAAAATATGGTGTACTGGATCCCAGAATACCCAGTAAAAATATATATATTCTAATGCAAATTTTGTTCAATTTTACATGTTAATTTAAAGTAGCAAATTAAAGAGCTGCATGCATTACAAACATCAAAATAATAGATAGTATATGTTGACTTATCAGAATATTTATGAAACTTACTTTATCAAGGACTTTGCATTTTATTTTATAAACTAAATTGTATTATATTTAAAGTCTCCTTTTAGAGGAAAATATTTACAATAAAGTTCATGGAAACTGCATTTTTGTAAAGAAATAAACCCCAGAATACGTTAATGAAATTATTTACGGTATCCAGCATTACAATAACTTGGCATTCGAACATACAATAATTTCATATAATTGCACTTAGATCTTCCTCCTCCCCTATCAGCCTACATTTTCACTTCAGAGAACCTTGCTCCCAATCCAAAACAAACTTCTCAAGCTGACCTATACTACATTTTTTAATCCATTTTTAGCTTGAATAAATCCAGAGGCTGCTAGTATAAGCAGTGTTAAAATGTACAGTGAAAGGACTGTTTAGCAGGGCTACTAAAAATAGAGAAGTTATTTCTGACACAGCAAACAAAACAGTAGAAGTACGGTTTCAATAGGCTATTGCTCTTATGTCTCACGTTTCTTGCAGAAAGACAATAGGTGCAAGACAATTCATTGACGGCAGCATGGAATAACAAGTAAAATCCTCTAGCAACAGCTCAGAAAAGCATATTATAGTACATCTGTCAGCTGGTTCTTTATGTGTGGCTGAGGGACAGCAAATGACATGATAAAAATGTGGGTATCGCTAATAGATTATTTAACTTAGAGTTCTAAGTTAAATAGTGTGTATGGAAAAGCATGAAGTACACAAAGGAAAAGCACCAGCAATAATATTAATATACATCATGGCAACGTAATGTTTTGATAATTTAGATTGCATCTCAGTGATAAACTTGGCACAACACTGTTGTGCTTCTGTGATTCTAGTCCTTTATGTAAAGGACAATAACCTGTTGCATCAGCTATTCTTCAAAATTGCCCCAAAAGAACCTACCAATGTTTGATAACTAAGATTTTGCGGACTAGAACTGAAGCTCACTTGCAAAGCTTGTATATGTAGAAGTCACTATGGTTACTGCCCACACTTGCTTTGCCTCCAATAAAATCTTTCATTTCCATAAGCATTAAAATTCACCAAATGCACCAAAATTATTCAGACAGAAAAAAAAATAAAAGCTCTATGGTTTACAAGTCTTTTCACTGTGTTGCTTTTATTTTTTTCAGTTTAGGCCCTTAGCTGAAACATATTATTACATATCTGTTTATAGGGAAAATTACTGCACTAGAAACCTTGCAATGGAAACGCCTTATTAGATAAAATTTCAGCACTGTAGGAGGAACAGCTCTGTTGTGGGCCAGGGTGAAGCCAAAAGGCAGCACGTACCATTCGGGACGCCGAACGGGAAGCATTAGCTGTGGATTCAGTCAGCCAAATTCAGATGAACTCACTTAGTACTCTTGCAGATCTTTCCATTTCTAAGAAAATAAAGTTGATCTTCCCTGATTGTCTGTTGTAATAAGAAATAGCTACACATAAAACTATTTTTTGTTTTATTTTATAGTATGATACTTCCTTTTAGAATTCTTACATAAACGTGAAACTGGATAATCCTTCTAATTTTTTTTCTAGCCTCACTGACCCTTCATATACCATTAAACTCCTCTCTCTGTGTGCAGTGCCCCAGTCTTTCACAGTCACTAAACGCCTTTCCTTACTTTTCTTCTTTTACTGAGGTGGCTTTCCTAGGGAAGTGCCTCCCAGCACACCGGGTGATTTGGCTCGCTGCTGTTGCCTTTTCTCCCTGAGAGCCTGCCTGAAGGAGAGCACTCCCCTATATCCAAGAAACCCGTTCTCCTCCTTTTGCCTCAATACCTCCTTTCAGCTAATTGCCCTTAATCACCCGGGGACACCTGCCGCAGGGGCAGATCAACGCACCCTTCACAGGGCAGCCATTTCCCTTCATTTTCCCTCTATCTGATCTTGCTGATGTTCCCTTTAGATGAAAGCGCTTAAAATTACTCCTCACATCCTCGACGAGGTCCTTTGAGAAGGTTTTACTGAAAACTTTTTTCCCAGAACATGCAGGCAGAATATTTGAAACCATCAGCAGGAATTATACTGAGCTGAAGTTTTTTAGAGAAGCGATGCAGCAAGATATACATTACCTCCAGCGCCCAACTGCATGTAATCTTCTGTACTACTATCAGCCCCAAATCCTCAAAGAACACCACCACTAAAAGTCGTAAATGGAGCTCTCCCACAATCATAATCACCTTCTTAAAAAAAGAGAAATGCAAATTTCTATTGCAGCTATTTTGCTGTTAGGGTATATTCAGACCATATTTTCAATCTGTAAGAATTTATTCCATCTCCAACATCATTAATTTTTAACTCAATGTAAAAAAAAAAAAAAAAAAAAAAAAAAGAATCCTAATACTTTTCCTGTAATCCTCAATCTTCTGAATTATATTAAGCGTCACAAGAAACAACAAATTGGCAATAGTCACTTTTTGGATGCATAAATGCTATTCAGGCCAGTTAGGTACATTTAAGAATGAAGAGGAAGGCACTTCCTACAAGTTCAAAGGGCTTAGCTTTTAGTTTAAAACAGTTTAATGCCTGAAATCTCCAACTTTCAAGGACAAACATGTCACAAGGCAGCCTTCAGTAGGAGCCATCAATATCTAAGTAAGTCAGAGAAGCTCATTTAAATAGTATTGAACAACTCCCTGCTAAGAATTTTTCAATATAAATGAAAATGTGAAATGGTTTTCCCTTCTGATGAGCTCTAACTAAATGCCCTGGTGCCCAGGTTCCACTAAGACAGAACAGCAGTTTAGTAGCAGTCTGTAAAAGCTGGGTAACTGTGGAAAGAGAGTAAACTGTAAGGCTGGTATTTATTGGTAGAGACTCTATGGCTTTTAAGCTGTTTTCTGTTACTCTTCCCTACTTATTTGTGTTCCAGTCTTCTTTCCTGGGAGAAATGCCAAAAAATTTAAGTGACCTATGTATCCTAACTATTAAGTATGTCACACCATGCTACTTAAAATATGTTACAAGCTGGTTGGCACATAAACACATTTTCTTCTGTTCAGGAACACACATACCCAATGTAATGAAAATTCATAGCCCAGCTTCTTGGGAATCTAGCAGTTGGCCCTAAATACTGCTTAATATAGGAGTTCAGCCGCAGCATTACTAGTTACAGAGCAGACATGACAGAATATCTTAATCCAGAAACAAGATAACCTCTAACATTTGGGATTATACTTTGTAACAAATATAGACCTTTTTCAGATTAAAATAATCCAAGCTAGAGATCAAACGATTCCTTTTGGCCTGTACACTGGCCAAATGGACTATTTGGCCTATGAATTATGCATCAGAAGGCACTCCGAGAAAAGGTACAAGCACCCAGAAGGCATGCCTCCACTTTACATAAAGCATAGACAAATATAGCACAGAACCACACTGCAGCTGAGAACACAGTAGAACGAAAATACAGCTATAAAAATGACATTATCATATAGAACACAGAAGTTAGATTTAAGGAGAAGATGAAGGTGCTGAAGAAATGGTAACTTTTATGGGCCTGGAAGATGCTAAGAGGCACAATGAACTGCAAGAAGTGAACAAAAAGAAGTACAGAAAGCTAGCCGGAAAATAGCCAGGGAGGAAAGCGGAGATATAAGTCTCTGCCACAAAGAAATCTGCCCTATAGCGTGTTCTATGATAGCCACATGTGTAAGACAAGCAGAGGGAAGTTCGTAATTATTGTCCATTGCTATGCTTGAGTAGGGCGTCTGCTGGCAACAGGGCTCTGCCGACCAATCTTCCAGTAGAAAGATTTCATCTTTAATCATTATGCTTGTAGTCAACTCAGTTGTAATACAAGTGGACAGCTCCATCTAGAGGGAAAATATTCCTCCAGCTCTTATAATGTCATAATTGCAACTCTAATGCCTTTTATTTATCCACAGGTCAGCACATAGGGCAAAAAGCTGGCCAAACGGTTGGTCCTCGTGGCAGCCATCTCCAGCGGGAACACAGAGGCTGGCCTCGAGCCTCAGCCACTGCACCTTCTGCAAAGTCCGAGCGGCCAAAAATACCACCAAGCTTCCCCCCAAAACCTACCCCTTCCCAGGAATAGTGTCCAACACCTAACCTGCTAGACAACATCTGTAAAATGCTATTTGCATTCCAGTGAAGTGAATGGATCCCAAAGACAAAGGGAGCATGAACTCCTTACCACCGGCATTCCTCAAGAAAGCAGCAGCCAAAGTATTTCCCACTGAGATCTCAATAAACACATTTGTAATTTTAGTAAGTAGGGAACAGAAGGTTGGTATTTAGTATGAAGTTAAAGAAATGTTTTAAAATGCTATCTGCGATTATCAAAAATGATGTTTATAATTCTTTCCCTTGCAAAGGCTTTCTTTAAGGAACAAAGAAGAGGCTATTCTTTTCTATCCATCAGTTATTAAACACATCCAGCAACATACACTGGTAGGGCTTCTGACAATCCTGAGAGTACTATATCACACTTCAGTAAAAACAACGTACAAGTCTAACTTCATCCTCCGGTGCTCTGATCCAGGCCCTATGGCAGCCCGTTCTCACAGCAGAACTCTCCTGCATGGCTCAGGAATAAAAAAAAAATTGTGAGTACGTGTCTTTGAACTCCTCTTTCTCCCATTCCCAGGCCTTAACATGTATAACAATGTGACTTTAAAAGCTTTAATTTTACATAATTTTACATTTTTTTTTAATTACAGTGTACTGTCTGTACTCCTATAATGTTTTTTTTTTTTTTTCAACTGGCAACCAGGTATATCAATATTATTATTCTTTTTTACTGTTTTTCAAGCTCACAACTGATACATCACCACATATGCACCTTTTAAAAATCAGTATTACTCCAGTTGAAAATTAAGTTTCAAACAAGCTGTGTATCTGAGCAACAGCACAGGAAGAGATTCTTGTTGTCCTTGCATTAAATTTACTCAGATTACTCATTTATTATACAATAATGTTTTAAATTTTACCGATCAATTTCTTACTCTGTTTGTTAGTGAGGAAGAAAATCTAGAGTCAAACAAGTTTACTTTTTTTTTCATAATGATGCATTCTAGAAGTCAGTGAGCAGTAAATGTGAACCAATTTAATAAGATTAAAACTGCTAAGGTGATTATTGTAAGCAAGACAGGCTTCGTGGAAAATAAAAGAACAAATGAATGCTCTTTCTCCTTAAGGGTTTATTGCACAACTGGCTACTCTTTTCTTAACCTATTCTTTTTCTTCACTTTTCTCATTTGCTATGTATTTTTACAATACAAATACAAAGTTAAATAAACAGAAGCAGACACAACAAATTTTGCAGTTATAAAAGCGGGAATTTCTTTTAATAGGTGTATATTCCATAAAGCATTGATTTCTTTTCAGGGCTCAGGTATTAGAAACCGTTGCTTAAAACTGGCAAACTACACAGTCATTTCTTTCCTGACTTCTTCCTGCTCTAGGAATTCAGATCCAGTTCACTGTTACCCTATACAAAATTAGTTGCAGTGACATTTTTATGGTAACAAAGACAGAGATATGTATGGCTATTTATGTAGTAAACATATGATACTATATTGCAAGTTTTGTGAGGCCTTTTCTAACAAAAGTGCAGATCATGGATGAAGATCAAGCTCAGTGATGGTAAAGAAATCAATATCCATTGGGACTCGTGTTTTTGTAAATACTATGTATTACTCAATGGCACTGAATCTGTATAAAAAGCTACAATAAGAGATAGATACCATTCAAATGAATACACCGGAGCCCACCTCCAAGCAGCTCTCCCATTTAGTGCTCATGTTTGCTCAAAGACATTCCCACCTTGTGAGCTCAGCTTCACCCCTTGGCTCCACACTCCCAACCCACCAGCCCTCAGGCAAGACCTGCCACTTTGCAATGTCCTGCTCTATCAGAACTGCACTGACTCTTAAATCAACATCTCGAAAATCAGTTGGCTAGACGGTCACAGAAGTGGCACCACCAGGGTACCTCAGAAACACATCCCACAGCCCCAGTCCTTACACAGTGGTCAAAAACTGCGCAAGATGCACATGACAGATGGACTTTCATTTTATGACTAAGTTTCTGGAGGCAGTGCCTTTACTAAACCCTGCATCAGTGTAGCTGGATAAAAGAGAGGAACAGCTGAGGCCAAGATACAGTGCTCATCAAGGTAAATAAAACAGGTAGGACAAGGTAGCACATTCAGAAAGATGGAAAAATATGGAGGTCTGTTATGTTGGATACTTAAAGAGGTGGTATAATGTAGAGATCATTTACATAAATTTCACATAACCTCTCTGTGGTCAGTAATACGCATGACTCACAAAATCTTACCTTCTCTGGGATATTTGGAGTGGCTTTATGACTTTCTTGCTCCACAAAAAAACAGTACAATATCTGAACACCTATAGTGAGTTCCGGAAACTGAACTACAGAAATATTCACGAGTGTAAACCCAAAACTTCAAATGTCAAAATCAGAAAAAGGCTGAGACTATTTCTGTCATTGTAAATCAATGTTCCTGTTCTATATTAGTCAGCTGCCTGTTATGCAAGATCATCCTCCCTGCTAGTCATTCTCACAGGGTATTTACAGAACACTACATGGGAATTGGTGAGAATCTTAGCGAAGGTACTACCAGGAGGAGGCTACTTAAAAAAGAACATACTGCATGTATTTGCAGGCAGACATTTAATTAGGCATCTCCATGAAGTATTTGCTTTTCTATATACCATCATATACACACACACGCACACACAAATATGTGCAAACATGCACACCCCATGTTTGCATGTCACTGCAGGATAATGTGGGAAGGAAGAAATAAATAAATAAGTCTTAAAAATCTTCCCAGGGCATAAAACATTTTTGTTACTTTTGGCACATGCTTATTTGGAGACAGTTTTCAAAATGTACCTTTTGTAGAAGAGTATTTCAGAAATCAAACTGATTCCCTCAAAGCTTACTTTCCCATGATAACATTTAGTGGAGCGGGGGAAAGAGGAAAGAGTGAAATCAGAGAAATTTGTTTTTTATATTGTCTGAGTGGCTTCAAATCTTTCCTTTTCAGAACATTTGAAAAAATGCTTTGAACAAGATACAAATGATCTCACTAAAAAAGATCACAATCAAATGCACATAAAATATTTTATCACAATGATTTGTTGCTCTTCCAATACTCTTCTAACTTGCACTCTGATTTCTCAAGTCTACCTGGCTTGGAAAGATTTTGGGGTGGGAGAACATGACCCACAACTAGTGAACACAAAATGGGCTAACTAGAAAAATCTCTCTGACTAAATAGCTTTTTGTTGTTTGCATCATATGACAGCATTGCTCTGTGTGCAAAGAGTTACCTCAATCACTGTTCTATCAATATACTCATAAAGAAGTCAGGAATGAGGAGATTAGAAATGCTCTGAGTTTTCATCATTATTTTTACTGTATATTTTCATTTTTATTTCTTAAGAGATGCAACACATGAATTAAAACCAGCTTAATTCATTTTATCCCTCCAGACAACAATCTGATCTGCACTGTACTCAGAACTCTGCTTCAGAAATATACTTTTTTCTAAGATAAGGGATAGGGAATTGGGATAGCTGAACCAAGCCCCAAGTCAGCCTACTTTTGTTCAGTAAGTAGCAGTATTTTTCAATATTACTTGACCAAGCTCACAGGAGTTTCAGCAAAGCACAAAAAACTCCAAATGGACTGTCTCACAATTTGGCACAACACTGCAAGCAAGTACGGCCAGATTAGTAGCTGCATTCAGTTACAATGAAATGGACTATAATACAAATAGATCAAAATTGGGCCCAGATCCTGCGGTTCACTATGTAGGCAGACTGTCAGCTGCAGGATCAGCACTACGGTGAGAAGAAATCTAATGAGGGAAACTCTGAAAAAAAGAAATAATTGCTAAAAGAAAAAGTACTGAAATCCTGTACATAACTAGCAATATTTGCTAAATACCATTGACATTAACAAACTATGTCACAGCAATTATTTCCAGCCTGTAAACAATTATCAATAGAGTGAAAAGTATTTAGTGCAACAATGTCCCAGGACTGTTTGGCTCTAAAATGATCCTGACCACTATGTTTACCCACAGCAACGCAAGTTTTAATAAGTATTAACCAGTCCAAGAAGTGGAGCACTTCCTCAGCATAGCCCAAATGACAGAGATTTCTGAAGGAGACTAAGAAAGACGGAGTGAAAGGTTAAACATACAAATCCCAGAAAGAAAAGAGTGCTGGGCTTTTTTAGAATTGCAGTCTACAATGCAGTTCCTCTGCTTCATGCTTGCTCTGATTAAAAAAAAAAAAAAAAAAAAAAAAAAAAGCAGTTCAGCATTATTAAAGAACCAATTTTATAAATAAACCTATTCATATTAACATGATAGGTTGCATCACATTTTATAAATAAAACCTTACTCTGTGACACATGCATCTGCTAGAAAGTCAGAAATTTGATTGAAACAGATGCTGTGAAAAATCTGCAAGCCTAAACAGCAAGGAGAAAAAATGAAACAAAGAAAACAGAACATGTTTCTTAGACATTTTACAGAGAAAAATGAGTACATATAATACAGGAAAAACAACACCAACAACAAAAAAGCCTTACCATGATGTTTGCACAATTGTGTGTCTGTAGCCCATGCTATAAATGTGGATCCCTTCTATTCCCATCATCTCAGCCCCTCTAGTGGCCAGTACCTGAAGATCTTGCCTTCAGGAGCGACAAGATCTATCAGTATGTACCATTTGCTGCTGCTCCTGTATCTTGTCAGAGATTTTTTTCTTAATTGTGTAATTTTTTCTGGAGATATAACTTGTCACCTTTTATTAGCATTTTTGTCAGAGCTGCTGCTACGTGCATACATTTAATTGCTAAGCAACAAAGAGTAAGCGCTGCACAGTACATTCAATTACTGCATTCCTTGTGCTATGCATTGTTACCAGTGCGCTTACATAATATGAAATACAAAAAAAATGTTAAAAATATTTATTTCTGTTTCCATAGCATCTAGAAGCCACAATCTGGAACCAGGATCCATCGTGCTAGCCACCAAGCAGAGAGCTAACAACTTAGGATGAGAGCAAATGAAATGACGTAGAGTGGAGACGAGTTAAAAGTACAGCATTTGCAAAAAATGAATAGGCTAAAAGGCTCAGAAGGAACTATCCACCTAGAACTAGATCACAGTGATTTTCAGGCATTGGGGAACCACCTCTGTGGCTAAAATTCCTCAAATACTTCAGCTTGCTGGCCTCGAAGGCACGAATCAGTAACATTATAAAAGGGTACTCACAGCAAAGCAAGAGTTCTAGTAAGTATGGTGCACTTCCTAAGCACGACCCAAGTGACAGAGATTTTTGGAGACTAATGATGAGGAAGACGAAATGAAAAGTTAAACATACAAATCCCAGAGAGAGGGGAGTCTCTAAATGTTGGGCTTACATGTAGTCTTACAAACTTTGGAAGGAGGGATATATCTGCAAGATATCAAGAAATAATCTCTATTCCCTTCTCTCTTTAAGGAGCAGAAAAATAAGGGCAGGCAAGATTTTTGTACCAAAAATAATGAGAGGCTTGTCTGTCTATTTTTTCCAACCAACTGTGCACTTGCCCCTACAATTGAAGAGTGCTGCCTAAGAAATCTGTGCTTGGTGTGAACTTGTTTTCTTTTTTTTTATTTATTTTTTTTGAGTTTATCATAAAAGAGATTGCACTCCTGTCTTTGATTTATAGAGGGATAGAGCTCTTTACCAGAGAATTATCCATACTCCTGAAATGCAATACCACAGTGCTCCCTCCATCCTCACTCTTGTTCTTGGCATCTGTTATTACTAGCATCAAACCCATCACAGAGTTGCACGCCCAGATAAAGAGTATCCGCAACTTCCAGTGAGAAGGGCAGCTTGGAAGAATAAGCTGTGACTGTTTAGGTGTACAAAATTGCACAATGACATATAACTATTCTTATTTTTGCAGGAGAGATGGAAATTCAGTCATTGGGCCTGAGTGTCTGTGCTCCTTTGGCTCTCGCAAGTGGCACAAAATGGATGCAACTATGCTGCAATGAACCAGTTGAGAATACCTGGTAGAATCCTCCCAAATTTCAGTACACCAAGTATCAAGTATGATAACAAGTATATTTTAAAACACGCTATTAGGAGCAGAGAGTTAAGAAAATCATAGACACCATGTATTCAGTCCTATTGAACAGCACCAGTATTTCCTCTAGAGTCTAATATTTTTACACAAACCCCCTCCCCTTTTGTTGAATAACATGAGTAATTTTAGCCACCCCATAGCCACTCACATTCAGTAGTTATTTGGAGGAGAAGATGCACAGAAACTGAACTTCTCTAATAAACAATGATTCCTGTGTAATTTGGAGGGACTGAGATGAGCATTCTGGTTGTTTTCTGGAAGCAATGCCCTGCATATTCCCATGAGCAGATCATAGGGTGTTCTTCTAAATGAACTATTGTAGGAGCCCACACAGAACATGATCAAATTCCTAAACTAATTAACTAAAACAGTATTTAATCATGCAAAGTGCTTCTGTGTTAAGCTACTCAGCACATTACTTAACCCCTACAAAATACCTTTGTGAGTACATTCTCTTAACTGTTATTTTGTAAGACGAGAAATGGATGCTCAGAGAGGCCATACATTTCCAAGAATCAAAATCCAGTGTCTGAATTCAAAACAGATGGCCAGGTAATTAATTAGCCTTTGGGAGACCTGTTTCCTGCCTCCTGGGTGACTGTAGATGAATTCCATACAGAATTGAGACAGAGATTTGTGAGAAAAACGCAGAATAAAATGTCAGACTTTTCAGATACTAGGAGGAAATTTTCTTGTGCTCCATAGACCTCTACTGATCCATGGACTAACAATTCCACAAAAGACAACAAAGAAAAAAATCTAGCATTAGTATGCTTAAAATCACTATACAGTGGTTCACAACATAGGCTTTTAAGATAGAAATTTTGAAAACTCACTAAGGTGTAAATTAATGCCACGTTATATAATATTATGCGTGCTAATAATAGTAAGAACCTAATCTTTCTTCCACAATTTAACCTCCTACCTTTCAAAAACTACTGAATGAATGGGTGTGCTTCCCTATTTCATAAAGCATAACTCATTTCTGAATTCCCGTATTTATCATTAATCAAAATAGCTATCATGATTCCTACTGCTTAGCCCAAGCTCACATGAGGAAAGACAGCAGGATTACTTTCTTTGATGGGATTTTCGCTAAGGACTGGCCTAAGCAGCAAACAATTAGGGCCTAGTGACTATTGCTGAGCTGAGCCTTCTCGAAGTCAATGACTCAGTGACAATCTTATAAAACTTCCTGGATTCAATTCTTAGTGAAGAATCCAGTGTGACTGTGAAGCATTTAATGCATTATGTATTCGCTGAATTTACGTTCCAGTGACAACACGTGCAATATAGCCTATAGGAGCGAGGAAAAAAAGGTTAGTTATGACCAATTCAAACACACACTTTTTAAAATACAGAGTCTGATAAACGCTTTGCTATTCTCACACTTTTATAATTGTCCTTTCATACTTTCTAGGAAGAATTGTAATCATAGCCTACTCGGCTTGCAGGAGTTCAAGAGGAAAACCGAGAGGCCGAGCGCTGGTCCTAAGTGCTGCAGTCCGGTGGCCGTCAGGGTGAAGCCCCAGCATAAACGTGGGGCTGTGGACCTGCATCAGTGGTGCAGGAGCACTGGGCAATGCTAACGGGATTTGGAAAGGGAACTTCCTTCCCAATACAGCCCCAGCACAGACGATGCCTGCTTACAACAGTAACGAAAGGGAAGAGGACCCTGGAAAGTCTGCCCTTTCCAGACTAACGCTGTTGGCAGCTGGGGTCTGCCATCTGACCGAGCGCTGACGGCTGCAGGAGCACTTGTTCAGGCTTCCCACATCATGAGTGTTAATGGGGTTCACCCTTCTAGCTGAGATGGCAGGACTGGGCTCAAAAATAATCTTTGTTTTGAAAATAATAAAATTGACTAGATTTCTGTTATTATGATGACATTTTTCAGCAGCTGGATTCATCTTACATAGTCCACTGAAGAGTAATAAAATAATTTTCAGTCAGCATTAAGCTAAAAAAAAATTCTAACTCAAATTATCTTCAAACATGTCACAGAAGACAAAGTCCAAGCCAAATTAGAATTGTGTATTAAAAAGACATTTTCAAAAGTTTCATTTGTAAAAGACACAGAGATATTTCTCAATTCAAGAAAAAAAAACATTTTTCAATTGCTTTACAGACAGGTAATTCAAAGGGAGCCCAAACGATGCACTCAGCGAGAATAAGTATTTGGAGCACTTGGTGGTGTCCCTTCCCAATTGTGGTATGTTAGAATACTTAACATCAACAATCTCCATGTTCTTCACTGAAAAACTATTATTATTTTCATTTTCTCCATATGCACCATTTTTGTGAAGAATGTCTTTAAAGCAGTCTATTAACATATGTAATTACTGTGTCCTTTTTTGCAACACTCAGATGGGGTGTGGGGGATGCAGTTTATTCTTTATTGAGTCTGGAAGTTCTCAGAGAGCAGACAGCAACTGAGTTCAGATGTGAACAATAGCTGTGAATTTTATTGTTGCAATATTGTTAATTGAAGCTTTCAGTAAAACAGTTTGTTAGAAATGGGTGTGGGGGAGCGGAACACAATAGAAATTTCTGTAATTTAATATCTCAGAGCAATGAACAATAGTACAGCAAATCTTCAATAACTTGTCCCTGAATCAGTGGTTCCTTTCCTGTAATATAGATGCAGAGAATGCTTTATTCGCTGCATTTCAGAAATGGCTAAACACAGCTCAAAGACGCTTTTACAGTTTGTAAAGAACTCAAGCTCTGAATCTACCAGAATCTAGTAGGAATTACACATTATAGAAAACAGGGTCCTGAGCTCCTGAAATAATGGGGTATTGTCAAAATCTATTATATGCTAAACTTTACTATCACAACAGTAAAGGAAAACTCCTACCCAATCTCAAATGTTTCAGTCAGTTGACAGGAGGCCAGAGAGGAGGGGACGACAACATACATGACCAATGGCAGTTATATCTGGGGGAGTTGCTAGTGAAATTCTAGGAATGATTCAAATCTTAGAATAATATCTCTCTGCACAGAGGCAGTAAATGTTTGATGAAATCTAATTGTCCTGTAGAAAGCACTTCATGGTGAACATCAGAGGAAGATGTCTTTGTCTTCTGACTTCATCTGATTATAACAGCAAAAACAAAATACCAAAACCCACAAACACAATTTTTCAATAGTCTTTATTAAGACATATATATTTGTATGTCTAGGATAAAAGTGAAATAGCTTCATCTCCTATATTTTCCAGAGGAAAAGAAAAGGAAGGGACAGAAGTTAATATTGTTTCAAATGTAGCATTCTACTCTCTACAGCAGTTGCCATCTACCAGCTCTCATGCCCTTGCCACTAGTTTCATGATATTTGATAAGTTTTCTTCCGTCTTGATTTAATCCCAATTAGTTCTGCAGTAGACAATAGTCAGGAGACCTGTTGGGAAAACAAAAACAAAACCCTCCAGTAATTAAAAACTTTCAGGTATTGAAGATCAGACTAAATTTTCTTTAAAAAGAATACTCACCAGGCTGAAGAAATCCTTCACTCATTTTCTGAAATAATGAAGGTATTGGATGAGGTACACTTTGCATTCTTGACTTAAAAAATGGGAATAGCTTTTTATTGCATGTTCTAATGTAAAGAACAAAACATTATGTTCTGCTGGTATTCAGAAAGTTTTTTATGAAGCAGTATCATACAATGAATAATATAAAATTAAGTTCAGAAGAATTATGCAGTATGCTGTCCCTCACAAGCACTGATAAACATCAAGTGTTTTCACAAATGGAACAATAGCATCCATTATATTGTCTCAGAATATTTATGCTTCATAATTAACGTTATGAGAAGAGGAAAGCTATGTTCTGTAAAAGCAGTGCAGATGAGAGACATTCATAATACCTACCATGAAGTCCATTAACCTCAGTAATTTTAAGTGGCGTCATAGTCATCCATGACATTTCAGATTTCTCACAGCTTCAAATCTGTGGGCAGCTTCACAGGCTTTTTACAAAGTTTCTCATGACTAGGACATCTGTAAAATTCCCTCCAGACCTTTCTTCAATTCCTCTCTTGCTATACACTTCAGGAATCCACGTATCTGAACAAGGATATAGGTATGCCCTTAAAACTGAACACCATTTAAAAATGTTTTAAAACTTACTGATAATTTTAGGTGCAATAAGGTATTAAAAGCATACTGTTTCATAATCTTACCTTTCTTGTCCCTTTTCAAAGCGAGTTTCTGATAAGCAGCTTTCTCAGTTGAGCCTCAGAGTGAAGAGTCAAAACAACTGGATACAGATCTTCTGACTTTCAGCAACTAGTCCACCTTTTAACATAGATGTCTTCAAAAGCTTTAGCAATCTCACTATTTAGGTGAAAAATATATATATTTATAGTTATATTAGGTAGTGCAACCCTCTCTGATGTGTTGCTTAGAGACAACAGCTCAAGGCAGACTCCCAAAATATTCAACAAATTATAGAAGGGTTTATCAGTGGCTAGTATTTTAATGCTCTGGTTTAATATTTTGAAAAAATGATTTTAATCCAGAAGAAGACAGCACTGGGAATTCACTTCTCTTTAGATAAAACAGTCATTCAAAGTTCTGTCTTTTGTTTTTTTAATTTCCACTTAGTTGCTCTTGAATTTGGCTTCTCTCTTGAGGTTCATTTGCTGAGTATTTTTGTTATTCATTAACTGCGAAAGAAAGAGTATAAATACTGCTTCACTGTCAAATTTTCTTTCTGGGTGTGTACTCAGGGTAGAACTGGGATTCTAAATTTTGGTACACTGTTTTGTTGTTAATTTCTCTAATCCACAGAGGAAAAGAATTGGTGCATCTTCATTAATTCTGATCTCATGAAACAGGTATTCTTTTCCTGCAAGGAACTGATTCAGATTTCATCATCAAATTGAGGCAGAACTGCTATAACAATAACACCTTTAAGTTATTTCTCTTAGAACGTTCTCTTAGAACCTTCTTCCTTGACGTGAAAACTTTTATTATAGATACTTAACTGAAATAAATACAAGAGAGGGGCTTATCTGAAAAAACATTTAATAATGATCTTTAAAGGAATTCAGATCAGAATTCACAGAAGAAGATGATGATGATGATGACGTATCTTCCCCTCTGGCTGTCAGTGCTAAATACTTCCATATTGCAGAACTGAATGTAATACAACATTAAAAAGATATTTAGATTCTCAGACAATGCTAGTGTGTAAACAGTGAATAAAAAAAATAGATTGGATCTATAACCCCGGGGCACAGACCTAATTGCATTAGTGCTGGAGGACAATAGGCAAAACATATACTCTCAAAAGTCAAGTTCTACCTTTCCCACTTGCTTTTCACCTTGTGTGATGCCAACATTAGAGATAGCATCTCCAATGGCATATGAGTGGACAGCTTTAGCTGATCTGGATTACACCTCAGAAGCCTAGTCCCTTAGCTCTGATTCTAGGGTTTTGAGTCAAAGGGCTTAAAGCTGCATATTCCAGAATTTGTAAGGACTGTATGTATTTGTAGTCTCATGATTGCGGAGGAAAAAAAAAATACAGAGATCTGATCTGAGCACAAAAAGAGAAGGTCAGTTGTTTGGGATGTTTATACAAACAAAATTTGCAAAGGCTTAATGGCATGAAGGTATAATTCACGAACTCCTAACGAACAGAGGCAGCAACCGCACCAAGCAGGCTGGCGTGCTCCACTGGAACAGCGCCATGCTGAACCATGCTGTGCCAGCACAAAAACGTTTGGGGTCTGGCAGCTTTCCTGCTCTACACACTTGCTGGAACTCAAGCATACTTTTTTGACATAATGCCTTAAGTCTCTAGGGATTTCTGGAAAAAGGGATCTCTAGAAGTTGCTAAGCCAGGGATCTCAGGCTGCACAGCAGAGCAGACGAAGCCCCGCAGGATGCTGGGCAGCCGCTGCCCCACCACCTTCTGGTCACCTGCGGCTCCCACAGGCTACACAGCCGCTACAAATCAGCATTCATAAAGTAAAATCTCTGTTCACTAAACTGTTCATTCTACGCAAGAAAAGGCACATGAAACTTTTAGTATGAAAAAAAAAAATACACCAGAATGTGGCTTTTGTCCAGAGAAGGGTTCCGTAACCCATATCCCAGCCCCTCAGCTCCATGTTTATGCTTCTCTTGAACCTGCACAAACAGCTTTTTGGAGGACTGTGGAACAGAACAAAATTGCACACTTGTTTGAGATGCACGAGATGATACTGAAAGTAAAGACAAATAATGTTCAGAGAAAAACACTATTTGTACTTTTAAAATGTATCCCAATGGCATCCAAAAGTCACCATTTTTTCCCAAAGAACCGTAAACTAAAACTAAACACCAAAAATATGTATGATAAAACAGAGTATCCATATTTGAAAGAGATGCACTTTCTAAAGGTTATTTTTTGCTATGTTACACTGATCAGCACCTGATTAAATTGCCTGCTGCTCCAGATTTAATGAGAGACCGAAAATTCTCAATGGTAATTGGAATAGCCGATGTCTTTAAAGAGGGAAAGTGAGTGGGTAGCTAGTTGAAGCACAGAAGAACGCTTATTAGTGTGGAGGTGGAAGAAGTCCTTCCTGAGAAAAACAATTAAAGACTATTTTATTTGGAATCCTACTTCACTGGAATCCTAGGTACACTATCAACTTCATAATGGGGGAAAAATCCAACAATCAATAAGCTAACAGTCTCCCCTTCAATTACATATGGTAAATTTAATGACTTCACATTTTTCAGTATAAAAGATGTGCAAGTATAGTCTCTAATTTTTGTGTGTTAGCTTCTATTTCTAAAAAAAGTATAATCTTGCAAACAAAAGCCATTCTTCAGAAATCCAAATATACAAAAAGATATAAAGACAGTAAAGAGTTGTGTAAAGTCTATCTGATGATACACTACAGAACTACTACATTAAGAAATAAGAAATAATTACAGCTTAATTAACAAAATCCCATGAACATACTGGGTATAACCTATGCTCTTGCAACAAGATATACGAAAAAGCTTTCACCAGGGATTGAAACACACTAAAGTAAATCACAGTTAAATCTATGGCTCAGACATGAACAGGATAATGAAAGGGCAGTCCTCATTAAAACTGACTGTATTTTTTTAAAACACAATCAGATCTCTTCCCCCAAAAAAGATGTAGTTTTCTTCAAGAAAATATCATTTAAAAGAAGTCTCATGGACTGTGTCAGGCAAGATAACTGCAACAGCAACAGACCTTCCAGGTTTATAATCAATGGATGTACTGATATGTTTATGTCTTTAAGCTTCCACCTCCATCTTGATATCCATATTTTACCCTGACTGCAAAATACATATAAAAAGTCTAGACTACCTTACTTGTAAAGTTAAAATGTATCATAAAAGCAATATTTTACTTTATTATAAAAAACTCTGTTCTATGAATATCACTGAAAAATGGTAATTCAATGGCTCTAAATTTAAGGAAGAAATAACATAAAGAAAATGTTTTAGTCTGTTCTGGTTTTGTGAAATGACCAGCCAGCTGCTAGGAGCTATGCCAAGTCTAGGCTTCTCAGGTGACAGTCAGAAGAGCTGTTCGGACGCCCCAGTGCCAAAAGAGCTCTTTCAGAAGCTGCATCTGATGCTTCTTGGCCATTTTGTGCCAGGAACATGTCAAAATACAGCTGAACTGTGATTCAGGACTGGGGTTAAATTCCATCCTCAGGCATATCACAATGGTTTGTTACTCAGGTCAAAGACTAATTCTTTTCCTCATTACCAATTTTCTTTCAGAGCAGGTATTTCCTTTACAGGTATATCCGGCTGGACAAGAAGGGCAGTCATCAACTGTTTATTCATTGATCTGATATAAAATTTTAACAAGGCACTGGGAGTGCAGAAGAAAGAGCAAGACAAAGCTGTTATGTAGCAGCAGAATTGAAGCATGAGCAACCACCAGACAGGATTGGCCTCTCTTCCAAGCAGCCAGGAGAAATCGACTTCAGTAAAATGTTATTTCCTTTTTTAAGAGAAAGTAAATGCAGATACAGGCAATTCCCATTGGGTCTATTATTATTTCAGTTTATACAGACATCACTACTGGCATCAGGTTCAAGGAGAATATGTGGGGGGCAGAATTAGAGCAACTATCAGCAGGAGACTTAACTCTTCACAGCACAGGACTATACAGGTGGGCAATACAAAGAGATTTTGCTTGCTGCTACTTAGGGCTTACTAGTGCTATTGCATTGTAAGTGGCCATAAATAATCAAAAAAAAATAAATAAATGTAAGGTGCCAGGCATCATAGTACCTCAAACTGCCTAAAGAAGCATTTCAGATGAGAAAATACTTTATTGCTTTGAAAATGTTCTGGCTTATACCATTAATCAAAATTACCTTTCCTCTAGCCAAATGGTAGGGTAGTCAAACTCCACAGGCTTGGAGTGGATACCCAGTCCCTGGTATGACCTCTTCACTTCTCTGCCCACAAGCATTTTGAAAGGAAGGATCTTTGCAGTCCCCTCTATCT